>NC_072440.2:56462500-57085000 GCF_028878055.3 Symphalangus syndactylus
CCCGAACACTCAAGCTGCACTCCCCTGGCCTGGGTAAGTACAGGGCCCAGGAACCCCATGCAGCCAACGCCCCTCTAGCCCACAGCCTTGGGGCTGATCTGGGGGCTCTCCCACAGCCCCCCGACCCGGCTGGCACGCAGCCCTTGGGGAACAGGGCACCTCTGCAGCTGCTGCGGCGGGAGCTGTGCCAGGGGCAAGAGGCTTTCGTGCAGCAGTCCCAGGTGGGCCTAGGGGAGGGGCTGTGGGGGGAGGAAACTTGGTACAGCACTCCAGGTGGGCCTGGGGGGTTCATTGGGGAGGTCTTCGTGCAGCAGGCCAGTGGGCCCGGCGGGGAGGTACCAGCCACCCTGCTGATGCTGCCCAAGCCCACCCTGGGCCCCACCCTCAGAACGAGCTGCAGCAGATCCGCCTGTGCTTTGAGAGGAAGAAGATGGTCATCACAGAGGTGCCCGCCTGGCTGAGGGGGAGGGGTGCTGGGGGCCCACCCAGTGGGTCCTGCTCCTCAGGCGTGACCCCACCTCCCCCTAGGTGGGGGACAGCGTGGCTGAGATGCACATGGCCCTGAACAACCAGGCCACCGGGCTCCTGGTAGGTCCTTACAGGGCAGCACCCAGAAGGACGGGGCCGGGTAGGTGAGAGGCTACGGAGGGCGGGGCGAGGGGCCTGCTGTGCTTACCTCCTCTGGCCCCCAGAACCTCAAGAAGGACATCCGGGGCGTGCTGGACCAGATGGAGAACATCCAGCTGGAGATTCTCAGGTAACACAGGGGCAGGGGCCAGGCCAGCTGAGCAAGGTCTCGGAAGGTGTCCTGGTCAGGACAGGGCAGACCCATCCTTGACCCCCCCCAACCTCCACAGCACCGAGCCAGGGGGTGGGTGCCAGCCTGGGGGTGGAGGGTGTGGGGTCCTGACAGTGAGGCCTCTGCAGGGAGCGGGCCCAGTGCCGCACTCAAGCCAGGAAGGAGAAGCAGATGGCAAGCATGTCGGTGAGCCCCCACACCCCACTCTGGGTCTGGAGACCAGCCCCCCACCCAGGGCCCTGCTTGGGCGAGAGGGAGAAATGGGCTCTGGGAGGGCAGTTGCAGGGCGGGGGGCATCTGAAAAGTGGCTGCAGGAGCCTGTCCAGGAGGAGGGGGCCAGGGCTGCAGTGGGGGGACCCCTATCCGAGGAGGGTTTCCCAAAGCCAGGGATCCCCGCCCTCAGCCTGGACCCTCTGGGTGGGCTCTGATCCAGCCCCTCCCCAACAGAAAGGGAGGCCAAAGCTGGGAAGCTCCAAGACCCTGGCAGGACAGCTCTGGTAGGTGACTGCACGGCAGAGCCCAGCCCCCAGGCCCCCCGCGCGCCCCTGCCCCTGACCACCGCCGCCCACAGGCTGCTGACCCTGAGGCTGCTGCTGGGCACCCTGCTGGTCTGGACCGCTGCCTACGTGTACGTGGTGAACCCCACACCTTTCGAGGGGCTGGTGCCGCCCCTGCTGAGCCGTGCCACCATCTGGAAGCTCCGGGCCTTGCTGGACCCCTTCCTGCGCCTCGAAGTGGACGGCTTCCTGCCCTTCTAGGCCAGAGGCCCAGCGGCCCCAGTGAGGAGGCCAGGCGACCAGCACGGCCCCGGATGCCCAGTGGCCGTGTCAGCCCCCTGCACATGGCACCACTGTGCACCATCCCTGCCAGGAGCCGCAGAGAAGGGTGGAGGTGGGGTCTGTCCTGGGGGCTGGGCCTGTGGCTGGACATAGAGTCATGACATATGTGGCCGGTGAGCATGTCTCTGTGGAAATTGGGGAAGGGACACCCAGGCAAGCCGGCAGCGAGGGTCCATCAGGGTGGAGACCCCAGCCTCAGGGCTGGCTTCCCACCCCACATCCCACCTGCCCTCCAGAAGGCAGCCCCTCTGCACAGGGCTCTGACCCCCAAGGCATCTTAGGAGGCTCTCCACTGAAAGGCAACAGCAGTGAGGACTGGGGGGTCCTCAGGTCTTGCCCGCTGGGCCTGGCTCTCCCGGGGACCTCAGAGGTCAGGTTTTCAGCACTGGACCTGCTGATCCACTGACCTCATGCCCCTCATGCAACTCCCCTCCCTGCCTGGCCACCACCCACCCTGCCCAGGTCCTGTCACCTCCCCAACCCAGGGCCCTGTCCGGTCCAGGGGACCACATTGGTAGACAGAGCTGATCAACACCAAAAATTTTATTTGGGGAATTAATTAGCAGGGGTACCCTTAAGAACAATAGAGAATGGTTTTGTGGCTTTCTCGTCCCCAAATGGGAGATGTAGAGCCACAGCCCAGGGTGGACCCAGGGACAGGGACCCTGTGCCGGAGAAGGGCTGGCCGGAGTCCCACCCTGCTGCAGGCCGTACCACTGCTGGAGGACACACGGCTTGGGCCTCAGGCCCTCTGAGATCCCGCCGGCATCGTCTCTGGGTGCAGGCAGCCCCAGTGGGGCCCAGGAGGAGCTGGCCACGACCACAGGACCTTGGTGGCAGGCAGGGGCCAATGGCTCACCAGGCTGGCGGCTCCAGGAAGTTAAGGCATCTGTTCATGTGTCAGGGGAAGGGCAGGAGGAGTGCAGAGACCTTCGGGGGCAACCTGAGACCCCCCCCACCCAGCCCAACCCACGGAGGCCTGGGCTCCCCGAGGAGGAAGTGGCTTAGTCTAAAGTGCTTGGTTGGACAGGGAGGCTGGGCAAAGGTCGTGCCGGTCCCCACAGCTCTGGGGCTGCCCCCTGTGGGGTGCTGGACCCCCTGCAGCAGGTGGGGGACTTCCTGAGGTCATGTGGACACAGGGTCTCAGGCCCTGGCAGGCTGGGAGTCTGTCAAGCTGTGGCTGGTGGAGCAGAGAGGCCAGCCCACCCCCAGCCCTGCCCCAGGGTCCATGGCAGTCTGACCTCCTGGGTCCCCAGCTGGGCTGTCCCGGGCCCCAGAGCCGCCTACTTGTCATCCTGCTAGGGCCCCGAGAGGCTGGGGAAAAGACTGGAGGCAGCCAAGTGCAGGCGGCACATGGCCCCGCGTGGGGGTGCCCCGGCGGCCGGGCTCCAGGGGGCCCGCAGTGGTGGGCGGTCCTCCGGGCGGCCAAGGTGGCACAGGTGCAGCCCAGGAGGCACCCAAGGCTGGCCACGCCGCCCCCATCCACGGGTGCAGGTGCCAATCCGCCCCCTGCGGGCCGCGGCGTCCGTGAGAGAGAAGCAGAAAGGTGGAGGTCAGCTTCGGGGCCCTACAGCCCGCATGCCTCCCGTGCTGGGACAGCCCCAGCCCAGGCTGTCTCAGCCCTGAACAGCTGTGCATCCCTCATACTCCCTCAGCCCTGCCCCTGGCATGTGGTAGGCAGGAGAGCTCCAGCAGGTTCAGCAGCCCCCACAGGGCCCTGAGCCAGCAGGTGGCCCCTATGCACCCCCATTTCATCTCCCCAAGCTCTTGGGTTCCTGGGAGTCCCCTGTGGGTAGCAGCAGACCCAAGTCTTTCCCCCAAACACCCTGTCACTGCCAGAACTGACACAGACCCAAGGCGAGAGACCCTCACACTTCCCAGCCACAGACCATCGGCCGCCCCCTCCTCCCAAGCCTCAGATTCAGCCCAAGTCGGCAGAAATGCCCCTGAGGAACCCACCGACCTCTGCACACCAGACAACAGCCACCCCCTCTTCTGGGGCCCGGCCCCTGCCCCCCCCCAACTCGGGATCCTGCAGCAATAGCCCTGGCCTTGCCCAAGGAAAGAATCAAAATAACTCTTTTTCTTTTTTTTAATAAAATTATAGATATATAGATGTAGATAAAAAAACATAAAACAGACACAACGCAAGCGGACGCTGTCATGTGCTTACTCTCAGGTCCCTGACACCAAGGGAAGCACTGACCCCTCCCCAGTGTGCTTTCCCACGGCGTGAGCACCGCAGCCAGGCCGGGGCTGGGGACGTGGCATGCCTTGGGGCAGGGTTCTCCAGTTTGGCAGGGAGGGCCTGAGGGCTGGGGAGGGGGCTCTGGGTGTCACCGGCCCCCTGTGGCAGCATCACCCCCATGCCTGCTCCCGCCTGCCCCCCGTCGCCTCCCACAAGAGCATAAAGCAAAGGTTAAGGCTTTGATGAAAAGGGACAGCGGCGGCCGGAGCACTGACACATCAGACACGGCGCGGCAGCACAGCACACAGACAAGGGACACAAGCCCGCCCGGCCGGGCAACACAGGACACACGGAGCCGGGCCCCCAGCCACAGCTGGCTGGCTGGCCGTCTGTCCACTTATCCACCACCACCCAGAGCAGGCCAGGGCAGAAGCATCCGCCTTGCCAAGCTACAAGCTTCCAGCGGGGTCCGTGAAAGGCAACGCGTTAGTTAGGAGTAGCCTAGCAGGGGACACTCGGTCCGGGAGCCCACAGGCTGTGTTGGAAGGATGGCGGGGGCCCCGGGTGCCTCTGTCCATCTCTGGGACCCATCCGTAAGGGGACTGTTGGGGGCTGGCCTGGCGATGATCTGGGGTGCTGGGTGATGGCAGTGGGCCAAGCCTGGCTGAGAGAGGGTGCCCCAAAGAGGCTGACTGGGCCCCCTCACTGCCCCAGCCATGGGACAGGCCCAGACACAGACCAGCCCAGTGGCCCTTGGCCCAGTGAGCCGACTTCCCCATGGGCAGATGAGTGGACCGGCAGGCAGAGTGCTTGGGGCAAGCTGTGGAGGCGTGGCACTCTCTCCCGCCGATGGGTCCACACCAGGCTGGGGTGGCCTCGTGTCCCTGGGGCAGAGAAGTTGGTGGGGGGGGGTGCGCTGCGGGGTCCTGGTCCCCGTGGCACCACGGCGGATGTGTGGCGGTCAGTCCTCACACCGAGATCTCGTACGTGGTCCCACCCACGCCGGACACCTTCTTAACCAGCGTGTGCCGTGTAGGGCTGGCAGAGGGCCCTGGGGGGCCAGTGGCAGGTCCCAGCCGGGCCAGGCCCGGGGACTGCCCATTAAGCTTACTTGGGGGAGTCTTCAGCTGAGGGTGGTCCCTGCATCAAAACAAGCACACAGACGCATGCACACGGTGAACACACGAACACATGGGGACAGAGGACGGAGAAGGCAGCAGGACAGAGACGACGCGGACGTGGACTAGTGCAGCCGTGTCGTGGGGCCCCGTGCAGTCCCTGCCCTCTGGGCTTGGAGGGTTCACCTGGAAAGCAGGCGAGGGATGCAGAGCCTGCATGGGGAGCGGCTGTGCCATCACAGGACAGACAGATGTCGTCAGAACTGCTACCACCCTCCCGAGTCCCTGGGTCCCTCCTAGCCAGCACTGGCCACAGAGAGCATGGGGCAGCCAGGTGGGCACTGAATGGAGCCCGGCCCTGCACTGGGAGCCCGGCCACTCTGCCTGGCCTCATTCCTGCTGTCTCTCAGGAAAACGAGGGGCTGCCCTCCTGCCCACCAGCGCTGACCAACAGTAGCTGTATCTTTGCTGCTTAAACCTTCTCGAGGCGAGAGCCCTTTGTCCCCGGGCTGCAATCCCTGCCTGGCTGCAATGCTGCCCACTTCTAGGTCTTGTGCTCCCCATTCATCACACCCAATGGCAGCCTCCTCCCCAACTCCACAAAAGCTGAACAGGTCCCACCCTGTGGGGGTAGGGAAGGCCCACTCAGGGCTGGACTGCTGTGCCCTCAGCCCCTTTGTGGCCAAGTGGCCTGGGCTGGGCTGGGCTCTCCCTCTGGGGCTGCATCTGCCGACGGGAAACAACTGCGCCTGTGCTTGAGGTTTCCAGGCCCGGACGGGGCGACAGATGCTGTGAGGACACCATGCGTCCACAGCGTGGGTCCTGGCCCCAGCAGGTGTGCAGTTCTCCTACCTGGGCCTGGGCCTGCGAGCCAGCTGACCCCACTTTCTCAGTTACCAACCTGCTGGGTGCCTGGAGCCAGCCTGCTTTCTCCAGTCCTCAGTTTCCCCACCTACGAGCAGGGAAGCCCCTGCTTCCTAGAACTATGTCCTACAGGGAGGGCCAGGGCCCGGCCACCAGGGTGGCACATTCTGCTGCAAGGTAATGTCCTCAGCCCCAGCCTCCTAGAGATGCAGCCAAGCAGGCCCAGGGAGAGTCCTGGGTGGACAGGGCCACTGTGACCCAGGAAGCCAGAGCCACAGCCTAAAGGAGGCCCAGGCTGCCGCATGACACCGGCCCAAGGAGAAAGCCCCATGGCCTCCCATGTGCTGGGTCTGTGCCAGCTCTAGAAGAACGAGTCCTTGGGCTCAGGACACACAAATTCTCATACCCTGTCCCCAGAGCGTGCCCAGGACATCCTCAGAGCTGGGCCACACGGGCTAGCCAAGGCCTTCAAGTCAGGGTGAGGCGCATTCTCCCGGTCCCATCCCCAGAGAAAAACTCAGGCCCCTGGGATGACCTATGAGTGCCCAGCCAAGAGGGGCCCTGCAGACGGCTGGACAGCTGCCCTATGCCAGGAAGCCCACCCGCACCTCCCGGCACCCACCTCTGCACGGTCAGCGAGGGCGGTGGCTCTGGGAGGTCCGTGTGGATGAAGGCGACAGCTTTGGGGCCTGCGTAGGACGGTGAGTGGGGAGTGCCTGGTGGGGAAGGCAGGCCCTGGCGTGCGGGCGACCTGTGGGAGCCACTGCTGGGCCGGGGCCCCGGGGCGTTGCTGCTGGCCTGATCAGCCTGCAGGGAGGAAGACGATGTCCGCGGTGCACGGCTCACGGAGCTGGACAGCGAGGACAGTGATGTCTGCAGGGCAGGGTTGCGGGCGCCACCAAAGCCAGGCCCAGCCACAAGGTCGTCTCTGGAGCCATAGCGCAGCGCGGGACCTCGGGGGCCCTCGGACAGCACACTGGCCTGCTGCAGGCTGTAGGAGCTGGGAGCGTCATAGACGCCTGAGTCGCCGAAGAGTGAGTCGGCCTGGGAGCGCAGCAGGCGCTCACGCTCCTCCCTGTCCTTGCGCTCCTGGATGGATGCCATGATGGTCCTGGACAGGTTGTCGTAGCGCACAGGCGAGGGCTCCCGGGGCCGGGGGCCCAGCACGGGGCTGAAGCTGCGGGGCAGGGGCCGTGGTGGGTCGCCCGTTGCCCCAGGGTGCAGGTAGGGTGAGTGGTATCCGGCCACGCCAACTGCTGGGTGGGCAGGGCAGGCGTGGCCACCAGGCGAGCCAGGATTGAGCAGGCTGTCATAGGACAGGCTGCCGTTGCGGTTGGGCAGTGCATGGGGGGCAAAGATGCTACGGTGGGGCGTGGGGGGCCCACCCTCGGAGCGCAGGGGCTGCAGGGCCACATGGTCCCCACCCCGCCGGCTCGAGGCCTTGAGGCTCAGAGAGCGCAAAGCGCCCGAGAAGGCATCAGAGGCGCTGAGCGGCGGGGATGGCGGGTAGGCTGCATGCAGGCCCCCGGGCCCATAGTCAGGGAGGTCCAGGCTCGGCTCGGACACAAAGTCCAGGCTACGGATGCTGTCGTCCCCCAGGGTCAGGGAATCAGGGCCTGGAACCTGTAGGGAGAAGGCATTCTCACCACTGCCCAGCTGCCACCCCGCCTGCAGCTGCCAGTCAGCACCCACGGGGGCCACACATGGCACCGTGGCCTCAGGAACTGGGCCTCAAGGAGCCATAACAGCCACACAGTGACCCACGGCCCTGTCTCCGAGCATCCATGGCTGAGGGGCAGGGGCTCTGCAACAGGAGGGAGGCTACAGCTGGCTGTTGCAGACACCTGGGGCTCTGCCCTTGGAGCCATGCAGCCCCAGGGGCCCACCGCTCAGGGCAGCCAGAGGGAGGAGGAGCCTCGTCTAGCCTCTGTGACGGGCACATAGGCATGGGCTTGGGCTTGGAACAAGAGCCTCAGGAACCACAAAGCCAGAAGGGGATCAGGGCAAATGTGAGCTCAATGCACTTGGCCAACCAGACCCAATCCCCCACTGGACCCAGGAGTCCCAGGAAGATGACGTACCCGGAGCCCTCATCTCCAAGCAGGGCTGCCTCCTCCTGTGAGGCACGGCCCCTGCATGCCTGCAGACTCAGACCCTTGGCCAAGGAGGCCCAGACTCACTGCTTCACCCAGTGACTCTCTCCAGGAAAGACATCAATCCTGAGGGGAGAGGTCCCTGGGGATGGGGCTGGTCTAGGTGCACAGGGCCCAGCCACAGGCCTGCCTCTTGGGGTGGCCCAGAAGGAAGGATGGTGCCCTGGGACTGTTCGGCGTTCCTGATCACTGCACAGACCGCCCCGCACTGCCCACCATTCCAGTGACCACAGAGCACTCATGCAGCTCAGGGAAGAAAAATGTGCTTTCTCAAGCACGTCTCAAATTCTTCCAAAGTCTTCCCGTGGGCCTTACAGAGTGACTAATGGTGGAATTCCAGGCATCCTGGTACACAGTGCTCCTGGGGGCAGCCGCCCACCTGGCCTAGGGCAATGCCGGCCAAGGGACAGATGCCAAGCCTGGACGGCCCATGCCAGCCCCTCCCAGGACACCCTGCTCCCCTCTGTGGGTCCCAGCTCTGGGTGCACACAGGCAGGGTCCTACGAGTCACACAAGGCCCTTGGTGACCCAGGCAGAGCCCTGAGGGGCATGGCCTCAGGGGATGTGGCCTCCGCTGGAGAGGCGGGGCTCTGGAGGTGGGGCCTCCATCGAGTGAAGGCTGTGGGGAGAGCTCCTGGAGGTGGGCCTGGGGGACAAGGCTTGCCAGGGGGCAGGCTAAGCCTCCTTACCTGCTCGCCTGGTCCACAGAAAGGCGCCTTGGGACCCGTGGGGAAAGCCGGCCTAAACTTGTACATGGCAGGCGTCGGGGGGCTGGTCCTCTGCACCGACAGGGCACTCTCTGGGGATGCAGACCACTGTCAGACTGTGGTCAGACGGGGGTCAACCCATATCCCTCCCTAGGTGTGGCTGCCCCAAACTCACCAGCACTGCCTGGGCGCGGGGTCTGCAGGTCACTGCTGAACGTGCCAGCCTCTATCTTGGGGGGCAGTGGTGGCCCCAAGTCCAGTGGCTTCTCATCCAGCCGGTCCAGGCTGCCCTTGGACTGGGAGGGGGCGGGGTCAGTGGTGTGTGGGGCTTGGATGAGGGGCAGGGCTTCACTAGGGATTCAGCCTGGGACCTAGCCCCCTCCCCAGAATCTGTCTATGGCTCCACCTGCCCCATCCACCTCTTCTAGGCCCCCGCCAACCTGCCTGTTTCCCCATCCAAGGACCTGACTGCCAGCCCATCCCTAAGCCCAGGCCCCCACCTTGCTACGGCCCAGGCCAGCCTTCAGCCCGTTGTCACTAAGCTTGACCTTGAGTGGTGCAGCTCGGTCCAGGAGTTCAGGCCTAAGGAAAGGCGGCTTCAAATTCACCGCGAGCGGCAGCCGGGGCGGCTCCACCACGTACCTGCACCAGGGCACAGGGGTCAGTAGCAAGCCCATCTGCCACAAACACACAAGGGCAGGGCTGGCCACACCTGGCAAGAGCCAAAACAGACCAAGAGGGTCTAAGTTTGCCCGCCCTACACCCAGCAGAGGCCCCCCTCCACCCTGCCCAGGCCGGGCCTCACCGGGGCGCCAGGGGGCTACACAGCACGTGCTCCACATTCCCACAGCAGCCTCGGGTGAAGGGGTTCACACCCCCGCGGAACTTCCCAGTCACCTGTGGACGCAGGACCCTCAGCCAGCCGGGCCTCCCAAGGTCCAGGCCAGGGTGGGCAGGGGGCTGGCAGGGGGCTGGGCAGGGGAGCTGGGGTTCCTTAGAAGCTGATACTTGTGGGAAGTGGCTTGGGCGGGGTCAGTCCAGGATTGCCCCTCACATAGGTTACCCAGCCTGTCCTTGCAGGGAGCTGTGGGATTTCTGGGTCACTGGTGGCTGCAGTGTCCACAGGCAGGATGTGCGCAGGGGACGGGGCAGGCGTGGCCCCACGTGGGGGTCTCAGAGTTGGAGCCTCGTCTCAACACAGCCGCACAAACTACCTCAGGCAAGGGTGCCCCAGCCCCCACCCTGTCCCCATGCAGCCCCAACTCTCTCGGCCCCTTGGGGCCACCCATCCCCCATGGGGTCTGCACCTGCTCGTTGGTGGTGCGCCCCCGAGTGACCAGCACCACATGGAAGCCAGTGAGGCCAATGACAGGGATGAAGAAGAGGCCGGCCACACACATGACAGCCATGCTAGCCCGTTAAGGCCAACGGCGCAGGCCAGGACACCGCAGACCCCATCGCAGCAGCATGGAGCAGGTGCCTGTGGACAAACCCCCTCCCAATCTAGGGACGGCCACCTGCCCGTTGGGGATCCCTGGGCAGGAACCAAGCCTTCTGAGGCTCGATCTCCCTGGTGAACGTGCCCCCGGTCCACATCGCCTCTGCAATGAGGCCCACAGGAACCAAGGATACGTGATGGTGGTGTGCGCGGCTCCCAGCCCCTCAGCATGGTTCAGCACGTAGACCAGGCCGAAGGCCACAACGCCCACCATGTGTGCACTGAGTGACAGCAGGAACAGGAAGAAGTAGCGATAGTTTCGACGCCCGATGCAGTTGTTGACCCAGGGGCAGTGGTGGTCAAAGTCCTGGGCGGGAGCAGTGCATCAGGGCACATGGCAGGCAGGGATGTGGCACAGGGCTGGGGGAGCACAGGGCAGCAGGGCGGTCACCTCTACACAGTTGTCACAGACGCTGCAGTGGGAGCAGCGTGGCGGGCGGTAGAAGTGGCACGTGGCGCACCACTTCATGCGGACCTGGATACCTCGCACATCCACATTCTTGTACAGCGGGGCCCGGAAGTCGTCCTCCTTGTCCTCATCCTCATCCGCTACAGACCAGGAGCCAGGCAGTGAGCAGGAAGTTGACTTTCCTGGCAGCTGAATCCCTCCCCCAAGTCCAGCCCACCCACCAGGAATCCCTAAGGCTGTCTCAAGTTAGCCACTCACACTCTAGCGAAAGTGAGAGGAGCTGCCCCAGCACAGCGCCCTACCTCGGGGGAAAACACCAGGGTCCATGAAAGTGGCCATGCTGAAGTTGGCCAGGACAAAGAGGAAGATGATGCCATTGTAGACAGGAACAGCTGGGGACACAGCTCGCGTCAACCATGGGCACCTGCAGTAGACAGCGGGGGCAGAGAGTGGAGTCTGGGGGTGCAGAAGGGATGCAGGGGCAGAGCTATGTGGTGCGGCAGGCTGGGCCTGCAAGGTCACCCTCAGAGCTCAGAGGCAGTGGGGAGGCTGCCACAGCCCTGCCAAGAAACCTCAGCCACATCGCTCCTTCGAGTAACGGCCAGAGGCTGGGCATATCAGTACAGCATGTGGGCTACCCGTGCCCTGACCCAGCAACCTCTCAGGGCAACCGTCTCAGAAGGCCCACAGGCCTAAGGTCACACCATTCCAGTGATGCCCCTGGGCTCTACTACCGGGGCGGGGTGGGGGGTGGGGGCTGTGTACAGGCTGGAGGTGGGAGCCCCAGATGGAAAATGCGCCATGATGCCTCATCCAGGCCTGTCCTTGGCCCAGTGGGGCCTCTCGCCAGGCAGATTCTGGGGTGTGGGGAGCCCCAATTCTTGGTCAGTAAGTGCATGGGGCATGTCTCCCCTGCTCTTCCCAGTCAGGCACATCCCCATCCAGACAGCCCCTTCTTTTTAGTTTGTTACCTCCCTCCCCAGATGACAAAGTAGAACACTTAGGGACTCTAGAAATGTACAACACCCCCCACCACTTCCCATCTTCCCAGCCATCAGCACTTGGCTTCAAGGCCACCCCCTCTTCCGGGAAGCTTTCCAGGACTCCAGGCTGCCCTCCACAGCTTCCCTATAAGGCGTGCCCTCACACACCTTCCTGAAAGGCGCCTTCCTCAGCCCTTAACAGGCCTGGCCTGAGTCCCCTCTGAGGAGGCCTGCCGGTCCTCGGGCCACACAGCCTGCAGCGGGTTCCTAAATCCACCCACTCAGCTTCCAAGAAGCCCCTCTGGCCTCAGGCTCCTCGTCTCTCCCCTGCGCACCCTGAGACGGCTGCTGTGACAAGCAGCAGGGACAGGAACACAGGGGTTTGCATCCTTCCCTGCACCTAGGCCCTCTGCATAGTTGGGGGGCTAGTGGGGATCCCCCACAGCAGCCCTGACCTCTGTGGCCACTAGCAGTGGATGGGGCCCACGCGCTGCCTACCACTCCAGCGCACGTGGCCACGCTGCTGCACCCACACCCGCCTGGCCAGGAGCCAGCCCCGCCGCCCCGGCAACCACCTCCACGGCAGCAGAGCTTCACTATTTTTAGTGGAAAGCAAGAGGCTATTTAAAGACTCCGCTTCCCACGACAGCCATCCTCGGCGGGGCCAGGAGCCCAAGTTACCCTTCCTCTTGTCCAGGGCCCAGCCCGTGGAGGTAGACACCGGGGTGAGGACACAGCTGCGGCCACAGCTCCCTCTGCTGGGAGGGCTCTCCCTGTCCCTTGCCCAGTGGCTCAGCCCCCAGGCTTCCTTCCACCCTCCCCAGCCCTGCCTGGCACACAGGCAGCACTCAAACATGTGCCTGGCTTCCAATGCAGTGCTATTCAGCAAGGACCACAATCCCCTAAGGCAGGGTCAGCCCAACAAGGTGGGCACAGGCAGGTGAGCAGCCCTCCAGGGAGAGGCAGGGCCTGTGGACCTCCCCACAAGCCTTCTGGGGAAGGCTGGCTACATAGTCTGTGCAAAATGAAACTGTGGGCCCCTTATTTAAAAATTATAGAGAATTTCAAAATGTTGACAGCAGAGCATTAAACCAAACGCAGGCCCTCATGGTGCCTGTGGGGCTGGCCTGCTCTGGGAAGGGATGGGGCGAGTGCCATTGGTCAACCCTCGGGCTGCAAGGAGGGAGGCAGCCTCTGTCCTCCCAATGCTGACCTGAGGACGGAAGCCTCGGGGCCCCTCTGCACCTGCGCTGGCTGCCAGCCTGCCTCCTGGCCCTAACGGGGGCTTGGAAGTGTGTTCGCCCATCAGGCAGGCGGGGCCTGAACCCCATGCTGACTTGAGCTCCCTGCCAGCCCAAGCAGGCGGTACTGCCATGTCCTCCCTGAGCCGGGACTCCCCCATGCCAGGCGGGCTGGACAGCAGCCTTGCAGCCATGGGGCTACTTTGGGAAATCTGCAGTGTGACCGGGTCCCTCCTGCCCAGTGCGGGTACCTGCCACATGCCTGTGAGGGCCCATACGGGCCCTAAGCCAGGGGTTGGGGAGGCTTGTTGTGGGTTCTCTGACTCGGACCTGAGCTGCTGCCCACCCCTCCAGTCCTCCAGGGTGAGGCAACTGTCCTCTCTGAAGTCCCCAAGGTCGGATCCTGCCTAACAGGGACCAGCTCACAGGCCAACCCACCAGGGCCCAGGGCTCTCAGGGCTCAGTGGGAGAGAAGATGAGAAGCACATGCAGGCACAGACACATGTGTGAAGAAATGGACACACGCACAAACATGCTCCAGGGCACATGTGCATGGGTACGTGTGCACACACACAAATATACAGGCATGTACACACATAAACACACAGACAACCTGCTCTGGTGTACAGAAGGCACACATGCACACATGCAATCATATCTGCATACAAAACACATATACATGCATGAACACTTGCATGCAGACATGCACACGTGCACACGCTGGCGCACATGCATGAACGCAGACACGCCTGCACATCACTCACCAAGACCTATGTGTAAACACGCGTGAACACAGGCGTGCACAGACACACGCCTCCTCACACTGCACGCAGCCCTAGCCAGCCTCGGCTCGGCTGCCCCTCACTCTGGGCCTCAGACATGGCCCTCCCACTCTCTGGGCTTCCCTTTGCTCCTCTGTGGATAGGGCAAGTGTGAGGACACACAAGCACTCTCAGGGTGTGCAAGAACACGGGAGGACACACGAGGACATGCAAGGATGCATGAGGACACATGGGGACAGGGGAGGCCATGTGTGAATGCTCAGGGACACTCGAAGACACGCACTCCCACAGGCAGGGCCCAGCAGGCAGTAGTCTGGGTCCAGGCTCGGGGAGGCTCCACTCCCACCCAGACCTGATGGTGCACACCAGGCTCGCCTGCTGGAGGCCAGGCAAAGACAGGCTCTGGGCCTGGGCTGGAAGTAGAGTGTCTGGCCCGCCATGTCCCTCTGAGCCCCTCCTGGCTGGCTCCAGCCAAGCTACGGGTGGAGGGCAGGTCCAGGGGGCCCAGCCCCGAGGTTCCAATCCCTCCTCCAGGGCCACAGGCAGGGACATGCACCACCACCATAGGCCCCACCCGGGCTGAGGCCCCAAGTCCCGCCTGGGCTGGCAGGGAGACACCGCCCAGCAAGGGGGGGTGGCTTAGGGGCAGAATGTCCGCCACAGCTAAATGTGGAATGGAAAATTTTAACTCAGACGTTTTCATTTAAATCAGGTTCTTCATTAGCACTGTTTGTGTATGACTGGCACTCGCCCGTGGGGCACCCGGGACCGGTGGGGCAGAAGCTGCTGTGCCCTTGTCAGGCCGGGCCTTTGAGCCTCGAAGTACCTGCACCTACCTGTCCAATCCCTACAGACACCTGGACAGATGGGGAAACTGAGGCTCAGGGGCCAGGAATACCCCAGGCCACATGCGGTGGGTCCCAGCATGGGGGCTCACACTGAGTTTTCACCCCCAGGTTCCCCAGACTCCTGAGGTCCCAGTCAGCAGTTCAGTCCCTCTTGGCCCACCAAGGCTAGTCTGGCCCAGAGCCTGTTCTGACTGCTGTCCTGAGCTGGGCCTCCAAGCAAGGAGAGGGCTCAGGAATATCTAGGACCAGCCACACCATCCCAGATGCCCCAGACAGAGATAAGCCAGCCTGGCTCAGCCCTAGGCACTGGCAGCCTGCCAGGTAGCCCCAGCCCTCGGACATTCACAGGGTCCCTGTCATTCTGCAATGTGGCTCTGGAGTGAAGTCAGGGCAGGGTCGGGAGCCTGGCCTAGGGGTCTTCGAACCCTCTGCCAGCAGCTGACCCAACCTAGCATTATACCATGGTATAAAGGGCTTCTGAAGCCCAGGGGGACACAAAACCCCCAGAAACATAGGAAGGGGCCGGGAGCAGTGATCACACCTGTAATCCCAGCACTTTGGGAGGCTAAGGCTGGCAGATCACCTGAGCTCAGGAGAATAGCCTGGGCAACATAGCGAGACCCCATCTCTACTAAAAAAATAAATAAATAAATAAATAAATAAATAAGCCAGGTGTGAGGGTGCCCACCTGTCATCCCAGGTACTCAGGAGGCTGAGGTGGGATGATCACTTGAGCCCAGGAGGTCGAGACTACAGTGAGCTGAAGTAGCACCACTGCACTCCAGCCTGGGTGACAGAGTGAGACCCTGTCTCAAACAAACAAACAACAACAAAATCCTAAGAAGGCTTCCTGAAGGAAGAGGGCCTCTGAGAAACTGCCCTGCTGTATGTGCCCCATCCTGAGAGGATGCCCTTCACAACTGGGCATCCTTCCATGCCCAGACCCTCCTAGAGAGATGTGTGAATGTCCTGCTGGTCCCAAGACCCTTGGCGATCTGGCTGAGGGAGGGGTCCCTGGTTCTCAGGCCTCCAGCTCCCCACACGTCACCCAGAACTCCTGCCCACCTGGTGCATGGGTGAAGCCACCCCACCGGCAGCAACTAACGTTTACTGCATGCGGAGAGGGGGCTGGGGCCACTTACTGTCTGGTAACATCTGAGGAGCAAACAGTGAAGTCGGGAACCCTGTATAGGCCCTAAGGGCAGGGATGGGGGACACAGGAGCAACCTGCTCCCCTTCCAGTGTGCCTGGACCAGATACAGGGCAGGAGGTTGGGCAACGGGTAGACAAGTGGCCTGCCCCAAGAAGGGGGCCTCCTGGACCCCTGCCTACCCAGAATCAGCACAGCTGCTATGGGTGGCATCAATGGGCCAGCCGACCCAACAGAACCCCTTCTCAGGAACTGAGCAGTCTTGGAGGAGCTCAGCAGAGCAGGGGCGGGCTGGGGAAGAGGCCAGGATCACTGACAGACATTCAGCCCAGGGGTGTGGCCTCACCTGCCCTGAGGGGGCAAGCAGGGCTTCTTAGCCTTGCTAGGTGGCCACTGCACATCAAACCCAGGTGAGCACCCGGACCACCATCCTGCCACAGGGACACATGGCATCTTCTCCCAGGTGCAGGGCCAGCAGAGGTCAGCATATGCCAGGTGTAGGGTTGGGTGCAGGCATGGCCCGCACTGCCCCAGGAAGGAACCCCATACCTCAAGACTGCTGGTGTCGCTGAAACCAGAACCCCAGAACAGAGGAGGAGAAACTGGTGCTCAGCAGAGTGGGAGCCACCCAAGCACTCTATGCCTAGGGCTGGGGCAGGTTCATAGTCAGAGTCACGTAAAGGGCCCTCTGACATCACGCGCGAGGGAACCAGCAGCTGCAGCCACCACACAGCCAGGGTGCAGACGCGGCGCCAGGAACAGAGGAGCCCTCCAAGGAGGACAGGAGATGGGGGGGGTGTGGGGTTGATTTTAATTTCTTAGCATATTTTTTTTTCTGTATTTCACAAGTTCCACATAAAGAACACACTTTTTTTTTTTTTTTTTGAGACAGAGTCTTGCTCTGTCACCCGGGCTGGAGTGCAGTGGTGCGATTTCGGCTCACTGCAACCTCCGCCTTACAGGTTCAAGCTATTCTCCTGCCTCAGCCTCCTGTGTAGCTGGGATTACAGGCGCTCACCACCACGCCTGGCTAGTTTTTGTACTTTTAGTAGAGATGGGGTTTCGCCATGCTGGCCAGGCTGGTCTCAAACTCCTGACCTCAGATGATCTGCCCACTTCGGCCTCCCAAAGTGCTGGGATTACAGGCGTGAGCCACCGTGCCCAGCCCACACATTACTTTTAAAGCCATGAGAAAGGACACTGAATTGCATGGACCGAGTAAGGAACCAAGCCAGACCCCCCCACAGACAGAAGCCCTGGGGACCAACACTGGGCTGGGCCCACCCCTCCAGAAGCCTTGGTGGGATGTGTCTCCCCAGGCCAGGCTCCCCAGGCTGCCCCCCACCCACCTCTCTCTGCCCCACACCAGCAGCATCTGACAAGAACATGCTGGCTTGCCCGAGCCAGAAATAAGCCCGTCCACACAGGCCTTTTTTAAACATGCTCTTGGCAGCCTGCAGTGCCCACCCAGCCCCAGCCTGCAGGTAACTCTCTCGCCTCCACGGGCACCCGATTCAGCCTCGCCATGCACGTGGGGACCCCCCAAACTCTTGCAAAGGTGACGAGCGCCAGGCAGCCCCTACCTGCCCCTCTCCAAGCTCACATGCTCAGGGGTGGCCCCACCTTGGAACAGGTGGCCATCGTTCGTGCCACCTGGGCTGTGTCTCAACCCCAGATTGGTGGAAGAGGGGTGGGTGGTTGAAGATCTGTGCAACCGAAGCCTGGAGCCCCCAACCCTCCTTGTGCCTGAAGGAGCCCTGGGGTGACCCCACAGCCACAGAGGGAGGCTGTGCTGTCCGCATGCCTCTCTGGTCCTAAGACAGCCTGTATCTTGGGTGAAAAAGTTGAGGCTGGAGGGGCCCAGTGTCCTGCAGGCGTGGGCTCTCACTCCCAGAAACAGGACCTCAAGGGTCCTGGTGTGCACCATGGCCAGCCCACGGAGGTGCTGTGCTAACATCGGGCCCTGGGTGTGGCCTGGCCTGGGCCCTCCAGCTGTGATGACCACTGGGTCTTCCTGAGAAGGAGGCCAAGGGCCAGGCCCGGGTCACCAGTGGCTGTGGGGCAGGCATGTGGCAACCAGGCCAGGCCACACCTACGTGGGAACAACTTGACTCTGGCCCGGGGCGGGCAGCCAGGAGGAGACCCGAGAGGCACCCACGGCCACCTGCAGAGAAGACTCATGATTCTGGGTGGCCCACGTCCCCTCGGGGGTCTCACGGGGAGGGAAGGGCTGCAGCCACACCCTGGGCAGCCCGGCCTCCTCTCCTGCCAAGGCCCAGCGCTCCCCGCCAGGGCCTGCCTGGACACTCCCGAGGTGCCCAGCCCGCACTGGTGTCCCCACACAAGGGACTCACCCCGGTGCCCGGGACGCCCGCACATGGCTTCAACTCCCCCGGCCCCAGCACGGGAAGAGGGACTGCCATCGCCTGCAGCCGGCGCCCCGCCCGCCCACTGCCCCGGGCCCCGCCAGCACCGGCGACCGCTGCCCCCGTGCCTGGGCTGTGCGGGCCCTGCCCATCGCTGCCCCCGTGCCCCCAGACGCGGCGCCGACTCACGTGAACACGAAGAAGAGGGTGCTGGAGCCGACCAGCAGCGCGGCGGCCGTGGCCACCGGGATGTACTTGGCGGGTTTGAGGCGCGTCCCGGGGCTGCGGGGCATCCTGGGCGCCGCGCCGCCGCATCCCTCCCCGGGGCCGGGCGGGCGGGGCCGGCCGGGGTCGGGCCGGGGTCGGGCGGGCGGGCTGGACGCGGCGCAGGACCCGCGGCGGCGGCGGCGGCGGCGGAGGAAATCCCACCCCACGGGCGGCGGCGGCGGCGGCGCGCTGATGTCAGCGCGCCCCTTAAGGTGGACCGGGCGCCGGGGGCCGCGGCGGGGCGGGACGGGGCGGGGCGAGTCGACGGGGCCCGGGGACCGCCCACCGGTTCGCGGGACCGTCGGAGGGGGCGGGACCCCGCGGCCTCGGGGACCCCAGCCCGGCGGGCGCCTGCGGCTCTCGGGGGCCGGGCACCCACGCACCCCTGCGGCCCGGCCGGTGGGCACCACGGCGAAGACCAGGCCCCCCTGGTCCCGGGCCGCGGAGGCGTGCAGGTGTTCTCGGGGACGTCTGTGGGCTCAGCCCTTTCCCTAACGACCCCTCTGGTCTGGAGCCCCTTGGCATTCACGAGGGGGCGCGGGTGTGACACCACAGCGGCGTCGTGGCTGTTTGCCTCCTGACCGCCTCCCAGCCCTCCCTCGGGCCACTGGGCTGGAGGAGACCGGCCAGCGGGCGCCGGGCCCTCCACGTCCTGGCCCGAGCTGCGGGCTTGAGAGACGGTCGGCTGGAGCCCCCATCCTCCCCGAGGCGAGGCCCTTTGGGAAGCTCGGCGCCCCGGCCCTGCCCGATAGGCCCGGCGCGTCTCCTCCCGCAGGAAATCCCACCCGCCCCGCCGCCGCTTAAGGTGGACCGGGCGGGGGCCGACGGCGCTGTGGGCGGGGTGGGGCGGGGCTTTGTGTTGGTCCCCCCTGGCAGAGCAGGCGGTGCCAGCGGGAGACCCTCAGTCAAGCTCCGGAGCCTCCCCAGTGAGGGTCATTGTCCTCAGCCACGCCAACATGCCCCGAGCGCCCTCTGTTCTGAAACCCAGACCCATTAGACCCCTCCCTAGGTGGAGATCTGTGGGGTGGGCCTCACCCATCGCCCCCAGCCCTGAGTGTCTGTCTGCTCCTCTACAACCAGAACCCCGAGCGGCCCTACCCTGCGGCACAGGCATGAGGCTCCTTGGCCTGGAGGCCCCTGCTCGCCTGGGGAAGCACCTGGCCGCAGCTCCTCAGGGTGGGCAGGCCAGGGTTGTGGCTGTTGGAGGGAGGAACCCAGGACTGGGGCCGGGACCCAACCCTTAATGCAACTAACTACTGCACAGCAGAAATGGTGATGGGCTTTCTCCCAGGCAGCCATAGGGGTAAGCACTGCTCTCAGGGTGCCCTGCTCCAGGAGGCCCAGCCTGGAGCACTCCCAAGCACTGATGGTAGCTCTGAGGCAGTGGAGGGGTCTCAGGGCACAATGGTGAGCCTAGAGCAGACGCCACTGGAGCAGACACCTTGTTACCTGGGCTCTGCAGTGGCCACGAGTGAGCCTCTCAATTGGCAACACACCTGACACCTGGCACCCATCTCCAGCCTCCCCCTTGCTCGTACCTTCCCCCATGAAGTGTCTCCTCTAGTGGCACATGCCACAGAGCCCCTCAGGGTCCAGGTCTGACTCCATGCCCATGCTCTGTGCAGGGTGCCAGGACTGTCACCTTCCTCCACCAGCTGAACCCTGGAGTAAACAGCCAAATGCTGACAGTGGGAAGAAGCGGAATCAGGCCTACTTGGTGAGATCCCTTTTCCCTTAAGTTTTTAACACAGGGTTTCACTCTGCCACCTGGGCTGGAGTGCAGGGGTGCAATCATGGCTCACTGAAGCCTCAACCTCCAGGGTTTGAGTGATCCTCCCGCCTCAGCTTCCCAAATAGCTGGGACCACAGATGTGCACCACCATGCCAGGCTATTTTTTATTTTTTATTTTTTTGTAGAGATAGGGTTTCTCACTATGTTGCCCAAGCTGGCCTTGAACTCCTGGCCTGAAGTGATCCTCCCGCTTTTGCCTCCCAAAGTGCTGGGGTTACAGGTGTCAACCATTGCATCTGGCCTTGGGATCCCTTTTCCTTAACATAGAGGCCTGGGCAGAGGGGTCCCAAGTAGTGCGGACCCGCTACTGAAGACAGAACAGAGCGAGGTCAGCACCGGCCTCCCCCACCAACATGGCTGCCAAGCCCATGGCCTAGTTTCCTCCCCAAGAAGAGCTAAGATCCCAGGGAAAAGGAAAATGAAGCAGAAAGCAGGAGGCTCTCCAGCCTGCAGCCCGGCAGACAGACCTGGGATGGAAGGCTGAACCACACTGCATTCTCACACAGTCCCCAGCACTGGCAGGACCCCATTCCGCTCACCGTTGTCTGCCAAAGGGAACCCAATGGAAACACAATGGGCTGGATAGCTGGCACAAGTGCCTACAAGGGCGTCCTTGTATAGCCTACCCTGTGGTCCCGTGGGGCCAGCACGTGGACGCATTCTGTCTCCCAGCACAGCTCCCTTCCCCTAGCACCATCACATCCTGCAGTGTCAACAAGCTGCATCCTCAAATGGGCCCTGCAACACAGCCCCACCACAGGATGGCACTGTCTCCCAGCCATTCCGAGGGGCCTTCCCACGGTTGGGGACTCTCCCTTGGAGACATTTCTCCCATCCCCAGATGAAGGAAGTCAGCCTGGAATTTTATTGGAACCCCAAATCAAATACAGAATGCTAAACATCCTTTCTGTGCTGGGGGGGTGCCTGTCCTAGCCAAGGGCTTCTCTCCTGGAAGCTCCAGCCGGTGCAAGGGGCCCTCCCTTTCACAGACATCAAAGCCTCCAACTGACACCTGTATCCGACCTGAGGCCCCGGGGGTCACCAAGAGTGCGGCACAGCAAGGTACCATCTGCAGTGGACGGCGTCACCCTCCCAACACGAGGACCTCACTCGGCACAGGGCACAGGCTTCACTTCTTCTTGGGTGCAAAGTGCACCACTGTCCCCCTGCCAACCTGCTGGAGGCAAGCAGTCCATGAGCATGAGGGCCACAGCTCACAGAACACAGTCAAGATGCCAGTGAGGAGTCGTCAGTTGGGCTTTTTAAAACCTAGAGCAAAGACCATACCTTCAGGGACCATTTCCATAGTTCATTACCAAAGGCGTTTCTCTGAGTATGTAGGGCACTGGAAACCACGAGGAGTCGGCACAGCCTTCTCTCCTGAGGTGGCCTTTCCCTCTGCAGGGGCCACTCTGCCACAGGGACCCACCAAAGTCAGCCTTGGCTGATGCTAGAGACCATAAAGTGGTTCCCATTTATGTAAAAATAAACCTGAGAGTAGTTGCCTTTGGAAGTACATCCCCCAGGGCGGCGGTCCCCAACCCTTTTGACACCAATGATCAGTTTGGTGGAAAACATTTTTCCATGGACCAGGGTGGGGGAGTGGTTTCAGGATGAAACTGTCCACCTCAGATCATCAGGCATTAGGTTCTCATAAGGAGTGCACAACCCAGATTCCTCACATGCGCAGTTCACGTTAGGGGTTGCACTCCTATAGGAATCTAACGCCCTGCTTATCTGAGGGGAGGCACTCAGGTGGTAAAGCTCGCTCGCCCACCACTCACCTCCTGCTGTGTGGCCCAGTTCTTAACAGGCCACAGACTTGTACCGGTCGGCAGGCCAGGGATTGGGGACCCCTGCCCCAGAGAGACAAAGGACTGGTGTTTAAACCAGCAGGCAGTCACCAGACAGGACACAGCACATGGAGGTCAGAAAGAACAGGGCCCAGGCCCAGATGGAGGGCACGAAAGAGCAAGTGATGGCAGCAGGCAGCCAGCCTCAGAGTGAAACACGTCTGGTAGGTGTTCATGACAAACGGTGACAGGGCATGTTATGGCAGTTGGGACCACACACTTAAGATGGCATTTGCAGAGACAATCCAGTATACATGACAACCCCCAATGGCATACTAGAAAATATCTCATTTAAAGTTACTGCAGATGCCCATAACTCCAACACTGCCAAGTGTGGACTTCAAGTCCAGGAGGCCAAGACCCCAGTTTTCTCCCAGGCCAGGGTACAACAGGCTTTCCAACAGAAGAGCTATAGGGCTGAGCCCCACCCAGCACACCGGACTGGCCTTTCCCCCCACAGGGGCCACTCTGCCACAGGGGCCAGTCAGCCCTGGCCGATGCTGGAGACCCTGCTCAGTTGGCTACTGCCTCCCTGCTCCAAAGCCAAGGTACTCCGGTGGTCTTCCTTTCTCTCCTCAAAACACAGAAGCCCACCCTTCCTCACCACAGAAAAAAAGCAGTGGCTGTTCAGGACATAAGGCACAGTGGAGCCTGCCTCGGCAGAGCCCACGCTGCCCAGCCCACAGCCGTGCATCAGTACCACACCTGGCACCAGACACCCCTGGCCAGGCTCCCTCACCAGCACCAGCTCAAGACACCTCAGCTTCAAGGCCCACAGCAAGATACTTGCACGACCTCAGACACCAGGGCGAATCTCCCAGGAACCCAGGCTGGGCTGCGGACAGGCCTGGACATACACCTGAGGGGCTTAGGCAAGCGGCACACAGCGCAGGGGCCCGTACACACACAGTCCTGCCATCTGGTCCAGGTTCCAAATGTGTTTTTTATTCACTATTTTTGATGACTATAAATAAGTGTTTCCACTATGGAAAAGAAAGTTAGCACAGTACATTTTCATGACTGGGGAATGGATTTTCTGAAGTCATCTTCAATAGGGCAAAAAACTTAGAAACAAAAAAAAAAAACAACCTGAATGTTGAATTCAGTTCTTTATATAACGTCCCTTGTAAAAATGAAAGAATAAAAACAAACCGAAAAAGAGGGGCAGGGTAAAAATTTTTTAAAAAAAGGAAAGGAAAGATAGGAAAAGAAAATAAAATAAGACGATTTATTGCTTCTCCTCAGCATCCTCCTTGGTCTCCTCCTTCACCGAGAGAGCTTCTAGCTTTTCCACCACTTTTTCGGCATGATCGTTTTTGCCTGATCCTGCTAAAAACACAAGCAGCACAGTGAGAAAACAGAAGCACGGTGCATTCAAGCACATGGCCCTCGCCAAGCCAGTCCCAAGTGCCGTCACCCACCCACAGCGGCTTGCCCGCCCTCAGGACAGACTCCTGCCTGGCCAAGCCGCCTCCTGGAGTCTGTCTTCTTGAAATTCAATGACGAAAGGAAGCCAAGTGGATGCATTCAAGCACTCTCTAGACCATGGTCAGGCTGCTCAGTGACATCTGGTCACTTGCCACCACAGCTGCAGTCCAGCCTCATGGCAGAGGTGACCAAGCCCTCTGAGACAAACCGAGGACCATCATAAAGCACCTTCTGGTGAGCTCCAGGCAGTGCCTGGACTCCAATGCCTGCCCAATTGGATGTGAGGCCAGCAACACTGACAAGTGCTCAGGGCTCCCCAGGAAGCACCTGTGTCCCCAGAGAGCTGCATCGCCCTGGATAGGTGAGGCGGCCACAGCACCCTGGAATGTTTATCTGGCAGACAGAAAAAGCACCCGCCTGGAAGTACAGACAGGTGCAGAGTGAGTCTGCAAAGAAGTCCCCCGACCCATGGCACCACGTCACCTTTCTTTTCTCTCTCTTCAATCTCTTTCCTGCATTCTTCAAACTTTGTTTTGAATTTCTGTGCGTCTGTGGAAGGGAGAGCGAAGACTTCCTAAGAACTGTGAGCAGTGGAAGGGACATGCCCTGCCGGGTCTGAAGAGTCGGGATTCAGAGAAGACCCATTTCATGGTAATTTCTGACCTAAGAAAGGACTGGTCCACCTGACATCAGCCCTGGCCTTCTGTCTTCATCTGACTGCACCCATTTGGGCAGAGCGGTAGAGCACGGACCCTTGGGCAACCAAGGGGCATGGGCCTCTTTGCCACAGGCTTGGCTCCCAACCGTGTTAGAAAGGCTGCTGGGGCAGCCACTCCCAGAGCCAAGGACAAGGTCACTCGGCACCAAACGGCCAGCTACCAGGTGCCAGGCCACAGTACCCACTGACTACTCCAGGAGCCACTGGACGCAGCTTGGACGATCTGGACTGGAAAGACTTCTGAGCAGGGGAGAGATCAGCCTGGGCCTGTGGATCTCTCTGCCCAGCCCCTGCTGGCACCCAGGCAACCATGAGGGGCCCCTGGCCCCAGTGAACCAGAAGCCTGGCATGAGGATCAGCACTGGGAGGAAGCCCTGGGTTGGGCCTCGGGCACCGCAACACCTGATGGGAACCGGAGCTTGAAGAGCAAACCAAAGTGCCAGCCACAAGGCGGCTGAGCGGGCACTGCTGTTCACCAGCTACTTGGCACAGCTTTGAGTTTAAGGGGGAAGGCGCTGCTCATGGCTTCAGTCTGGGCATGGCCCCCAAACAGCAGGGCAGGGCAGCCCACACGACACACTTCCCAGTTACTGCCTCCTCTCCCCAAAAGGCAACAGCGTTTGTTGCACATAACCCGCCACGCTGCCAAGCAGGTGAGCCCCAAGTCGGGCAGGTCCCCAGGGCCCCTTGGCTCACTCTCAGCATTCAGGAAGCGGATGGCCAGCAGCTCTGGCTTGGGGCACTCGTCGGCGAAGTCAGCGTGGGTGTTCCAGACCCAGGCACGGTCGCTACCTGCATTGGGCTTCAGCTCCATCATCGGCGTGACTGAGGAGAGAGAAGCTCGTGAAGATGGTGGGATGACTGCAAAGGGCAGCCCACCCAGCCCTCGGCCACAGAGCACCCTGCTCACCAACCTGAGAGGTCTGTTTCAGACAACACAGGGACAGTCTGGGGTTGCAGAACCAGGCTTAGACAAAGTACCACAGTGCCTGAGTTTTATTCAAACCTCTTTGAAAATGCCCCATATTCACTTAAAACCAGGACCATCCTAACCAGGAATGGGCAGCCTGCTCCCTGACCATAAGGCCGTCTCCATGAGGAGCTCCTGAGCTGTGTTCAAGACCACTTGGCACACAGACCCCCACCTCCAGAAATGCAGAGAAGCAGAGCTAGCAAAGCAGGCCCCACCTGCATCCCAGGGCTGCACTCAAGCCCAACCCTGATCCCCTTGATTCTGACCCCGGCCGTGAAGTCAGAAGCCCAGGGTCAGACATCAGGGCACAAGGCCCAGGGGGCCCAGTCTTTCCTGAAGGAACCCAACACATAGAGCCAGCCTATCTGAAAGTGGGGGGGCAGCAGAAGGCTAGAAAGTGGGGCAGTTGCCAGAAGGGAGCCCACTGGGGGCCGCAGCCATGCATCCCCATGACTGATGCAGGAGTGCCCACCTGCATCCCCCCCCATGACTGAAGCCTGGAGGGCACAGGAGACAGAGCCACGGCCTGCAATGGACGCCTCCATCCCAACTCCCCAGGCACAGGCAGTCCCAAGGGGAGATGGCCCTGCAGGCGACCACTCTTCAGAACAGCTCCCTGAGAACCCAGACCATCCCCGGTGCCCATGCCCAGTCCAGGCCATATGCACCCCCAGGATACCCCTACATGTCACCATCTGAACTGGGAGCTGAGGGGGGTCTCGTCTACTGCAGCCCGCCACAGCGGATGCCAGGCCCCCTGCATGCCCCCTTCACACCCCGCCCCTGAACCAGCCCACAGCCTCTCCGACACCCTACCCAGAGGCCAGCCTCTACCCACTGCTACTTTCCCTGTCTACCAAGGGCCCATGATGGGCACAAGACACTGCTGGCTATGCAGATGGCTCTGCCCAGATGCCCAGGGGCCCAGGACCAACTTATGATGCACACACAACAACCCACAACCTGACCCAGGCTCTGGGAGCAGCACAGGGCATCAGGGAAGACCCCCAAGGAAATGATTCAAACTGGGCTCGAGGAGGAGGAGGACCAGCCAGAGTGCAAGCTCTCCCAGGACTAGACATGCTGGGCAGGGAGGGAGGAGAACCCAGGAGCCAGTTCCCAAGGAAGTCTGGCAGGCCAGGCCGTGCAACAAGGCGCTCACGGCATAGGCAGACCACCGTCCACTCCTCTGCATCGCCCTCAAGGGCTGAGCCACTCAGGCTCCTGCCAGCAGTCATCCTGCACCTGGGATGAGGGGCCCTGCCCCACCAGACACGCCTGACACTCAGCAAACGACACTAGGAAGCTTACCAAGGGACGTCCCAGGACAACGGTACTTCCAAACATGCCAACAAGCCAGGCAGCACAAGTTCAATCTAAAGACAGCTGGCAGCCAGCCATACTCGGGACAACCTACTGCCACTTCTTTGCAGGCTAGGCTGGACCCCTCACAGGGTGGCTAGAGCTCTTGGCTGAACCTGCCCAAAGGCTTCTACTTATATAGCTTCACAGGCGCCCAGGACCTGGCCACCTTCTCAGCCCTGTTCCCCTCCCGTTTCCTCCCCAGGAGGATCCTGGTAAGGGTAGAACACACCATAACTGGGGAGGTTGGCGCCTGGGCACCTCACACATCTGCTCTCACACTGCCCGGACACCCCCAATCTCTCTCTCACACACACACACACACCTTCAAATACCACACCCCCCCGATACCACACCCCCTCAGACACCAAACCCCCCCAAGACACCACACACCCCAACACCCCCGGACACCACACACACCCAACCACACTCCCCCAGACACCACAAACCCCCCTAGACACCAAACACCAGATGCCCCCTACACACACCCCTGGATACCACACACACCCCCCCCACCCAGACACCACACACCGTACACCTCCCCAGACACCACACACACACCCCCAAGACACCATACATGCCCCAACACCACACCTTCAGACACCACACAGCCCCCGCCCAGACCACAAATCTTCAGACACTACACACACCCCCAGACACCAGATACACACCCTAAACACCAAATACCCAACCACACACCCGACACCACACACACACACCCAACCACACATCCCCAGACACCATACCCAACCACACCCCCACCACACCCCCGACTCCCAACTACACCCCCCAAAACACCACACCCAACCACACCCCCCCAGACACCACACACCCCCTGCCCCAGATACCACAAACCCCCCGACACCAAACACCGCCCCTCACACACACTCCTAGATAACACACACCCCCCCCAGACACCACACACTGTACAACCCCCCAGACACCACACACCTTCAGACACCACAGCCCCAACACCATACTTTCAGACACTACACACATCCCCCAGACACCACATACACACCCCAAACACCCAGACACCACACACACCAAGACACTACACCCAACCACACACCCCACCAAACATCCCAGACACCAGACCCCCAACCACCCCCCCAGACACCACACCCAACCACATACCCCACCACACCCCAGACCCCCAACTACACACCCCAGACCCCCAACTACACACCCCCAAACACCACACCCAACCACACACCCCCTGCCCCAGACACCACACCTTCAGACACCATAGTCCCCCAGACCACACACCTTCAGAAACTACACACACCCCCAAACACCACATACACACCCCAAACACCAAACCACACACCCCCAGACACCACACACACCCAAGACACCACACACCCCCAGACACCACACCCAACCACACCCCCAAACACCACACCCAACCACACTCCCCCAGACACCACACCCCCTGCCCCAGACACCACAAACCCCCCCCAGACACCAAACACCACCCCCAGATGCCCTCTACATACACCCCTAGATACCAGACACACCCCTCCAGACACCACACACTGTACACCCCTCCAGACACCACACACTCTCAAGACACCACACATGCCCCGACACACCTTCAGATACCACACAGCCCCCCAGACCACACCTTCAAACACACCCCCCTACACCATACACACCCCAAACACCAAACACCCAACCACACACCCCGACACCACACACACTCCCAAGACACCACAAACCCAACCACACACCGCAACACCACACCCAATCACACCCCCATATACCATACCCAACCACACACCCCAGACACCAGACCCCCAACTACACACCCCCAAACACCACACCCAACCACACCTCCGACATCACACCCGCCCCCGCCCCAGACACCACACACACTCAACCACATACCCCCATACACTACCGCCAGTAGATACCACAGCCCCCCAGATACCACACACATACCCATTGACCCCCCCAAACACCAACCCCCACCCCCCACCCCCCAGACACCACACACACACACACACACACACACACACAGCGCCCCCTCGCCCTGCAGCACTCACTCCTCGTCCCGAGCCCAGCCTGGGCGCTGCGTCCTCCCATCAGGGCCCGTCTGGCTGACTCCACACCCCCGTGTGCTCTAAGCTTCGCTTCGGGCCTGCTCTGAGTTCAGAGGCACGTCTGAAAAACGTATTTCTGGTTTTAAATTCAACAAACACACCACAAACTTGCACTCCATGTAATAACACGCTCCCCAGCTCCCAGTCAGCCCTGAAAGAATCTTCCCAAAGGTCCCAGGCTGAGGTGTTGGGGCGGGCGTTGCCACCTACTGTAGTGATTGGCACAGATCTTCAGGGTCTTGTCCCTCCGCATGAGGAGGCGGATGGCCCCTTTCTCCTTGTGCTTCAGGAGCTTGACGTCACCAGTGCCTCGCTCCTTCCATTCTGGGAGATCGTTCTCGGAGGCAAATCGGAACAGTTTTGCCCGCCTGCAAGAAAAGCCGTGAGGTAAGAGTGCAGACCTGCAGCCCACATGCAGGACCTGCATGGGAGGACACAGGACAACTCTGCACTGCAGGAACCCATGCCTCCACGAACGCCCCAGCCCTTCTTCAGGCTCCAGGAACTTCCCGTCACGACACCACCAGAAAGCGCAGCAGCCCAACAAACTCCAGGCCCAACGAACTCCAGGTCACCTTGAATTCCAGCTCCACAACCAAGAGAATTAGACGACTGGGTGCGGTGGCTCACTTGTAATCCCAGCATTCTGGGAGGCCGAGGCAGGCAGGTCATCTGAGGTCAGGAGTTCAAAACTAGCCTGGCCAACATGGTGAAACCCCGTCTCTACTAAAAATACAAAAATCAGCTGGGCGTGGTGGAGGGTACCTGTAATCCCAGCTACTCAGGAGGCTGAGGCACGGAAATCACTTGAGCCTAGCAGGCAGAGGTTGCAGTGAGTGGAGATCGCCCCACTGCGCCTACAGTCACAATATTTCCCCCAGTGGGGACCAGCCTGGGCAACACAGCAAGACACTATCTCTAAAAAAGATAAAAAAAATTAGCTGGACATGATGGCTAACACCTGTAGTCTCAGCTACTCAAGAGGCAGAGGGAGGAGGATCCCTTGAGCCCAGGAGTTCAAGGCTGCAGTGAGCCATGATCTCACTGCTACACTCCAGCCTGGGTGAGAGTGAGACCCTATTTAAAAAAAAAAAAAAAGCCGGGCACAGTGGCTCACGCCTGTAATCCCACACTTTGGGAGGCCAAGGTGGGTGGATCACCTGGCGTCGGGGGTTCGAGACCAGCCTGACCAATGTGGAGAAACCCTATCTCTACTAAAAATACAAAATTAGCCGGGTGTGGTGGCACATGCCTGTAATCCCAGCTACTCGGGAGGCTGAGGCAGGAGAATCCCTTGAAGCCGGGAGGCACAGGTTGCGGTGAGCTGAGATCGCACCATTGCACACCAGCCTGGGCAACAAGAGCGAAACTCCGTCTCAAACAAAAATAAAAGAGGCCAGGCGCAGTGGCTCACGCCTGTAATTCCAGCACTTTGGGAGGCCAAGGCAGGTGGATCATGAGGTCGGGAGATCCAGACCATCCTGACTAACTCGGTGAAACTCCATCTCTACTAAAAATACAAAAAATCAGCCAGGCGTGGTGGCACGCGCCTATAGCCCCAGCTATTCAGGAGGCTGAGGCCGGAGAATCGCTTGAACCTGGGAGGCAGAGGTTGCAGTGAGCCAAGATTGCGCCACCGCACTCCAGCCTGGGCAACAGAGCAAGACTCCGTCCCATGGTCACTGTGCAAGAGCACCCCAGCCCCAGAGATCTGCAGGGACAACATGGATCAGGTGCAGGCCAAAGACCTCCGTCACGACACCACCAGAAAGCACAGCAACCCAACAAACTCCAGATCATCTTGAATTCCACTTCCACAACCAAGAGAATTAGACGACCGGGCGCGGTAGCTCACACCTGTAATCCCAGCATTCTGGGAGGCCGAGACGAGGGGGTCATCTGAGGTCAGATGACCCAGAGAAGAGGCCCAGGCCTCTAATCAGGCAACAGGCCCTGGCCAACACCCAGCCCTCCTGCCCAGGAGCAGCCCCTCCCACTGGGGACCAGGGCACCCAGAATCCAGCAATGCACTCAGGGCTCAGGCTGGCGCCCTCCCTGTGTCCAGCTCTGCCTGCCTCTCAGACGACTCTGCTCTCTGACCCAACATGATTCTGGCAAGAGACTGTCTCATAAGGTTTCCCAACAGGATGCCCCTGGAGCTTTACTGGGAAGACCCAGGCCCACCCTGCTGGCCTCACCTCCCTCAGGGAGGGCCTGGGCCCAGGCCACCAGAAGCACCTCCCACCCGACGTAGGCAGTGAGGGAACAGAGGCAAGCACTTCACCACAGCAAGGAGCTACTCCCAAACGGGGGCTGCGGCAACGCATCAGCAGAGTGGAGCCGTGGCCACCCAGTGGCTTCAGGGAGATGTCCATCACCCTCTGTGACCAAAGGGTGACACACAGCTCTCCTTTCCCAGGTATCCCTCCTGGCCCCCTTCCTTGGAGAGGAAACTCACAGTAGGAATGACTCTCTGCTTCCCTCTCCCACCCCAGAGCAACCAAACCTTAACCTGGACTCTTAAAGCAACTTCAAGGGTGGGGGGGTTCCATGAACTTGAACAGGGAAAAACTACAACCTCATTTTCACTGAGGTGTGTAACTAAACATGATGTTTGTTGCAATCCTGAGTGTAGGCGACAGGCCACAGTCTCTGTGGTGCTGTGACGCTGTCACAAGACACAAGGCTGGCACCCACCACCACAGCTAGCTCTTAACTGAAAGCGTCAAGAAGCACACATACAGGATTTTTTTAAGTGGTTTTAATAACTAAACCATCACCTATTTTCATGTGTTATCACAAGCATTATGTTATGTATTAAGGGTGGGCCAGGCGCGGTAGCTCACGCCTGTAATCCCAGCACTTTGGGAGGCTGGGGCGGGCAGATCATGAGGTCAGGAGATCGAGACCATCCTGGCTAATACAGTGAAACACCATCTACTAAAAATACAAAAAATTAGCCAGGCGTGGTGGCGGGTGCCTGTAGTCCCAGCTACTCCAGAAGCTGAGGCAGGAGAATGGCGTGAACCTGGGAGGCAGAGCTTGCAATGAGCCGAGATGGCGCCACTGCACTCCAGCCTGGGCTCAAAACAACAACAACATCAACAACAACAACAAACACCGGGTGGGGGATTTATAAGCTTCACAATGCCAAAGAAGTCTCTGCTGCAAAAACTTAAAACCCCCTGCTCAACCAAGGGACTCCCTGGATCCTAAGAAGCCAGTGGCAAAAAAGGGCAGTGGGGCCGCCATGCCAGTGGACAGAGCAGCAATGATGGGATGCCCTTCATGCAACTGGCTGCAGGGCAGCAAGGGCTCCTGGTGAGGATTCATGAAAGGAACGGGTTAAATTTCCACATGGGATTAGTCACCAACTTCAGGCCCTTTCTTTAAGCAGCCTCAGTCTGATTAGAAGTCAGGCCAAGACCTGGACATCCATAAAAGTTGTAACCTCAACCTTAAAGAGTCCTATTTCTGGGACATCAGCCTACTTACATTTTAAAAAGTTCCTCTTCATCTTCTTCCAGCGTTTTAATTTCTTGCTCAGGAAGAGAAACTATTGGCTCAAACTGAGGGTCATGGTTGGACTCGTCTGTATTCTCAGTGGAAGTATCATGGTCCTCATGAGTATCCTGTGGAGATACAAAGAGGTCACACTGCTGGCCTATGGATCTGGCTCACAACCAGAGCCCAACCAGTGCCTGCAGTGGTCAGCCCCTCGGCAATGAAGGGACTTCAGACACAAGGATGGGCCCCACCCCAAAGCAAGAAATTAGGCCCACTCTTCCACACTAGGAAAGCGCTGCATTTACGCCCAGCTCCATACACTCAGTGCGCATAGAGTGAGACACCAGAGTTTGGGGCCCCTCCCCTAGATTCACAGACATCAATCAGATCCGTGCACAGACTGATGGGGGACCCTACAAGCCGCCAACACTTGCACAGAGTGGCCTGGGAGAAACTGCCTCATCTCTTTGAGCATCAGTTTCTTCCTCATCCATAAAATGCAGATGATACCTGCTGTGTGAAGATCAAAGGACACAATGATGGGTCGAAATAGATTTTAAAATGTTACTTTAAAGCAAAATGTAACTATTTCAGTTTTTACTAATTAGGAAATAGTTGTGCTCTTCCTTACTAGAACGAAAAAAGTCGCTACAGGACTGCTAGTATTTACAATGGATTCACAGCTCTGCCAGCAATTTTTTCACAGTTCAGAAAATTAAGTTACTAACTAGATAAATTGTACCGGTGAAAGTCATGAAATCCTGGCCCAATTTAGAGGATAAGAGAGCACCAATAATCAAATTTTAGGTTCGAGTCTTCCAGAACACGTGCCTTGGTCACCCAGAAGTCCGTAAGAGACCCAAGACTTCACCACTAGACTCAAACTGGAAAAGAAAACATAAGCTTTTCGCTGCTCTTCACTGTTCCCCACAACACTGCGGCTCTGCAGCGGCCCGCACTCAACCAGACACCGCAGCCAACAAAGCCGCCGCCTGGGTCGGCGCATCTAGTACCTGTGCCCCACGCTGGAACACGAGCTTCTGCCACAGAGGCCAGTGGCGGTTCCAGACGTAAGAACCGAATGAATGAAGTGCTGCGTGGGCGACAGAAAGAATAAATGCACCGTACTAGTGGGGAGCCCCAAGTGGGCCGAGCCGGAGGAAACCCGCCGCCCGTACCAGTTCCCGGAGGCTGGGGCCGTCCCGCGTGTCGACGGCCGCTCCCCAACCACCCCAAGGTCACGCGGGCGCCCTGCAGCCCCCAGGCCTCTGCAGAGCCTGCACCCCCAAACGCCCCAATTCCGCAGGCCTCGAGACCCCAAACCCCACGCGCCCCGACTCCACGCCACCGAGGCCCAGCAGACGGCCGAGCCTGCAGGCCGGCGGGGGTTGGTGGCGGCGGCGCGGGCCGCCCACGTGGCCGCTGATAACGGCCCCGGTCCCACCCGCCCCGCCCGCCCACCCTGTCCCCGCTTGGGCCCGGCCGCACCTTGGCGGCCGCCATGGGGGCGCGGCGGCGGCGGCGGCTCGGCTGGGTCGGTCGTCGCTGGCTTCGCGGCCTCTCGGCGGCTACTCGTAGCTCCTTCCCTCCGCGTCTGGCGCCGGCGCCTCCCGCCCGCCCGCTCTTCCCTCCGCCCCACGACCCGAACCTCGACCCCTGACCCCAGCGGCGGGAAACGCGCCGCGATTCAAAACCAGTACAGCTTTATTGGCTCAGGAGGCGGACACTCTCATTGTCCGGCCCGCCCCGCGCTTCCCGCCAAAACGCCCGCGGCGCATGCCCGGCCCGCCCGTCAGCCAGGGGAGCGCGCACTCCCGGCGATCCCCGCGCGCACTTCCGTCCCGGCCACGCGCGCCGCTAGAGCTGGCTAAAGTGGTTGGGGGTTGGATCCGGCGCGTGGCGATGACGTTGCCAGAAGCCAGGATCATAGAGACGCTCGGCCTCCGCCGCACGCGCTGGCGGACTAAAAGTGGCTGGCGAAGCGAGCGGCCGGCGTGGGCCCCTGGCGGGCGGGCGGTACAGCCCCAAGCCTGAGACCCGGACCTGAGTAACGCAGGTTCGAGTCCCGCCCCGCCTGGGTCGAAGCCGGGAGTGGCGGCGACCTCGCGGCGTTGCACCGGCTCTCTGAGCACCTCCCCTCTGAGAACTTCCCTTGTGACGGGCCCAGGACGAGGTGGCCGGGCAGCCCCGATGGCACCCCTGGTCTAGGCGGAGAACCGCCTAGGCGATGAGTGAGAACCTCGACAACGAGGTAGAGTGCGGGGAGACGCTGGGTAGAGGCGGGGATGGGGTGGGAGGAGGCGGGGTGGGGCAGGAAACCTGCCAGAGAATAGGTGGGGACGAGGCAGGTGCGATGGGGGAGGAAAGGAGACGGGAATGGGGTCGGGAGGGTAGAATGGGGGAGGGGAGGGGCAGGGCTGAGTGCAGAGTGCACCGACGGAGGTCTGGGTGTGCCATAGGGAAGCCTGGGGGGCCAGGCCCCAGGGCCTAGTCCTCACCCTAGCACCCCATCTGTCCCCACACAGGGCCCGAAGCCCATGGAGAGCTGTGGCCAGGAGAGCAGCAGCGCCCTGAGCTGCCCTACAGTCTCGGTGCCCCCTGCAGCCCCGGCAGCCCTGGAGGAGGTGGAGAAAGAGGGCGCTGGGGCGGCTACAGGGCCGGGGCCTCAGCCCGGGCTCTACAGCTACATCAGGGATGACTTGTTTACCTCTGAGATCTTCAAACTGGAGCTGCAGAACGTGCCTCGCCACGCCAGCTTCAGCGACGTCCGGCGCTTCCTGGGCCGCTTTGGTCTGCAGCCCCACAAAACCAAACTCTTTGGGCAACCACCCTGCGCCTTTGTGACATTCCGCAGCGCTGCAGAGAGGGACAAGGCCCTGCGCGTTTTGCATGGTGCCCTCTGGAAAGGCCGCCCACTCAGTGTGCGCCTGGCCCGGCCCAAGGCCGACCCCATGGCCAGGAGGAGGCGACAGGAGGGTGAGAGTGAGCCACCAGTAACACGAGTGGCCGACGTGGTGACCCCTCTATGGACAGTGCCCTATGCTGAGCAGCTTGAGCGGAAGCAGCTGGAGTGCGAGCAGGTGCTGCAGAAACTTGCCAAGTGAGTGTGGGCACAAGACACCCCTCCTCGCCAGGGCTCTGCCCGGCCCTGTGCTTCCTCAGCCTGCCCATGCACCAGTTGGGAGGCCCAGCACAGGATCTGGCGGCCCCTTTGGGAGCTTGCCAGCGAGACACCCATGTCACAGTGGGCACAATGACATCCCAAAGGAGGGGTCAGGAGCCTGGACATTTGGGGAGTGGGGAGTGGCCTGGCATGGGTGGGGGGCAGTAGGTGGAGTCCAACCACAGATCTGCTCCTCTTACAGGGAAATCGGGAGCACCAACCGTGCCTTGCTGCCCTGGCTGCTCGAGCAGAGGCACAAGCACAACAAGGCCTGCTGCCCGCTGGAGGGGGTCAGGCCATCACCCCAGCAGGTCAGGCTAGACTTCGGTGGCCACAAACCCCTATCCTGGGTTTTGAAAAACTTTGCTTTTGCTCACCCTTCCTGTTGATCTCCCTGCTTTGTGTCTTATTCTGGTAACTTATCACATAGTTGTCAGCTGTTCCTCTTGTTTGACTGCCAGCCCCTGTGGGGAAATCAGGGTTTCCAGGCACAAGCGCTGGGCAGCCAGGGTAAGGTGCAGCTGTCTCTCCCTGCAGACTGAGTATCGTAATAAGTGTGAGTTTCTGGTTGGCGTCGGGGTGGATGGGGAGGATAACACCGTGGGCTGTCGGCTCGGCAAGTACAAGGGCGGGACATGTGCTGTGGCAGCCCCGTTTGACACCGTGCACATCCCCGAAGCCACCAAGCAGGTGGTGAAGGCCTTCCAGGAGTTCATCCGGTGAGGACCTGTGACGGGGCTCCTGGGAAGTCCTATGTGGTGTGGGAGCAGAGGGTGGTGATCCTGCCCCGGGAATTCTGGAGTGCCTGCCACTTCAGCCAGATGAAGGAAGGTGTGGCCAGAGGAGAGAGCAGGGGGACTGCTTGCCCAGTTGTGGGCACTCAGGCCAGCTCGTGATTCCCACAGGTCCACTCCATACTCGGCATACGACCCAGAGACATACACAGGCCACTGGAAGCAGCTGACTGTGCGCACCAGCCGCCGCCGCCAGGCCATGGCCATTGCCTACTTCCACCCCCAGGTCTCAATGGGGGCCCTGCCGGGGGAGGGTGCCTAGCCTGGGTGGGACTCAGCACAGCCTGATGGGAACTTTGCACCACTTACTCCAGAAGCTGAGCCCTGAAGAACTGGCAGAGCTGAAGGCCTCCCTAGCGCAGCACTTCACAGCAGGGCCAGGCAGGGCCAGTGGAGTGACCTGCCTCTACTTCGTGGAGGAGGGACAGCGGTAAGGAGCCCGAGTGGGGCGGGGCAGGTCCCTGCAGGGACTGTGACACTGAAGGACCTGCACCTCCGCCCACAGAAAGACTCCTAGCCAGGAGGGCCTGCCCCTGGAGCATGTGGCTGGGGACCGGTGCATCCATGAGGACCTGCTAGGGCTGACATTCCGGATCTCTCCGCACGCCTTCTTCCAGGTAGTCCTGAGTCCCTGGTGGGCATGGGGACATGTTGAGGGAGGCCTGACACACCATCAGGACGTGATGGGAATAGTGGGCTCAGGCGGTGAGGTTTGGGGGAGCATCCAGGCAGGGGAGCCACAGGGGAGGGTGAAGTAGGAAAGAGGTTGGTCATCACTGATTTGACTCGGGACAACCTAGAGGTACACACGGCAGTGGTCCTTGTCACAGGGAGGATGAGGAGTGGCCCTCAGTGCATTACCACAGGGCGCTGCTCTGGGCTCGGCAGGAGGTAGGCCATGGTGGCCTCTGGGCTGGGAAATACTGTTTCACTCTCTGCTCACTGCTGCAGGAAGGCTGTGGGGACCTGGAGGAGCCCTGTTTTTGGAGACAGGCCTGGCAGGACCTCCTGGAGGGCCAGGTGTGGGGGTGGGAGTTGCAGTTGGGTGATTCCAGGGGCCCTGGTGTGAGTTGTGGGAGGCAAAGCCCCCTTGCTGGGGCAGGGAAGGTGCAGTCTATTGGCCTGTGGGACCTCGTGACCCCTCAACCAAGTGGGGCAAGGAGGAGGCTGTGCTTAGCACGGGCTTGGCTTTTAAAGCCAGGGGCTGGGTGAGGGCATCAGCAAGGCTGGTCCAAGGTGGGGTCAGGGAAGACGTTGGGCACCATAGTGGGGAGTGGGCGCCGGAGGTCCCAGCAGGATGGAGGGACCAGGAATGTGGGCCTCAGGGGGCGCCAGTGGCACCCCGAGAGGAGCCACTGACATCCTGGGCACCGCCTGCCCCCAGGTGAACACACCTGCAGCCGAGGTGCTCTACACAGTCATCCAGGACTGGGCCCAGCTGGATGCAGGGAGCACGGTGCTGGACGTGTGCTGTGGCACTGGCACCATTGGCCTGGCCCTGGCCCGGGTGAGCCCTCCTGCCCTGCTGAGGGCACCCTCTCCCCACCCCAAGACCCCCATTGACCCCAGCTCGAAGGTACCGCAGCTGACTCCATCATGCCCAAGGCCCAGCTCCTCTTTGCTGCCCACAGGGCCCCATGCACTCCCCTCCCTGGGTGGGGCGACACCATGCTTTCCTGTTTCAGAAGGTAAAGAGGGTCATTGGGGTCGAGTTATGCCCAGAGGCCGTGGAGGACGCCCGGGTGAATGCCCAGGACAATGGTGAGTGGCAAGGCCGTGGGTGGGGGTGGGGATGGGGGCGGGGATGGGGGCAGCCGCCACCCCTGCTGCAAGCCTCAGCCATGGCCAGGGCTTGGGGGCTGCCCGACAGGTACAGCAAGTGAGCAAGCTCTTTGGCTAGGGGTTCCCCAGGGCTGGCCCTGCTGGGAGGGCATGTGGCCCTCTGACAGGCCACGGTGCCATCTCTTCAGAGTTGAGTAATGTGGAGTTCCACTGTGGGAGGGCCGAGGACCTGGTGCCCACCCTGGTGAGCAGACTGGCCTCCCAACACCTCGTGGCCATCCTGGACCCACCCCGTGCTGGCTTGCGTGAGTGGCTTTTGCTTAAGGAGGTGGCACGGGAACGAGGACACATGGGGTGGCTCACCATGTTGTGCACTCTCTGGCTGTGGGGACCCAGCTGGTGTTTGCCTCCTCAGATTCCAAGGTGATCCTGGCCATCCGCAGAGCTGAGAACCTCAGGCGGCTGCTGTACGTCTCATGCAACCCCCGGGCAGCCATGGGCAACTTTGTGGAGTGAGTGTCTGCAGGGGCCTGGGTGGGGGCTAGGCCTGGCACCAAGCCCCCAGCTCCCACAGGAGCCCCTGATTAGCCTATCGGCTGACCTTGGCGCCCTCCTTTTCCCCCCACAGCCTCTGCAGAGCCCCATCTAACCGGGTGAAGGGCATTCCCTTCCGGCCGGTCAAGGCTGTGCCAGTGGACCTGTTCCCGCAGACCCCTCACTGTGAGATGCTCATCCTGTTCGAGAGGGTGGAGCACCCCAATGGCACAGGGGTCTTGGGGCCCCACAGCCCTCCAGCTCAACCCACACCAGGACCCCCAGATGACACCCAAGAAACTGGGGCCTTCCCCTCATCCTAGGCCCAGGACCCATCATGGGGACAGGAGCTGAAGGGCTCCCAGGGCCCCAGGGGCGGGGAAGGCATGGCTTGCTGGCCAGGATATTCAGAGGTAGGCAGCCAAAGGGCACAGACCAGAATTGGCCTGCTGCTAGGGGCCAGGGGCCCTGACCAGGAAGGCAGGTGGGCTCCTGCAGCCTGTTCCCCATCCCCAGGGCCTTTGTGGACTAGCCAAGGCCGTGAGGGCCAGAATAAACAACTGCTCAACAAAGGGTGTTTCTGTGATGAGAACCAGGGTCTGAACACAGGGCCAGGGTGCCAGGGAAAGGGCCAGACTAGGCCTAGGCAGCTCTGCAAGCCTCTCTGCATGGCTGGGGGAGTCAGGGCAGAGCTTACTTTAAAAAAGAATGTTGGATTTGATACTTAAACTTGAGGAGAGGCAAAGACAAGTCTGGGAACTGCACCAGCTGGGGGGGGGAATGGGGTGAACACTGGGCACAGTTGGCCCCTCTGTGGGCAGCCTGGCCCTCAGCCCGGCAGAGAGGGCATCAACCAAGGAAGGGGCCATGCTGGGGTGCTGCTCAGCTGTTACAAAGGCAGGGTCCAGCCTGCAGGGAGGCTCCAGGAGGAGATCTGGCCAGTCAAGGGTCCACAGGGTGCCAGCCTCTCACTCTCAGAATAAAGACATCAGCCATTCCCTTCTGGACAGTTTGCTTTATGCGTTCAGACAATCGAGGCTCGCCTTCCAGGCGCAGCCCAGTGCCCTGGATGGCATCAGCACAGGCTCCCCTGCCCTGGCCTTGAAGCATGGCTGTGTACACGATTCACACCCACGCTTAGCAGATGGGGAGGGGGGGGAGGGGGCACAGAGACCACAAGAGTATGGCAACACCTGCTGTGGTGGTGCCTGGGAACAGCAAGACACAGCGAGGCTCCCCAGTCTTTAGGGGAACACATGTGCACGAAGCTTTGGTTCACAGGCGCATCTGGCTGGCTAAGGGCAACAGTCACAGTCAAATGACTATTCACAGCTGCAGACAGGAGGCAAGACAGAAGCAAGTGTCTAATTATAGCAATTTGAGTTGAGGGTTTCTTTTTTAAAGGTCAACAGAAGCCAACCTTGGTCACACAGGTAGTGAGGGAAGGATATGTTGTGGGCGGCCCACAGGCCAACATTGTTTTCCTGACAAAAAAAAAAAAAAAGCGCCATCAGTACCACCTGTGGGAGGCATGGTGGGGGACAGACATGGCAGAACGCTGGACTCTTGCTTCAGATGGCGCACCAAAAGCACACGGCACTCTGCACAGGTGCCAATGCACTTGATGCAATGGTGGCATCAAGGCCAGCCTTTGAGCACACCCTGGTGCCTCAGACTCAGGCAGGAACACACTCCATCCCACACCCACCCATACGGGCCACCAGTCGAGAAGCAAGCTGGGCACCTGGCAGCTGCCTTTGACATCCAGAGAAGCCGCTGTCACAGGCAACAGCTCTGGATCAAGAATGGGCTACACTGAAGGCCCTTGCTTCCTGTTTAAACAAGTCCACTTGCTAAAATGCATGATTCCAAATCTACCTTCTACTCTCACTGTAAAAGTCTTTCAAAATGCTAAAATATCACAAAAGCTTTAAAATTCAATGGGTGGACATATGGACTCGACTGCAAAAAATCTTTGTAAAAAACTGTTGCCGGAGGCCAGGAAAGGCAGGGAGGGCCTCAGTATCCAGAAAGGCGCTTTTAGGGCATTAAGACTTCATCAGAAAAAGGGGCCCTAGGAGGCCAGGGCAACTCTGGGAGGTGGCAGGACGTCATCCTTGCTGGCATCGTGTCCAGACTGGAGAGGGACCACCTTGATGGTTTGCCTCCAATCCCAGAAAGGTAGTTCTGATGCTAAAATTCTGTTTAAGCCAAAAGGTTTAAAATATTCTTTCTGTTCTACCTTTTCAAAGAGTGAGGGCAGGGCACCATGTGCACTTCCTGACCAGGTCCCTGCAGCAGCCCTGCAGGCGCCCTGGGCACATGGGCCACCTGGCATCACGGGCCAGCCACAGGACTCAGCCATCCCCTCATCTGTCATCCAAGCATCATGTGTCGTCAGTGCATATTACATACTAAAATTCGTGAAAGCCTTCATAAAAAGAGCCTGCAGCAGGTGCACAGAAGCAGGGTCCACCACTGTCCACAGTCACCAGCTGCCACTGGTGCAGTCGCTGAGTTCATCCATTCAGGCCTGGAGCTTTCCAGGGAGAGCTGCTGCTCCACATGTGTGCTGTGTGGCCATGGCTGTCCCTGTACACCAGAGCGTCCACCCTAAGGCCAGGCCCACAGGTTGGCCACAGGGAAGGAGCTTGGGTTGGAGGCCTGACACTGTGGTGCACGATGCATGACTGCTGGTCTCCTCAGAAGTGCCACTGGCAGCCCCCGCGCCCTGGCCCGTGCCACCTCCCTCACACGTCCACGGTGCACAGGGGCTCACCGCCAGGCTGGGCGGACGCCACAATGGACATCTTGGGCTTCTTTCGAGTCTCCTCCTGAAAGAACAACAAAGGTCAGGGGTACCAGTGAGGTGGGCTCGGCAGAGGCTCAGGAGGGCACAAGCTGGAGGAAGAGCCCAGCAGATCATGCCAGGAGGCTCTGGAGCCCCAAGGGCACAGTGCTTCTGATGCCAGGCTAGGAAGAGCAGGGAAGGCCTGAGGCAGGCCAGCCTGAGACTGCAGAGGCCCCCTGGATTGCCATCAGAGCACAACATGTGCAGCCTCCCTGGCAATCAGGACATGTACCAAGAAGTGAAGAATTTTGGGTGCAGTTACAGGGACGGGCCAGGCCTCCCCACTGGGTGTTCCTCCCTTGCTCGGCTTCTGCTTGCCCCAGGCCCAGCCAGGAGCACTGTGTCCTGCACCTGCTGCCCTTGAGCCCCACAGCCCCTCTTCCGACCAGGGGCAAACCGGGCAGTCCCACTGGCTCCAGGAGGCCAAGCCCCACCCCAGGGAGCAGCGAGGGACCTGCTGGCCTGGGTGGCAGCAGATAGGTCCTGGGGCTCTCACCCAGGCCAGGGGACTGCCACACTTAAGAAAGCTCCCACCCAGAAGGCCCAGGTGGGCAGGTCACGCCGTGGCCACACAGACGATGCCTGAGGACAGAAGACACCACTGCCAGCCTGACAGGCCCCTCTTTGAGTGGGGTTCCCAAGGTGGCTTTAGGAGGCTTCATCAGGACCAAGCCCTACAGATTCAACCCTGGCAGGTGCACTGACCTACCTCCAAACACCCAGGGAGGACATGGGACACAGGCGGCCCACCAAGGCTGTGACCTTCATGGTCCACCAACAGGCTGGCCTGCCAGCTCTCTAACAACAGAACCAAAACTGAAGTGATTTATAAAAGTATCACACATGTTGAAGCTCAAAGAAAAGCCTGTATCTGATTTTGGAAGGAGGATCCAAGCATTTCCAAGGTGTCAGCTAAGGCACAGGTCCTGGGGTTTGCTGTCCCTTCACAGCTGCCACAGGAATGGCTGTGGCCCGGCAGCTCTCCCGCTAGGGTGGCACTCACCCTCTCCTCGGCCAGCCTCTTCATCTCCTCTTGGAGCTTGCTGAGGATGTGCAGGTTGGGCTTGTTTTTCTTGGCATACTGCTGCAGCTCAATCACACTCTTGTCCGACGTCTCCTGGGAAGTATAGCACCTCACGCTCAGGACTGCAGGCTGTAGTTCTACGGCTGCCCGCTGCCCAGCAGCTGTGTGCCTGGGACCCTGAAGGCAGGCGTGCCCAGGGTCTGGCAGACACAAAACAGCCAGGAGCCGTGGCAACATAACTGCATGCTGACTGGCCCGCCTCAGTGATGCCAGGCCCACTGACAGCAGCGGAGAGCGAGAGGCAGTCCACAGCTGCCAGGCCTTTCTGCCCACACCATGCCACTTATATGGCCTCCTGCCATGGGCAGAGTAGGGAAGTGAGGTGCTTGTGGTGCCCAGAGTCCTCATCAAGGAGAGAAACCAGAGTGTGGCCGCAGCCAGTAAGAATAGCACGCTGCAGCCCAGCCCATCAGCCCCAGGCACTGAGTTCTCTGCACACTCCATGAATGCAGAGCAGCATCAGGCTGGCCTCAGCCCCTTCCCGTCTTAGGCTAGCCCCAAGGGTGTTGTGGTTCCTCGGGATGCCAGAGCTCCCCCAAGCTGTGGCTGTGCCAGGCTGGGACTTTTCCTCCTCCTGCTCAGGGAAGTTTCCCACCCCTGGCCCAGAGTGGGGCTTGCCTTCTCTCCCTCCGTCAGAGCCAAGGACCATGCACAGCAAAGGCAGAAGCAAGTGCTACCTACATTTCAACTTGCTTCCCAAAAATGTCTCTCCTCAAGTTCCTTAACACGCCCTGGTGGCCCATGTGGGCTCCCTCACCCTCCCTTATCATGTCCAGAGTAAAGGCCTCTTCAGGGACAGTGCCAAGGCCTCGGTCTCAGGGACCTAAAGACAGGCCCTGCTCTTGGCAGCTGGCTCGGGCAGAGGGCCCACCCACCACACAGTCCTGGGGCTGCCCCACCTGCAGCCCCAACCCCTCCACGACTACTTCCCCTTCTAATGACCAGGAGGGCAAGAACCCAGAGAGTTTCTGTAATCATTTGGGGAAAATGAGAAACGTAAACACTCACCTCCCCATGTTACCCTCCACCCCTCAGGAGTGGGCACTGGCTTACATTGCAAGATGTTGGCCACAACAGCAGAAACAAGACAGATGGCACACACATGCTCTTCTCTTAGAGATGGACCGGCACTAGTACCAGGGAGAGCTACCCTGACACACTCGCTCTCCTTCAAGCAGGGAGAGCTGGCCCTGGCTCCTGAGCCTTTGCACACCTCCAAGCCGGGCGCCCCTTCAGCATCTCCTGCCTGGCCCTGCCTTGCACTTCAGCCATCTCCCTACAAGCCACATAGCTGGGCCCAGGCTGCGTTCCCAATCACCCACACTTCACTGACCATTCCCAGCAGGCTGGGATGGGAGATGTGGCTGGGACGACCCCGCCCCCTGCCCACAAAGCCACACAAGTGGCCCAGGAGAGAGGCAGCTGTGAGCAAGAGCAGAGCTGCCCAGCTCTGCCCGCTCTGAGCACAGAGCCTCAGGAATATGCTCCAGGGTGGCAGCACAGGCTGCCCTGGGACCTGCTGATGGCCAGTTACCTGCTTGACCATCTTGCTGCTCTCACGGCCGTACATGCGCAGTAAAGACCCCCAGTTCTTGACATGTGGGTGCAGCAGCTGAAGGATCTTCTGTGAGGCTAACTGCTTTCCAACTCTCTTGTTCTTACCTACACAGAGAAAGAGCAAGCATGGAGAGGGGGTCACAAACACCCAGTGCTCACGGGGCCCCCTGCCGCTCCCAGCCCTCTTGACCCACACCCCGAGGGCCAACCAGGGCACATTCTACAGGAACAGGCAGCACTCTGCCACTGCTCTGGGCACCTGAGTCTCACAGTACCCAGCTGCCACCTTGAGAGTGGCCCTCAGAGTCTAGGAGCTGAGGACACCACCACTCAAAGCCACGCAGCTGAGAGCGTCCCTCTTTCCAAGATGCACACCTCCAGAAACAGGGAGCAGCAGGATTCTGCTGGCTGTTCGAGGAGGAGGGCCTTTCCTCCTGCCACAGGGACAAGGGCTGGACGGAGACAGGGGTGGCAGCGGGGGAAAGGGAGAAGACAGAGAAAGTGCAGGCAGGGCGGCCGCCAGTCCGCCTTAGGCTGAACGTGTGGTGGCCAGCACACACAGCTGGTATCAGGGACAATGCCAGGGCAACAGCTGAGACCAAGCCACAGAGGCGCAGGGCCACACCAGGGGCCGCCCGCCCGGCAGCCACCGGGCAGCAGAGAAGGAGTCCTTACACCACCCGCGCACTGTGTGCTTGCCACACGCCATGACGTATTCACTCTTCTGGTTTTTCCCAGGAACCACTTCAAACTTGATAGATGTGTCACCCATCCCATGGTTTCTTTAAGAGAAAACAGACAACAGATGGCATCCCCTGAGCATAGCAGCCAGCTGCCTCTGAGGAGGCCTGTTCTGGGAAGCCCTTAGGAAATGACCAAGCCTCTCCCCAGACTGCATCTCAGCCAGGGGAGGGAATTCTCCACACGACCGATTGAGGCCTGTGGGACTGACTGGTGGCCAGGGCCAAGGGGCTGCTGTGTACCCAGGGAAACCTGGCCATGCCTCTGCCTTGGGACAAACAGCCACAAGAATATGAGACGCCAGAGAGGAGCTCCCCCGACCTGACTCGTGGGGGAGGCACCCCCCTACCCTACCTTTTAAGGCACTCGTGGAGGATCTGATATGGAGACAACAGCCCAGCCTTGCTGGTCAGCTCGTAGACCCGTGAGTCCTCGATGCTGATGTGGTTAAAATACTACAACACAAAGCAGAGGCTTGTGAGTCCCTACCAGGCCCACCGGCCTCTTCATGGCTGGGCCTGCGGTTGGCTTTCCCCAGATGCTTAATGCCTGTTCTTGCAAGCTCACCTAGCGCATCATACCTCAACTCTGCAAGGAACTCACCAGGTATGATACATGCTCCGTACCTCACCGTCCAGTTGCCCATCTCCAGAGCCCAAAGCACCCTTCCACCCTGAGCACTGTGGGACGGAGTCTGGCATCCCAAGAGGGCCCCAGGTACATGGCTAGCTGGCCAGGCCCACCTTAACTGGATCTGATTCTGATCCATAAGGCACCCTTCTCAGAACTCTATAAAGATAAAGCACCTTTGGAGGGAGGCTTTACTATTGCCACAACTGAGACTACAGGAGAGGGAAAGTCAGCCAGACCCAAAAGCTGGCCTTAAAAGGCCCAGCTCCCCAAAGGCCAAAGCCCCACACAGCTACACAGAGCCCAGCCCCAGGTGGCCTGCAGAGGCCCAGCCCAGCACAGCTTCCAACAGTGTCATCACCCTGGCTCTGCAGCCAACCCAAGAACACACATAGGAAGGGCAAGATAGGCAGACAGGGAAACAAGAGGGGATGGGGAGATTCCACACAGTGAGGCGTAGGGAAGCTGCACCAGGCTGAAGTGCAGAGATAGCAACCGCTGTGCCTTCCCAGACTAGGCCTCTGGCTGAAGCTGAGAGTGCCTCCTGGGTGAAAGGAAGATGCCATCCAGCCCACTCTGGAGCATGGACAACCTCCCTGGTAGAGCTCCTGTGACAACATACCACAAACTCAGTGGCTTAGAACAAGAGGTTTATTCTCTCCCCATTCTAAAGTCTGAAATCAAGGCCTCAGCAGGGCCATCCTCTTTCAGAAGCCTCTAGGGAGCCTCTGCCAGCTCCTGGTGGCCCCAGCATCCCTTGGCTATGGCAGCATTGCTCCGATTTTCATATGGACTACTAGCCCTGCCCCTCCTCCCTCTTCTTAGACAAACACCAGACATACTGGATCACACTACTGCTCTGCTTCAGTGTGATCTCATGCTAACCTAATTCTATCTGTAATCATCCTCTTTCCAAAAAAGACCACACTCTTTGATACTGGAGATTACCCATCAGCCACACCCTCAAAGAGCTTCCCCCACCGGCCCTGTTCTGGAGGGGTCTGCAGGGACCTGGAGCTTGCCTGGCCCATGGGCAGCGAAGAAGCCTAGAATCAAATGATTCACACACCTCACCGTGCAGGCCCCACAGTTTGCCAAGCCTGCTTCACAGGGATGCTGGCCCTACAGACAGGGCAGCGGGCAGCTCCTCTGCCCTCACCGCTCCAGCAAGCAGCAAGCAGCAAGGCCAACTCACTGCAACTGCATGGAAGAGGAAGGCACTAGCCCTGAGGTTGGCAAGCGAAAAATCCTCGAGATATGACTTGGCTACTGTCTTCAAATAGGTCCCTAGAAGACACTGCTCCTCTCAAGTGCACAAATCAACATGGGTCTTTTTCCAGGGAAGGTCACTCACCAAGACATCAGGCCCTGGAACCTCAACAGTTTGTCAACCAGCCAACCAATTAGCAACATCCAGTGCTCTCGGCCCACAAGAACCCACATACCCCACGGCTTCAGGACTGCCCCTGGAGAAGCTGAGGCTAGAGAACACGCTCAGAAGTTTCTGGCAAAAGACCGACACCAAGATGCCCTGCACCAAGCTGCCTGAGGCCACATGTGCTACTGAGGGTTAACCCGCCAGGGACAGGTGGAAGCTCCAGCTCGTGAGAGCAGACAGATGGTGGAAGTGACCTGCAGACAAATCCCTGCTGCTTCTGACAAACAGCACAGAAGAAACCTAAGCAATCAGTGCCTGGTAGATGCCAAAGGACCGTGCGGGAGCACCACAGATGCCCGACACCTCTACATTCCACTATCTATATGAAATGGACCAAAGCCTGGCAAGACACAAACTATCTCAGTAGCCTCAACAGCCCTACACCTGTTCAAGAAACTCAACAGTAGTTCGGAGTAGTTGTAGTTATAGTTAGTAGTTCATACAGTAGTAGTTAAAACTTTCCCATTAGGAAAACTCCAGGCCCAAATTTTAAGAAAGAAATGATACCAATCCTGTATCTGTCTTGCCCTTCTGAAAAACTCAGGAGGAGGGCTACTTCCCACTTCACTTGATGACGCTACCCGTACCATGACCTCAACACCAAGAACACAGATGCAGCAGGGAACTAGCAAATTAAAGCCATTAACACATGAAAAGGAACATATACCATGCCCAAGCAGGACTTATCCCAGGAACACATTTTTAAAAAAATAACATAATTAACTATATTAACAAATTAAAGAAGAAAACTGGATAAGGAAATCTACAGAAAAACTACTAGAATAAATCAGTACAAATAAAACAAATTCTAGCTCTGTAAGCTAGCAATAAACAATCAATTGGAACTAAGGTACTATTCATCACAGTGCCATATATAAAATATTTAACTATAAATCTCGTAGAATATACACAGGGCCTGTGTGATGAAAACTGCCAACCACCCATGAAAGATATCAAAGAAGACCTAAATAAATGGACAGATGAACTATGTTTATGATTTGGAAAATCCAATATTGTTAGGATGTCCATTCTCCCCAGATTGATCTACAGGATCAATTCCAATCAAAATGCAGACAGATTTTTTTTTTTTTCTAAGATGGGGTTTCGCTCTTGTTGCCCAGGCTGGAGTGCAATGGCACAATCTCGGCTCACTGCCACCTCACCTTCCGCCTCCTGGGTTCAAGCGATTCTCCTGCCTCAGCCTCCTGAGCAGCTGGGATTACAGGTGCCCGCCACCACGTCCAGCTAATTTTTGTATTTAAGTAGAGATGGGGTTTCACCATGTTGGCCAGGCAGGTCTCGAACTCCTAACCTCAGGTAATCCACCCACCTCGGCCTCCCAAAGTGCTGGGATTAGAGACGTGACCCACTGCATCCAGCCCAGAATTTTTTATAAAAACTGACATATTGTTTCTAAAGTCTACATGGAACAGCAAAGGAGCTAGAATAGCCAAAACAATTTTTTGAGAAAGAATAACAAAGTTGGAGGATTCCCACCATCAAGACTTCATGTCATCAGCAAAGTGTGGCATCAGGAAAAGGACACACAGCTCAAAAGACAGAAGACAGCCCTGAAACAGACACACTTCCACGGTCACCTAATGACTGAGAAAGGTGTGAGGTCAACGCTAACATAAGCGTGCACCTGCCGCACAGCCCAGCAACCCCATCCCAAGGGTTTACCCGAAGGGAACGAATCCGCCCATCACACACAGACCTGGACAGCCTTACAGCAGCCTTACTGTCCATCACCAAAACCCAGAAACCTGCCAGTGTCCCTCAAGGGAGAATGGAGAGACACACTGAGGGGCACAGCCACCTGGTGGCCAGCACTCAGGAGTACAAATGACCATACGACGGATGCATCACACCACGCCAAGCCAGAGGCCAGGTTCAAAGGCTGCCTGCCAGGTGACTCCACTAAGAGGACATTCAGGACCTGGAAAAACTACAGGGGCAATTCAGTGCCCACCAGAGGATACAGGTGGGAGAGTCTGGCCAACAAAGGAGAATGTGGGAGTGTACAGAAATGTTCTGCATCTTGATTGCAGTGTTGGTTACATGACTGTGTATTTGTCAAAACTCACAGTACTGTACCAAAAAGTGAATTTAACTCTATGTAAATTTTAAAATAAGTTGAAAAAAAAAAAAAAAAAAAAAAAAAAAAGAAAACACTTGGTCACTAATACCTAAATTTAATAGCCATGAACCACCAACCCACAGCTAGCAACAAAATACCAAGAAGAGATCACCACAAGCTTTGTGAAAAGGAAACGACGCCAGTTCTGTTCCTTTTTTCCCTTTTTAATCAAGTAGCACACACGGGTGGCCACCACACCTCACAGGCATCAACCCGCCCCTCCCGACATGTCAACCCCACCTCCGGAGTCCACACAAGGAGGGGATGCTACCCCACGCCCCAGGCTGTCCAGGGGACAGTCCAAGGACAGGTGTTGGCACCTCTGCACAGGAAGCTGGGAGGAGCAAGGGGTGGGGGCACAACCTGAGAGCCTCGCTAGGGAGGACCAGCAAATAGAAACTTCCCAGGAACAGGAGATGGCCACCCCTGTCTAAACCCCCCCCACTCTACAACTGAGGGAAAAGCTACTTTCCCTTCTGACAGATTTTAAAATGGGGATATCACAGATGACATATATACTTATTTTTTTTATTTTTTTTTTTTTTTGAGACAGATTCTCGCTCTGTCGCCCAGGCTGGAGTGCAGTGGCGCGATCTCGGCTCACTGCAATCTCCGCCTCCCGGGTTCACGCTATTCTCCTGCCTCAGCCTCCTGAGTAGCTGGGACTACAGGCGCCCGCCACCACGCCCGGCTAATTTTTTGTATTTTTTTAGTAGAGACGGGGTTTCACCATGTTAGCCAGGATGGTCTCAATCTCCTGACCTTGTAATCTGCCCACCTCGGCCTCCTAAAGTGCTGGGATTATAGGCGTGAGCCACCGCGCCCAGCCCACAGATGACATATATACAAATAAGAGGGTCAAAGAGCTTCTCGGGAGGGGCACATACAAAAGGCACCCTAAACCAAGGCATGGCATCATAAAAACACACCGTCTTCTCTCAGGTCCCCAGAACAGAGCTCTTAAAACCCTGAGGATTTCCTGAGTGCTAGGTTTGTCTTTTGTGATTCAAAACAACCCCACCACAGAGCTTATGCTGAGGAGGTGGCTCAGGGTGGGCTCCCCAGAGAAATCAAATGTGTCAGTAGAGGGGAGGAACTTTCAGCCCTTCGTGAAAAATAAGTTTCATAAGTAAAATTTTTCCTGAGTTCCCTGAGTCCTAGCAAATTTCCAAGAACGAGGAGGGGTCCTGTGCTGGGTGGCAGGGGCCCACATTTGCAGCTGGCACAGGAAGTGGGGGCAGTCCCACGGAACTGAGCTCCTTACCTGGGGAAACGCTAGCTCCAGACAGGCTGCAGTGTGGGAGGACCGGAGTAGGGGTGTGGAAACAGCCCCAGACAGGGGAGTCTACAGCGGAAGCCACCACATGCCCCACCCCCATGTCCTTCTCCACCTGGGGAAACCTCTTCTTTCTCAGACTACTTTGCAATGTGGTTTCTGCAAAGCCTCTCCACTTCACAGAAGAGCCCCAGAGTGGAGGCTGAGAACCTGACACCCAGCTGGACCCTTTCCTGGCGCCAGAACCCACAGTGGTTCATGGACATTTCCACCACCCCATAGCAAAGAACAGGCAGGAAGGTGGCGTGAGACCTACACAACTCAGGCACCATCATCTGCAGCAACCCATACTAAGAGTCCTGGTGGGCCGGGGTCTACGCAAGCACTTCCCCAGAGGGCCTTGGAAGCCTCCCTGGGAGGCATCTTTCCCACAGTTGGGTCACTCAGAAATAAAATCAAATGTGGCCGGGCATGGTGGCTCAAGCCTATAATCCCAGCACTTTGGGAGACCAAGGCGGACGGATCACAAGGTCAAGAGATAGAGACCATCCTGGCCAACACGGTGAAACCCCATCTCTACTAAAAATACAAAAATTAGCCGGGCGTGGTGGCGTGTGCCTGTAGTCCCAGCTACTCAGGAGGCTGAGGCAGGAGAATCGCTTGAACCCGGGAGGCGGAGGTTGCAGTGAGCAGAGATCGAACCACTGCACTCCAGCCTGGCAACAGAGCGAGACTCCGTCTCAAAATAAAGGGGACAAATGTGACTCTTCCTGGGGCAGCTAGTACTTGGAGACTGTGCTTGATCCACGTGCGGTCTGCAATCTGTCTGTAGCCTGTCCACGATGAAGCAGTTACATAAAGCACAGAAAACATGTAGAAACTTGAGAGCAAGAGGCTAGGTGTGGTGGCTCATGCCTGTAATCCCATCATCCTGGGAGGCTGAGGCAGGAGGACTGCTTGAAGCCAGGAGTTCAAGAAACTTAAGAGCAAGTTAGTACTACCATGGTCACTTAACCATATTTTATAACAGCACCAGTCCACAAAGATGAGAAAACTTTACAAAACCCATCCTAAAGTAGTTCTGGAATGGCCAAATAAGGACCTCCAAAATCTGCTCTCCTCCATTGAAGCAACAAGAACACTAGCAAAAATGGTCAGAATCAATTCTTTCAGAACCATGGAAACTAAAGACAGGCTTTCAACAATCTGAGGAGTGTTGATTCAAGAAAGACAACGAGTCTTGCTAAGAACAAGGAGTTGCTGGCATCTTAACTCGTCCCATTCCCAGCCCTTCCCAGCTCTGTGGTAGCCACTCAATGGAGAACGGGTCCTCAAGGCCCCAGGCCCAGAGAACTGTCACTGTTGGGTCTACCTGGCCACCCTCTGGAAAAGCCTCATGGCAGGATTTGTCTTTATTTGACCTCACTCAGTGAAAATAGCCCAGTTCCTGAGGGCTTTTGTCAAAAGGAACCAGTGGCAACTGTTTCACCCTGCAGCTGCCAGAGGCTGGGGCACTAGTTGGGCAAACGAGAGGCTGGCCAAGAACCTGAGAAGGAAAAGCTAGAGATGTCCATGGGGCTCTGAAAGGCTCTAGCGTATGTCTGGAGATGGCTGCGCGCAGGCCCAGGAAAACCTCCAGGTGACTGACCTGGAGACTCTGTGCAGGCGGCAGACAAAGGCTAAGACAGCTGGCAGCCACTGGAGCACACCAGGTGAGCGCCACAGACCCATAGCTCTCATCACAGGCTGGGAGACTTACTGGCTCAGGGAATTTAAGAAAATCCCTGTCCAAGCATCAGGAGACCACTCAGCTAAAGGGCCAGTGTATTCAGTGGCCACAAGTCACAAAGAATACACACTTCACAGAATCAATCTAGGAAAGTCACTATTATGAGGTAAACTGTCACCCCCAAATTTACATGTTGAAGTCCCTCAGAATGCAACAGTATTTGGAGACAAGGTCTTTACAGAGGTCATCACATTACAATGAGGTCATTAGGGTGAGGCCTAATCCAGTGAGACAGGTGGCCCTATCAAATGGGCAATGTGGAGACCAGCATGCACACAGAGAGAAAAGCATGGACATGGAGATCGCTATCCTCCACCCACAGAGAAAGGCCTTCTCTTAGCCTTCTGACACCTTCATTTTGGACTTCTGGCTTCCAGAACTTTGAGACTATACATCTCTGTCATTTAAGCCTCCCAGTCTGTGATACTTTGTTACAGCATCCCTAGCAAACTGATACAGTCACAGATAGAGAGCAAGGACATATGACAAAAACTATAAACTTAAGGGAGGTGAGGTAATGTGATTTCCAGAGTTGCCATATATTTTAAATGTCCAATTCTCAACAACAACAAAAAATTCTGAGATATGCAAAGAAATAGGACAGTAGAGACGGCCCATACATGAAGGGAAAGGCAGTTTAATATACACGCTCTCTAAGGACTGGACTTACCAGAAACAGATTTTACATCACCTACAGAAAACATGCTCAAATGACTAAGAAACCATGTCTAAAGAACTGAAGTATAATGCCAGCACAGTGGCTCACGCCTGTCATCTCAACACTTTGGGAGGCTGAGGTAGGCAGACTGGTTGAGCCTAGGAGTTCGAGACCAGCCTGAGCAATATGGTGAAACCCCATCTCTACCCCATATATTTTTTTTTCTTCTTTTTTTTTTTTTTGAGACAGGAGTCTCACTCTGTCACAAGGCTGGAGCGCAGTGGCGCAGTCTCGGCTCACTGCAACCTCTACCTCCTGGGTTCAAGTTGTTCTGCCTCAGCCTCCCAGGTAGCTGCGATTACAGACGCCCACCACCACACCCAGCTAATTTTTGTATTTTTAGTAGAGATGGGGTTTCACCATATTGGCCAGGATGGTCTGGATCTCCTGACCTCGTGATCTGCCCGCCTTGGCCTCTCAAAGTGCTGGGATTACAGGTGTGAGCCACCATGCCTGACCCTATATATATAATTTTTTTTTAAAAAAAGAATTAAAGTATAAAAACAATGCATTACCCAATAGAGAATTTTTTTAAAAAAAGACAGAAATTATGAAACAGTCACTAGAGGGGTTCACCAGCAGAATGTGAGCCAACAGAAGATAGAGAAGCAAACTTGAAGACAGGGCAATTGAAATAATCCACACTGAGGGACAGAAAGGAAAAAGAACAGAGAAGAAACAACAGAGCCTCAGAGACCTGTGAGAGATATCATCAAGTGTAACAATTTACTGACCAAGAAAAAGAAGCTTCAAATTACTGAAATCAGGAATGACAGCAAGGGACCATTGCAACCACATAGAAATAAAAAAGGGTCATATGGGGATACTAGGAACAAATATATGCTAATCAATTAGATAATCTACATCAAATGGGAAAAAAATTCCAAAAAAGATACAAACTATCAACACTAGCTCAAGAAGAAATAGATAATCTCAATAGACCTATAACATGTAAGATTGAATTAACAATTAAGTAGCTCTGAACAAAGAAAAGCCTGGTACCAGAAGGTTTCACTGAGCGCAGTCTATCAAACATTTAAAAAATGAACACCAATCCTTCACAAACTATTCCACACAACAGAAGAAAATGGAACATGTTCCAAATATTTTATGAGGCCAGTATTATCCTGATACCTGTACCTGTTGTTACACTGGACAAAGATATCACAAGAAAACTACAGATCAATATTGCTTATAACTACAAATGCAAAAATCCTTAACAAAATACCAGCAAAATGAATCCAGCAACATATTAAAAAAATCATTATATGTCATGACTAAGTGCGATATATCCCAGGAATGCAAGGTTGGCTCACCATTCAAAAACCAATATAATACACTATATCACTAAAATAAAAGACAAAAAAAAACACATGATCATCTGAATAGAGGCAGAAAAACATTTGACAAAATCTAACATCATTCCTACAAAAACTCTCAGCAAACCAGGAACAAAAGGAAATTTCCTTATTCTGATAAAAACCTACAGCTGACAAAGCATACTAAGTGAAGGAAGCCTGTCACAAAAGACCACATATTGTATGATGCCACTAATATAAAATGTCCAGAGTTGGCAGATATATAGAGACAGAAAGCAGATTAGTGGCTTTTGGTGGTTGGAGAGAACTAAGAGGGAATGCTAATGGGTACGGAGTTTCTTCTGGGGGTGTTGAGATATTCTAAAATTAGGTAGTTATGATGGTTATACAACCCTGAATATACAAAAATCCACTTATATAGTTTAAAAGGCCAAATTTATAGTTGTAAACAATCTCAATAAAGCTATTATATAAATAAGAATGCACCCTTCAAAATTTCACAAGTCCCTGCTACAAATAACCATTTACCCAAAAAGGTTTACAGCTAGTTTTAAATGGTTCTTCACATGGCTGACCCTTGAACAACATGGATTTGAACTGCATGGGCCCACTTATACAAAAATTTTCTTCTGCCTTTGCCACCCCTGAGATACCAAGGCCAACTCCTCTTCTTCCCCTTCCTCCTCAGCTATTCAACATGAAGATGTGGAGGTGAAGACCTTTATGATGATGTTTCCATTTCAAGAATAGTAAACAGATTTTCTCTTCCTTATGATTTTCTTAATAACATTCTTTTTGTAACTTACTTTAATATAAGAATACAGTATATATCAGAGGTCCCCAACCCCCAGGCCATGGACTGGTACCAATCCATGGCCTGTTAGGAACCGGGCTGCATAGCAGGACATGAGTGGTGGGGGCAGGGGGAGCGAGTGAGCAAGTGAAGCTTCATCTGTATTTACAGCTGCTCCCCATCACTCATTTTATGCCTGAGCTCTGCCTCCTGTCAGATCAGCAGTAGCAATTAGATTCTCATAGGAGTGTGAACCCTACTGTCAACGGTGCCTTCAAGGGATCTAGGTTGTGTACTCCTTATGCAAATCTAATGCCTGATGATCTGTCATTGTCTCCCATCATCATCAGAGGGAACCATCTAGTTGCAAGAAAACAAGCTCAGGGCTCCCACTGGTTCTATATTATGGTGAGTTGTATAGTGATTACATTACATATTACAATGTAGTGATAACAGAAATAAAAAGTGCACAATAAACGTGACGTGCTTGAGTCATCCTGAAACCATCCCCGCCCCCCCAACACCGTCTGTGGAAAAATTGTCTTCCCTGAAACTGATCCCTGGTGCCAAAATTAGGTTGGGGACAGCTGTAGTAATATGTACGTAACAAAATATGTATTAATCAATTGTTTATGTTATTGGTACGGCTTCTGGTCAAGAGTAGGTTACCAGTAGTTAAGGTTTGGGAGGACTGAAAGTGATGCGTGAATGTTCAGTCACGTGAGAGGCTGGTGCCCCTAACCTCCACGTTGCTCAAGGGTCAAGTAGATAAAGAACAATCTAGGGCCGGGCGCAGTGGCTCATGCCTGTAATCCCAGCAGTTTAGGAGGCTGAAGCGAGTGGATCACCTGAGGTCAGGAGTTTGAGACCAGCCTGGCCAACATGGTGAAACCCCATCTCTACTAAAAATACAAAAATTAAGGCCAGGCAAGGTGGCTCACGCTTGTAATCCCAGCACTTTGGGAGGCCGAGGCAGGCGGATCACGAGGTCAGGAGATCGAGACCACGGTGAAACCCCGCCTCTACTAAAAATACAAAAAATTAGCCGGGCGTGGTGGCGGGCACCTGCAGTCCCAGCTACTCGGAGAGGCTGAGGCAGGAGAATGGAGTGAACCCGGGAGGCGGAGCTTGCAGTGAGCCGAAAACGCGCCACTGCACTCCAGCATGGGCGACAGAGCAAGACTCCATCTCAAAAAAAAAAAAAAATACAAAAATTAGCCAGAAATGGTGGCACACACCTGTAATCCCAGCTACTCAGGAAGCTGAGGTGGGAGAATCACTTGAACCCGGGAGGTGGAAGTTGCAGTGGGTCAAGATCAAACTCTGTCACTGCCTGGGTGGCAGAGCAAGACTTTGTCTCAAAAAAAAGAACAATCTAAATCTTGTAGACTCTGCCTCAAAGATTCATTCCCATCACAAACCTACATGTACCGACATTTACGGTGCACACTCAATGCTGCAAAACAGAGGACAAAAATCTCTAACAAAAAGGACATTTTTCCCCTGCCTATACAAAGACAGGCAAGTTTCCTCTTTTATGAAATACAAACAGAGGAACCTGGAGGCTGGATGACTAACCTGCAGGGCATGGAAGGCATGGGCATGGCCCACGGACACCCCCAGTTCACACTAACAGGGCAGGGTAGCCGCACTGCACCCGCAGCTCCCAGTAGGGCAGGACCACAACACTCACCTCGAGTTCTTCACTGTCTTTGGGCTTCTCTTCAGAGGTCTGTTTAACAAAGTCAGGGATGAGGATTTCCAGGGTAGCTCGGGCTATGAAAAAAAAGAGCCCAAGGGTGAGGCTTGGGCACTGCCCTCTTCTCACCACCCTGCAGAGTGAACTGTGCACTGCTGCCTCCCATCCCCACAGCTCAGGGGCTGAGCGAGGGCCCTGAGGAGTGATGGCACTTCAGAGACAGGGTCAGGAGAGGACAGAAGGAAAAGCCCAGACGTGTGGCAGGCTGCCGGAAAGCCTCACGGGCCACACTGGGTGTGTGCGCTCTCACCCTGGGGTCCTGGGAGCAGGCAGGGAGGAGCTCGGAGCTGTGTGTTAGGGAACCACTTTGGTGGCACGTGAGAAAACAGCTTTGCCGGCCCTGGACCACGCAGGGAGGCCTGAGAGCAGGCTGCTGCAGGCACCTAGACCAGGTGGCAGCAGCAGTGGCTGGCATGGGTGGAGAGATGCAGCCAGGTCTGAGAGACGCTAGAGGGAGCTGCTGGAGGGCAGAGCACGGGTATGGCCACTGGGGTCGGAGGTGCCATAGCTGATGGCTCCATAGACCCCACAGAGCTATGAGTGCTGGCAAGACATGGAGCCAAGATGTCTACAGGGCAGCTGGAGTCTGGGCAGGAGAAGTGGGTTCCAGCACATAGGGAGGAAAGCGGGTGACCCCGCAGAGGGAAGAGCACACAGCCACGCCCAAGGCATCTCCACCCCCACACAAGGCTCCACTGCAAGTTATCTGTCAAAACCTCCACTACACCCCCTTTCTTGAGTTGCAAAAGTCTCTTAGGCAGAATCTAAGATGGGCACCAGGCCTTCTGGAAAACACACGGCAATGACAGATACCTCGAGAATCGACCTGTGGGTGCGAGGGCCTGGGGTACACCCAACACCACCCTACAAGAGGCCAACTAACCCTGACGCTGAGGCAAATGGCTTTTTGTGAAAGAATGTCAACTACCACGAATGCAGGGCATGAATGCAAACGGCAAGGGCATGGTCCAAAAGGGCAGTGGGTCTTCACCAGGACACACAGCCTTCCCAGAGCCGCGCTGTGCCAGGTGTTCTGTGTGGCTAGGCCCAAACGTGGAGTGGGAGGACCCAGGAAATACTGCCGGTAAGAGCCAGCACCACTGGGGGAGGATGCCAACAGCATGCTGGCCCACTTCTCCTCCCTCCTGGCATGCCTACATGCTGCTCGGTTTAAAAACAAACAAGCACTACAGCGTGTGCCCAGTACAGCCCAGTGGGCTCTAGGCACACCCCTGAATATGTGCAGGGCCAGGACTAGGGAGGGACATATTGGCCCAGCTGTCACTCAGTAGAGAGGCCTTCTACTTTTTTTTTAGATGGAGTCTCGCGCTATCACCCAGGCTGGAGTGCAGTGGCACGATCTCAGCTCACTGCAAGCTCTGCCTCACTTGTTCACGCCATGCTCCTGCCTCAGCCTCCCAAGTAGCTGGGACTACAGGTGCCCACCACCATGCCCGGCTAATTTTTTGTATTTTTAGTAGAGACAGCGTTTCACCGTGTTAGCCGTGATGGTTTCGATCTCCTGACCTCCTGATCCGCCTGCCTCGGCCTCCCAAAGTGCTGGGATTACAGGCATGAGCCACCGCGCCCGGCCGAGGCCTTCTACTTTTAAGTCTCACATTTTGCTGTATTTGAGTCTTTTCCAATGAGCATGTAATTTTAAAAATCAAAGTAGATGATTACATAAATAAAATAAACATGCCCCACCCACATCCCCCACTTGTCACCACTGCTCAGCCCCTCCCTAACCAAGCAGCGAGGCAGATATGGCAGGCAGCACGTATCTTTGACACCCAAGCAAGCACATTACCAGCTTTATTCTTCGCAAGTTTTTTGCTGCTTGCAGTTCCAGATCCGTAAGTCACACCATCAATGGTCACCGAGGCACCAAAAGGCTCACTTGGGTTCTCTTAAAATTAAAATTACTTGTTTTAAAACATACGAGTCAAGACATTAAAAGCGTGTGCACAGTCTGCCCACACCGACAGACAAGGAGCAGTCAGGGGCTGTCCCTGCAGAGAGTGAGCCTGTGCTTGACTGCAGAGACCTGGGGCTCCCTGGGACTGGAGACGGGCAGCAGACAGGCAGCAGCAAAGGGCACAGCTGGGAAAGTGGAGGGAAATGGGGCACGTGGGAGATGGTGAGCCAGAGGGGCAGCAGGAGGCTGGGGGTAGAGCCTCCTATGACAGGGACTGAGGTCTATGAAAGATGGACACAGGACTGTCGGAATGGGAAAGCACAAGATGTGGCTTGCCAAAGAAACACCACCTCAAAGGATGAGTGACCCCCAGGCTCCAGCTTCCAAGGGGAAGACGACAGACTGGTCTTCACAAAGGTGTGATGAGGGCACCCAAGGAAGACAGAGCTGGTGGGAAATGCATGCCCAAGGACGCTTCAGACACCCAGGGGCATCAGGAGACCAGGGAAAGGACCCAGTGCACAGTGGGGAGGCCTTGCTGCAATAAGGCTGTCCATGACAACACGGGATCAGAAACCAGCAAGGCAGATGGGGCAGGACAAGCGGAAGGTGGGGAGAGGGGACAGACTGGAAGGGAAAAGCAGAGCCACTCACTCAGACGGGGCGCGGCTCCAGGAAACAAGCCACCCATCTGCAGCACGCTGCTCTCTACCCTTCCCTTCCCTCCCGTCCCAGTAGAGTAGGGCTAGCGGTCAGCGCCTGCCTCCCCAGCCCTGACCGAAGTGACATCTTGTGATTCTTTAGGACTGAAATGGGGAAGGTTAGACTTACCACATTCAAAGAAATTATAGACAGGGCGGACCTTGAGGACACGCTGCATGTACTCGTGCAGGATGCAGACCTCAGATTTCCCGTTGGGGTTAATAACAAACTCTGTGACAAAAAGGACCATCTCAGCAAGTGTGAAGCAGTGCCACAAGCTAGCACACAGCTTCCTGTTACCATGTCAGTAACTAGGGGCTCACCACCGTGAATGTGGCAGACCCCTGCATTCATGGGATAAACATAAGCTTTGAACGAAATGCAACTCATAAAACATGCCCTCAACACATCACATTAGAAATAACAGCATAACCAGTCTGCTGATGTTAAAACGCAGAGGCTTATACCTTTCTTTGTGGGTGCATCTTGCACTGATAAAGTAATGAGCTTCTGATTGGCTGGCAAGATGGGCCTCTCGGACTCCGCCTGCTTCCGCTTCATTTCCCGATTGAATTGCCGCCGCTCAGCCCAAGTCCTGAATTTTTTCACAGTAACTTGCTCAAAGTCAAAACGTTTCTCCAGGTAGCTTCGAAATTCCTCGAGATCTGTCCCAGATTTACCAGAGAAACAAATTACTTAACTTCCAACATAGGAGTCAGGTTCTCACAGCCCAGTGCGTGGGGCAGCCCCAGGCCACATGACACTATTTCCCTTCCCCGTCCCTTTCAAAGGGGAGGGAAGCAAAGAATGAAGGCCTCCTTACACCAGCTCAGATTATTCTGGCGGGTCCCTTCTGGATGAATTTCTGAGATGTTCTTTTACTTTATTTGGGGCAGGAAGAATACAAAAATGAAAAGGAAAAAAGAAAGCTTAAAAAAGTCAGATGGCCATCGGGACTTCCTCCCTGTATCAAAACAGGTGCCTGAATGCCAGCAGCACCCGGGCTCCATGCGTCCGCCACCTCTCTGACCACCTCACTCTTTTCCTTCTGGCCATCCTGGCCACCTCTGTAGTCAGCAACACACCCAGGCAGCTCCCTGCACAGGGCCTCGCATTTGTCACATTTCCTCCCAGGCCACTTCCCCATCCTCTGCAACAGCCCCCATCACAGGCTCTTCTAGGACACCCCACACTCCACGGAGTTATGAGACAGGCTGGGTAGTGATGTACAGACAAACAGAAACCTAGAAAATGGAAAGTGCTCTTTGAAAGTAATCCAGCAGGTGGGTTCACAGAGACCTGCCACACCTGAAGAGAAAACTAAGACTTAAATGGTGGGACTAGGCTAAAAGACATGGAAGAGAGAATGGGAAATACCAGTACACATCCAGCAAGCAATTGCAGGATTGAAGAGGGAACTATCCACAGAATGGTGACAGTTTCCCAACACTGAGTCATGGATTAAAGAGGCTCACTGAGCTCATCAAGACAAATCAAAACAATGCCACATGAGCACATCCTACTGAAAAAGCAAGACTTAGGGAAAGATCATACAAACCACCAGAGAGAAAAGGGCCCACTGCCAGTGCCAGCAGCCATCTCCCCAGCAGCCTCAGCCATGCAGACGCCACAGAGCCCACAGACAGGAGCCTAGGGTGCTGCACCCAGGCAGGTTCTTGCAAGGAGAGGAAGACAAGCCTTTCAGCCACACCAACAGTGGAGGTGTGCAGCCCCTTGCTCACAAGTACAACTAGGAACTAGGAACAATTATGGCCTTCCTTAGAAAAACAAAGCTCATGGGTCCCAGGAGGCAAGAAGGGAAGAGTCCTTCAAAAACTCACCAACAGATTCGTCTTTGCACACCTCGACTTTGGCCTTCACCTGCCCCAGGGCCCCAGGGGCTGCCTCAGCCCCTAGTGGGTCTTTCTCGTCCGGGGGCCCCGGGTCAGCACCCATAGAGTCAGGCTCATCCAGGGGAAACTCCAGCTCTGCAGATCGGCTCAGGGGCTTGACAGGGGACACATCCTCACTAGGGGTGAGGTCACTGCTTTGCTCCCGTTCCTCGTTGTCCTTCATTTTCTTATAATGCAGACAAGGGATGCTACTCAGAGGAGGGTCGTGTTTCTGTGGATAGTGAAATTGCAATATGGATTACAAGGACAACCCGAGAGTCTGAAACTCTGATGCCTTTCACCGGCCTCTGCTTGGCTGCGGTGCCGTGTGTGTGGATGTGCACGTTTTGGTCTGAGAACTTACAAGCCTAAAGTCACGACTGATGCCTCCCCTACCCGTATGCTTCCCGTTCCCAAGAAGTATGGCCTGGACCAGGTGACCACCCGAGACTCTCTGTGTAGGTACACCGGGACTCCAGAGTTATGGAATGTCATGATCCACCCGTCGGGCAGCGGCTCTGTAGGTGGGCGGCCACGACCTGCACGGGAAGACGAGAACATCCTATAATCACTGTAAAAACACTTGGAATTGTTGCCACAGCACCTCCTGCACAAGAAATTGTTGGGTACTATGCATGTGTTTATCTGGGTCTTCACAGAGAATCGAAGTTCCTCTCTGCCTTGCTCACTGCTATGCCTCCAGGCCTAGGACAGACAGCATGTGGCCTGAAGTGGGAATTTACACGTCAAACCAGCACATGAAGGAGCACAGAACAGGTCTGTGCAAGATACAAGTCCCAGCCTCAGCTCCTGCCTCCACATCTGGTAAGCACTGTGGACACTGGACTCCTCTCCTGCCTGTCTGGTTGTGGCCAGAGGTGACTTGGGGCCGGGTGAGTTTTGTTAATAAACTGTATGGCTGTCAGCCACTGCTCCCAGTGACCAGGTGACAAGTCTTTATTGTAACTGAGCTGCACTCTCAGCAGCACACAAAACACTGCTTCAAATGATTCCGTTTCTAAGTTGCTTTAATACACTACTCCCAACCCCTTCTTTGCTTTACAGGCAGTTGTGAGGAAGAGGTTTACGACTTATCAACTTGACACCTGCCACCAGGCCTGACTGCTGGGAAGAGCGTAAGGCAAAGATGTAACTAAAACTTAATTTTCTCACAGGTATTGGGAACAAGTTAAAAACTTAGAAAGACCAGCCTAGGCAACACAGCAAGACTCCGACTCTACAAAAAACTTTTTAAAATTATCCAGGCATGGTGGCACATACCTATAGTCCTAGCTACTTGGGAGGCTGAGGTGGGAGGATCACTTGAGCCCGGGAGGCTGAGGCTGCAGTGAGCTACTCCAACCTGGGTAACAGCAAGACCCCGCCTCAAAAAAAAAAAAAAAAAAAATAGAAAACAGAAGAAAGCAAATGAAACCTTAAAAAATATACATGGCCGGGCGCGGTGGCTCACGCTTGTAATCCCAGCACTTTGGGAGGCCGAGGCAGGCAGATCACGAGGTCAGGAGATCGAGACCACGGTGAAACCCCGTCTCTACTAAAAATACAAAAAATTAGCCGGGCATGGTGGTGGGCGCCTGCAGTCCCAGCTACTCGGAGAGGCTGAGGCAGGAGAATGGCATGAACCCGGGAGGCGGAGCTTGCAGTGAGCCGAGACTGCGCCACTGCACTCCAGCCTGGGCGACAGAGCGAGACTCCGTCTCAAAAAAATAAATAAATAAATAAATAAATAAATAAAATAAAAAATATACATAAGGGAAAAAAGGGCCAGTGACTCTCAGGGCCAGGTACCCACCAAGTGGCCCTGACCCTGGACCTGACACCTGTACCCAGGCCACCATCAGGTGATGATCCAGAGAGGGAGTGTTAAAGGCCAGGGGTGCATGCACACTGCGGGGGCGCTCTCCCCACGGAGTCAGGCCGAGATGGAGCTGTCTCTTGCCAGCTTTGGGCTAAGTCAGGAAAAGAAGCAAAGGGAATACGGAGCCAAGCAAGAGACGGGCCACGGGTCCGTTGGGGCTGCTCCTCTGTGACAGTGAGTGGTTACAAAGTTGGCCCAGCCACCTGAGGTGGGGGTCACATGCAGCTGTCCATCTGTGAGCGTCCAGGCATCCAGGCCAGAATGGCTGCTGGCCTGTGAGCTGTGCAGGACGACAGGTGAGTTTACCTTCTGAATGAGCTTGCTGAAAATGCAGCACCAAACCAGCCTCCTAGAGGCCCCGAGGTCAACAATCCTGCCCCCAGCCCCAGAAGCTGAAGCCCTAGGTTTACCCTGCCTGCAACCGTCTAGCCCAAAAGCCCTCCTGCTTAACTACTACCAACACGACATAGGCAGCAACATGTAGCACCTGGCATAGCTGACTTATCCCCTCAATAGCCCAAGGAGGATGGCCATGTGCCACCCGCCCCTTGCTTTGCTCCCAGTCGCACCCTGCCACCTTCTGCACCCCAGCCCTCAGCCTAGGGTCTCACCTGTGAGCCTGAGTCCCCGTGCATCTCTTCAGTCCCTCTACCGAGCCCCACATCTCCACCAGGACCCTCACAGGTGCCTCCAAGCCACCAACTCCGACTCCCCCAACACCTGCACCACATCAATGGCAGAGCCTCACAGTGCAACTCTGGGCGCCTCCCAAGTGCTCTCCCCACTGCCCTCAACTCAAAGTTGAGGAAGTGCCACGTCTACCAGGGCACTTCTACCCTGCCCACCTGAAGTGCATGCACCATGCTGTGGCCCAGAAGCCATGTTGTTAAACAAAAATCAGGTAACACCACTTGCTTCTGGTGGCTTCCTGTGACACTTGGTCCAGAACTAGAACCTGGATCACAACTACCACCTGCCATCTCACTGTGTACCCACCTTGCCCTTGGCCTCCACACCCTCCAGCTGATGGTCATGATGGCTTCTGGCATACACCAACATCGCCTCCTGACCCCCTCAGAAGTCCCCTCCCATTCCTCTGCACAGTGCCTGCTGCTCTGTGGTTTCCATAGCACACACCAGGATCTGCATCTGGGTCATGCATCAGGACGTCCTTGCATCCTGTGTTTCTCTCCTCAGATATTTCTGTCCTGTTCTCAAACATGCCTCCACCCAGCTCACTACCTAGCACCAGAGCTCTCTCAAAGCATTTCTGCTAAGGAAGCAACCACCCTTCCACCGCCCTGGAACACCCACTGCTTCTGACCCACACACGTACTTTTGAGCACTGTTTTAATCTTGGTCATCATCGGCTGCACACTCGTCTCTCCATCGGACGGATGGTCGCTGTCTCCGCCATATTTTTCCTCTGTTCGCCTCTTTTTGGGGGCACAAAGGCCTTCTTCCAGCAGAGCATCCACATCATTGTCAAAGTCATCCTGCAAAACACGCTGTTCAGACACCAGAGCCCCTCGCGCTCATGCTCCTGCAACAGGAGAGCTCAACAGCATTCCTGAGAACAGACACAGAAAGGAGGTGCTCTCAGGGGGCCTAGATGTGCCCTTAGGGTGCATGATCATCTGAAAAACAAACGGGATGAAGCTACCAGCTGACACCAACACACCTGGTCCAGGGGCACACAGTGCCAAAGAACGTATCTCAGCAGCACCTGCTGCCCCACACGCTGGATCAGGGGTACAGGGCCTACCCATGGGCCAAACTTTTCATTAGGAAACTTTAAAAATCTGGACTCCTTACATCTTTCTCTTCTCCACATTAACATTATTCCACCTCAGAGGGGATTTTGTTTTTTGTTTTTTTTTAATTTCCCTGCTTTCAAAAGATGCCGCAATTCCCAAATCTCTCTTTGGGTTTTGCTAAGAGCCCTCTAGAGGAGGGGCTGCCAACATACCTCGTAGGGGAAATTCAAGGCCTCTTCATCCACTCTGTCTCTCTGAACGATTGCTTTAGCCGTGAACCCGCCTGCTCCTTCTTCATCTAGCTCCAAATTGTCAGTAAAATCTTCTAACTCATCGAGCACTGCATACTCCACTCTCTTTTCCTGATCCAGCTCATTCTCCTCATCCTTCTTATCAGCACTCTCACCCCCTATGCCTACCCCGTCACCAATACTCCCGCCAAAGGGACAAGCATGCACGTCCCCACTGACAGGGCTAAGGAGCAGACCGCACTCCGCCCGCACGTCGCGCTCTGCTCCTGTGTACAGCACCTTCCTGTCCTTACTCCTGCAGCTCTCGGTAAAGCTCACGCTAATCTTTACATCCTTAAGCAACTTAAGGTCAGGGGAGAACTTCCGGACCGCAGGTGCGTGCCGGGCGGTGCGTGGGCTGTGGCCACTACAGTTCGGGTCTATGAGGAGGCGGCCCTTAGAGAAGGATCCTTTGGAGAGAAGAGAAGCTCCGTAGAAGTTGAAGGGGTCCTCAGCAGGGAGTTCGGACTGTCCATCACCACCAGAGCCAACGTCCATTACCTCTGCACCACTGGACGTTTGCAGGGGAGGTGGTGGAGACTGCTCACGGGGCAGCGCTTGGAAGGGGCGAGCTCGGCTCTCCATCACCGCTTCTCCTGCGGGCCCACACGGGAGCGGAGAGGGGCTCTCATCTGTCTCCATATTAAAAGCGCTTAAGACTAGTTTACAAGACCAGAGTTTTACAAGCCCTCACATAAATCTACACAGCTAACATGCACAAGTCCGCTGAGACCCGGGCGCGTCCTGCCGCGCTGTGCGCTGGCGGCTTAGTCAAGCTGGCCACATTGCTCTTTTCATTAATGTAGACAGCTTTTAGAACCACTGCCTCAATTATTGGAAATCACAATGCACTCAGCTTAAGTGACTGGCGACTAAGCGAGTCTGTCTTCATGCCGGAGTGGCACCTTTCTTCTTCCACCTGCAAAGAAATTTAAAAATATTGTCACAAAATGACAGAAACCTTCCACTTCCCTGGTACCAAGTTAAAAGCCAAACACTATTAACAGCATAGTAAAGGGCTTCAAAATAATATTCCCTAAGAGGACCTTTTAGGCATCAAAACAAACTAACCTTACTTTTTTTCTTCAGAACCTGAATTATAACTTAAGTCCAAAGTTAAATATTTTGTTAACTGCCCACTTTAATTCCTACTTCAGAAACACAAAAACTATATAATCATAAGGGTCAAAAAATATTTTAAAAATTTACACTAAACTCCACCACAGCATTCTTCTAACTCAGATAAGCAAGCATGCGGTGGGAGGCACCCTTTCTGGAACACACAGAAGGCGCGTGGCCTCCCTCAGGCCACCAGAGCACAGCAATCCACTCACCTGCAAGGGCTGGGTCAGTCAGAGGGCGAGCGCGAGACCCTCAGCTCAACTCTGCGGCACTAGGGGCCTCAGAGGCATGGCCAGGCACTCTGCTACCCAAGGACCCCAGGGCTCTCCTGGGCCCACAGGGTAGCACGTGGACGGGGACAGTGATGCAGCGTGCTGAGGTCACCAGAGGTGGCAGCATAGTTCTGTTCCCGATGGAGGAGAGGGGTGGGTGGCTGTGGGGAAGGGACCTGCCAGGATTTGGGGTGGGGAGCCACAAGAGACAGCTGGAGCCGAGGCACAGAGAGGCCTGGGTGCCATCTGCAGCCCGTTCCGCCCTGGGGACAATAAGGAGCCACTGAAGGTGAAGCGACTCTCATGCCACAAGTAGGTTCCTACTTGAGAGGGGAGACCCACAGCTGTGCCAGGCAGAAGCAACTGCATCCGAGGCACGGAGACAGTCCTCCAGGCCAGAGGACAAAGGTGTGAAAGAGGCCCTGGCAATGGGCCAAGAACAGTGTCACAGAACTAACCGCACTTGTTGACCCAATGGAGGTGGACAGCAGAGAAAAGAGGGAAATAAAGACAAGGAAGGACACCCAAATTCCAGCATGCAGGCAGGAGCCTGGCAAGGAGAACAGAGGGGACCTCCAGGCAGGCTCTGAAGGTGCCGAGGCCACAACTCTGGAGCCATGACTGGCCCAGATACGGAAGGCCAGGACGCACTGAGGAGGTAGTCGCCAAACCCACAGGAGGAAGGCCACCCAGAGATGAGGGTTAAGGATGCAATTCTAGGAAGCCTTACTACAGAGAAAGCATGAAGAAAGGGACAACATGAAGCAGGGAAGATGGGTCTGAGGGGGCAGCCAGAAAACCCTGCATCAGAGCAGGAGGAGCACATGCAGACATACGCACATGCACACTCCCACAACGTGCACAGGAACACGCATGCATGCACATGCGTGCACACCAGTAAAGATGCACACATGCAAACTGCACTGCGTGACCTAACATCCTCCCAAGATTCCCGGAAAGAACAGGAGATGCAGACACCACACATTTAACAAGGGATGGGGCATGGTGGCTGTACTTTGAAGGAGACACAACATGAAAACCAGAGACTAGTTTAGGTTTAATCAATACATTTAACAACTATCCACTGGCCATCTACTCCAAGGAACGCACTATATGGACAAGAGACAAGGTCACAGGGCCTGGACACACTGGCAGGGCAATGACCACTGCACTGTCACCCCATTTCCTGGATTCTAAGATGTCCTAACATTTCTGAATCCAATGGGAATTTCACACCGTATGTCCCCAAAGATGTGTCTATCAAAGGTGCTGAGGATCCAGGAAACACAGCACAGAGCTAACAACTGACTATAAAGTGCCGAAGACGCTCAAGAGGCTGTGGGCAGCAAGCAGGCAGGCATGAGGAACACTAAGTGGGGTGAGGTCAGTCTCCTGGCAACCAAGAAAGACCATTTCAGAGAACAGACCGAGGGGTCAATGCGCCCAGTGCCACAGATTATAAGGAAGACCAGGGCCAGACACCTCAGAACCTGGCAGTCCCACAGAGACCCTGGTGAGTCAATCCATGATTCTGGGACACAAAAAGCTACGTAAAGAAGCCACAAGGAGCAGGGGATTAGAGACCAACAGTGGGACGGAATGGGGAAGCCTGCTACCACAGAAGGCGAAGAAGCAGCCAGAGTAGACCTTCCAAGCAAAGGTGCTAATGGCGCCAAGCAGCGGCACTGAAGAAATGCACAGCAGGGAAGCCTGGTGCCATACAAGTGAGTGAGCTCCTTGGGAAAGCAGGAAACCTGCCCAGCCCCAGAGCTCAGTGGTGGGCAGTCCTGGGCAAATTCCTTCCTCCCCTCTATAAGCTTTCTCCATTCATCGCACACACGCACCATCCTAGATGCTACAGACACAAGGTGGACAAAACCCTGCCCTACAGAGCTCACATTTTAGTGGGGGAGATGGACCGCTAACAACTAAGAAAAGCATGTACCCTGTCACATGCCAAGAAGTATTCAAGCAAAAACAAAACAAGGAAAGCGCCTGAAGAAGGGGAGGCAGTTTTAGGGAGGGGGATCCAAGAAGGCCTCATGGCCTGCATCCACGTGAAGGCAGAGGAGTGAGCCAGATGGGTTACAGGGCTGGGAGGAGGGGATGTTCCAGGTGACACTGAGAGGAAAAGCAGAGGGCTGGGGTCAGGAATGTGGTGTGGCCAGCTGGGGCAGTGTGCTGAGGGGACGTGACAGTGGGCCAGGTCCATGAGGGCAGATGGATCAGAGCTGGTCCTCCGAGGCTGCTGCCAGGACTTTGGCTCTTAGTGAGAGAGAAAAGGGCCACCGGATAGGAAGGCCCACACAGTGGCATCAGCTGATTCCAGGATAGCAGTGGCAACCAAACCTCAGCCAGACCCTGTTCTAAGCACTTTAAGCATTTTAGCTCACCCAGTTCTCACATAGCATTACGGAAGAAAGGTTCATCCACATGCTCAAGGTCACACAGCTAGGAAGTGATGGAGCTGCTTCACAAGCAGGCAAGCTGGCTTACATCTACACCACCTCTGTTTTATACCATCTTATGGTTTAAAAGAACCACTCTGGGCCAGGCGCGGTGGTGCACGCCTGTAATCCCAGCACTTTGGGAGGCTGAGGCAGGCGGATCACAAGCTCAGGAGATCGAGACCACCCTGGCTAACACGTTGAAACCCCGTCTCTACTAAAAATACAAAAAATTAGCGGAGCGTGATGGCGGGCGCCTATAGTCCCAGCTACTCGGGAGGCTGAGGCAGGAGAATGGCTTGAACCCAGGACACGGAGCTTAGAGTGAGCAGAGATCGTACCACTGCACTCCAGCCTGGGCAACAAAGCGAGACCTCGTCTCGAAAAAAAAAAAAGAATCACTCTGTGACCAGGCACAGTGGCTCACGCCTGTAATCCCAGCGCTTTGGGAGGCTGAGGCAGGCAGATCATTTGAGGTCAGAAGTTCGAGACAGCCTGGCCAACATAGTGCAACCCCGTCTCTACTAAAAATACAAAAATCAGCTGGGCGTGGTGGTGGTGGCGGACGCCTGCAGTCCTAGCTACTTGGAAGGCTGAGGCAGAAGAATCGCTTGAACCCGGGAGGCAGAAGTTGCAGTGAGCTGAGATCACTGCATTCCAGTCTGGGCAACAGAGTGAGATTCTGTCTCAAAAAAAAAAAAAAAAAAAAAAAAAAAAAAAAAAAAAAAAAAAAAAAAAAAAAACAAAGAAAGAAAGAAGAATCACCGTTTCCAGAAAAACTATAGTTGGTGGATGGGGAGTGAGGACCAAAGGTGACAGTAAAGAGAATTAGAGGCTCACCAGGTAGGCTGGGCCAGGATGTTAACTTGGAGGTGGTGAGAAATGGTCTGTGCTTAGAAATAGAAGGTGAGCTGACAGGGCCTCCTTAGGACTGCATGAAAGTGTAAGAAAGAGAGGAATCAAAGGGACTTTAGACAGGCCAAGGAATGTTTTGGGATGGGTGAAGATTTGAGTTTGGTTTGGATATGGCTACTTGGCGCCAAAGTAACACACGGAGATATGGAAGAGGTGGCCAGAAACACCAGGCTGGAGCTCAGAAGAGAGGCCAGGGCTGGAGCTGTGAAGATGTCAAGGAAAGCTGGCATTAAAGCCAGGAGGCTGGATGACATCACAAAGGAGAGGGCTACAACAAGAGAGTCTAAGACTGGGCAAGCCAGCCAGAAGCACATTTCCTACCTCAAGGTCACCGTGAGACTACAAAAACAACCCCTGGGAAGTGCTCCACACAGCGCCTGGCCGCAAAGGGCTCAAAGGGGAGCTCTCCACCGCCGGTAGGCCTCCCCACTGCCCCAGCTGACCAAACACCGCATGCAAACCCTGCCCTGCCAACAGGACTATCGGACAGGAACGGGCTCACGGCAAACTCTCCTGGACCCTTGGCACAGGGAGAAAACCCATACACTTGGACAGCACCCTTCCTCCTAGCCCACTTGCTGTGTTGGCTAACAGAGGCACTGGCTGTGATGGGCCAGCACCAGTGCCAGCGCCACGGAGGCTGCCTTTTGGTCAAGTCTCTCCCGCTGCAGCCTCCCGCCCAACCCAGCGGCAGTATGACCTCATCCGTTCCTTTTGTCATCCTCCAACAGGCCTCATATCCCTCACTTAGAGGCAACACTGGGTACCCCGGGCTGGCCATTCACTCCCTTTTGTGAGTGAAGGCCTGCAGCAGGGTTTGGGCCACTCCCACAGCTGGGAGTCTAGTCTGACCAGAAAACAGTGGATCCTCGCCTGGTGGTTGGCCTCGAACAGTCGACAGCCATAGACAGAACTGCCGTGCAGGAACAAGGTACATGCAAGCATGCAAAAAGGCAAATCAGACTCCTGCCACGAGAAACCCAAGTCCATCGGTTGACACCAGACAGGCATCACTGTCAACAGGTTGCCACTTTCCATTTATTTCCGCCATGCTCATTGTTACAATAAAACCGTATCCCAATTATCTACGTGACACTCAACCCGTGAACATTCTGTGGACAAAAAGACTTAGGCGACTTCTTGGATTTCCCAAACTGTGTTAAAGCCGGCAGGGTCCCAGGTGAGCACTGGCCCTGTCGACACCTTTCCCGCCTGAAGGCGATGCTAGGCTTCGGGCCCGCAGGGAGAGGAGCCTCTTTACCCGGTCGGACAGCGACGAGGGTCGGCAACGCCTCGGCCCGGGGCCCGGCCCCCAGTCCCGGAGGGGTCCCCACCCCGCGCTCTCCACCGCCCGCGGCCACGTTGCCTCACAAAGGCCGGGCTCCGCGCCCCCGCCCCGCCCGCGGCCTCGGTCCCGGAGGGAGGCGGGAGGGAAGGGCGCGCCCTCGCGCAGGCCGCAGCGCCCGCCCGCCCGCCAGCGGGGCGCCCCTTGCGCCCCGCACCTACCTGAGGCGCCCGCGGGCTGCCCGAGCCGCCCGCAGCCAGACCACAGCCGGGAGGGCCTCACCGACCGACCGCCGCAGCCATCTGGAAAGCCTGTCCAGGCTCTCCGGTCGCCGGGACCCGCCTGCCGCGCCGGGCGAGCGGAGGGCGGGCCTTCGTGGCGTGCGGCCAATCCCCGCGCGCGGCCGCCCCGCATTGGGGGAGCCGCAGAGCGGGCTGAGGAAGCCGCCAATCGGCGGCGCGTAGCGCGCGTGTCCGCGGCGCGCGGCCCAATAGAGCGGCCGCGAGGGCGGGACCAGGCGCCCAGGCCGCGGTCTCGCTAACAGTCGCTGCCCGGGCGGGGCTCGCCGGACGGAGGGCAGCGGCCGCGAGGAGCGCCGGGAACGGGAAGCGCCGGGAATGCCGGGAGCAAGGGAGCGCGGGAAGCTCGGGGAGCGCGAGGAATGCCGGGAACAGGGAGGGCGGGGTACGCCCGGAGCGGACGCGCAGACAGGCCACCTTCAGTGGGCACTGCAGAAGAGACCGTGCACACACAGGCGTTACACAACCCGGTCAAAAGCATCACTGTATCAGACATCATCATTTATAAAGAACGCGTGTGGGCCGGGCGCGGTGGCTCAAGCCTGTAATCCCAGCACTTTGGGAGGCCGAGGCGGGCGGATCACGAGGTCAGGAGATCGAGACCATCCTGGCTAACACGGTGAAACCCCGTCTCTACTAAAAATACAAAAAATTAGCCGGGCGTGTTGGCGGGCGCCTGTAGTCCCAGCTACTCGGGAGGCTGAGGCAGGAGAATGGCGTGAACCCGGGAGGCAGAGCTTGCAGTGAGCCGAGATTGCGCCACTGCACTCCAGCCTGGGAGACAGAGAAAGACTCCGTCTCAAAAAAAAAAAAAAAAAAAAGAACGCGTGTGCTCAACTGTCTGGCGCTGTTCCATTTGCTAATACTATAACAGGATTTCCAAAACAGGGAAGGTTAGGCCGGGCGCGGTGGCTTGCGCCTGTAACCCCAGAGTTTTGGGAGGTCGAGGAAGGAAGATTACTTGAGCCCAGGAGTTCGAGACCAGCCTGGCTAACATAGTGAGACCCCAGTATCTACAAATTTTCTTTTTTTTTTTTTTTTTTTTGAGGTGGTGTCTCGCTTTGTCGCCCAGGCTGGGGTGCAGTGGCACGATCTCAGCTCACTAAAACCTCTGCCTCCCGGGTTCAAGCGATTCTCCTGGCCCACCCACCCGAGTAACTGGGATTACAGGCGCCCACGACCGCGCCCGGCTTTTTATTTATTTATTTATTTATTTATTTATTTATTTATTTATTTATTTGAGACAGAGTCTCGCTGTCGCCCAGGCTGGAGTGCAATGGCGCGATCTCGGCTCACTGCAGGCTCCGCCCCCCGGGGTTCACGCCATTCTCCTGCCTCAGCCTCCCGAGTAGCTGGGACTACAGGCGCCTGCCACCTCGCCCGGCTAATTTTTTGTATTTTTAGTAGAGACGGGGTTTCACTGTGTTAGCCAGGATGGTCTCGATCTCCTGACCTCGTGATCTGCCCGCCTCGGCCTCCCAAAGTGCTGGGATTACAGGCGTGAGCCACCACACCTGGCCAGAATTTCCAGAACTCGAATGAAGACACTGAGGGGTTCGTGAAACTGCTGATCAAGATCAAACAGAACAAGAGTAAATTACATGGCAATGAATAAACCAATGACAATTATTTATTTATTTAATTTTATTGTAGAGACAGGGTCTCACTATGTTGACCAGGCTGGTTTCAAACTCTTGGCCTCAAATGATCCTCCCATCTCAGCCTCCTAAGCGTTACAGGTGTGAGCCACTGTACCCAGCCAGGATAATTTTTTTATGTTTTGTTTGAAACATTGCTGGTTCTTTAATGTTTTGTTTTCCAGATTTAAGGAAACTTTTTTTTTTTCTAAGTTATCCATAGCTTACAGCAGTTTGGTAAAGTATGCCTTTGTAAACAAAAGTGAAACAATTACTTTTTCTCTGTACCTTATCCTTCCATAATTCGGAAACTATTCATGAGTATTTTTATTTTAATGGCAATATGGTTATTTACATAAGTTCAGTAAGAACCTGTTCTCTTTGTAACAGGACACAATTGGAAATGCTGTTTATATTACCAAAGCTCTGACAGGATGCCGTATTTTCAGATATGGCCAGACAACTTTAAGTAACTAAGGATGACTTTATGGAACCAATAAAGCCCTTGGGGAAAAATGGGTTTTAAACCTTGAATACATGGGTCACATGGTTGCCTTGTAGGTAAGTAAGGAAAGTTACTTCCTGACAGGCCCAAGGATGTCAGGATATTTTGGGGGACCTCAAAAAGAGAGGAATTCACCCAAACCTATAACGATTGCAAATGAAGTATGATGGTGAGGCTTTGGCTTGGCTTCCTAGCCTGGCAAGGCTTTTAAAAGCCCAATCTGAGAGGCCTTATTAAAAGTCCTAGCAGGCCGGGCACGGTGGCTCACGCCTGTAATCCCAGCACTTTGGGAGGCCGAGGCAGACGGATCACGAGGTCAGGAGATCGAGACCATCCTGGCTAACATGGTGAAACCCCGTCTCTATGAAAAAAATACAAAAAAATATTAACCGGGCATGGTGGCGGGTGCCTGTAGTCCCAGCTACTCAGGAGGCTGAGGCAAGGGAATGGAGTGAACCTGGGAGGCGGAGCTTGCAGTGAGTGGAGATCGCGCCACTGCACTCCAGCCTGGGCGACAGAGCAAGACTCCGTGTCAAAAAAAAAAAAAAAAAAAAAAAGTCCCAGCAAAGCAAACTTAAAGCCTATGTTCAATCACTATTGTTGCGGCACTTATGTAAGTAATTAGGCCAAGTTTAATCAACCTAAAGTTAGCTACAAACAAATTAGTCTTACTTCGACATCTTTGATAGAAGTGGGGTGACTATATAGAGAAAAATTAGTTTCAGAAGAAAATTATAGTGCACCCATTATTAGATTCTAGCCCTGTTCATTGTTTTGAGGTTTTCATATTTACCTACAAACTGGATTGGATCCTGAATTCTTCTAGTTTCCTCCAATATTTGATTTTCTCTAAACTGATGTTCCCAGTTTTTTTTCCCAACCTTCTGGCCTGGAACCGCTAAAAATTAAAACTTCCCATTTCCTGAAGCCCTTTAAGCTGAACCTGGACAACTTGATAGAAACTTTAGGCCGGGCACGGTGGCTCACGCCTGTAATCCCAGCACTTTGGGAGGCCAACGTGGGCAGATCACAAGGTCAAGAGATTGAGACCATCCTGGCCAACATGGTGAAACCCCGTCTCTACTAAAATTACAAAAATTAGCTGGGCATGGTGGTGTGTGCCTGTAGTCCCAGCTACTCTGGAGGCTGAGGCAAGAGAATCGCTTGAACCTGGGAGGCAGAGATTGCAGTGAGCCGAGATTGCGCCACTGCACTCCAGCCTGGGCAACAACAGTGAGACTCCATCTAAAAAAAAAAGAAAGAAACTTTAAGATGGCACCATAACAGATAATTTGTGGGCAGCCTTCATGACACGCAAACTGCCATCCATGATAGTCTGTTAGCCCCTACTCCATCTGAAGATGCTTCAAGCACAGCACCCGGAAATCTTGAGTAGCTGCCCTCTGAACTCAGAAACTGAGTTTATAGTTGGTTCCAACTAATATCTTTGTTTTTCTTTTATCTTCAACATGCAATGCCTGACGGCTCACACCCATGGAGGATATCTCCTCTTCTTTCCTTGAACAAGAGGAGGGACCGACAAAGATTCTTTGCTTGGCCAAAGCAGGCTCCTGAACCTTCTTCTAAGCCCATCTGTGCACTTCCTTGTAAATTTCACTTAGAACAAGAACCCTGCAAAGTCACTTTAGCAAGAAGCATCCCCTGACCCTCGACATCTGATCACCCTCCTTATCTAATCCGTTCCTACACTGTCCCCCAGGTGAAGATGTCTGGTCACCGTGGCCTATCTTCAGCAAAAATCCTGTTAATTGGCGTAGCCAGAATCTCCCTTACCCGGGATGTTTCTTCTTAGTCATTTTCCATGTGCTGACCCAGCTCCCACCCCCCTGCTCTTTGGCTATCAATTCCCACTTGCCCATTCGGAGTTGAGCCTAATCTCTCTCCCCCACTGCAGAATCTCATTCCCATGGTCCCTATACCTAGCAAGATGGTCCTGAATAAAGTCTTCCCTACAGTGCTTTAGCAAGTGTCATTCAGTAATTCTTTCTTTAACATTATCAGTGTTAATTTCCTGGTTGTAATCATTTTTCTGTGATTGGGTGCGGCATTAACATTTGGGGTACTGGGTGAAAGATATTGGAATTTTTTGTAATACTTTTTAAATCTTTTAGTAAATTGAATTTTTCTTTTTTTTTTTTGAGATGGAGTCTTGCTGTGTCACCAGGCTAGAGTGCAGTGGTGCCATCTTGGCTCACTGCAACCTCTGCCTACCGGGTTCAAGCGAGTCTCCTGCCTCAGCTTTCCAAGTAGCTGGGATTACAGGCACCTGCCACCATGCCCAGCTAATTTTTGTATATTTTGTAGAGACGAGGTTTCTTTTTTTTTTTTTTTTTGAGATGGAGTCTCGCTCTTGTCACCCAGGCTGGAGTACAATGGCACGATCTCGGCTCACTGCAACTCCTGCCTCCCGGGTTCAAGCAATTCTCCTGCCTCAGCCTCCCAAGTAGCTGGGATTACAGACATGTGCCACCATGCCCAGCTAATTTTGTATTTTTCGTGGAGACAAAGTTTCTCCATTTTGGTCAGGCTGGTCGCGAACTCTTGACCTCAGGTTATCCGCCCGCCTCAGCCTCCCAAAGTGCTGGGATTACAGACGTGAGCCACCGCGCTTGGCCATTGAAATCATTTCTGAATGAAAAAGTTTAAAGAAAGTGGGGAGAGGAATGTTGCAGATGACAAAGCTGTAGGCCTGCACAGGCCTCCCCACCACCTCAGCACCGGACACCTCACAATGGGGTCCATGCCCTGGAGGGTCTGGGACCAGGACACAGCTAGGGGATGCCAGCCTCCCTGTGGCTGGGCCAGTCAGAGCCCAGCACGTGGCCATTCAACCAAAGCAACCTCTTACACTTGGTTGATTGGTGAGTTGGAGGCTCCACTGGCCCCTGTCAGACTTGAGACCTCAGACTTGCCCATCACAGCCAGTTTCCCACACAGCCTGGGACTGACTGGGTGACGGAGAAGTATCCTTACCATGGAACCTTATCCAGGTCCAGCCCCAGGGTTGCAAAGATTGATGACTGGAAGCTGGGACTCCAGCCCAAGCTGGGGGAGGATCCTTTCCCCTCTGAGCTCCTGTGTTTCCACCTAAGCCCAGCTCACCCATGAGCCAGGCATCTGCTGGCAGATGAGAACAAGACATGGTCTCAGGAAGTCAGCAGGCAGACCAGGAGCCCAGGTCTTCCAGGATGAGACCTGAGGCCATGCCGCATTCCTGGCCTGGCCATGTCTGTTCATAGAATTGCCTCCATGTTGGCCAGCCCTATGCCTCCAGACTCTATGTCTACACAGCTCACCTTGGCCATCTCGGCCAGAGGGCAGAAGCAGCTTATGTTGGGAAGGGGCATCTGAGAAGGAGGTGAGTTCCCCATCTGCCTGGGAGAAAGGGACCCATGCTGGGGACTCAGGGATCAGGTGCATCTGGTGACAAGCACAGAAGACTGGCTGGGCAGTGCAAGGAAGGCCATTGTCCAGGCCCAGCCATTCTTGGTGTCACGTCCAAAGCTCTTCCAGAAGGCACGGGCTTTGGGCCCCTATACCCTCTATTAGCACAAGGGCCTTGCATCAAGGGGTTGGCCCAAATAGATGGGGGCTTGGGAAGCACCAGCACTGTCATTCTTGGCTCAAATGCCTACCTGGCCTGGGCATCGGAGTACAGTGGTGGGCTAGAGAAGAAAGGTCCCTGCGTTCCTGAAGCTCCCATTCTGATGGAGAGACAGACAAGAAACAATCCTAGCACACAGCACGCCAGACGGTACGTGCTCATTGCCATAGAGAAAAAGAGAGTTCCTTCCTTCCTTCTTTCTTTCCTCCTTCCTTTTTTCTTTTTTCTTCTTTTTTTTTTTGAGATGCAATCTAGCTCTGTCACCCAGGCTGGAGTGCAGTGGTACGATCTCAGCTCACTGCAACCTCCGCGTCCCAGGTTCAAGTGATTCTCCTGCCTTAGCCTCCCGAAAAGCTGGGATTACAGGCAACTGCCACCATGTCCAATTTTTGTATATTTAGTAGAGATGGGGTTTCACCATGTTGGTCAGGCTGGTCTCGAACTCAAGTGATCCACCCACCTTGGCCTCTCAAAGTGCTGGGATTACAGGTGTGAACCACCACGCCCAGCCTCTTTCTTTTTTCTTTCTTTCAAGATGGGGGCTTGCTGTGTCACCCACACTGGAGTGCAGTCGTGCAATCATGGCTTACTACAGCCTCAAACTCCTGGACTCAAGCGATCCTCCCACCTCAGCCTCCCAAGTAGCTGGGATTACAGGTGTGTGCCACCATGCTGGGCTAAACTGAAACTTTAAATGAGTTGCCTGCCCAAGACTTCAGTAAAGACCTGCAGGAATTGGGGGAAGAGTGTGGTTTGGATATCTGCAGGGGAATTGTGAGCGCAAAGACCCTGGAGCAGGAGCTGTGCAGAGTGTGTAGCTGTGAGCTGAGGGTATGGGGTAGGCCTGGGCAAGTAAGGTGAAGTGGGGAGCAGTGCCAGACATTGTGGGGACACCAGCATGGGAGGACCATGAATCTGTGGGGCAGGCACCCCCAGAGATGCTACCTTGTACTCATCCTATTCTGTCCTGGCCCATGGTTCTGCCTCTCCACCTGGCTGGGAACTGGGGGGCCATTATGGTATCACCCCAAGCTGCAGTTTCTTCATCTGTAAAGTGAAGATCACTACTGTGTTAGTCTGTTAGGGCCGCCTTAAAAAAGCACCACAGTCGGCCGGGCGCAGTGGCTCACACCTGTAATCCCAGCACTTTGGGAGGCCAAGGCGGGTGGATCACAAGGTCAGGAGATCAAGACCAAACTGGCTAACACAGTGAAACCCTGTCTCTACTAAAAATACAAAAAATTAGCTGGACGTGGTGGTGGGCGCCTGTATTCCCAGCTACTCGGGAGGCTGAGGCAGGAGAACTGCTTGAACCCGGGAAGTGGAGGTTGCAGTGAGCCGAGATTGTGCCAACATACTCCAGCCCGGGTGACAGAGTGAGACTCTGTCTCAAAAAAAAAAAAAAAAAAAAAAAAAGCACCACAGTCTGGGCTCGGTAGCTCACACCTGTAATCCCAGCACTATGGGAGACCAAGGTGGGAGGATCATGTGAGCCCAGGAGTTTGGGACCAGTTCAGGCAACATGGTAAAACCCCATCTCTACAAAAAATACAAAAAATTAGCTGGACGTCGTCGTATGCACCTGTAGTCCTATCTACTCAGGAGACGAGGTGGGAAGATTGCCTGACCCCAGGAGGTGGAGGCTGCAGTGAGCTGTGATCTTGCCACTGTACTCCAGTCTGGGCAATGGAGTGAGACCCTGTCTCAAAAAAAAAAAAAAAAAAAAAAAAAGCATCACAAATTGAACCACTTAAAATAACAGACATTTATTCTCACACAGCTCTGGAGGCTGGAAGTCCATGATCAGAGTGACGGCAGGCCTGCTCCCTCTGACAGCTCCAGGAGAGGCTTTGAAGCAGGCCCCTCTCCCAGCTTCTAGTGATGCCTTGGCTCGTGGAGCAGAATTCCAGTCTTTACACGGTGTTCTTCCTGTGTGCCTATCTGTCCGTGTCCAAATCTTTCTTTTTCCTTTTTTTTTTTTTTAAGAGACAGGGTTTTTCTCCATCATCCAGGCTGAAGTGCAGTGGTGCAATCACGGCTCACTGCAGCCTCCACCTCCTGAGCCCAAGTGATCCTCCTACCTCAGCCTCCCAAGTAGCTGGGACTACAGGTGTGCACCACCATGCCCCACTAATTTTTTAATTTTAATTTTTCTGTAGAGATGGGGTCTTGCTATGTGGCCCAGGCTAATCTGGGCTCAAGCAGTCCTCCAGCTTTGGCCTCCCAAAGGGCTGGGATTACAAAGTGAGCCGCTGCGCCCAGCCCAAATCTTCCTTTTTTGTTTTTTTTGACAGAGTCTCCCTCTGTTGCCCAGGCAGAGTGCAGTAGCGCAATCTTGGCTCACTGCAACCTCTGCCTCCTGGGTTCAAGTGATTCTCCCACCTCAGCCTCACACTACAGGTGTGAGTCACCGTGGCCAGCTAATTTTTGTATTTTTTTTTTTTTTTTTTTTGCAGACACAGCGTTTCGACATGTTGCCTCAGACTGGTCTTGAACTCCCGAGCTCAAGCAATCCTCCTGCCTTAGCCTCCCAAAGTGCTGGGATTATAGGCATGAGCCACTGTACCCAGCCTAAATGTTCCTCTTTTTATAAGGATAGCTGTCATATTGGATTAGGGGCCACGCTAACAACCTCATTCTACCTTGGTTACCCCTGGAAGAACCCTATCTCCAAATGCAGTCACATTCTGAGGTACTGTGGGTCAGGACACTGATATATCTTTTGGGGGGACACAACTCATAACACCAATAGAATCACCATTGAGGGCTGTGCTTCCTTAGGGGGCTCAGGCTGCTGGGGAGCCCTGGGCAGGGTGGGGGCAGAGGGACACATGCAAGAGCAAAGACTGCTCTTCCTGGGCAGGCCAGGTCTCTGGGCAGAAGTGAACATCCGGGGGGCTCTTCATGAGGGCAGGGCGCCATCCAGGTTGGGGGCTGGCACTTGTCACCGGCACAGGACACGGTGGCCACTGGGGCAGGTGAATGTGTTGGCAGCAAGGGCAGTGCCCCAGCCGGGAGCCTGTTGTCCTGACTCAGAGAACACGTATGGGACTTGGGGCCTCAGTTTCTCCTCAGGCCTGGGGGTGCAGCCTGGGTCACAGCTGGGAAACTCTTCTGAGTTCAAAGTGAGCCATGGAAGGCTCTGAGCCCAGCAGAGTGGTCTGGGCAGGAAGGGGAAGGGACGGGGAGGCCCCTGCTCCTCCCTAGGTGGACTTGCATCATGTCACAATCAGGCCGGGAAGCCCTGGCGCAGGTCCACACTCACCCTGCACTCTCATGGATCCGAAAAGGCCAAGTTAGGGGTTGGGTGCAGAGGCTTAGAAAAGTCTAGGTCTCAGCATTGGATATCCGGGACCCCCTTATACTCGGCCAGGCTCAGGGATGCAAGCTCCTTAGAGCTGGCCCCAAACCAGGAGCTCCTGGGGCTGAGACAGATGCAGACCTGCTCTCCTGCCCCTCCTACCATCCCCTGGCCCCCAGCATCCAATAGAAGTCCAGGCCAGCCTGCCTCCCCCTCCAGTGGGGCCTCCATGGCGACCTGATAGACCTTATGGGTGGCTGGCCCCATAATCAGCATTTACCACATCACACGCGCATGGGGTCTCTCACAGCGGCCCCTGCCCAAGGACAGATGGACTGACCCACAGGCTGCTGTGGTGCTGAAGAAGCCGTGGTGCTGAAGAAGCCGTGAGGAAAGGGGTAGGTGGGAAGGGCCTTGTCCAGGGTGTCTGGCTGCACAGGATACGCAGCAGCTCCCACTGGCACCCTGCACACAAGGGAAAGGCCTCGAAATGCGCTCACCAAAGCCTCAGAGTTTTATTATCAGCAGCTCACATTCAGGTACAGATTCCTATGAAGTTTGCCTCACCTGGATGGAGGAGGGATAGAGCAGGGCTGGCTGAGATGGGGCTGCCAGAGGTGTGGTCTCCAGCTGGGTAAGCGGGAGTCTGAGAGCCCCTGGTGCACACGGAGCCTCCCGGCACACACAAGATTGTCTCAAACACAGAGGACCTCCGGCACACTCAAGGGCACTGAATCTGGCAATGAGTCTGCACTTCTGTTATGAGAGTGGGTTTTTCGGCCGGGCGTGGTGGCTCATGCCTGTAATCCCAGTACTTTGGGAGGCCGAGGCGGGTGGATCATCATGTCAGGAGTTCAAGACCAGCCTGACCAACACGGTGAAACCCCGTCTCTACTAAAAACACAAAAATTAGCTGGGCATGGTGTCACACGCCTGTAATCCCAGCTACTCAGGAGGCTGAGGCAGGAGAATTGCTTGAACCTGGGAGGCAGAGGTTGCAGTGAGCCAAGATCGTGCCACTGCACTCCAGCCTGGGCGACAGAGCAAGACTGTGTCTCAAAAAAAAAGAGTGGGTTTTTCTCAGGTCTTCTTGGTGCCCAGTTCCAAATGTGGCTGTCTCCTCTGCAGAAGCAGTTCTGCTTGTCAAGAATCCAAGCACGCCTGTGCTCTGTAGCCACAGGAGAGGAGGGGCCGCTTTTAAATACAAGCCTACTCCTGTCATTGGACCAGAACAAAGGCCCACTGGCCAGTAGCACATGAGAGGTAAGAGTCGCCCTTCTGCCTTGTCCGGCATCGTGTGTGTGCACCTGTGTGTGGGTGTCTGTGCAACTGTGCATGTGTGCACATGTGTAGTACACCTATGCATGTACACGTGCATGTGCCTGTGTCGGTGTCCAAGTATATGCCTTGCGTGTGTGCTTGTGCACGTGCAGGAGTGTACGTGTGTGCCGTGTGAGTGCCTGTGTACATTTGCAAGAGTGGGCTCAGGTGTATCCACATGTTCATGGTATACCTGGGCCGGTCCTAGACCTGGTATCAGACTCTGCTGCTCCCCGCTGGTATAAAGGCAGACCCTGAACTGGGCATGGGGACACAGATGGGTAACACACAAACCACAGGGCCCTGATTCGGGGGATGCTGGCCAAGCCATGGGCAGTGCAATGCAGTATGGCCAAGGAAGGTTTCCTGTCCACAGTGCCCCTCAAGGCAGGGCCCCCCAGGAGCCCACTGGCCAGGCCCAGAGGTGTGGTTAGCTCTGCAGTGTGAACTCATAGGTTCTGGTCTCCCAGTGGGAGAGGTCCTTGTCCATCATGCTACGCTCAGTGAAGGTCACGTGGCCGTCCGCATCTACCAGGATGATGGTGTTGGTTCTGAAAGAGAGCAGGGGCCCTCGTTCACCTGGTGTCCCTCAGCCCTGCCCTGTCTGTCACAGCCACAGCCAGGGCAAGAATGCAGGCAGGTAGAGTTAGGAACCCCATGCCTGCGGGCTGTGCCAAGTCACAGAGAGCAGCAGCCTCAGTCTTGGGGATGATGAGGGGCCATCAGTGGCGTGTGAGCTCTTGGCTGGCTCCACAGGCCCACACTTGCTGAGTCCTGCCACCTTCACTGGGAACCACCCCGCCCTGCCCTGCTCTCCCCATGTAGCATGAGCCATGGCACAGGGCAGCCTGCAGGCTGACCACACACTTCCCCTTTGGAGGCCCAGGTTCCCAGACACAGCCACGCTTGGTTCTTCCAAGAGGTCAAGCTGTTGACCACTTGGGGCCCAGGCCTCCTCTGTCTGGAAGGCTCCCCTCCTGTGCCCTCTCTCCCACTGCCCAGGCCATGCCAGCCCACCTGAAGCAAACATTCAGCACACTCTCCTCTCCTCCAACCCTCTCTGCCGTGGACTTTGCAGATGGAGGGTGGCACTGGATCCCCCAACAGCCCCGGCACAGGCTGGTTCCCAGGGCAGACACACACACAGTGTACCCTGTGGGGTGGGACCCAGAGGCTATGCGGCCTGTCAGGGAGTGGACTTGGCACCTGCCTTTCCCTCACACACAGGAAGATGAGCCTATGACAGAGGAGGGGCTGAAAGAAATGACACCCTGCACCTGCCAATGGGCCAGCCAGCCCCAGGCGGGAAAGGATGGCCAGCAGCCACCACCCAAGGGTACAGCCTGCAGGCCTAGTGCCATGGTGCCGGGGCGTTTGCAAGCAAGGATCCACCAATGTGCAGGCAGCCCTGAGGCCATCCTGGCCCCCTGTGGCTGTGTACTGGCTCCTTAAGCCTAGCCTGTGGGGCCCTGGGAGCCTGTGGTATCTGCTCACCCTGCAGCTGCGTCTGGACAGGGCAGAAGCTCTGGAATCCACTCAGGCGAGGAAGGAGCCTGGCCCTGGCTATGGAACATGGGGGCCCTCTAGCTGGCCCTCTAGCATGGGAGGTGGGACATGGGATAGGAGGTGGCGCACCCACGGTGCTGCAATACCTGGTGCCGTAGCCAGGGCAGCGCACGCACACAGCCGTGTACTTGCTCAGCATGGGCTGCACGTACTCCCCACCCTGGTCCTCGATGGCCGGGTCTGGCAGCTGCCTGCAGGATGGAGGGAAGCGGTGGCCATTAGTCCCTCTGTGGCCTGCCCACAGCCGGGTCTAGCCCCAGCCCACCTGGTGGCCTAACTGGCTCTGGGGAGCGGCCGGGGAACTGCAAGCATTATTTCTTTTCTTCTTTTCTTTTTTCTCTTCTCTTCTCTTTTCTCTTATTTTCTTCTTTTGAGGAGGAGTTTCACTCTTGTCGCCCAGACTAGAGTGCAATGGCTCGATCTTGGCTCACTGCAACTTCCACCTCCCGAGTTCAAGCGATTCTCCTGACAGAAATCCACTCAAGCCAGCCATTGTAGCTAGCATCGGGGCTCCAGCCACCAGCTGCGATTACAGGCGTGCACCACCAAGCCCATCTAATTTTTTGTTTTTAGTAGAGACGGAGTTTCACCATATTGGCCAGGTTGGTCTTGACATCCTGACCTCAGGTGATCCGCCCACCTCGGCTTCTGAAAGTGCTGGGATTACAGGCGTGAGTCACCACACCAGGCCTGTTTCCTCCACGTTTCTGCTCAAGGCGGAAAATCTCCATCTACCCTTAACTTATGACTCAATCGTGGAGCTTTGGCCCCAGATGGCACATACAAGCTCCCTGCCTGCCCCAAGAGGTGCCCTGTGGGCATCTGCCTCTGTGACAGAAGTCCACTCAAGCCAGCCACTGTAGGCTGACCGGGGCTCCGGCCATCAGTGAGGGCAGCCAGGGCCGGTCCTCGGCCTGCCTCAGATGGCACATTGATGGGGGCTGTGTAGACTTACAGCTGGGAGGGGCTGCTGGGCATGCCCAGGTGGGGCTCTTCCAGTGAGGCAGCGATGCTGAGGCAGAAGGACGAGGCCGCCTATCAGAGGCCCAGAGGAGAGGGAGAGTAGGCAGGGGGCAGAAAGGGGCGCCAGGGGGAGGAGTGGGAGATGGTCTATGGGGGCTGGCTCCTCTGAAGGGGGCAAGCTGGACAGGGTGAGAGTGGATGCTGGGTCACCTGGGCAGGGCAGTGGTCTGACCTGGGTGGGGAGCGAGGGATGGGTGGGGCATCTCGTCCAGTGGGAGAAAGGCCGGCAAGGCAAGCACTAGGACCCCCGGCTGGGGCAACCAAGACCCCAGTGCCTGGCCCCTGAGGGGCCTTGAGGCCTGCGGGCAAGGAAGTGGGTGGGAGCTCCTACACCCAGGCAGTTCCCGGAACTGCAAGTCCCTGCCCAGCACTCAGCCCAGGGTCGCTGGGGACAGACCGCTTGCGAGAAGCCCCATCAACCCTGAGAGTGCTGACCCTAGCCACTCATTTCCATGATGTGTCTCTTCCGCCTGGGTTTGCTGAGTGTCTAAAATCTTCTGGAACTTCCCGCTAGCCCTCGGCATGCAGAGGGGAGCATCCATCTGCTCTGGGCCCCACGTGAGTGCATCAAGCCTGTGGGCACACTGAGCCTCCCCTGGGCCTCGGCCCATCTCCTGCCATCAAAAGTCCCTGGTGTTGGAAACCTCAGCTGGCTCAAGGGGACAGGCAGGGAGGACAGGATGTCCATCAGCTTCCCTGCAGCTGGGGACCCAGCCTGGCCACCTCCATGGTCCTCCCGGGGCGGCAGGGCCTGCCTTTCCCTCTGCCCTGGTGGCGGGACACCGGGGCTCACCCCAGCAGGACCCGCCCACTCACGCCTCTTCATTGTTGAGCACATCCAGGAGGTTGGCGATGAGCACATCCTTGGGCAGCGCCTGGCTCCGTTCCACAGCCTCCAGGAAGAGCTGCTTCCCAAAGCATAGCTTCCTCCAGGGCGTCTCCAGCAGCGCATTGCTCAGCCCGTAGGCGCCTGTGGGGAGCAATCAGCGGGCCATGCAGAGGCTCTGCTGTGCCATGTCAAGGCAAATTGCCACCTGCCACCCACCTAACATGGGGTACGACTAGGGACCATGAAATCAGGCCAGACTGAGTCCAAGCCGCTCCATGCTCCAGCACCTTCCCCATGCTCATTCCTGACCTGATGGCATGGCAAGGAGAGGAGAACTCAGCAGTAGGCAGAAGGGGGCACCCACAGGAGACCACAAGGCACAGATGCCCAGCAGCCTGGATGGATGGATGAATAAGAAATGAGCAACCTGAGATCTCACAGGCAAAGGGGGCAGCCAAGAGGGAACCTCTCCACCTCACGCCAGGTTGGGGGGCCACCTGAGAAGTTCAAGAGTGGGAGAATTAGCCACCAGAGGCCAGGAGGCACCCACCACAATCACATCCCTATTTGGGGAACCCCCAACAGCGCCACACAGTGGGCACAGGTGTAGGCTAGGCCTCAGCAGAGCATGGCCCACCTCTGCATACCAGCCAGGCCCCAGGTTAGGAGAGCCGGGGGGCTCAGTGCACCGACACTGAACTGTGGCTTCTCAGTACAAGCTCCCAGAGTGTTGGCAGAAGGCATGGCCAACAGGAAAAGGGTTTCTCATGTCACAAAAAGTGAAGGGCAGGGACTTGAGGTGGAGAAGCACCTCACCTCAGAGGATCTTCTCTGGAGGCCAGGGCAGCAGGGGTGGGCTTGATGGGAGCCATGCACCCCAAATCATGCACCAGGGAGACCGAGACACCACCCGTCTCCCTGTCAGACTTCTAGGAGAATATCTTGGCCAAGGCATTTCCGAGGGAGACAGCCATGGCTCTGCTGGGGCCCCCAGAGCCAAGCTGCCAGCCCCAGGTGTCACAGTGCTTTTTCCATCATAAACGACATGGAAGACCGTTCAACTGCATAGTCATGGGCAAAGAATGGAGCTGCACTCTACCTCACACCATACACAAAGGTTAACTCAGGTCGAGAGAGGTGGCTCACTTCTATAATCCCAGCACATCAGGAGGCTGGGGCAGGAGGATCACTGGAGCTCAGGAGTTCAAGACCAGCCTGGGCAAAATAGTGAGATCTTATCTCTGCAAAACATTAAAAGTTAGCTGAACGTGGTAGCACACACCTGCAGTCCCAGCTACTTGGGAGGGAGGATTTTTTTTTTTTTTTGGAGACGGAGTCTCGCTCCGTCACCCAGGCTGGAGTGCAGTGGTGCAATCTCAGCTCGCTGCAAGCTCCACCTCCTGGGTTCATGCCATTCTCCTGTCTCAGCCTCCTGAGTAGCGGGGACTACAGGCACCCGCCACCACACCCGGCTAATCTTTTGTATTTTTAGTAGAGACGGGGTTCACCGGGTTAGCCAGGATGGCCTCGATCTCCTGACCTCGTGATCCACCTGCCTTGGCCTCCCAAAGTGCTGGGATTACAGGCATGAGGCACCGCGCCCGGCTGGGAGGATCTCTTATGCCCAGGAGGTTGAGAGTGCAGCGGGTCATGACTGCACCACTGCACTCCAGCCTGGGTGACAGAGCCAGACCCTGTCTCAAAAAAAAAAAAAAAAAAAAGTTAACTTAAGTCAAACCAAAGACCTAAGTGAAAGAGCAAAAGCTATAAAACTCTAAGAAGAAAGTATTGGGGAAAGCTTCATGACCTTAGATTAGGTAGTGGTTTCTTAGACAAGAAACCAAAAGCATGAGCACCAAAAGAAAAAAAAAAGAGAGACATGGGACTTAAAAATGTAAAGCTTTGTGCTTTAAGTAAGAGACTTGTAGCTAGAATGAATGTATAAGTCACTCCTATAACTCAAAAAGACAACCCAATCTGAATAACCATTTCTCCAAAGAAGATATACAAACGGCCAACGAGCATGAGAATAGCTGCTCAACATCATAGCCATCAGAGAAATGCAAACCAAACCACGAGGCCACACCACTTCACACCCATTATCGTGGCTATCATCAAAAAACACAGAAAATAGCAAGTGTTGGTGAGGATTCAGAGAAGCTGCAACCCGCATACACTGCTGGTGGCAATGTATAATGCTGCAGCTGCTTTGGGAAACAGTTTGGATGTTCCTCAAAAGGTTAAACAGGGTTACCATACGACTTAACAACTCCATTCCTAGGTATTCACACGAGAGCCATAAAAACATATGACCACACAAATGCTGTGAGGTCACACTGTGAGCAGCACTGTTTCCAACAGCCAAAAGGCGGAAACAACTCAAGTGTCCATTAATGGATGAAGGGAAGAAACAAAAAGTACCAACTGGCTCGAGGGTTCAGGGCAGCTGGCTCAGCAACTCCCTAAATTCCTACAGCTACAAGAAAAACCACACTTTTTTTTTTTTTTTTTTTTTTTGAGACAGAGTCTCGCTCTGTTGCCCAGGCTGGAGTGCAGTGGCGCAATCTCGGCTCGCTGCAAGCTCCGCCTCCCGGGTTCACGCCATTCTCCTGCCTCAGCCTCTCCGAGTAGCTGGGACTACAGGCGCCCGCCACCACGCCCGGCTAATTTTTTGTATTTTTAGTAGAGACGGGGTTTCACCGTGGGCTCGATCTCCTGACCTCGTGATCCACCCACCTCGGCCTCCCAAAGTGCTGGGAATACAAGCGTGAGCCACCGCGCCCGGCCGAAAAACCACACTCTTGATAAACTCCCTCACAATAGTAGTGATCACACACGTTATCAGACCCTTCTAACTCTGACAGCCCAGACCACCACAACCCTGACTGGACAGAGAACCAGCGTTCAAACACTCTTTTCTGATAAGCAACTACAGACCATAAGCCAGTTTCAGCAGTTCATAGAGGCTGCACTCCAACTGTGTCCTAGAGCTCACCTTCTGATGGAAAGAGCCAGATTCTACCTCATTTTAATGCTAAAACCCTGCCCCAAAGTGAACAGGGATGTATGTTACATGTGTGTTTATCTACTGCACATGATCTCGGGTCACCTCATAAATATGCATGGCTTTTCCGCAAACCTGCTGAATATGTATGACTCCTTTGTGTGATATAGACCTCGGGAGGCATAAAACTCAAACTGCCCTTCGCCTCTTCAAAGAGAGCACCTCAGTCCATGCTAGAGACTCTCTCTTCCGGGTCTGCAAATTGATACGCAAATAAAACTCTCCTTTCTATTATTTAGTCATGCTGGTGAGTTTTTCTTTGTTTTTTTTTTTTTTTTTGAGACGGAGTCTTGCTCTGTCACCCAGGCTGGAGTGCAGTGGCGCGATCTCAGCTCACTGCAAGCTCCGCCTCCTGGGTTCACGCCATTCTCCTACCTCAGCCTCCCAAGTAGCTGGGACTACAGGCACCCGCCAACACGCCCGGCTAATTTTTTGTATTTTTAGTAGGGATGGGGTCTCACCGTGTTAGTCAGGATTGTCTCGATCTCCTGACCTCGTGATCTGCCCGCCTTGGCCTCCTAAAGTGCTGGGATTACAGGCGTGAGCCACCGTGCCTGGCCGCTGGTGAGTTTTTAGACGACAATACTAAGTGAAAAAAGTCAGTCCCCTAAACTACATATTATAGGATTCCCTTTATACAAAGTGTCCAGAATAGGCAAATCCATAGATAGAAGGCAGATTAAAGGTTGCAAGGGCTGAAGAGACGGGGAATGGGGAGTGGCTGCTGACAGGTATGGCTTTCTTTGGGGATCAAGAAAAGGTCCTGGAATTAGGTAGTGATGATGGTTGCTCAACTCTGTGAATGAAATGAAACCTACTGAATGATACAGTTTAAATGGGTGAAATGTGCTGCTAGTCAGTCATATTTCAATAAAGCTGTTATCAAAAAAAATAAAGGCAATGTGGACCAGGTGGGGCAGGCTCAGGGATGAGGCAGGATGTAGACAGAAATAAGTTCTCCAAAACAACAACTGAGCAGAAAATAAGCATCTCCGGCCACGGAGATCTCAGCCTCTGAGAACCGAGGGTGTCACGCGGATGGTTACAGCGACTGCCCCAGAGGCCTCTGGGCCAATGTTCACAATGAGGGGGTGGTAGGGAGTCTCTGACTGCTTTTGCACCTTTTAGTTTCCAGTTCTCTCCTGGGCAGTCACAGGCTCAGCATGGCCCAGCAGCCACAGACCTACTTCGCCACACATTCCAACCCCACGACCCTGAACTGATGGGGAGGTTCTGGGGCAGGTGGAACAGCAAGAGCTGGCTGAGACAGCCAGAACAATCCTTTGCAAGCTCAGGACCTTCTGGGGCCACATCCCTGCCTCGCTGGTAGTGTCTGTGTCTGTACCACTGCCCAGCTCTTGGGAGCTCAGGTGGGCCGCCCACAGTTGTATCCAAGGTAGGGAGGGGAAGACCAGGGTCACAGAGGGTGGCCGGAAGGATGAGCCCCAGGTAGAGGAGAGGGCACCAGCTGGTATGCGTGGGTGCAATGGGTGGGACACACTGGAAGCCACCCTCCAGGCAGATGCCTCCTCTGGAGATCCCAACTAGTCCAGGGGTTCGGGCCTGGGCACCACCCTAGCAAATGGGGGCTGGGCCTATCTGTGAATGAAACATCACTGGGCAGACGTGGGAAGCTGGAAGCCAGCTCCAGTGTGGGCCAGGCAAGGACCATACGACTCATGATGAGCCCATCAACACCACCAGCCCCCCAAGATGCAGGTGGGATGGGGCCACTCAGCTGTCCTGGGGACTGCTTATCATCTCCCTCTGGCCCCTCCAGGGACACCTGGGGCTTCAGCTCCACCGTGTACACCCAGTGGGAAGGTGTGCACCTGTGACCTGCAACCTCACTTGGTGATTTGTGCCAAATGCAAAAGGAAGTCTGTGCGACGTGGGCATCGAGCTTCAGAGGAGCCAGGGGTGTGAGGGAGCCCCCTCACAGAGGGGTGTGGGTGGCGCCAAGAGCACTGACACACTCCCCAGGCGCCAGAACACCCTGTGTGAGCCAGCAGCTTGAGTAGAGGGACCAGAGAGGGCGTCTAAGGCACACAGTTCCACGATACCACCAGCGAGGAGTGTCTGTGGGCAGCGAGTGTGGGAGCGAGCGAGCCAGCGGTCCCTGGAACCTGGGCTCTGGTCCCTACAGTTTTATGCACCCAGGGGAAATGCCATTTCCCACCCAGGAGTGCTGCTTTGTCCTGGCACCAGTCCTGGGACAAGATGCAGACCTCCCTCCCAGAACATGGCTGCAGAGGGGGGCAATGTGACACATTCTGTCCAGGTTGGGGCATTGGCAGAGGAAGCTTCCAGGAAATCGCAGCACCCGAGGAGGGGGAAAGGAAGGGCATATAGCAGGAGGCACAGCCTGGGCAGTGGTACAGAGCCAGGGCAGGAAGGGCCCAGCCGTGGAGTGTGACCTGGTGCAGAGGGGCTCAAGGCCCTGAGGATGGGGACCGGGGATCAGACTGGGACTGGGTGCAGGAGGCGTGCATCTGTGTAGGGCTGGAGTCGGGTGTGTACGTGTGCGTCAGGGAGCAGACCAGGCAAGAACCCTGGGTGGTGATGGCTCCAGAGGTTCTGAGAAGGAACAGGCACAGGGCACACTGGGACTGCACAGGAAGTGAGGCTGGGGGTGGCTGGCTGGGCTGCAGGGCTGCAGTGGGAAGCCCAGAACAGGGGCACACCTTGCTCAGCAGGAAAGGCCCACGGGGAGGGGGTGAGCAGGGAGCCAGGGCTCTCTGAAGTGTCCAGGTGCAGGGCAAGGTCCCTACAGACCATCAGGCACTTAAATGGCCACAAAGTCGTCCCAGGAGAGTAATATGTCAAGGCCCTGGTCTCCAAAAAGCACAGGGGTGACCTCTGCATAGAAACAGTCCCCCACCCCATCAGGCTGCCAAGGCAGGCTCACCTGGTGTCAAAACGATGGGATCAGGCTCCCCTCGGTTCCCATAGTAGCAAATGACGTCTCCCTTTGCTGTGCTGCAGGCCAAGGGGAGAGAATGTCAGACTACAGCCATAGGGCATCCTCCCCCTGACACTGCCCAGTGATCTCACAGCCCTGTTTCTAGAGGCTAGCGATGTGCACAGTAGCCCACTGCGGCCAGGTCAGGGGCTTGCGGGACCCAGCCCCTCGGGTGCCTGGCAGGGGGGTCATGGAGGCCCCAGCTCTTGTCCAGCATCATGGGTATGTTCCCAGCTCACCTTGGGGCCCACCAGCCCGGGAGGCACAGCATCTAAAAGGCCCTCCTGCTGTGCCGAATGCCCCATGGCATGGACGCACAGTATCTTAGGAAAGTTGCCAAAGACCATGGTGAGGAAGAACAGGAATGGAATGTGAACGTAGACGGGGGGCCCTTGAAGCCTACCAGGGGTGGGGAAGGTGGGTCCCACCTGGGGGGCAGCACTTCGGGTAGGAAGGCACCATGCCTGGCTCTTTCTCTGCATCTGTTCATCTTGGAGGCCCAGGGCTCCATGCCCAGCATCTGGCCTGGGAGGGCATCTCACAGGCCACAAAGAGATCCTCTTCACTTCGCAAAAAAGGCACTCCAAGTTCTAGAAGACTCACTGTGGTATTGAGGATTGGAATATTCTCAGCTGGGGAGCATTTTGAACTATTTTCTTTTTTAAAAATAATTTATTTATTTTGTAGAGATGGGGTCTTGCTATGTTGCCCATGGGGACACAGAGGCTGCCCATGGGGACAACTGCAGGGCTGAGCCCCATCCCCACATCACCAACCTCTCCATCAGGCCCCCACCACAGCTCATCTATGAGTGTTTCTGGACAGGTGGCCCCAGTGTGGCCCCAGGGTGATCGAGGCTTCCAAAGAAAGCACCAAAGACCACATTTTCCTACTCTCAAGTGTTAAGTGTACACTTTAAAACAGTTAAGGGACAGTAGAGCTGGGCATAGTGGCTCATGCCTATAGTCTCAGCTAATCTGGAGACTAAGGAGGGAGGACTGCTTGAGGCCAGGAGTTTGAAACCAGACCAGGCAACATAGCAAGACCCCATCTCTACAAAATAAATAATGTTTTAAAAAGAAAATAGTTCAAAATGCTCCCCAGCTGAAAATATTCCAATCCTCAATACCACAGTGAGTCTTCTAGAACTTGGAGTGCCTTTTTTGCAAAGTGAAGAGGATCTCTTTGTGGCCTGTGAGATGCCCTCCCAGGCCAGATGCTGGGCATGGAGCCCTGGGCCTTCAAGATGAACAGATGCAGAGAAAGAGCCAGGCGTGGTGCCTTCCTACCCAAAGTTCCTGCCCCCAGGTGGGAACCTACTGTCCTGCCCCCAGGTGGGACCCACCTTCCCCACCCCTGGTAGGCATGAAGGGCCCCCCATCTACGTTCACATTCCATTCCCATTGTTCCTCACCATGGTCTTTGGCAACTTTCCTAAGATACTTGGTTCATAATTTCAGAGACTGTTTGCAGGCAAAAAGCTCCTGTGGGCTTTCTGTGTAAGGACCTATAGAACTGGACATCCATGCTGCCAGCACTATACCACAGGCCAGGCGGAGGGCAGGCCTCACCCAGGGATAGCTGTGACAATGACAAGCCTCTCTCCCTCCCAGGCCTTGGCTTCCTCATCTGCACCTACCAGCAGGGCTGCTCACTGACCTCCGATGCCTCCCGCCCTCCAGCCTCGGCCCTGGCACCACCTTTTGCCTGACCTGTGGTACGCTCTCCTGGCCACTGTCTGTATCCTCAGGCTAGGTCCAGGAGGCTGACCCCCACTCTGCAGCCTTTGGAGCCGGGAGAGTTGCACAGGCTCTGAGGAGCCCAAACCCCCACCCCCCAACCACAGGAGCCCGTGCATCTGCCCAGGGCATGGCACCCCTGGCACCCCACCTCCACACAGCTGCTGAGTGCTGAGTCCTGCTTGTGCCATGGCCACAGATCAACTCTCCTGAGGCTAATCAGACCCACGTGGAACTACTGACCGGGGAAAGTGGTTCCTGAGCATGGGGGCGTGCAGAGAGCACAGGGGCTCTGCCACCTGGAATCACGAAGGCATGGGCAGGAAGAACGGCTCCGGACAGCAAGTGCCCCACGCCAGCCCTCGGCCTTCCACCTAGGGGACACCGCAACTCTCTCAGCCTCCACAGCAAGTGCGCAGACCCATGCGGGGCAGGGCTGGGCATGCCACACACAAGGGATGCTCAACGAACAGCAGGCCTGGCGCTCGGGAGCCAGGAGAGAGGCCTGTGGACCTGCCCTTGTGGAAGGAGGCAGCTTCAGGGCCCGCCAGTGTGCCGACCACTTCCTGTTTGCCTGTCCTGGCAGAAGGCCCCGGACTAAAAGCATTGGCCAAGTTCTGGGGCGTTGGAGGGGGAGGAGGGCAGGAGGGAGGAATGCTCACTTCACGGAAGGGCAAAACCCACAAAACCTCCGCAGTTCCTGCGGCCTCATCTCCAACAGGAGCCTCCCTGGGAGCACAGCATCCTAGCCACTCCAAGCCAGGGCTGCGGAAGGCTGCTCTGCACAGCCTGCCCGTGGGAGGGAGAACACCCGGCCAGGGCCACTCTATGCAACTGTTCTTCACAGCCTCAGCTTTCTCCAGGGAGCCAGCAGCCCTCATGCCATCACAGGAAGCCTTGGGCTTCACCCCCAAATACCCGAGTTGGTACATCTGTGACAGGCTCAGTCCTCAGAATGTTTGCCAAGTCATGAGGAGCAACGTCCCTGGAGAGGCTGCCATGGCCCCCAGTGGAACTCCACTTCCTGATGAGCCTGAGGCCTGCCCCCGAGGCAGTGCTGGGCAGAGCCGCCATCCCCCTCTGGCAGACCCACCTCAGGTCGGCTGCTATGAGGTTGAAGCCATTGTACAGATGGCCCTCCATAGAGACTTTCTTCAGGTAGGACAAGCTGTCCACGTCAGTGGTCAGAAAGTGGGTGACAAGTTCACCTGTAGGCAGGGGACAGATGCTGTGTCCACAGCTGCAGGGATGTGCTCTTCTCCCAGGGACACTGATGTGGGGCCCCCTGGGGAGGATGCAGGATGATGAGGGGTCCCACTGGAGCCCTGGCCCGTCATGACTGCCGCAAGAGTCAGCCACACCTCATTAGCCTGGCTGCCACTCAGGTCGGCACTGCAAACTGCTCATTTTATTAAAAGAAATTTTTCCCCACTATGTCTTCCTATAGAAATCCAGCATGAAGTAAACAACACCTTTCAGTGGGGACAATGTGTGTCCACAGAGCTGTTGTCTCGGGGAAGGCATCTACTCTACAAACATTCCAGGCAGGGGACAGTGACACAGCAGTCAGGAGTGACACGCATGAGGACAAGTGGAGAGTGCACCCTGAGAGGAGTAAACAGTGCTGCGTGGGTCAGGTGGGAGTGGGCTCCCGGCTGCGATGCCAGAGAGCCAGGGTGTGGGAAATGGAGATGCTCCCCTCCTCACTCTTCCTGTCTCTGCCAAATACTGCTGCAGCACACCTCAGTGGCGGCAGTGATATGCCCGCAGAAGCCACCCACCTGCCACGGGGCCCAGCTTGCCCCCTTCTTGTCCCCACCCTTACCTGGGCCCTGCTCTGCCACGCTTTGGTACCACCCACTCTGTAACCTGGCCCTGCCCCACGGTACCTCAGCCCTGCCCCATCCCACTCCCAAGCACAAGCACCTTGACACTTCCTACCTTGGCCCGCCCCACTCCACCATACATTGGCCAGTCCCGTACTCCCTTGGCCCCACCTTGTCTCACCTAGGCCCACCCCACCCCACCCTGTCTCACCTTGGCCCCACCCCACTCGCCTTACCTCGCCCTCGGGCCTGCCAGTCCAGCCGCGGCTGCAGGTAGTTGGTGAGCGCTGCCAGCTTGCCACGTGTGCTGATGCCCAGCCATGTGCCTCCTTCTTTGCCTTCCTCCATGTCCAGCCCTGTGGCAGATGACAGTGTTACCGCCATTGATGCCACCCATTCCAGTCCCCCATCTGGTCCCCAGCCCTGGGAGATGCATACTCGGCCCAGCTCTTGCCTCAAGCTCCTCGAGGACATTCAACATGCAGCTTGGTCCAGCAGCCCCAGCTGTGGAATTGTGGCTGGAACTCTTCAAGGCCAGGCGGCCCCTGGGGTTCACGGGTCGTGCAAGTGAGATTCCTGTCCTGTAGGACAACTATGACACCCACCACACCTATCCCAACAGACGCCCTGCAGAACACATCCTCCCACTTGGGCCAGTGTCAAAGCTGAGGGGCAGCACTAGGCTCCAATTGCATGAATGGGGTGCAAGGACGCTGGCTGTCCTCACCCAGCAGGATGCACCAGGCCCAAAGGTCAGGCCCTTCACTAGGAGCCCAGCACACAACCAGGACCTTCACCCCTGCCAAATCTTCTGCAGGGCATGGGCCACTGCTAGTGCCACAAGGCTGGAGGGCCCTGAAAGCCACAGGAGGGCTCCTTCTTAGACCAGGGGGTCATTTTACCCAAAGATTGGGGCAAAAAAGACTGTCATTAAGATGTTATTTTTATTATTTTATTTCATTTTTTATTTTTTTGAGACAGAGTCTCACTCTGTTCACCCAGGCTGGAGTTCAGTGGCCATCACACAGTTTACTGCAACCTCCACCTCCCATGCTCAAGCAATCCTCCCACCTCAGCCCAAGTAGCTGGGACCACAGGCATGTACCATCACACTCGGCTAATTTTTGCATTTTTTTGTACAAAGTTAAGCTTTGTTGCCCAGGCTTGTCTTGAACTCTTGGGCTCAAGCGATCCTCCCGTCTCAGCCTCCCAAAGTGCTGGGATTACAGGAGTGAGCCACTGCACTGGCTAGGATATTATTTTATTTATTATTATTATTATTATTTTTTGAGACAGAGTTTCGCTCTTGTTGCCCAGGCTGGAGTGCAATGGTGTGATCTCGGCTCATTGCAACCTCTGCCTCCCGGGTTCAAGCGATTCTCCTGCCTCAGCCTCCTGAGTAGCTGGAATTACAGTCATGTGCCATCACACCAGGCTAATTTTGTATTTTTAGTAGAAACAGAGTTTCTCCATGTTGGCCAGGCTGGTCTCGAATTCCCAACCTCAGGTGATCCGTCTGCCTTGGCGTCCCAAAGTGCTGGGATTACAGGTGTGAGCCACCGTGCCCGGCCATAAGATATTATTTTTATAACAATAATCAATTATAACAGAAAAAGAAAAGATGTAAAGATCAAAAATAAAGAAATAAAACTCTATTTGTGGCCCCGTGCGGTGACTCACACCTGTAATCCCAGCACTTTGGGAGGCTGAGGCGGGCAGATCACCTGAAGTTGGGAGTTCGAGACCAGCCTGACCAACATGGAGAAACACCATTTCTATTAAAAATACAAAATTAGCCAGGTGTGGTGGTGCATGCCTGTAATCCCAACTACTTAGGAGGCTGAGGCAGCCTATAATCCCAGCTACTCGGGAGGCTGAGGCAGGGGAATCGCTTGAACCCAGGAGGTGGAGGTTGCAGTGAGCCGAGATCACACCATTGTACTCCGAGCGAAACTCTGCCTCAAAAAAAAAAAAAAAAAAAACCAACAAAATCGTATTTGCAACCAGCAGGATCATATATGAAAAAAACCCAAAAGGAATACCAAACTTATAAGTAAATGCTAGCAAGAACTGGAAAGTGAACATTTAAATATACCATTTATAACAGCATTTTAAAATCCTTAGTGTGATTAAAAAAAAAAAAAAAAAAAAAAAGCCAGGTGCGGTGGCTCACGCCTGTAATCCCAGCACTTTGGGAGGCTGAGGCGGGCGGTTCACGAGGTCAGGAGTTTGAGACCAGCCTGGCCAATATGATGAAACCCCATCTCTACTAAAAATACAAAAATTAGCTGGGCATGGTGGCAGGCACCTGTAGTTCCAGCTACTTGGGAGGCTGAAGCAGGAGAATCGCTGGAACCCGGGAGGTGGAGGTTGCAATGAGCGGAGATGGCGCCATTGCACTCTAGCCTGGGCAACAGACCAAGACTCTGTCTCAAAAAAAAAGAAAAACCAGGAAAATATTTAATGAAAAATGAGTGACAAAGACTGAAAACTCCAAGGCACTGTTGAGAGTCTCAAGTTGAGCTGACCTGATTTAAGGAGAGATGTGCATATTTACTGACTGAAAGATTCAATAGTGTTTTGTGGTGTGATCTCAGCTCACTGCAAGCTCTGCCTCCCGGGTTCAGGCCATTCTCCTGCCTCAGCCTCCCGAGTAGCTGGGACTACAGGTGCCTGCCACCACACCTAGCTAATTTTTTTGTATTTTTTTAGTAGAGACACGGTTTCACCGTGTTAGCTAGGATGGTCTCGATCTCCTGACCTCGTGATCTGCCCGCCTTGGCCTCCCAAAGTGCTGGGATTACAGGCGTGAGCCACCGTGCCTAGCCTCAATAGTGTTTCTTGTTGTTGTTATTTGTTTCACTGGGCACTTCTTAGACAACTCAGTATTGCTAAGGTGACACTTCTCCCCAAATGACCCAAAGATTCAAAACCTGCCTAGTCAAAATCCCAGGAGGCTTTTTGTTTTATAGCAATTAACAGACTGACTAAAATATCTATGCATATGCAAAGGAACTGGGATGGCCAAAATAGTTCCGAAAAAGAAGGCAGACCCACATTGTCTGATTTCTATTTTTTTTTTTTTTTTGAGACGGAGTTTCACTCTTGTTACCCAGGCTGGAGTGCAATGAATGGCGTGATCTCGGCTCATCGCAACCTCCACCTCCCGGGTTCAAGTGATTCTCCTGCCTCAACCTCCCGAGTAGCTGGGATTACAGGCATGGACCACCACACCCAGCTAATTTTGTATTTTTAGTAGAGACAGGGTTTCTCCACGTTGGTCAGGCTGGTCTTGAACTCCCAACCTCAGGTGATCTGCCCACCTCGGCCTCCCAAAGTGCTGGGATTACAGGTGTGAGCCACAGCGCCCAGCCTGATTTCAAGACTTACTAAAAAGCAGCAGCACTCATAGACTGTGTGGTGTTGGCATCAAGACAGATACATAGGTCAATGGGCCACAACAGAGTCAGGAATAGACCCACACATATATGTTCAACTGATGTACAACCAAGTTGCCATAGTAATGACCTAGGCAAAAGAAAATCCATTTAATAAATGATGCTGGAACAACTAGAGAGATTTGGGGGTCAGAGGCAGTAAATCTCAACCCCTACCTCACACCACGTACAAAACCTTGAGATAAATCACAGACCAAACATAAAAACCAAAATTAGGCTTCTAGAAGCAAATGGAGGAAAACATTGTTATATATTTTCCTCTGGGTAGGCAAAGACTTTTTGGATAAGACACAAAAAGAACAACTTATAAAAGATAAGATAAACTGTACTTTGTTAAAATGAAATATTCTGGTCGGGCGCGGTGGTTCATGCCATGCCTGTAATCCTAGCACTTTGGGAGGCCAAGGCTGGCAGATCACATGGTCAAGAGATTGAGCCCATCCTGGCCAACACGGGGAAACCCCATCTCTACTAAAAATACAAAAATTAGCTGGGCGTGGTGGTGCATGCTTGTAGTCCCAGCTACTCAGGAGGCTGAGGCAGAAGAATCACTTGAACCTGGGAGGCGGAGGTTGCAGTGAGCTGAGATCGCACCACTGTACTCCAGCCTGGTGACAGAGTGAGGCTCCACCTCAAAAAAAAAAAAAAAAAAAAAAAAATTCTGCTCACCAAAAGCTATCATTAAGGAAATGGGTAGGCACAAAGGACTCATATCCAGAATAGATAAACAACTCTTACAAATCAATAATTAAAACAAGAACAAAACTCCCAAATTGCCCAAGCAACAAGGACCAGATTTACCCTCCTGCATAAAACAACCAAAAATAAATAAATAAAACACATGAAACAATGGTGTATTTATTAGTCCATTCTCATGCTGCTACAAGGACATACCCAAGACTGGGTAATTTATAAAGGAAAGAGATGTGACTCATAGTTCAGCGTGGCTGGGGAGGCCTCAGGAAACTTACAATCATGGCGGAAGGGGAAGCAAACATGTCTGTCTTCACATGGTGGCAGGAAGGAGAAGTTCCAAGCAAAGCAGGAAAAGCCCCTTATAAAACCATCAGATCTTGGCTGGGAGCGGTAGCTCATGCCTGTAATCCCAGCACTTTGGAAGGCCAAGACAGGCAGATCACCTGAGGTCAGAAGTTCGAGACCAGCCTGGCCAACATGGTGAAACCCCATCTCTACTAAAAATACAAAAATTAGCTGGGCGTGGTGGCAAGTGGCTGTAATTCCAGCTACTCAGGAGGCTGAGGCAGGAGAATTGCTTGAACCTGGGAGGTGGAGGTTGCAGTGAGCTGAGATCGCACCATTGAACTCCAGCCTGGGTAACAAGAGCAAAACTCCGTCTCAAAAAAAAAAAAAAAAAAAAAACCCCATCAGATCTCACGAGAACTCACTCACTATCATGAGAATAGTGGCATGGGGGTAACTGCCCCATGATTCAATTACCTTCCACTGGGTCTCTCCCAGGACACGTGGGGATTTGGGGAACTACAATTCAAGATGAGATTTGGGTGGAGACACAGCCAAACCATATCAAATGGGTTTTACAAAAAAGGATATGACAGACAGGAAACAAAGTGAGCCCATGATTAGAGAGGCTCCAGGACCCAGCCCAGGGAGTGGGGGGACCAGGCCGAGTTCAGCAGACTCCCTGAGCTGAGAAGAGGGGCTTAGTGTTTGGGGAAACTGAGACAACGAGAGTTCATGGCTGCCACAGTTTGGATGTTTGACCCCAGACCTCATGTTAAAATCTGATCCCCGGGCTGGGTGAGGTGGCTCATGCCTCTAATCTCAGCATTTTGGGAGGCTGAGGCGGGTGGACTGCCTGAGGTCAAGAGTTCGAGACCACCCTAACCAACATGGTGAAACCCTGTCTCTACTAAAAACACAAAAAATTAGCTGGGTGTGGTGGCAGGCGCCTGTAATCTCAGCTACTCGGGAGGCTGACATAGGAGAATTGCTTGAACCTGGGAGGCGGAGCTTGCGGTGAGCCGAGATCACACCATTACACTCCAGCCTGGGCAACAAGAGTGAAACTCTGTCTCAAAAAAAAAAAGGCCGGGCGCGGTGGCTCACGCTTGTAATCCCAGCACTTTGGGAGGCCGAGGCGGGTGGATCACGAGGTCAGGAGATCGAGCCCACGGTGAAACCCCGTCTCTACTAAAAAATACAAAAAATTAGCTGGGCGTGGTGGCGGGCGCCTGTAGTCCCAGCTACTCGGAGAGGCTGAGGCAGGAGAATGGCATGAACCTGGGAGGCGGAGCTTGCAGTGAGCCGAGATTGCGCCGTTGCACTCCAGCCTGGGTGACAGAGCAAGACTCCGTCTCAAAAAAAAAAAAAAAAAAAAAAGCAACCAAAAAACTGATCCCCAGTGTTGGAGGTGGGGCCTAATGGGAGACAGATCTACCTAATGGCAGATCCTTCATGAACGGCTTGGTGTTGTCCTCACAGTGATGAGTTCTAGCTCTATTAGTTCCTTTGAGAACTGGTTGTTTAAAAGAGCATGGCGCCTCCTCCCTCTCTCTGGCTTCCTCTCTCTGCATGTGATCTGCACATACCACCTCCCCTTCCCCTTCCACTATCAGTGGAAGCTTCCTGAGGCCTGCATCAGAAGCAGATGCTGACACTGTGCTTCAGGTCCCCTGCAGAACTCTAAGCCAAATAAACCTCTTTTCTTTATAAATTACTCAGCCTTGTGGATCACTTGAGGTCAGGAGTTCGAGACCAGCCCAGCCAACCTGGTGAAACCCCATCTCTACTAAAAATACAAAAATTGGGCTGGGGGAGGGATAGTGTTAGGAGAAATACCCAATGTAAATGATGAGTTGATGGGTGCAGCAAACCAACATGGCATATGTACGTATACCTATGTAACAAACCTGCACATTCTGCACATGTACCCTAGAACTTAAAGAATAATAATAAAAAAAATACAAAAATACAAAAATTAGCTGGTGGCAGGTGCCTGTAATCCCAGCTACTCAGGAGGCTGAGGCAGGAGAATCACTTGAACCTGGGAGGTGGAGGTTGCAGTGAGCCAAGATCGCACCACTGCACACCAGCCTGAGCGACAGAGCAAGATTCCGTCTCAAAAAAAAAAATTACCCAGCCTTGGCTGGGCACCATGGCTTATTACCTGTAATCCCAGCACTTTTGGAGGCCAAGAAAGGAGGATCACTTCAGGCCAGGACTTTGAGATCAGCCTGTGCAACACAGCAAGGCTTTGTCGCTACAAATTATTTTTAAAAATTAGCTGGGCATGGTGATGTGCACTTGTAGTCCCAGCTACTAGGGAGGCTGAGGTGGGAGGATCACTTGAGGCCAGGAGTTAGAGGCTGCAGTAAGACAGGATTGTGCCACTGCACCCCAGCCTGGGCAACAGAGTGAGAATCTATCTCAAAAAAAAAAAATTACCCAGACTCAGCTTTTTTCTTTAGAGCAACACAAACAAACTAAGACAGTGGCACAAAAGTCCAGAGAGGAAGGAGCTGCACAGAGAATCTCTGATCAGCATCTCAGGGAGACTATATGACACTGGGGCAAGAACCACCAGTGCTCACACAGAGCAGGCAGTAGGGCTGGCTCCCAGACACCAGGCTGGAAAACCTCAAGATCTAGGGGCACTGAGAAAAGTACACAAGAGCATTGCAGAGGTGTCGGACAAGGGCAAGTGAACTAATATATGTGTGTAACTGGAGGGAAGGAGAGAGTGAGAGAGAAGACAGAAAAACTACTTGAAAAAGTAATGGCCGCCAGGTGCAATGGCTCATGCCTGTAATCCCAGCACTTTGGAAGGACGAGGCGGGCAGATCACCTGAGGTCGGGAGTTCACGTCCAGCCTGACCAACATGGAGAAACTCCATCGCTACTAAAAATACAAAATTAGCCTGGTGTGGTGGCACATGCCTGTAATCCCAGCTACTAGGGAGGCTGAAGCAGGAGAATAGCTTGAACCCGGGAGGTGGAGGTTGCGGTGAGCTGAGATGGCACCATTGCACTCCAGCCTGGGCAACAAGAGCAAAATTCCATCCCAAAAAAAAAAAAAAAAAAAAAAAAAAAGAAGTAATGGCCAAATTTTTATGAATGTAATGATTTTGATTTGCATTTCTTTTTTTTTTTTCTTTTTTTTGAGACAGGGTCTCACTGTTGCCTAGGCTGACTGCGGTGGCTCAATCTCGGTTCACTGCAGCTTCTACCTTCCAGGCTCAGGCGATCCTCCCACCTCAGCCTCCTGAGTAACTGGGACAATAGACATATGCCACCACACCTGGCTAATTTTTTTTTTTTTTGTAGAGACAGGGACTCACTATGTTGCCGAGGCTGGTCTCAAGCTCCTGGCCTCAAGGGATCCTCCTGCCTTGGACTCCCAAAGTGCTGAGATTACAGGCGTGAGTCACTGCCCCAGGGTGATTTCATTTCTAACAAGTTCTCAAGTAAAGCTGGTGCTACAGGCCCAAGGACCACACCTGGAGAACCACTGTCCTAAACTTTTGCACACAATCTGGTGACATCAGAGAGTGAGAGGATGTAGGCCTTAGTGATATGGTCACCCCGACACTTGGCAGAAGCCCGTGTACATCCGTGCACCAGCTGCCACCATCAAAACACCACGGGGTGAACAATTCCACAAGACCGGAGCTTCTGGGGTTGGCACTAGTTCAGAGGCAGCTGACAGACCTGGGTGCCAGGGTGGGATGGAGCCCAGGAGGGCACAATAGTCAAGGAGCCAGAGGAGGGTAATCCTCTGAGCTGCCACGTCTTCATCTACGAAAACCTTCCACCTTCCAAGGACATCGGTCTTGTGCCTTCACCCACCCATCCTGACCAGCCCTGCGCCCACTGCATCCTCCTATACCAGCAGGCCTAGGACCACCCTGCCTCAGTCTCCATGCACCCATCCTCCTCCCACACAGTGCCAGGACAACCCAGCCTCAGCAGCATTCTCACACTACTGCCAGGACACAGGCCTACACAGGAGTCCTCACAAAACTCCACAGCTGAGCTTTTATTTGATTGATTGATTGAGACAGAGTCTCGCTCTGTCACCCATGCTGGAGTGAAGTGGCACAATCTCAGCTCACTGAAACCTCTGCTTTCCGGGCTCAGGCAATTCTCTAACCTCAGCCTCCTGAGTAGCTGGGGCCACAGGCACACGCCACCATGCCTGGCTAATTTTTCTATTTTTTTTTGTAGAGACAGGGTTTTACCATGTTGCCCAGACTGGTCTTGAACTCCTGGGCTCAAGTAATCCTCCTGCCTCAGCCTCCTTAAGTATTGGGTTCACACCTATAATCCCAACACCTGCCCTCCCGGCCTGGGAGGCAGCACAAGGCACACACAGCCTCCGTGGGCCCACGAGGTCACACATCTGGCCTGAGTGGGCACCCTGGAGCATGCCAGGATGCCTCGGGCCCACTTGGCACCTGGTACACAGGCAGAGTAACCCGTGGCCTCACCAGCCGTCTATGCACACCTTCCAGGTAGACTCCCACCACCCCATGGGCAGGAACTGCTTCCTGTCCAACAGGACTTCAATAAGGCTGGTATCTTTGGAGGGGAGGACCTGGTTCTCACCCCTACTTCTGCCCTAAATGAGTACACCTCATGCAACATAGGCACGGTGCAGGTGACGGGGCTTTGGCACCACCAGCTCCCCAAACTCAGCCCCGCCATCCCTGAAGCAAGGGTGCTCATATACAAACAGAAACACAAACACAGGCACGCACACGCATGCATACACACGCATGCACACACTCATATGACTGGGTTGCTTCACAAAGTGACTGAGTGTGGATCTGTACATCACACAAATCCACCCACATGCCCTCAGCAAAATGGAGGGATCCAAATAAAACCAACTGATCCTTTCTCATGATGGGGCCCCCATGCAGATACATGGCACAGGAAGCCACGCAGACAGTGCTGGGTGGGTAGCTCTGGCGATGCCAGGTGCTGGGGCTGGCCCTGACCACGAGCTCCATCAGTTCCACCTCTATACCCCGCCATCACACTTTGAAGCAGCACCACTCAGTTAGGGTCACTCCGGCCACGCAGGGGCTAGGGAAGCAACAAGGCGCAGCCACCGCTGAGCACGCAGGAAGACTCACCACTGAGGATCTCGTTGTTGTTCCCCCAGAAGTCAGCTAACTTGGAGGGTCGGCTGTAGAATTCGTCCCTGTTGGCCGCCAAGATGAGCCTGCAAGAGGAAAGCATCACTGACGGCTTCAAATGGAAACGAGTGAGCCAAGTCTTTTTCTCTCTTCACACACAAAACTGGCCTCAGTGGCAATAAGGGCCAGTCTCAGAGAGGGCAGGACGTCAGCAGTCCTGCTGCACCCGCATTGGAGGAAGGAGCACAGTGGCTCCAGATGAGCTCTCGGGAGCCTGCAGCCGGGACCGCACAGGAAACAGGAGGATGCTGGGCAGGGACACACATCCACACCATTCAATGGCGGGAGACGGGTCTGCCAGGCCCTCAGGGGCACCATGGAGCCTGGGCTCCATGCCGGGAGCCCAGGCTGGAGGGTAGGGGGCTGTCCTTCCTTCTGTCCATCTGTCCCCAGCCCTGGGAACACCCACAACAAATCCATGGGCTCCTGGAAGTGTGAGCTCAAGGATATAGATTGAAAGGCACAGCATGTGGGCCTCTGAGGGCTGCTCCATTCTGTGTCTTTTGGAGTTAATTTCTGGGGTTGGTTGGGAGTGAATGGGAACTTCACTGTTTTACTAGTTTTTTTGCATTATGAATCAAACAAATATTTCCATTTTTATTTATTTTTATTTTTTGAAATGGAGTCTCTCTGTGTCACCCAGGCTAGAGTGCAGTGGCATGATATCGGCTCACTGCAACTCCCGCCTCCCAGATTCAAGCTATTCTCCCGCCTCAGCCTCCTGAGTAGCTGGGATTAAAGGCACCCGCCACCACACCCAGCTAATTTTTTGTATTTTTAGTAGAGATGGGGTTTCACCATGTTGGCCAAGCTGGTCTTGAACTCCTGACCTCAAATGATCTACCTTCCTCAGCCTCCCCAAGTACTGGGATTACAGGTGTGAGCCACCACACCAAGCCTAATCAAATAAATATTTCTTTTGCAATTAGGAGAGACATCTAAACTTTAAGAGCCCTGGTCTTGAGGAAAGAAAACTGACTTTCAAGTCCCAGCTTGGACATTAGAAGAAAACAAATAAGGACATAGTGGTGACTGAGTGGAAGGGGTCAGTTCCTGCAATGTCCATTAGACCTGAGGGTCTAAGAAGTGATGGCTGGGCCAGGCACAGTGGATGACACCTGTAATCCCAGCAGTTTGGGAGGCCAAAGTGGGAGGATCACTTGAGCCTAGGAGTTTTGAGACCAGCTTGGGCAAGAAAGTAAGACCCCATATCTACAAAAAAAAAATACAAAAATTAGTCAGGTGTGGTGGTGCATGCCTGTATTCCCAACTACTTGGGAGGCTGAGGCAGCAGGATCATTTGAGCCCAGGAATTTGAGGCTGCAGTGAGCTGTGACTGCACCATTGCACTCCAACCTGGGGAACAGAGAAGCCCTGTCTCTAAAAAAAAAAAAAAAAAAAAAAAAAGTGATGGCTGAAGACCCCTTGAGCACTTGTGCCAGAGAGGCAGCTCCAAGGAGCAGAGCTCGGCTGTCCTGCCATCACACTGTGAGTCTGAAACCAAGTTGCAGTGGTGAGATCCTGACGAGTGTTTAAAAATAATTTCCATATTGATCATTGCACATCAATTTCATAAAACAACATTTGCTCCTGGTTAAATGTGAAATAACAGACATTCATAAAATTGGGAGTGAAAGTGGTGCTCATAGTTGGGTGTGGTGGCTCATGCCTGTAATCCCAGCACTTTGGGAGGCCAAGGTGGGAGGATCACGAGGTCAAGAGATCGAGACCATCCCGGCTAACACGGTAAAACCCCGTCTCTACTAAAAATACAAAAAATTAGCCAGGTGTGGTGGCGGGCACCTGTAATCCCAGCTGCTCAGGAGGTTGAGGTAGAGAATTGCTTGAACCCAGGAGGCGGAGGTTGCAGTGAGCTGAGATCGTGCCACTGCACTCCAGCCTGGGCAACAGAGCGAGACTCCATTTCAAACCAAAAAGAATGTGGTGCTCGCACCCACCACTCATGCCCTTGGAGGCATTCACGCCTGTGTGCACATGTGTGCCCCCCACTCAGAGCCTGCCCCTGAAGCTTCTTGCCCGCAGAACTGGGGAAATGCTTTTGGTCGTTGCCAGGGACTGTGCCATGCCCTAGAGCCCTTGAGGTCTGCTATGGAAGCCTCACCACCTCCAGGGTGCCCCATTCAGCCTGCTCGGACGCCCAGCTGGCCCCAGGGCTGCACCAGATCTCGGGGATGTGCTGCCTGGGGTAGGGGGAGGTGGTCTCTGTCCCTGATGAGCCTCAGCCTTTGTACCTCTAACTGCCATGTTTCAACCCAGACCCAGCCCAAGTCTCCATGTCCCTTCTGGGCAGAAGTGCCCCGCAACCTCTGCAGCAGGGATGGCAGCAGAGCCCACCTTCCCTGGGCTGGACAGTGCTAGTAGAAGGCAGTGCACTTGCCCCAGACCTGGATGGGCCAGTCCTGTAGAAGGTGCCCATTGGTTGTGTCCTGGCCAGCGGGCAGGAGAAGGGGGAACACTGCAGTCCCTGAGTGCTATGATGGGGACGTGCCAGGGTCTGGGATGAGAGCTCCTCCACCTTATGGGTGGCGTCAAGCTCCATGTGGTTCTGCTCAGCATTCTCTCTTAAATACCTTCCTCCTCTGCTTCCACGTCCCAGAGCCCTGCAGGTGAACAGGGGTTGGGGGAGCCAGGGACACCTCATCCCAGTCCAACCCCAAACCAGGCTGGGGCTGTTGGCTTCAGGTGCTGATTCTGACATAATGCTCTTACAAAGGGAAAATAAAGGGGAGAAAAGCAAGAAGAAAAGCTGACTGGGCATGGACTTTTGTCCTAAGATGTTCAGCTGTCTGTTTTTAAACAAGGAGCAATTATATATGTTTGCCTAATAACTCAGGAACATTAATTGCCAGGTTATTTTTGTCCCAGCAGTCACTGTTTAGCGGAATTGCTGGTGGTTTGCCAGGGATTTCATTGAATACGTAATTCAGGGATGAGCCAGCATGCTGAGCACCCAGATCAAGCTCCAAAGGGAGGAGGAAGTAGCTCTCTCAGTCATCACTGGTGGGGCTGCACATGGATAGAAGCCTATCTGTGCCCCATGTCCAGAGAGACAGGGATGCACTCACCACAGCAAGGTCCCTGAGAATGGCAAGTCACCTCGGCTTTATTTTGTTCCAATAACTGAAACCACTAATTATCCATCACCACCTGACACCCTCGCTGCTAGGCAGGGTGAGTGTGTGCACTGTCTGGGGGTATGTGCATCATCTCAGGGGATGAATGTGTTCTGTCGGGGGGTGAGTGTGTGCACTGTCTGGGGGGCATGTGCATCATCTCAGGGGATGAATGTGTTCTGTCGGGGGGTGAGTGTGTGCACTGTCTGGGGGGTATGTGCATCATCTCAGGGGATGAATGTGTTCTGTCGGGGGGTGAGTGTGTGCACTGTCTGGGGGACAGTTTGGTGACAGATAGGAGGTACTCTGGCCTGAGATCCAGTGATCAAACCCTCAGTGGTGACCCCATGGAAGCTGCCCCATGGAGTAACAGCTTGTCCTGCAGCCACTCTAGGCTGAAGCCAGCAAGTGGCATTGCATGGGGCTATAAACAGGCAGGTTTTTTTTTTTTTTTTTTTTTTTTGAGATGGACTCTCACTCTGTCACCCAGGCTGGAGTGCAGTGGCACTATCTCAGTTCACTGCAACCTCTGCCTCCCAGGCTCAAGCAATTCTCCTGCCTTAGCCTCCCTAATAGCTGGGATTACAGGTGTGCGCCACCATGCCAGGCTAATTTTTGTATTTTTAGTAGAGACGGGGTTTCACCATGTTGGCCAGGCTGGTCTCGAACTCCTGACTTCAAGTGATCCACCCACCTCGGCCTCCCAAAGTACTGGGATTACAGGCATGAGCCACCGCACCCGGCTGTAAAGCTGTAAACAGGCAGTTTTGAAAGAGATAGGGTGACATCATGAAGTGACCGTGTTATCTTGCTGCAGGGTCTTGGTTTTCTGTGATGGGTATCAAATTACCAAATACAGTGGCCGAGGTTGGGCATGGTGGCTCACGCCTGTAATCCCAGCATTTTGGGAGGCTGAGGCAGGAAGATCACTTGGGCCCAGGATTTCGAGACCACCCTGGACAACATAGTGAGACCTTGTCTCTACCAAAAAAAAAATTAGCCAGGCATGGTGTAGTCCCAGTTACTTAGGCATGCTGAAGTGGGAGGATCGCTTGAGCCGGGGAGTTTGAGACTGCAGTAAGCTATGATCACAGCACTGTACTCCAGCCTGGGCAACAGACAAGATCCTGTCTCTAAAATAATAATAATAATAATAATAATAATAATAAAAACATAGTGGCCTAAAGCACCCTACTTTTTACCCCAGTCCACAGGTGAGGAGTCCAGCCCAGCCTAGCTGGGTACCTGTACGAGGCCTCCCAAAGTGCTGCAGAGGTGCTGTCAGGGGCTCCATAGAAGCGCCTGTGCTCCCAGCCTGCAGCGTGCCCTTCCCCTGGCTGGACACCCCACAGCCAGAGCAGAAGCAGCCACCAGAAGTGTCTCACACCCTCCCATGAAGTGAGGAAAACACAGCGCACATTTGCTCAGTCACCCAGAGGTGGCACATTTCTTCTTTGGCTTAGGGCTTCGGAAAATAGTCCAGAGAAATCCTGAGGCCAACTGGAATGGCAGGACCCGCAGGACAGGTCCTGGCAGCAACACACAGGTTCTGAATGAAAGCAAGAGGGGCCCATGTTAACCCTCCTCCTCTCCACCCAGGAGGCTGGGTGGCACTGACCAGCACCCGCAGGCCGGCCATCAAGCTTCCTTCCCAGAGATGGGAGCACTCAGGGTGGGTTGAGTCTCTTCACCAGCCTGCAGGAGGCAGCCCTGAAATACATACAGAGCTGGCCGGCTCTCCTCAGCGTGCTAGTTTTCTGGGGCTGCCGTAACTATGCACCACAGACCAGGCGGCTGCAACAACAGACACTATTGTCTCATGGCATTGGATGCTGGAGATCGAAGATCAAGGCGTCAGCAGGGCTGGCTCTTTTTGAGGGTCTTCTCGGTATGCAGACAACTGCTTCTATCTCTGTATACACACCAGCTTCCCCTGTGCGTATCTGAGTCACCCATCATATTGATTAGGGCCTACCCACATGACCTTATTTTACCTTAATCTTTTTTTTTTTTTTTTTTCTTGAGATGCAGTCTCGCTCTGTTGCCCATGCTGGAGTGCAGTGGTGCAATCTCGGCTCACTGCAAGCTCTGCCTCCCAGGTTCATGCCATTCTCTTGCCTCAGCCTCCCAAGTAGCTGGGACTACAGGCGCCCGACACCATGCCCAGCTAGTTTTTTTGTGTGTTTTTAGTAGAGACGTGTTAGCCAGGATGGTCGGGATCTCCTGACCTTGTGATCCGCCCACCTTGGCCTCCCAAAGTGCTGGGATTACAGGCGTGAGCCACCGTGCCCGGCCGGCCCCTACATTCTTTAGAGTTCTGTTCTCTCACTAGCCAGCCCAACACTACTCCAGTCTCTGTAGCAGTCAATAGTTCTTTCTTAACATTTCTTCCACCTTCCCTGCAGCATGCTGTCTGCTGCTTGGACCCTGGCCTGGCCCTGCCACTCACTCAACTGCAAAAGGGAAAACACCAGACACCCTTCCTTCCTGATTCCTTGGCCTGAAATGACTTCACTCAGCCTTGAAGTCAAGCAGCACGGTGTCTATGCAACTTTGCAGTGACTCAAATCTGAGACTCTCTTGAAATGGTTCAAATCATTTCTGGTACAGATTTTAAAATGATGAAAACTTCCCAAGCAGTGGCATTAGACAGTGGTTACAAGTTTCATTTTGGATGTGGGTGACATCTCTGCCTCGTTCTCCATGTGGATAAATGCTGGGGTGTCCTGGGGAATGGAGGTGTGGCCGTCCTGAGTCCAGGGTCAGGGGTGGCTTCTGGCCTCGGTTTCCTGACTCTTTGGCTGGTCCTCAGCATCCCCTCTTCCCCAGGTTCTTTTTCTTCAGCTCAGGACCAACACACAGACCCCTAGCCTGGCTGCCACTTCGACTACTCACCAGCAGCTGCGACCCGCCAGCCCAAGCTGGCTCTCACTCACTGACACCGTTGTCCCAGTTCTGCCGCCTGACCCTCCTCAAAGCCCATAGAACTGCAGCCCGCCTGGACCCATGTCACTCCTCTGTCCTACCTATAGCTGCCTTCTGTGACTGAGTCTTCACGTCTTTGTATATTGACTGGAGTCCCCACCCTGAGAGGCATTCTGACAGCATCCCACACTGAGTGACCCTGTCCTGGATGGCAGTGCCAGGCCTGTGCAGCCCTGGCCTGGCCTACACACCTTCCTGCACACAGCAGCTCGGGTGGCATGAGAACTGGCTGGGCACCCGGGACCCTGAAGGGTGCAGCAGTCGCACAGCGAGGGGGTTACCTGTATGCGTTTTTGGAAACAGGGCGAGGATCAAACTTAAAGAAGATGATGCACATGGTGGTGCAGGGCGGCTCTGCTGACACAGGTCGCAAGGTCTGCGGGAAAAGGAAAACACTGAGTTGAGTGGATGGCAGACACTCAGGGCTGCCCTCCGAACCTGCAACAGGCCAGAACAGACAGAGCCACCTCTGTGGTGCCTGTACCGTTTGCTGGGTGTGGGGGAACTGGACACCACACTCCTGGCCATCGCCACACAAACACCTCCCAAACCCACGCACTCATCGGCACTGGCCAGACTGTCTCTCCACCACCTGCAACACCAGCCCTGAACAAAAGCATCCCATTAGCACCATGGTAGTCTTAAGGCCCGGATACACTGAGCTGGGGTGCTGAGGGGGCCGCAGGGTGGGCAGCAGAAGTGAGGGCAGGAGCCACACTGTGAGAAACAGACTTACCCATCCAAATCTAAAGAATGAACTCAGAGACCCAGAGAACAGCGAAAGTAAGACTTTTAATGACAGTCTTGCAAGATCAGGTGTCAGACAGGCACACCCAGCACAGTTTTGACAAGCAATTTATCCCCTAGTGCGCAGGTCCCTCCCCCAGTTCCTCATAGGCCAAGTACTATGGGGTCACAATTTTCCTGGACATCGCCTATTAATTGTTGGGTAGGGGCTTCAGGTGTTTTTTTTGGGGGGGTTGTCTTGCTGTATTTTGTTGCAGCCCACAATGCATTGCAGTTCTAGTTAGCTCAGGGACTTTTTAAGTATTTAACTTACGACCTAAGTAGCAGGCAGGCTGATAAGAACAGACAAAACGAGCTATTTCGCAGGCTAGTAAACTTTTAGCTTAGACTAAACTTCTTTGGTTCGGGTGAAGGCAACTAAGTGGGGGGAAAGAGGAGGCTGACAAGCACGCATCAGCTATCCAAACAGGGGCCTAGTATATACTACTTCTTCTGTAGTTTGCTGACCTAAGCCAATTTAAGACACTTTGTCTTGGAAATAGACCACTGTATACATTTTTCCTTCAAGACCGTCCCCCACATGCACATCTCCTCCCCTGCAAAAGCACCAACCCTACCCTACACGCCACCAGTGGAGGCAGCCCTGCCTCCGCCTCCATCCTGCCAGGCAGGACAGCATGGCCCACTCACCTGGGATGCACGCCCTACAGGCCCCGCTCAGCACACACACTCGCCATCCCACAGGACCCGAGGGCCCCACACAACCACAGCAGCTGGCATGGACACGTGCCAGGGACACGCTAGGTGACTGCACACTTAGCATACACCTCGTCCCCACCCAGGGACCTCTGGGGCCCAGAGCAGGCAGTTTTCCACAATGCAAATGAGTGCAGAATGGAGATTAGACTCCGAAGCCACCCAAGGGTGACACCCAAGTTCCCTGAAATGTGCACATGTGCAATGATTTAGTGACATGGCTCCAGGGCAGAGCCAGTACTCACAGCTGGGACATGGGACAGCTAAGAAGCTGTTCAAATACTGAAGAGACCCAAAAAGATTCCTCTGAGAAAAGTCTAATGAGTGGGGACGGAGGTGAAGAGGGCTCAGTGTATGTACCTCCACAGACACGGGCGTCAGGGATGGCCACTGGGGACCATCTGCTCCAGTGAGGAGCTGGTGGCTGTGCAGTTGAAGTGTTGGGATAGCAATGAGCGCCACGTGCACATCCACTGGGTGGGGGGGATGGGCAGCCATTTGAGATGGTCTGCTGGCCACCACTCTGCATAGGATGGGAAGCTGAAGGGTGTGTCGTTATAAGGGGGCCCTGTGGGAAGCAGACTGGGGGGCTGGAAGTGGGTCGGGTCCCCTTGCCGGATGCCCTGGAAGCGCCCACAGGGGGCCATCATCCGAGGGTGGGCTGGCTACTAGGGCCAATCCTTTTGGTAAAAACAACTCAAGATGCTCGATAAAATATGAAAACATCTTAAAAATTGCCAGGAGCTGATGAGCTCATGCAGCATTTGGCCAACACTTTGGAGAGCGTGGCCCACAGAAGACAGCAGAACACAGTGGCCAATCCTGCCTGAGAGCGTTTGCCCACTGAACACATTGGGGCTCATGCTCTGGTGGCCTCGGGGGCGAAGGAGACAGAAGACAAGGTCCAGTCACCCCCACAGGATGGAGAACCTAACAGAAGACTCTCCCCTAAGTTAGACTGGGACTCCAAAGAGCAATGCTCAGGGAGAGATGAACTACAGCCACAGCCACCCCCAGGGGTCATGGGGACATTGCACAAAAGTGAGGGAAAGTTCCTGAGAAGCTGTGGCACAGCCAGTCGTCCAGGTCCACACTGGGGGTACAAGGACCCGCAAGCCAAGCACAGTTTTAAGGGGCTCCAGCACTCGTAGTGCCCCTGTGCCTGAAGTTCTCTCTAGAGAAATATACCTTCATCCTATACTTCAAAGAAGTCTCAAAATCATTTTTCAAAGACCAGAAGCAGTATATAGTCAGAAAGAACCACATAATGAAAGAAGCAACATGAGCGAGAACCAGCAGAAAGATAACCGTACATGCGTCATCAACCAACCATGCTCTGATGGCAGAAAGAAAACAGACAGCTCAGAAATGTCTGCAGGGAAAACGAAGTGATGAAGAGCAAACTGGTTTACAAAGCAGCAAAAGGAACTCGTTTTTTTTTTTTTGCTCTTGTTGCCCAGGCTGGCTGGCATAATCTCGGCTCACCACAACCCCCGCCTCCCAAGTTCAAGCGATTCTCCTGCCTCAGCCTCCCGAGTAGCTGGGATTACAGGCATGCGCCACCACGCCCAGCTAATTTTGTATTTTTAGTAGAGACGGGGTTTCTCCATGCTGGTCAGGCTGGTCTCCAACTCCTGACCTCAGGTGATCCACCCACCTCGGCCTCCCAAAGTGTTAGGATTATAGGCATGAGCCACCATGCCTGGCCAAAAGAACTCTTAGGAAGCTATTTTAGAAATGAAAGCTTCAGTGACTGCACATTAAAGCTCAGCTGTGGGTTTAAGAGCAGATCAGGTGCAGCTGATGATGCAGTACCATCCTGAATGAAGTGCAGGAAGATGGGGAGCACGCTGGGCTTTGGGGGTGCACCGAGGTGTCCACCTGCTAGGTGCCACTGATGGGGTGGGCCCAGCACTCACCATGTGGCCAGAAGACACAAGTCCCTTCACTCTGGAGGCGCTGGTCTTTCCTGCACATGAGAACCCCTGGCTGTAGTCACTGGAGAAGCCCTGCCAGCTGGTCTCTACTGGAATCCCACTGGCCTGGAGCCCAGGGCTGCCCAAGGCCTGCTCACCAGGGACATGCCTCTCTGGGGTGTTAGAGAAGGCCGTTGGTCTCAACTTCAGCCAACCTCAGCCCTCCCTGGGCTGCACGCCTAGCTGCTGGCAAAGCCATGGATGAGGACAGTTCTGGCCACTGATATACATAGGACAGACAGAAAGGCACCCCCAGTTCAGCTGCAGGACCCCACCATCCTAGCTGGCCAGGGTGCAGGGGCAGCAGACCAGCCCTCCAGGCACCTGTGGCAGGGAGGGCTATATGGTCCAAGGGAAGGCCATCAACAGATCTCCGGACAGCCTGGCACTGGAGGCGTGGGCGCAGAGCCAAGGGCTGTGGCCTCGACGAAGACGCGGTCATTGGGAGGGAAGGACCAGAGGAAAGCCAGCCCCTGGGGAGGGGACCATCAGGAACTGCCTTTCTCTCCAATCCCTCACCCCCTGCTCGAGCCAGGCCCACTGCCCACTGGCCCCCAACCCAGCTCTAGCCAGCAGGTCTCCCCCTCCCCCTGCCAGCTTCACCTCCCCCAACCTGTGACCTTGCCTTTGCCTGGGCCCCTGTGTGCTCCCTAAGCCAAGCCCTGCAGGTTCCCTAGGTCCTACAAGGCCCCCACACAGGCCCACCACAGCATTCCAACACCCTCTCATGCCTGCTGACTTGCCAGGCTCTGGGAGGGAGCCATGGATATAGTCCTTGTCCTTTTGGTCACCACATCTTGATCTGGGCGCAGGGCAGGTGGGTACATGGGCGGCCAGGACCACTTCCCACAACTTCTACAGGTCCCATCACACCAGGTGAGGCTGGGCTCCTCAGGGCATCTCTTGTGCCACACAGAGCTCGCCCTCAAGGGTGTCCGAGTTGGCCAACTCTACAGGAGGGTTGGTGTCCCAGGGAGAATCATGCCTGGCTTTCCAGGTGAGGCCCCACCCTGCCTGTCCCCACCCCTGCCCTGGGCTCAGCACTTGGGCCAAGCCCAACGAACTCTCAGCATGTCCTTGGCAGTCCAAGAAGGCCAGAGTGGTCAAAGCCATGCAGGGTTGGCCTTGAGGCCCAGGCGGCCAAAGCCAGACCACAAAGAGCAGCTGGAGGAAGAGGCAGGGAGGAGGGTCTGGGGTCCAGCCAGCAGCCTTGCTCTGGTTCTCAGAGGCCACAGCCCAGAGGCATCTGAACATCTGCAGGAAGCCACACGCAGTCTCTGCATCCTGCACAGGACCCCGCCTGCCCCAAGGGGCTAAGACCACCAGGGCAGCCTGCACACAACCACCAGGCTTGCAGAAGCAGTCAGATGGCCACACGCCCATCCTCTCCAGGCGGAAAATGCTTATGCCCCCCCATCCCGTCACCTGGCCTCACGGCCACCGGGATAGCAGTTGGGCAAGTAGGTTACAGGGCGGGTGGGGCAGGCGCCGCAAAACCCGGCTGCCAGGGCGGGTCCAACCCCAACTGGAAGGAGGCTGGGCCAGGGCACCACACGTGGGAAGATGCTGATGAGCTCCTCCCGGTGCTGTGTGCTCTGCAGCTGTGATCTCATCCCACCAAGAGTCCCAGGTCACATGGCGGGGATGGGCAAGGTGAGCCTGGAGGGGCTCATGGTGGGGCACCTGCTGATTGGGCTACGGGTGAAGAAGCAGTGAGCTGGCCACCCCGAGCAGGCACATGTGGGATGCTGGGATCAAGTGGGCCTGCTGGACCTTGACCCACGGCCTGGCAGCCCCCGAAAGAGCCAGGATGGCCTCGGCACTGGATCTGTTCATTTGTAGCTCTGCTCTGCCCAGCCATGCTGTGGACACTCCTGGAAGTCAGCATGCTGCCTTCTGCTCTCCCATAGCAGGATCTGCTGATCCCCGCCAGGGTGCAAGAGGTCCCTGGGCAAGCTGGTGATGGGCAGCCAGCTTCCTCCTGGCCATGGTGGTCACTGTGCTCACATGTGGTCCTACTAGAAACATCATCTTGAAAGCAACTGGCATGACACAGGCACATATGGCCAGGCCTCACCAGGACCACAGGGATGGAAGAGCCCAGATACGTAGCCCAGGCTGACCACAGGAGGCTGTGTGGGCAGCAGTCGAGAGGAGCCATACTCCAAGACTGAAAGCAGAGCCTGTGAGGTGGGCAAATGTCCTGCCGCCGACCTACGACACCAGCACAGCACAGCAGGGCAACATGGCATGGTGGTGAGGTTACTGAGCCAAGACAAGAAAAGAAGCGTTGTTCTCACGGCTACTGGAGGAAGCACATCACCTCCACTCTGTCGCTCCGGTGCAGTCGTGTGATCATAGCTCACTGCAGCCTCGAACTCCTGGGCTCAAGCCATCCTCCTACCTCAGCCTCCCAAGTATACCACCACACCCGGCTAATTTTTTTTTTTTGAGACGGAGTCTCGATCTGTCACCCAGGCTGGAGTGCAGTGGCGCAATCTCAGCTCACTGCAGCCTCTGCCTCCCAGGTTCAAGCGATTCCCTTGCCTCAGCCTCTCAAATAGCTGAGACTAGAGGTGCGCGCCATCACACCCAGCTAATTTTTGTATTTTTAGTAGAGATGGGGTTTCACCATGTTGGCCAGGATGGTCTCGATCTCCTGATCTCGTGACCCACCCACCTTGGCCTCCCAAAGTGCTGGGATTACAGACATGAGCCACCACGCCTGGCCCTAATTTTTAAATTTTTTTGGAGAGGTGGGGTCTCACTATGTTGCCCAGGCTATTCTCAAACTCATGTGCTGAAGTGATCTTTCCGCCTCAGGAAGTCTTAATGACTGGGTAGTATAAGTGACATCCTTTTAAAAAATTTTACAGCAACTGCTGGTTGGGCGAAGTGGCTCACGCCTGTAATTCCAACACTTTGGGAAGCTGAGGCGGTTGGATCACCTGAGGTCAGGAGTTTGAGGCCAGCCTGGCCAACATGGTGAAACCCCATCTTTACTAAAAATACAAAAATTATCACACCTGTAATTCTAGCACTTTGGGAGGCCAAGGTGGGTGGATCACGAGGTCAGGAGTTCGAGACCAGCCTGGCCAATATGGTGAAACCCTGTCTCTATTAAAAACACAAAAATTAGCCTGGCATGGTGGCAGGCGCCTGTAGTCCCAGCTACTCAGGAGGCTGAGACAGAAGAATTGCTTGAACCCAGGAGGCGGAGGTTGTAGTGAGCCAAGATCGTGCCACTGCACTCCAGCCTGGGCAACAGAGCAAGACTCCATCTCAAAAAAAAAAAAAAAAAAAATTAGCCAGGCATGGTGGTGCGCACCTATAATCTTAGCTACTGAGGAGGCTGAAGCAGGAGAATCTCTTGAACCCACAAGGTGGAGGTTGCAGTGAACCGAGATCGTGGCATTGCACTCCAGCCTAAGAGACAAGAGTAAAACTCCATCTCAAAAAAATAAAAATTAAAAAAAAAAAAAAAAGCAACTGCTTACATGAGAATGCCCTCTTTACAAGAGTCCTGGCGCACCCTGGGAAGGAAATGCACTGGAGTGTGAGGCACTGGTGCTCTGGTCATATGGAGCGGCTGGCCTGTACCACTGCCTCCCGGAGCACATAGGGACTTGGTAGACACACAAGGGACGAAAGGATGTGCATCGTGAGGCTCATCCATATCTGAGAAAGTCCAGCTCCTCTCACACAGATGTGATGAAAGAGGTCGCCTTTGTGATGGTCAACACTTACTACCCCCAGTAGAGTGCCATCTCCATTCGGGCCAGGCATCCTGCCTCCCTGCAGCCCAGACAGCTAGAGTGAATGCCCAGGGGACATGCACAGCCTCTGTGCAGGGAGGCCTGGGAACAAATCACTTGGGACTTTGGTGTGGCCTTTGCCAACCCTGCCAGGGAGGTGGGAGGGGGACAGTCACTGTGAGCTCACCATGTGACTGCAAATGCCACCAGCCTCAGCAAGGACAGAGCACAGGCCTCTTCAGGGAGGAAATCCCCCCCACACTCCTAGAGTCCCTCAGCACCCCTGAGCCTGGCCAGAGGATCTATGAGATATGAATGGAACGAGAGAGCCCTCTTCACACCACAGCCAAGGGCTTCCTGTCCTCTAAGAATACCAGTTCGGGTGGAATTCTTCCCAGAATCCCAGCATACGTCCCCCTGGCCTAACAACCTGGTAATTCTGCAAAACAGGAAGAAAGCCTGGACTTGGCATGGGTTATTCTTAGTGCATGGTGCCGTCTGTGAAGGACGGAAGCTTTCCAGGCACTCTGGGCCCATCTGCTGATGCTTTTGAGAACTCTCCCAGCATGCACTGTCCTCTCTGCCCACCTTCTGCTTCTGAGAGCCACCCCGCTCTGGAATCCCCTCTCCAGCCTAGGCCTCCTCCCCTGGCTTCTCAGAGGAACCAACATGGCCTTCTGTTCTAAGGCCAAATGGAAACGGGCTAAACTCCCTCTCTAAGAATGAGACTCCAGTTGAGGCAAGCCCCAAACCTCACTCCATGCGGTATCTTAAAAAGGCACCACAAGAAAACCACTCAGACAGAATGCCTGGGCAAAGATGGGCCAGAGCCACAGGCAGAGAGCAGCAGCGGCAGTGACCCCAGCCAGGGCTGTGTGGGGACAAGGTCTGGCACCCTGATGGATGTGCACATGGCCTGCTGCCCGGCAGTGAGGATCTGCTTCCCTGGCTCTCAGTGCCCACCACACAGGCAGGTAGGTAGGGTGGAGGGTGGGCAGTGACCTTGCAGAGGCCCATGGGGAAAAGAAGCAATGGGGACGAGGGCCATGCTGACAGGGCCTCAAATGGAGGACCCAGTGGGGAACAGGCAGACCTCAGTGCTGCAGGGCAAATCCAGGCCACCCTCCTGCATGTCCCAGAACCCACTACTGCCAGCCTCCCCTTCCGAGGAGGCCAACAGGCATCAGGCACCTGACTGTGCCAGTCGCCCACCCCACACCAACCAGCACCACCTCCACTAGCTTTTGTATAATACCAAGAAACGCTGGTCCCTCTCATACGCTGCCTGCTCATTCACCCTCTATTCAGCCTCTCTGTGCCCCAGCCCAAGGCTGAGTCTCCTGCTGCCACGACTAGCAGCTCTGGAGGCTGGTGGGACCCACAGTTGTTAATCCGATTGCTCAGGTCACCCAGGAGCACATTCTAAGGGGAAACATTTCCAGTGACATTTAACAGGCCAAAGCCCCATCCCAGCAGGGCTCATGTCTGTCATCCCAGCAATTTGGGAGGCCGAGGCAGGAAGATTGTTTGAGGCCAGGAGTTTAAGGCCAGCCTGTGAAACCCAGCAAGTCCCTGTCTACAAAAAGCAAATAAAAACAATTAGCCAGGCGCAGTGGCATATGCCTATGGTCCCAACTACTTGGGACGCTGAGGTAGGAGGATGGCTTGAGCCTGGAAGATCAAGGCTGCAGTGAATTATGATCATGTCACTGCACTCCAGCAACAGAGCAACAGAGGGAGACTCTGTCTCAATATAATACTAATAATATAATAAAATAAGGTCGGGTGCAGTGGCTCATGGCTGTAATCCCTGCACTTTGGGAGGCTGAGGCAGGCAGATCATTTGAGGTCAGGAATTCAAGACCAGCCTGGCCAACACGGTGAAACCCGGTCTCTACTAAAAATACAAAAATTAGCCAGGCATGGTAGCGCAGGCCTGTAATTCCAGCTACTCAGGAGGCTGAGGCAGGAGGATCACTTGAACCCAGGAGCCAGAGGGAGCAGTGAACCGAGATTGTGCCACTTCACTCCAGTCTGGGGGACAGCGCGAGACTGCGTTTCAAAAAAGTAAAGTAAAATAAAATAAATAATAATAAAATAAGGCCGGGCGCAGTGGCTCACGCCTGTAATCCCAGCACTTTGGGAGGCCAAGGAGGGCGGATCACAAGGTCAGGAGATCGAGACCATCCTGGCTAACACGGTGAAATCCCGTCTCTACTAAAAATACAAAAAATTAGCCGGACGTGGTAGCGGGCGCCTGTAGTCCCAACTACTCGTGAGGCTGAGGCAGGAGAATGGCGTGAACCCATGAGGTGGAGCTTGCAGTGAGCCGAGATTGCGCCACTGCACTCCAGCCTGGGCAACAGAGCGAGACTCCGTCTCAAAAAAATAAATAAATAAAATAAAATAAAATAAAATAAGCCGAGCATGGTGACATGCATCTGTAGTCCCAGCTACTCAGGAGGCTGAGGCAGAAGGATTGCTTGAGCCCAGGAGTTTGAGGCTATAGTGAGCTATGATAGCACCACTGCACTCCAGCCTGGGTGACAAGGTAAGACTCTGAGTCTCAAAAAAAAAGGAAAAAAAGCCTCAGCCAAGGGCTGCCTGTGGCGCCAGAGTGTTCTTAACCTGCCTGCACACACGTGTGAGCAGACACATGTATGCTGTGGGGTTAACACACTAGGGTCCCATTGCTCTGTTCTCCCTGATTGGCCATGAGGTCTGTCTCCACCAGAGCCATGTCCTCACGGGTTCACCACTGCCCAGCTTTCCTGCTGCTCTGCCTCTCAGCTCTGGCTGGTGTGTTAGTCCCATCAAGTGACCATCCCTAGCACATGCTCTGCACATGGGCTGATTTGGCTTGGATCTGTGTCCCCACCAAATCTCACGTTGAATTTAATTCCCAGTGTTGGAGGTGGGACCTGGTGGGAGGCGATTGGATCATGGGGGCAGAATTCTCATGAAGGTTTAGCACCATCCCCCCTGGTACTGTACAGTGATAGAGTTCTCACGAGATCTGGTTTTAAGTGTGTGGCACCTCCCCCATCTCTCTCTTCCTCCTGCTCCAGCCGTGTGAAGTGCTGCCTCCCGCTTTGCCTTCTGCCATGATTGAAGTTTCCTGAGGCCTCCCCAGAAGCCGAGCAAATGCCAGCATCATGCTTCCTGTATACCTTGCGGAACCGAGAGCCAATTAAACCTCTTTTTTTAATAAATGACCCAGTCCCAGGTATTTCTTTACAGCAGTGGGAGAGCGGCTGAGGACATTCCTAGGATAGACCCAAGAGGTGGAATTGCTCCATCCACAGGTGACGCTTTCAGATAAGCAGACTTGGCCAAGTCCCCGCTAATGTCTAGCACCAGAACCTGATGCCACTCACCCACCTCCAGGGTGTATGCGGTATAGGAAATGCTCCCACCAGGGTTTTATGGGCATCCCCCACTGGCTGGGCAACTTGTGACCTCCTGTATGTTCTTACCTACAATTCACCAACATGGGTACTGACTGCTAGGCCTTTGTCTCACTGACCCATGGTGCAGCTGGTGTGATGTGGGCAACCATGTGCCTGTCCCAGGCCTGCAACTGTTTTCTCTCTAGCCATCCCCTGCCTTTCAGCTCTGCCTGCGATGCTGCCTAGTAGAAATAGCCTTATATTACATGGGATTTTCCCATCATTACTGTACAGCAGTCATGTCCCCTCCTGCTAAAGAAGGCCCTCCCAGTCCCAAAATGAGAACTCCTTTTCTTATCTACCTTGTATGGTTGCACAGTGGTGAAGCTCTTTTTTTTTTTTTTTTTTTTTTTTTTGAGACGAAGTCTTGCTATGTCGCCCAGGCTGGAGTGCAACGGCACGATCTCAGCTCACTACAACCTCTGCCTGCTGGGTTCAAGCAATTCTCCTGCCTCAGCCTCCGGAGTAACTGGGATTACAGGCGCGTGGCACCATGCCTGGCTAATTTTTGTATTTTTAGTAAAGACAGGTTTTCACCATGTTGGTCAGGCTGGTCTTTTTTTTTTTTTGAGACGGAGTCTCGCTCTGTCACCCAGGCTGGAGTGCAGTGGCGCAATCTCGGCTCACTGCAAGCTCCGCCTCCTGGGTTCATGCCATTCTCCTGCCTCAGCCTCTCCGAGTAGCTAGGACTACAGGCGCCTGCCACCACGCCCGGCTAATTTTTTTGTATTTTTAGTAGAGACAGGGTTTCACCGTGGTCTCGATCTCCTGACCTCGTGATCCGCCCGCCTTGGCCTCCCAAATTGCTGGGATTACAAGCGTGAGCCCCCGCGCCCGGTGGTCAGGCTGGTCTTGAACTCCTGAACTCATGATCCACCCGCCTCAGCCTCCCAAAATGCTGGGAATATAGGTGTGAGCCACGCCGCCCAGCCTTGGTGAAGCTCTTGGATCTGCCCGCTGTCTGCCTGTGCAACTGCTGTGAGGTGGGGACCACCCATGCTTCCCAAACGCACAGCCAATTGTCCTCAGGTGGCCGCTGGCCATCCAGTCTGGCCGACCTCAGCCACACCCTGGACTCCTAGTCACATGGGCCCCTTGAGGCCTTGCATGTGTCACCAGGCCTCTGATGCTGCAGTAGTCACCCTAGCTTCAATGCATTCTCAGGTGTCTGGAGGGCACCCTCCAGACTGTCTCCCTTGGCTATTCAAAGAACCTTCCAAATCCTGCCTAGATCATGCCATGCCCCAACCCCTGCTCACCATGCCAGGCACTCTACAGGTGCCCAAGTCCACAACGTGACACAGTAAGAAAGTCCATAACCTGGAAAGGAAGCCAGCCTGTGCCCTTCCATGGTGATGAACAGGAACAAGCCCCTGTTCCCGAGGCAGCAGGGAGGTCCCAGCCAGAAGATAGCACTCTGCTTGGTCTTTCATGCAGAGGCCAGAGATAAGCAACATCTGCCCATGGGGACAGAAGGCAGGGCAGGGCCACCTGGTCTAGGCAGCCACTGGGGGACACAAGGGAGATGTCTGGGTGCTGGTGGTGGTATGATATGGATGGTAGCTGTGTGGCTGGGTTCACTTTGTACAATCTGTCACGCCAGACACTGAAAGCGTGCACACCCAGTAGGCATGCTTCCCAGCGGGGAACAGTAATGTCTACCCTCAAAAGAAAGTGCACTGGCCAGGCACAGTGGCTCACGCCTGTAATCCGAACACTTTGGGAGGCCAAGGCAGGTGGATCACCTGAGGTCAGGAGTTCAAGACCAGCCTGGCTAAAATGGCGAAACCCCGTCTCTACTAAAAATACAAAAATTAGCAGGGCGTGGTGATACACGCCTGTAATCCCAGCTACTCAGGAGGCTGAGGCAGGAGAATCGCTTGAACCCGAGAGGCGGAGGTTGCAGTGGCACGATCTCAGCTCACTGCAACCTCTGCCTCCGGGATTCAAGCGATTCTCCTGCCTCAGCCTTTTGAGGTGACAAAGCAAGACTCCGTCTCAAAAAGCAAAAAAAAAAAGAAAGTGTACAGATCCTGCCCTCCTTCCCTGCTGGGGCTGGGACATTTCTACGGGCAGGGCAGAGAGGGAAGGAAGGGCAAGAACCCAAGAGTCACTTGTTCACAGAAAGCAAGAGAAGACCCAATCAGCCCCGGTGCAAGACAGCTCTGCATAGGACGGGGTGCAGCTGGGCTGTCACAGCAACACCACACCTGGAGACCCTGGGGGCCAGAGGGGATGGGACACAGGCTTTTGGTGGAACCACTTCCCTTTGGCAACCAAAAAGGCAAGCATAGCACATGGGCAGAGGGGAGGTGTGCTAAGCAGAAAGCAGTGGTGACAGAGGAATGGCAAGCTATTATTACCACAGGGCCAAGGGGACTTAGACACTTGGGAGGGTAGCTGTCAAGTCGGGCTCCTACTGGGGCTGCACGTGGTGAGTCCCTGAACAGAGGGCGACTGAGCCCTACAGTCTGCTGCCCCCATTTAATGGCCTCAATAGCCACAAGGGCTGGTGCTGTGGAGCTGCGCACCTGGGCGCCCAATCCCCACTCCTTGTAATCCCCACCGCATCAGTGGTGGCAGCCCCCAGGGGCGGAGCTTGAAAGCTTGAGTTGCTCTTTTCAAAGGACAAGGCAGACACAGACATGTGACACGGGCTCCCGATGGCTGCCAGCAGAGGAGGTAAACACACATGGGAACACAGTGTCGCTGTTCATGGGGCCTGGGCGAAGAAAGCCCTGACGTCGGGAAACCCTCTCAGTCTCCAGTCCACTGCAATGCCCTGCTCCCTCCTATCTCCACAGCAAGAGCTCACCAATCTACACTCTCTGGCTATTAAATGGCATTTTTTATTTTTATTTTTATTTTTAGATGGAGTTTTGCTCTCGTCGCCCAGGCTGGAGTGCGATCTCGGCTCACTGCAGCGTCCGCCTCCTGGGTTCAAGCAATTCTCCTGCCTCAGCCTCTCGAGTAGTTGGGATTACAGGTGCCTGCCACCATGCCCCGCAAATTTTTGTATTTTTTTTAGTAGAGACGGGGTTTCACTATGTTGGCCAGGCTGGTCTGGAATTCCTGACCTCAGGTGATCCACCTGCCTCGGCCTCCCGAAGTGCTGGGATTATAGGTGTGAGCCACCGTGCCGGCCCAAATGGCATTTTATTATGACACATTTTCTTTCTTTTTTTTTTTTTTTTGAGATGGAGTCTTGCTCTGTTGCCCAGGCTGGAGTGCAGTGGCGCGATCCCGGCTCACTGCAAGCTCTGCCTCCAGGGTTCACACCATTCTCCCGCCTCCGCCTCCCGAGTAGCTGGGACTACAGGTGCCTGCCACCACCACGTCCAGCTAATTTTTTTGTATTTTTAGTAGAGACGGGGTTTCACCATGTTAGCCAGGATGGTCTCGATCTCCTGGCCTCGTGATCCACCTGCCTCGGCCTCTCAAAGTGCTGGGATTACAGGCGTGAGCCACTGTGCCCGCCCTATCATGACACACTTTCTACAGTGGTACTCTCTCCTCAGATCTTCACAATGCTTCCAGGGCATTACTTCAGCCTCACACCAGAGGATCACTGTCTCTTCCCAGTTCCAAAGAATAGCACAAACAAGAGGCATCGTGAGCAGACAGAAAGCTCTGGACACAAGGTGGCCCCATCCTCAGGCCCTCCTGGGAGAAACACTCAGCTTCCTCACAAGCCAGGGACAGACCAGCCTCGCAGCGGCCCCTGCGGCCTGAGTGGTTAGTAAAAACAAAAAAAAGGGGCACTCCTACCATGCCTGCAAAGAGGGTGAAGGCAAGCCCTTCAAGATCTCGATGGATGCACACCCAAATGTCAGGAAGTGCACCAAGGGAGCAGCCGCTGGGAGAAGGAGGCCGGCCTTTTTTATTTTTAAACATGCATAAACTATTTTTGCAGTCTAAAAGGGAAGTTGAGAGAAAAAGGGGAAAAAGCTGTGATAACCTCAAAAGGCAGCTCAGTCCTTCTGGGGTGACCTTGTTTTCACAGAGCCCATCCTTATGGTAGGGACAGGCTTGTTTTCAAGACAGCCCAAGCCCTATGGTAGGGGCCAACAAAGGCCAGGCTCTGTCATGCTGCTGCCATGTGCTGACTGACATGACACCAAAGGATGGGCCCTGCTTCTCATGCATCTGGAGTGTCAATGACAAGCATGGCCCTACTTCGAGAAGTCTTCCCAGCTTCTCTATCCTGGGCCATTTCTCTCCAGACCCCTTCTGGGGTCCCTGAGAAGCCCCTCATATCTCCATGGGTGTTTTCAGAAGCAGCACCCTTGGGTGGGCACCGGGGTGCCCTCCAAGTTTGCCATCTGGTGCAGAAGCCGGGCACAGAATCAAGTTCCCAGGACACTGCATGTGATTACACACACTGCAAAACGTAATCAGAATGACAGCCCACAAGTGAAGACCAAGGAAGCACAAGGGGCTGGGCAGCCCAGGAAGAGCTGACAGCTGGTCACCTTAGCTCAGGGAAGGGCTATGGCCACCACACATCACAGCAGGTAGGGGCTTGGTCTGAGGGGCCTGTAGTCTGAGGACATGCAAGTAACACAAAGCTGTGTAGCGGTCCAAGGGGGTGGGGGCACCAGGGCACCCCACCCTGGAACACCAGAGCACTAGGATCTGTGGGAACAGAGGCTCTGCTGTGCCCATCTAACAACATGGTCACCCTCTCCAGCTGCCCCCAGCCCACCCAACAGGACACAGATGCAGGAACACTCCTAAGAGAGTGGCCCAGGAGTAGTAGAGGCACTGGGAGTGGGCCCTGGCTCTGAATGACCTTGGGAACACCATCTTCCCCCTTAGCCTGAGTTTTCCTTGTGTGAGCAGGATTGGATCAATGAATGCTTGCCCCAAAAGGCTGCCCAAAGGCAAATGAGCTAGTGTGAGAAAGCCTTCCAAAGAGCTACTCAGCTACCCCCTTAGAGCTGCTGTCACATCTGCCTCATGGAAGAGGGCACTGTGCCCAGAGTGGCAGCAAAACAGTGGTCAGCAGGTCTAGAGCCACACGACAGGCCTGGCCAGTGCAGACAGGCCTGGCCAGGGCAGGGCATGTGACATTCCTAAAGAGTAAGGGGGCCTGAGGCCCAGGGACTTGTCCAAGGGCAGATGGTTCACTCTAAAGCTTGTGGCCCAGCAGGAAGCCAAGGGAGCACAGGAGAGGTGCTGGGGGAAGGGAAGGTGGGGGTCTCAGCAAACAGCCCTCTGTGCCCACTTCCCTAGAGGAAAACGGGCAAAGCCCAGGCTGCTACAAAGCCCAGCGGTGGGGAAAGGACTGCCCTGAGGGCAGCCCTGCCAGCCCCTGCCTCTGACGCTCTGGAGGTGGGGGTGGGGGATCTAACTACCCAAACCTCCCCAGGAAGGCCGCATCCAGGGGTAGGGGATGACCCAGCACTTACTATCTACTCACACCCACATTAGCTGTCACCTGCTGGCCCGCAGCAGGCCGCGGGTAGGGGACAGAGTGACTGGGCGCCAGAGCTGTCCCTGATGCTGGCCAAGGCCGCGCAGCCCACCCACCCTGCAGGGACCACGCAGCTCCCAGCCCTGCCAGTCTCAGCCTCCCCGCAGCGAATCCGGTCCCACCTGCCAGCGTCCCCCGCATCCCGTGCCAGCGGGGATTATCAAAAACGCCTTCCAGTAACGCGCGGGGCATTTTCGTCGGCCTAGATCGACGTGGTCGCCCCTGACCCAGCCGCCTGATTCTATACCATACCTCAGAAAGGGGAAACTGAGGCAAGGGGAGGAGGTGCGGCCAGCCCACCCACCTTCAAGCAGTCTGGCCCGGTCCACGCACCCAGAGCCCAGAGCCCAGAGCCCGGAGTCCTGAGCCCGGTGCCCCCAAGCCCAGGCCGGCCAGGCCACGAGCGGAGGAGACCGCCAGCCCCGGAGCCGCGCACTCACCGCCTCCGCCGCCAGCGACTTCCGGGTGCCGCGCCCGCGCGCCACCGCAGCCAGCCCAGTACCCGCCCGACCCGAAGCCGGCGCGTTCACCATTGGGCCGCGGAGCGAGGGGCGGGGCGGCGCGCCTCATGCCGGCGTCCCGTTGGCTGGGCGCGCTGTCGCTCGGAGGCTGCAGACTCCTGGCGTCCCGCCCCCGGGGCTGCGCCAAAGCTTGGGGCTGCGCGGGCGTCTGAACGCTTCCTGATCCAGCGGCCTTCGGGGACTCCGCGGCTCCCTGCAGGACGCCCTGGGAGGTCGCAGCCGCCCCTGAGTCCATGCCCTCATGGACACCATCTGTCACCTGCTCATCCTGCGGCCTCTCTCAGAAGAGCTACAGGAATGCTCACTTCCGGACCGGCCCCCTCAGACTGCGTCCTGGTCTGCCCATCCTGTCCACTCAACCCCACCTCTGGACCTGGCCATCCTCCTCCTGGTCATCCCTTCCTTCACTTTATGGCCTCCAGGTCGGCTCTTTCCTCCTTGATGTCCCTGCCATTCCCAGTATGTACCCCCAGACCCTGGACTAGGCATTTGAGTACTATACCCTGCACACCCACCACCTCCCCCCTTCCACCCCCCAGTGTAGCCTTTGAGCTCACGTCCAGGTCCAGGCCCCAGTGACGAGGGGCTGGCCCAGCTTGACTTGTGCAGGGTGAGCAGGTGGGCACTGACTGGGGCCCTCCCAACAGGACAGAGGCATTAGCTGGGACCCCTGCTCCTATGGCCTCTGGGCTGTGCCTGGGCCTATGTGGCAGAAAGGTGGAGTCAAAGCCCAGAGGCTTAGGCCCTGCCTCAAAGTGAGCACTCAAAAAACTATGACATGGATGACAAAGACATTAGGGATAATGATAATGTGCAAAGCACTCTAAACCCAATGTCTGGGTCAGCAGTTCTTTCACCCCACTTTATAGATGTAAACACTGAGACTTGGAGCAGTTATGTCATTCAGTTGAAGTCAAAAAAGGTGGCAAGCAAGAGAGGCCACATTAGCTTCAACCTGCGTTGAAGACCTAGGTGCCCTGATGCCCTGCAGGAAACTGGGGCTCAGGGATGGCAAGAGCCTGGCTGGTAATCAGCAAAGGCAAGAGTCTAACCTGGACCTACATGCGGGCCCGTTGTGCTCCACACTTTTGTTGTCTTATCTGTGTTTCTCCTGGAACCCAACAGAACCTTTTACAAGGACTCCAGATGCCCAGGGACTCACGGCCAGCGGGCCACAGACCCAGCCAGACATGGTTGTCTCTCCCACCATTCAACAGTGGGATCATGTGGGGCTGGTACCAGTGATTTCCCTCTGAGCAGCCAAACCTATGCAATCTATAGGGGCAAGAGGTGGTGGTGGTGGGCAAGTGGGATCTGGGGCTTGGGGATGATGGACTGTGCCCTGGGGTTCATGGCAGCAGCTGGAGAGTGGGCTTCCCCAAAGCACCAGGCCATGCACCTCAAAGCTGGACATGAGTTGACCAAGGCTTCCCTTTGCCCACAAAGAGGGATGCAGTAACACGTCAGATGGTGGTTTGCATCCTGTTCTGTCATAGCTTGTGGCCTTGGGCCAACCCCACCCCCAGCCATACTTTTCCCAGCTAGACAGAGCCAGAGCAGACACTCTGATGTTCCTTGTCACCACTGACACTCCAGTCTGGATGACATGCGATGCCAGGAAGCAGGCGACAGCAGATGAACTGGGTCTAGGGTGGGCACCTAAGCCCTGGGATCTTGGGGCTGCAACAGGCTCACTGGCATCCAACCTCTAATTGCACACAAACTCAGATAGGAAGCTCACTACCTTCTGTGGCCACTCTTTTGGTTTCAACAGCTCCAACTCTTGAAAAGTTCTTGACACCCAGCTGAAAGCATTTTCTCTCTGTGGCTTTCCCCGGGTGCCCCACAGCTGTCCGTATGGAGCTAGGTGAGAGGATGAGAGAGGGAGAACACTGGGCTACTGGTCCCTGTGGTCTCCTTTGCTGTGTTTTTCTTTTTTCTTTTTTTTTTTTTTTGAGATGGAGTCTCACTCTGTCTCCTAGGCTGCAGTGCAGTAGTGCAATCTCAGCTCACCGCAACCTCCGCCTCCCAGGTTCAAGCGATCTCCTGCCTCAGCCTCCCAAGTAGCTGGGACTATGGGCGTCTAGCACCACGCCCAGCTACTTTTTTTTGTATTCTTTTAGTAGAGATGGTGTTTTGCTATGTTGGCCAGGCTGGTCTCGAACTCCTGACCTCTGGTGATTTGCCTGCCTTGGCCTCCCAAAGTGCTGGGATTACAGGCATGAGCCACTGCGCCCAGCCTGCCTTGTTGTGTTTCTGACCCCTGGCAGCCTAATGGGCCGACTGCAGGACAGCGGTCCTGAGTCCTGTTTGAATTGGTGCTGCCCCCACATCCTCTGACCTCAGCTAGTGATCCTGCCTGCCGAGGGCAGACAGGTCTCTGCAACCCTATGGGTGGTAGGGGTGGTGATGAGGGGAGAGGTAGTCTCACTTGCACAGATTTTGGTGTATGGTTCTCTCTTTTGCGCTCTTTCAACAGAGGTCTGTCTAGTCCCTCTTGCAAGTGTGGGGAGGGGGTGGTGCAGGACTATGAGGTCACTGTGAGAAGAGGGGCTCCAGCAGAACCAGGGTCCAGTGGCCTTGGAGAGATGGCTGGGGACAGCTGGACTCATTACGTCTACTCCTAAATGGAGGAAACGACCGCTCAGCTACACAGCACCTGAGCCAGAATGTCACCATGGTGCTGCTCCACAGGATGACAGCTACCTGGCTTGTGAGGGCCCCTGCTGGTTCCCCCCCACACCACAAGGTTACGCGGGGCTGGCGGAGGGTCATGGTCCCACTCATGTCAGGTGCTCTCAATCTGGCAAGGAAATGCAACCTATGTGAATCTCAACAGGCAGCGAAGCAGCGTTTCTTCCTGACTCCAGGTAGGGTGAAGAAAATGGGACAGTAGTACGGGGTGGGGGCATAAACGCACAACTCTGCCTCCCCAGACGGAGAGCTGTGGGGCTGTGAGGATGCCAGGAGGAGGTAAGAAAGGGCGGCCCCATGGGGGGCCTGCAGGGTGGGACAAGCCCAAGAGGTCTCTACATCCAGGCCTGGTGGCGGAGGTGAGCCCCTGGTTTACCGAGGGGGTCCCTTCCTGCTCTCGGAAATACTGCAGCTCCTACCTCCACCGTCTCCCCGCTGCGGGGGCCCACGGGCGGTGAGGGTGAGAGAGCCCCCAGGCCCCAGGGTCAGACGACTGTGTTCAAGCAACTGAGAACCTCTCTGAGGCTGTTTCCCAACTGTAAAATGGGGATAGCAGCAGAACTCTCTCTCGCGGTTTGCGTGAGGAATACAATTCGATGCCGACAGGCGGGCGCGGCGCGCGGCGCACAGCGAGTAGCAGGCGCTGAAGAAGGGTACCTGTGAACTGGGGATGGCGATGGAGGCTACGCGGCCGGAGTCCAGGGAAGGGGCGCCGGCCCTGCCAGTCCCTGCTCGGGGCTGGATGGTCGGGGGATGTTCTCGTAAGTCGGCTGGGAGGGAGCGGTGCCGCGTACCCTGCCACTGCCGCCGCAGAGGCTCGGGCAGGTGCGGGGCCGCGGCCCCTCCGCGAGGGGGGCCGGTCATCCGCCGGGACTGACATCCCGGAGGCCCAATGGCAAGCCGTCATCTCCGCTCATCCGCCCAATCGGCGCCGGTTGCCGTGCCGCGCCGGGTCTTCCGACCAATGGGAAAATTTACGGTCAGATGGGGCGGGGCGAAGATTCGCGTCGCCGGCCGGGTCCGCTTTGCGCACGGGCCGTGTGAGGGCTGGAGGGCTGGCCCGGGGTCTCGGGTTGCGCGCTGGGCCTGGAGGGAGGGGGCGGCCCCCGCACCGGTCCTAGTTGCGGCCGCGGGGACTGCGACCCGCGCCGCCTCGCGCCCTGGGAACGCCGCTCCCCGCGCGCCAAGGGACCCAGGGACGCCCTTCTGGGGTCCGAGGCCGCTCTGCGGGGCCGCCCACGCTGCGCTCCAGGTAAGCTTGAGCCAGTGGGCGGGGTGCGAGACGCGGGGCTGGGGCCTCGGGTCGGAGCCGGGACTGGGGGCGGGGCTACAGATATGGGACGCGTTCCGGGCAGCGGTCCGGACAGGGTCCTATCCCTGGAGTGGAGATCCGGGCGAGGGTCTGGGCCGGGCTTCGGAGCCAATCTCCGCCCCACCCGCGTCTTGTCCGCGCGCTCTGCTGCGCCCGAGACCCCGGGCCGGCGGGGGCGGGTCTCTTTGTGCGCGGCCTCGGGGCCCTACCCGACCCGGCCGGGCGCCTTGCACTGAGCGCTCCAGCTGAGCGCGGCCCTACCCCGCAGCCGTGTCCGCCCCGCGCGACGCTTGGCGCCTAGCTGCCAGGGCCCTGCAGCCACCGAAACTTTCCAACGGCCCGAGGGGCGGCAGGCCGGGAACTTTCCTGGGGCAACGCGCCGCCGGGAAGCGCAGGGGCACCGACGGCCCGGAGGTGTCCTCGTGCCGCGCTGCTCCTGCCGCCTCGGGGATGAGAGAGGGCACGCCACCCGGACCTCCGGCCTGGGTCCCCCTCCCCACGCCGCCCTGCCCCCCCTTGGGGCCCGTGCAGAGACACGTCTTCTCCGCTCTGAGGGAGCCTCTGCTCGGTTTGCTGGGGAGTCGCCCTGGGCAGGTGGCCTGACAGCTCCAGCCTATTTTAATTTTTAAATAATTAAATATTGGCTGCTTACAATATTTCACCGTTTCTTAGCTGTGTGTAATGTAACATACTTAAAATGGAACTAAAGGACTTCAGCTCCCTTTCCCTACACCCAGGCATATTTAGAAATAAGGAAAAGAAAGGTGCCCCGTCGGTATTTTTTAGAGTAGGCTCTTAATGCTGCTGTTTAATAACCTCAGGTGGGTACCCACGCTGCTGTGGGGGAAACCTCCCCTATGGTATGGGCCAGCGGGGGTGCAGTGGGAGCCTCCACCTCTCCCGACCTTAGCTTCTCTGGGGTAGCTGCCTTTACTTCTTTCTACTTCCTTACTACTGCCTTATCTGCCTTTACTCCGGGATCCGGGCGGTGGTTAGAGGTCTGGTCCAAACAAGGCGGGTGTTACCTATCTTGTACTCACTGTATTGGAGCTGGGATGGTGCTGAATGGAGGGGGCAGTCAGCGCTCTCTTGCCCGGTGTGCCATGCCAGTGGCCGGTCAGTTCCTGAGCAGGTGATGCGGGCCTTAGATCAGGCCACAGTGTGAGCCGCAGCGTGTCTGGGAAGGCATTTCCCCCAGTCTTGCCCCATCCTATCCGCAGTATCTGCTCCCAGCTGTCCCGTGACCCCACCCTACTCCCATTCTGGGGTCCACCAGGGCCCAGCAGAGGACTGGGCACAGAACATTCGCTAAGGGACTCAAGTCCCAGCTGAGAGGGTAGTTGAGCACAGCCGAGCCAGCCCCTGCCCAGCTCTTGGCTGAGCTGCCCTGTCAGGCTTTTCAGCATAAACACAAGGATCCCCTGACCAAGGTCCCTCCTGGGAGAACAAGGTCTGACCCTCAGTCCTGCTAAATTTGAGCCTCCCCACCCACCACATCTGTGCTGCTTGGCTCCCATGTTTGCTCTGGCACCCCCTCCAGAGGTGGCCCTGCAGTCTCCTCCCAGTCCCGGGGCCCTCTGCATCTCTGTGGCTCTGTGAGGGTAGGGTAGTACCCCTCCTCCTGTTTGTGCTACATAGGGATTCATGGTGACTTCACTGTGCTCCTTCACCCCAGGAGTCTGGCCTGGGGGAGCATGAGGCTGTCCTGAGTGAGAACAGAAGGAGGAGGAGCAGCAGGATCCCCAGTCTCTGGGTGGAACAGGGAGCTCTGCGCACAGATGCCAGGTGCCACCCTCTGTCCAGCCCATCTGTCGTGCTCCCCGCCTGGCCTGGCAGAGGGAGTGACAGGGTAGAGCTGGGATAGGGAGTCAGGGCCCACTCTGTAGATAGGGCCAGGAATGGAGGGTGGGGGTCCAGGGACAGCACTGTAGGGCACCAGGTGGGCTTTGGGGGTCCTGGGGACTTCCCTGATGGTGGCTTAGTCATGGGGAGGCATCTGTTCTTTTGCTACCAGCTTCAATTAAGACCAGGATGAGGCCTGGTGCAGTGGCTCAAGATGTAATCCCAGCACTTTGGGAGACCAAGGCAGGTGGATCACCTGAGGTCAGGAGTTTGACACTAGCCTGGCCAACATGGCGAAACCCTGTCTCTACTAAAAATACAAAAAGTAGCCAGGCATGGTGGCATGTGCTTGTAGTCCCAGCTACTCAAGAGGCTGAGGCAGGAGAATCGCTTGAACCGGGGAGGTGAGGGTTGCAGTGAGCCAAGATCACACCACTGCACTCCAGCTAGGGTGATAGAGGGAGACTCTGTCTCCAAAAAACAAAAACAAACAAAAAAAAAACAACCAGGATGGGCTGGTCATGGTGGCTCACGCCTGTAATCCCAGCACTTTGGGAGGCCGAAGCAGGCAGACAGATCACCTGAAGTCAGGAGTTTGAGACCAGCCTGGCCAACATGGTGAAACCCTGTTTCTACTAAAAATACAAAAAAAATTAACTGGGCCTGGTGGCATACGCCTGTAATCCCAGCTGCTGGGGAGACTGAGGCAGGAGGGTTGCCTGAACCCAGGAGGCGGAGGTTGCAGTGAGCCAAGATTGCGCCATCGCACTCCAGCCTGGGTGACAGGGCGAGACTCTGTCTCAAAAAAAGAAAAAAAAAAAACCCACAAAAAAACAAACAGAAAAACTGAAGATGAAGTCTTGGGTCACTCTGAGGAGACATGGGATCAGGGATCCCTTGGTAGGCTTTCTTGGCTCAGGGGCTTCACATCTTGGCCTATTTCAGGTCGGGAAAATGACCCAGAGCTGGTGGGTGCCTGGGGCCACAGAGCTCCCCCCACCCCATAACCAGTTATGCACAGGCTCTTCCCACTGTCCCTGCTGATTGAGGGGCTGCCGCCTCTGGCAGAGCAACGGGGAGCTGAGCATGGCCACCAGAGGGCAGCTGGGACCGCCACGGCAGGCAAGACCGGCTCCACCCAGCTTCCTGCGGCAGACCAGGACCCTTCCCTAGACACCTGGCTTGGATGGCCGGAGCTCGGCCTCTGAGCTGCCTATTGAGGGCATGGAGTCGGAAAGGAGCCAAGCAAGGCCCCTTGGTGCCCCCCACGTGCTTGGTGCAGGCAGAAGGAGGCCTGAAGGCCAGATGGTGGGTGACCACACACAGGCTCAGCAGGGACAGTGAAGGACTAGCCCCGTGCCTGAGTAGCCCCAAAAGTTCGGTGTCCTTCAAGTGTGTGCCCAGGGGCCTCCCAGGCATTCCCAGGTGTGGCCTGTGCCTCAGTGTCCACAGCAGAAGTGGGTGTGTTCTCACTATGTGCCCAGAGTGGCAGCAGGCCTAGAACACTTGGTTTTGCTGTAGTGGACACCATTGTCATTGAGCAGCATGGACCTTCCCTGTCCAGTGGCCACGGGGCACTCCATGCACCTGCTGCATTGGCTGTTGCCAGGGCATGTTCTCAGCTACCTGCAGTCAGTGTCACCTCGCGCTCACAGAGCAGGAAGCGAGGAGACTTGGGGAGGGGGTGGCCTGCTGAGGCCACACTGCAGGGAATGCAGAGCGAGCTCACCTGGGCCCTTCACTGCCTACCCAGCCCAGGCTGCATCCTCCATCCCAGTTCTGGGCCCAGTGTGTACCCATGGGAGCTGCCCTGTGCCGTCAGCTATCCAAAGGGCTGTACCTTGCCAATCTGGCTGTGTGGCCTGGGCCAGGCTCATGCCCCAGTGTGAGACCTCTCAGCCCTCTGGTTGGACCATGGATACCGTGCCAGAACCACAGGGCTTCCTAGGGCATCAGTGGGGTGTAGCCAGGGGCTGACAGAGCCCCGTGGCCAGCCACCGGGTCTGGACAGTTTGGTGGGGAGCCCCATTGTAGGGGGGCCCGTGGCATGGGTAGGCCCAAGCCATCCTCACTGGGAAAAGGGCCCAATAAAGGGCGTGGTCGTTCCCCGGCTTTGAGGCAGCTGGTACTGGGTCCTTGGCCAGGCAGGTGACCCCAGAGCCTGCAGAGCAGCCTTGAAGTGGTACTCAGGGGGACTCCCCAAGGTGAGCACATCCCCACCTTCCCATATGATCCTATCACTAGTTCTGCCTTCACATCACTGTCATGTCTGTCGTCCCTCTGTCCATTCACTGCCCAGAGCTCCCTTAGGTTGGCCACAGATGCTCTGCTCTGCCCCTGCCTGTACGATGCTGCTATGACTAGTGCACCCTTAGGAAGGATACCTGCAGCTCTGGCTGCTCCTACCGCCCAGCCTCCTGCGGTGCTGCTGTTCTCTGCTCCCACGCATCTCCTGGGGGAAGCCCTCTCCAATGCCTCACTTGGACCCCTTCCCAGGGTCTCCTATTGGCTCTACCATATGGTTGCAGGTTCTTGGCCTGGCTGGACCCCATGAGGTGGGAGGCCCATGAGGAAGGACCCATGTTCTCATTTGGCCACACTTCCCCAGCTGAGTTGGGGGGGCACTTTGGGAGGTCCTGGAGGCAGGAAGACCTGAGTTAAATCCTGGCCCAGCCCCTGTCTGGCCAGGACCCAGTTTCGCCATGTGTAAAATGGGGTATATAGCTGACCTGAGGCACCTGGTAGAGCCAGTGAGATGACGGTTCACAGCCAGTGTGTGTTGGGTCTGTGGCACATGGTGACTCCTGGGGAGAGGCTGGTGCTTATCAGGGATAAAAAAAAAGTCACATGGTTCTCTGTGGTACAAAACCTATGTGAACACTTAAGCTAAAACCAGAGGTTTCCTAGAAATGTCACACTCAGAGCAAAAGCTGGTTCCTAAGCCTCAGACCTTGGAGTAGGAGCAGCATCTCCTCTTCCTGGGGGCGCAGTGCTGGTGGGTGGGCTCCCAACTGGGCCTGCCCATCTCAGGCGCGCGCGCGCGCACACACACTCATATTCACATGCGCACTCATGCATATGCACGTGTGCCTGGCTTGGTCCCGGTTCTTCCCTGCCTCAGGCCCTGCGTCCCACCCCCCATGATCCCACCCTGAGGCATAGGCAGTCGCCCACCCTCACTTGGACTGCTTCCCATGATGAAGAGGCTGTTGTAAGACAGGGAGACACACCGTTGGGGCACCAGAATGGACCATGACCATGAAGGACTATTGGGCAGGGCCTCAGAACAATCTAGAAAACACCATAGAGCCGGGGGAGAGAGCTCTCATTACCCATGTCCCCCAGAGACAGCCTCCCGTCCAAGGCCCAGCCCTTCCCTGTCGGTCTGTGGTGTCCTGTTTTTCATTTTGACAACATGAACACTCTGGCAATATCCCCAGGCCTAGATATAACGAGAGGGAATGTGTCCCCGGGGCCATTAGCTGAGACAGGAAGCCACAGGGTCCTCCCCTGAGGAAGGCTGAAAGCTGTGTGAGCACAGGCACCCCTTTGTCTCCTGCTCCAGCCCATAAGCCTGAGCTCCCCAGGCTTGAGTGCCAGGTCCCCAGTCCCAGACAAATGGTTATTCACACCTGGCCACAGCTCCAGGGCCAGGAACCTGCCTGCTTCCCACCCTCCCTGTGCTGGAGACTGTTAGGGGCAGCTGCCTGCCTGGGAGGGCCCGGGATCTTTTTTGGCCTCAGGGAATCTCAGGAGACGCACATGGCCTGGCCCACAAGGCGGGGAGCAGACCCTAGGGAGGTGGAGCAGATGCCTTATGGTGCTGTGAGCACCTGCGTGGGCCAGCAGGAACCTGAGCCTGGCTACCCTGGGGTAGGAGTACTGCTGTGCTGTGTGTGATGGGAAGACATCATTATCAGTCCACATCTCTGAAGGATCACGTTTCTGAAGGATGGTCAACAGCATTAGAAATGCTGACAAGGAACCCTGGCAGCCCAGTGTCAGCTGCAGTCCTGGACACCTGGGGACAAGAAGGTACACATGAGTGTGTGGTTATGAGTCGGGAGCACCATGGGATGACCTTCAGGTCAGGCATGACAAGGTCCTGCTTAGAGGACGGTCTGGGCTTGTGTACCTTTATCCGGCAGGGACCTACCCAGCTGGATTGACCTCACTCGTGCCCTTTGGTTTCTCTGCAGGAGCCAGAGCCTGCAGGGTGGGCGTCGGGACATGCTGATCTCCCCTCAAGACAGGTGAGTGGCCTGGGTTTAGCTTGGGGACATCCTCTCCCACATAGGACAGCAGAGTGTTCTGGTGGGCCTGGCGGGTGGGGGTGACAGGGATGGACCTGGCCCTGGACACTGTGTGCTCCTGGTCCTTCTCAAACTGTGTAGGCACAGCCCCTGGGCTGGGCAGGGTGGATGTGAGGGCCTCCTGCCACCAGCTTCGGTTTGTTACTGGCCTGAATATGGACAGCAGCCACTGGTTTGATGTCTGGCTTTAGGGACAAGCCTGTTTGGGGCTGGCTGACAAGGTTGCTGGTCAGTGTTGGTTTGGACATTCACTGGGTCTGCTCTTCACCTGCCTGAGCGAGGATGCCAGCTACAGTAGCATCCAGTATTGGCACAGCCTGCTGGGCCAGGCCATTCGCTTGCCTCCCAAAGACTGGAGCCACAGGGACAGAGGATAGTCCTGGAGGCCAGGCACACAAAACTTTGTTTGAAAGGGTCAGATAGTAAGTAATTCAATTTTGCAGGCCTTATGGTCTCTGTCACAGCTGCAGTGCCCTGTCATTGTAGGATGAAAATGGCTGCAGACAGCCCATAACTGAATAGTCTGAACGTGCTCTGATCACAGCCGTAGGCCATGTGTACTGGCCCGTGGCCTCGGGTGTTATCTGTGTTTGGGGTTCCTCTGCTTATCATGGCTGCTAGCTCCAGTGGGACTGAGGCATAGTGCCTGGGAAGCGTGGCAGGGTTGGAGGCTGAGTGGTCCATGTCCCCCAGGACCCTCTGAAGGGTGGTAAGGCATGCCTTGCTCACATCCACACTGCCAGAGTTTTGCCGCGATGGGTGCTGTTCAGCAGAGTGGGTGATGGCTTAAAAGAATGGCTCCTGGCCATTCTTGTTCCTCCAGTCCCCACCCTGGCCATCTGCCTGTCCCCCCAAAAAGCAGTCTCTGTGGGAGGCATGGCTGACAGCCCTGTGGTTTCTCAGTGACACTTAGTGCCCAGTGTGGAGGCGTGGCCCAGCTGGTGCTGTGCCTAAGTGGTAGGGAGAAGGCCACGGCCTCCGGATGCCTGAGTGACCTGGGCTGAGGGCTCTAGGGCAGATGGGAGGGACAGGATGACTGACTCCTTGCCTGTTCCCAAGTCCTTGGGCGTGGAAAGCTGCCGGCCGGGCCAGCCTAGTGGGAGCTGGGTCTGCTGCCACCTGGCTGTGTGGGAGGACCAGCATCTGGCCCAGCATGTCACTGCTCAGGCCATTTGGCCATGCAGGGTCTTCTGGGTTGGGACAAAGAGGCTCAGGCAGGGTACTTGGCTTGCTTGTGGCACAGGTGACAGGGCGTCTCAGGGTGGCAGGAGGGGCTGTCCCACTGCCCTTAACTCCTCGTACGTCACCACACTTCAGGGAGGCCAGGTCAGCCACGCCAAACGACAGCCCTGGTAACAGGGTCCGCAGGAGGGTGGTTGGCCAGGCAGGTCCGAGGCTGCCCAGGCACACTTGCTCACTCTCCCTCCTGTTGCTTGCTCCTTTCTTGTCCCTTCTTTTCCCTCCCCCCTCCAGTTCTTGGTCTTCTCTGTGTTTCTCTGTGGCCTTCTCTGTGCCTCTTTCTCTGCCTTTCCCCATCTCCTGTCCTACCTATCCGGAATGTGGTGATTGGTTTTTCATGTCTGCCCTGGGCACTGGTGCGATGGGTGATGGCATTTGTGCCATCTCTGCTCTGGCCTGGGCAACCTGGGCCCTGGCTTGTGGTTGCCTGCTCTGCTGGGCCCTGGGTTGTGGTCCTGTCCACAGCGGGAGGAGCTGGGGAGGGAGCCTCAGGGCTCAGCTGGGACAGGGGCTGATGTAAACACATGTGTCACCACACTCAGCATCCACTCACCCAGCCTCAGGCTGGGTCCTGGGCATCACAGGCCAGGCCCGGCCCTGCCCCTGAGGAGCTCCCAGCCTGGTTGAGGAGATCTGCAACACACAGAGAAACCAGTGGCCAACTGTGGATGAGTAGCATGGCTCCCTTAGGAGGGGGAGCTGGGAGGGTGTGATGGGGTGGTGCACACTGAGACCAGGCCTGAGTGAGAAGGGCTGGTGGGGACACAGATGCCCTGCCCTTTCCCATAGCTGGCCAGCAGTGGTGTCCTCTCAGAGACCAGCACCAGCCTGGCCTCCATCAGCCGCCGTGTGCCTGCAGGGGGTTACGGCTTTGTCTCCTGCGGCCGCCTGGCCCCCATGACAGGCTTTCTCTTGGGTTTTGATGTGTTTCTCAGCCATTGTATGAGCCTTTATATATTAAAGATGTTAATTCTTCACTCCTCTTCTGCCTACTGCACATTTTTCTCACCCTTTTAGTTTTTGTTTATGATCATTTTGATGTCAAAAATGTTTCATATTTTGTGGTGAAGTCTGTTGGATTTTTCCCCATTTTTAGATATTCCATCTCTCTGTGTAGTCAGCTCTCTCTAGCATGTAGCCAGATAAAGATGCACCTGTCTTTTCTTCTAGAAGGTATTTTTACTTTAGTTTTGTACACAGGATTTAATCTGTCTGTCTTAGTCCATTTTGTGCTGCTGTATCAGAATACGTGAGACTGGCTAATTCCTGAAAAACAAAGACTTATTTCTAACAATTCTGGAGACGGGGAAGTCCAGGATTGAGGGGCCACATCTGGCGAGGGCCTTCTTTGTCGCTGCGTCCCCCAGGAGGTGGCAGAAGGGCAGGAGCACAGGTGAGAGAGCGCTGAAGGAGGCGGAACCCATCCTTTTATCAGTAACCTGCTCCCAAGATAACAGATCCACTCCCACAGTAACGGAATTAATCCATTCATGTGGCAGAGCCCTTGTGACCTAAACACCTCTTAGAGGTCCCACCGTCAACACTGTTGCGTTGGGAGTTAAGTTTCCAACACGTGAACTTTGGAGGACACGTTCAGCCTGTAGCACCAACCAGTGTTTATTCTGATGTAAATGGGCGGCAAGGATTTAACTTTGTTTTTACAGCTGCATCTGAACTGTTTCCTTTTTGTTTGTTTGTTTGTTTTGAGATGGAGTCTCGCTCTGTCACCCAGATTGGGGTGCAGTGGCGCATTCTCAGCTCACTGCAACCTTCACCTCCCACATTCAAGCAATTCTCCTGCCTCAACCTCCCGAGTAGCTGGGATTACAGGTGCCTGCCACCATCACCAGCTAATTTTTGTAATTTTTTTTTTTTAATAGAGATGGGGTTTCACTATGTCCAGGCTGGTGTCGAACTCCTGACCTCAGGTGTCCCTCCTGCCTCGGCCTCCCAAAGTGCTGGGATTACAGGTGTGAGCCACACGCTCGGCCCGAACTGTTTCTTGACTAGTGTCTTCTGTCATTAGAAATTGGAAATGCCCCAACGCCCTCGTGTCTTAGGGTTTGTGGTTGCTGGTGTTGTAAAGGTCGGGGTGGGGGGGCCTCCTGGCTGTTGGTCTGCTGGCAGGCATCCCAGTATCCTGTGTGTGCCTCTGGGGGTGTGTGTGATTGTTCTCTGCGGGTGTGTGTGGTTTCTCCTCCCTGGGACATCTATGGGACTCCCTGTGAGCTGGCACTGCTGGAGCAGGCCAGCTCTCTTGCGAGGGTTGTGGTGTGCCTGGGACCCGTTTCCTGAGAATAAAGCCTGGGCCCCCACTGTGGTGAGACCCTCAGAAGCCCCCACTGCCACCTGGCCCTCTCTGGGTGCCTGGCCTTTTGATGCTGTATGCTGACTAAGGTTGGGGACGCTGCTGGGGCCCCGGGGCCCACAGCCCCTGAGCCAGCCTGTGGTGAGGGGTGTGACTCTCCTGATGTCAGCTCACGTGGCCTCTCATGGGGAAGCAGGGGGGTGTCCCTTGCCCAGGCGGCTGGGAGGACTGGCCTCATCCTCGAGGGTCGTGGGCTCTGGTATCCTCGTGACCTGAGACGGAATTGTTACAGGAAAGGGGTCCTGATCCAAACCCCAAGAGAGGGTTCTTAGATCTCACACAAGAAAGAATTCAGGGTAAGTCCACAGTGCAAAGTGAAAGCAAGTTTATTAAGAAAGTAAAGGAATAAAAGAATGGCTACTCCACAGACAGCAGATCCAAGGGCTGCTGGTTGCCCATTTTTATGGTTATTTTTTGATGATATGCTAAACAAGTAGTGGATTATTCATGCCTCCCCTTTTTAGACTAAACAGAGTAACTTCCTGACATTGCCATGGCATTTGTAAACTCTCATGGCGCTAGTGGGAGTGTAGCAGTGAGGACAACAGAGGTCACTCTCGTGGCCATTTTGGTTTTGGTGGGTTTTTGCCGGCTCATTTACTGCACCCTGTTTTATCAGCAAGGTCTTTATGACCTATATTTTGTGCCGACTTCTTATCTTATCCTGTGACAGAATGCCTTAATTGTCTGGGAAGGCATCCCGGTAGGTTTCAGCCTCATTTTACCCAGCTCCTATTCAAGATGGAGTTGTTCTGGTTCACATGCCTCTGACAGAGGCACCGCTAGACCAGGGGCTCATGTGTGTCCTCCTTGTGTCCCAGCCTCGGGCTGGTGGGCGGGTGGTGGTCGGTGATCTGGCTGCTGCACGAGGACTTTACCTTCGTGGCTGGAGAGCCTGGTGTAGACTGGCCAGCCACCCCTGCTGTGCCACCCCTTGTTCAGGATGACTCGTGGCTGGTGGTGAGGTTGTGCTGTGGGGTCAGCCTGGGGAGGCCTGCAGTGCCCAGGCCACCAGCAAGGGCTCTGCTGAGCTGTCCACAGGCCGCAGTGTGGTGGCTGTTTGGTGCATTTCATCCCCTGTGTCTACCCCAGCTCCCACCTCATCCCTGTCCTCCCTGGAGCGTCCCAGGCCCCTGGGCTTGCCTCTCTGGCCCTGCCTCTCTGGCCCTGCCTCGGGCCTCCCCTGTCCCACTGGCTGCAGTTGGCTCTGGCTGTTTGTGAAACCTCCCTGGACTCAGGCTGGGTGCCTGACCCTCAGCGGAGGGCATCCTTTGAGTCAGGTCCAATGCAGTGGGGGTGTTCCTATGGGAGTGCCCCACCTTAGCTCAGATTTGGGGAGCCTGAGACTTCTCTCACCTGCCTGGCAGAGGACGTGGGGACAGCTATATGGTGTGAGGCTGGGGAAGATGGGGGCTGGGCGCCCCAAACCCCCTCCCCTCTGGCCCCTCTTGCCAGGTTGACCATTTTGCAGTTGGTAAGTTCAGTATTTGAAATATGCCTTTAGTTAAACTTTCTCTTTTTAAAATATTTTTACTCTTCCTGAAATTCTAATTAGGCCATTTACACGTTTGAATTTACTTGCTGCTGTCTGCATTTTGCAAGCTAATGAGGCTGCAGAGATGGCTACCAACCCCATCTTCCCAGTCCTCCCCAGGGCCTTTGCTGTGTGCCCTGGGGGGAGGTGCTGGGTGCCCCCAAGGGCCCATCCAGGGGGCCCATAGTGCCTGGAGGGCCGGTGAGTATACATGTGAAAAAAGTGAGGCCAGGCCACTGAGCAGTCAGGGACCGCATAGGTGGAGAGGTCTCACCCCAACAAGGCCCACCCTTCACTAGGCAGCATCTCCCTCCTCAGAGGCTCCACCACCCACCCCAGGCCTGGAGTTGAGACCTTTGCAGTGCTACAGATGTGTTTCCTGTATCCGCTGGGCCAGGATCCCCTGGGTGTGCCCGAGAGGCTGAGAGCCAGGGAGAGGCCAAGACACCGAGTGGCAGAGGCCAGGTGACTGTGGTGCCAGCACCCCCGCTTTTTGTTTTTGAGACAGAGTCTCGCTCTGTTGCTCAGGCTGGAGTGCAGTGGTGCAATCTCGGCTCACTGCAACCTCTGCCTTCCAGGTTCAAGTGATTTTCATGCCTCAGCCACCTGAGTAGCTGGGACTACAGGCATGTGCCACCACACCTGGCTAATTTTTGTATTTTTAGTAGAGATGGGGTTTTGCCATGTTGGCCAGGCTGGTCTCAAACTTCTAGCCCCAAGTAACCTGCCCGCCTCGGCCTCCCAAAGTGCTGGGATTACAGGTGTATGCCATCGTGCCCAGCCCTTTAAATAATGAAGCAATATGTGCTTGTTTATAGAAAATATAGAAAACACAGTAAAGGAGGAACAAAAACTCATGCCTGTTGCAGGTCCATAGCCCAGCACACCTGACCTCCCGCACCCTCCCCGATGTGTGCTTTCTAAGTGTGATATGTGCCACGGTCCTGTGCCCCTGGCACTGCCCATCAGCGCCCTCTGTTGTCATACCCATGGTGTCCCACTGCGCTGGGCTTGCCTCTCCCCTGGCACCCCGGCTCCTTCCCCTCTGGCCTTGCTCTTCTCCCGGGCATGTTCAGGAGACGGCTCCCATCCTGGATGTTCACGCTGTTTCCAGCTTTTCTCCACCATCAGGGCTGCAGCAACAAACATTTTATGCCCAGAGTGGCTTTTCTGTATTTGAACAACTTGGGCTTGGCCTTGAGGTCCCGGTGGGGCAGAAGATGTGTGTGTGCTGGGGGCAGAGCCTTGGTGGGATGGTCAGACACCAGGGACACCAAGGCCTCAGGGAGCAGCTGAAGGAAGGGGCCACAGCAGCCCCTCTCCAGAGAGACAGCCACTCTCACCTTCTGCAGGCAGCGCCCGCCCAGGGCTCTGCACTGAAGATAGACCCCCCACTGGGAAGACAGTTCAGGGATCTGCCCCTTCCATGAGGTGCCTCTACCCTGTGCATGGCTCCTTATCTGTGAATTAGGAGCCCAGATCCCCCAGCGGGGGTGTGAGGTGACACAGTTCCTGGTGTGCTATGGGATCCAGGCTATCCTGGGCCTGGAGCTGGTCCCCACTGAGCCTGCCTCCAGCACCTCGCACAGTAGGTGTGGGAGCTTCTCACTCAGCCTCTGCTCCCCCTCAATCCTGTGCCCTTTCTCACCCCAGCCTGGTCCCTGTGGGGGTTGGTGCCTGGTGATGCCAGCACTCCTGCAGATGATCACCTCCCAGGCAGGGCTCTGGGACCTGCAGCAAGGGCATTGCTGGATCCTGGTTGTGAAGAGGGCACACAGGGCTGAGCCTCCTGTGCACACAACTGGTGCACCTTAGCTCCCCCCCACCTCTGGTTACAGGCCCCTGTGCAGGTGCGGGCGCCAGGGCTCTGTGGAGGGGATCAGCTGTGCCCCTTGCAACATGTCATTGGCTACCTGGTCTCCCAGCACAGAGAAGGGTGGGGCTCTGGGGACCCTGTTGAGAAGGCCTGACAGCCCTGAGGGGAGTAGGAGGAGGGAGAAGAAGGATTCGGGAGGAGGTAGGGGACAGGGAGATTTGGGATGGGGTTCCGGGTTGGGTACAGGAGGAGTTGGGGTGCAGGAGAATTGAGGTCAGCAGGAGGTGGTTGGGGGCCTGGAGCCAGGGCCCAGGAATGGAGGGGAGAAGAATGATACCCCTCTTTTTTTTTTTTTGAGACAAAGTCTCACATTGTTGCCTGCGCTGGAGTGCAGTGGCGTGATCTCAGCTCACTGCAGCCTCCACCTCCCAGGTTCAAGTGATTCTTCTGTCTCAGCCTCCTGAGTAGCTGAGAATACAGGCATGTGCCACCACAGTGGGCTAATTTTTTTCTTTTTTTTCTTTTTTTTTTTTTTCGAGGAGTTTCACTCTTGTTGCCCCGGCTGGAGTGCAATGGCGCAATCTCAGCTCACCGCAACCTCCGCCTCCCAGGTTCAAGCGATTCTCCCGCCTCAGCCTCCCAAGTAGCTGGGATTACAGGCATGAGCCACCATGCTCGGCTAATTTGTGTGTGTGTGTGTGTGTGTGTTTAGTAGAGACGGAGTTTCACCATGTTTGTCAGGCTGGTTTCGAACTCCCGACCTCGGGTGATCCACCGGCCTCGGCCTCCCAAAGTGCTGGAGTTACAGGTGTGATCCACTGCGCCCAGCCTAATTTTTGGTATTTTTAGTAGAGATGGGTTTCACCATGTTGGCCAGGCTGGTCTCGAACTCCTGACCTGGTGATTTGCCTGCCTTGGCCTCCCAAAGTGCTGGGATTACAGGCGTGAGCCACTGTATCCGGCCTATGTTCTAAGCACCCTGACTGCACCTGGCACCTTCTGGGAACTGAGGTTGCTGGGGAGGGGCCTTCTGAACAGACTGGGGCAGGCAGGCCGTGGCCCCAGGTCCTCCAGTCAGTGAGCAGAGACTGTAAGCCTCACCTATGTCCCCCTGCCTGGGGACAATGGGGTCTTATTGCCTCCCGGGAGGGCTGGCAACCTGCCTAGGGCCCTGGAGAGGACAGGGCATGGTCAGGACCCCACCCGGTTCCACCTCCTCTCAGCTGGAGCTCCCCCAACCCAACTGCTCTACCTGCTGAAGCCCAGACTCGATTGGGGCCAGGGACTTGGATGAGACCCATCTTCCTCCAGGGCCTCAGAACATGTGGGAGGGGAGGGTCTTATACTGGGGAAACCGAGGCTCAGCCAGCCAGCCCAGCCCCAGGCAAGCACACCCTCCATTTTCCAGGCTTTTTGGTGACATTTCTATGGCATTTGCCCATCTGCAGGGAGCTATTGTTTGTAATGAGACTAATTCAGTTATTTGTGTTTGAAGAAAGAATTCCAGACATTTATTTACCAAACCTTCGAAACAGAGGCATTGGTTAATTTTAAATTAAGGCTTCATGTTCACAGACATTTGTCTTTGCAGAGCCAGGGTCTTCCAGAGGTTCAGTGTTGCTGGGGGTGGGTGTAGGCAGGCCCGAATGTGGTGCAAGGAAGGAGGCTCCCTGTGACCCAGTGACCGAGGCTGACAGCTTTGTGTCTTGGGGAGCCCTGGGTCTCGAGGTCCAGTCCATAGGCTGGCATGGTCTCCTTACTCCTGGTGGTCTTCCCCAACCCTAAACCCCACCTGTCCTGCCCTGCTTACTTGGAGCCTCTCCACCCCCACTGTATTAGGCTTTTCTTTCTTTGCTATAAAGAAGTACCTGAGACTGGGTAATTTATAAAGAAAAGAGGTTTAATTGGCTCACAGTTCTGCAGGCTGTACAGGGAGCATAGCTCCAACATCAGCTTCCGGGGAGGCCTCAGGAAGCTTCCAGTCCTGGTGGAAGGGGAAGCGAGAGCAGGCATTTCACATGGTGAAAACAGGAGCGAGAGAGAGAGGAGGGGAGGTGCCACACACTTTTACACAGCCAGATCTCGTGAGAATTCACTCACTATCACAAGGACAGCACCAAGAGGATGGCGTGAAACCACTCATGAGAAATCTGCCCCCATGATCCAGTTCATCTCCCACCAGGCCCCACTTCCAGCATTGGGGATTACATTTCAATGTGAGATTTGGGCAGGGACAACTATTCAAACTATATCACCCACCGATAGTGATGACCTCCCAGAGCCACTGCCCCTTTGGTAGGGCAGGAGGAATGTCCTCCAGATCTGAGGACAGTAGGCTTGGGCAGTGAGGAAAGGGACTGGGTAGGAGTGGGGCAGTGTCCCCTGTCCCTTCCTCTGCAACTGGTCAGGGCTCCTTCTGCCAGGGCCTTGGAAGCTCCTGCGCTGAGCCTGGTTTTCTTGCCACTCCTTCATCAAATATTTATGACTTCCTCCCATGAATCTCCCCATCCCCTTCAGGATAAAAGCCATCAGTCCCTGGGACGCCACCATCCTTGCTCCTTGCCCACCCCTTCATCAGATGTTTATGACTTCCTCCCATGAATCTCCCCATCCCCTTCAGGATAAAAGCCATCAGTCCCTGGGACGCCACCATCCTTGCTCCTTGCCCACCCCCACCTTGGACTCTGCAGAGTGCTAGGCTGGCGCACTCCCTGATCACTCTAGATGCAGAGATGGCCTCACCAAGGCAGCACCTCCTGAGCCTCTGGAGCCCCAGGGCAGTCCTTCTCATGACACTTCTTCAATTTCCTGGACAAATTGCCTTCAGCGTATGGCCCAGCTCTGATTCTTCAGGCTGGTCTGCGCACAGGAGCTACGATGCTTTGCTGGCCAGTGCACTGTTCTCTGGCTGCTCATCCTTGCTTTCTTCATGCAGCAGAAGCAAGTCAAGCACCTGCTATGTGTCAGGTGCTGTGCTGGCTGCTGCCCCTGCCCTGGCCTGTCACCCGGCCGAAGCCCAGGTGGTTTCTCTCTCTGACTTGGGTCAGTTTCAGCTGTAGAGGCAGGGGAAGGTTTAGATTTTTGTAAATCTCCACCCAGACAGAGGCCTGAGAGCACAACAGGCAACTTGACAGTGTGATCCTGGGCTCACAGGTTAATTTTCTGTATCTTCTGGTCCTGTCCTCTCTAAACAATGTCTGTTGAAAATTTCTTTCTGGCTTGTGAAAGGTAGTCAATGATAGGTACAATTTTTATTCCCTTAACTTCCATATTTTCTTAGTCATTTCAATGGGAATTTTTGTTTGGGGCCTAGTTTACTCATATTCATTCTTTATTGTTTGATAATTAAATGGTTTAAGGCTATTAATTTGCCTCTGAGTACAATTCTGACCATAACCCATACATTTTAAGGTATGATGCGGGAGTATATTTTTTCACTGTTTCTAAACAGCCAATTCTGTATTCTTAAATTTTTATTTTTATTTTTATTTTATGAGACAGGGTCTCACTTTGTCACCCAAGCTGAAGTTCAGTAGCATGATTACAGCTCACTGCAGGCTCGACCTCCCAGGCCCCAGTGATCCTCCTACCTCAGCCTCTCTCAAGTAGCTGGGACTACAGGTGCACGCCACCATGCCTGGCTAATTTTTCTCTCTCTTTTTTTTTTTATGGAGATGGAGTCTCACTCTGTTGCCTAGGCTGGAGTGCAGTGGCACAATCTTGGCTCACTGCAATCTCTGCCTCCTGGGTTCAAGCGACCTTCCTGCCTCAGCCCCCCTAGTAGCTGGGACTACATGCGCCCATCACCATGCCTGGCTAATTTTTTTTGTATTTTTAGTAGAGACGGGGTTTCGCCATGTTGGCCAGGCTGGTCTCGAATTCCTGAGCTCAAGTGATCCACCCGCCTCGGCCTCCCAAAGTCCAAAGTGCTGGGATTACAGGTGTGAGCCACTGTGCCCAGCCATGCCTGGCTAATTTTTGTATTTTTTGTACAGACAGGGTTGTGCCATGTTGCCTAGGTTGGTCTCGAACTTCTGGGCCCCAGCAATCCACTTGCCTTGGCCTCCCAAAGTGCTGGGATTACAGGTGTGAGCCCCCGCACCCAGCCTTAAATTTTTACCTTTGATACACTATTTATATATAGGCCAGGCGCGGTGGTTCGTGCTTGTAATCCCAGCACTTTGGGAGGCTGAGGCAGGCGGATCACGAGGTCAAGACATCAAGACCATCCTGGTCAACATGGTGAAACCCCATCTCTACTCAAAATACAAAAATTAGCTAGGCATGGTGGCACACGCCTGTAGTCCCAGCTACTCGGGAGGCTGAGGCAAGAGAATCACTTGAACCCAGGAGGCGGAGGTTGCAGTGAGCCGAGATCACGCCACTGCACTCTAGCCTGGCGACAGGGCAAGACTCTGTCTCAAAAAATAAATAAATAAAAGGGTATTACGCAATTTCTTATTATGTGAGGGAGCCTCTTTTTTTCTTTTTTTTTTTGAGACAGAGTCTCACTGTGCTACCCAGGCTGGAGTGCAGTGGCGCGATCTCGGCTCACTGCAAGCTCCGCCTCCCGGGTTCACCCCATTCTCCTGCCTCAGCCTCCCAAGTAGCTGGGACTACAGGCACCTGCCATCATGCCTGGCTAATTTTTTTGTACTTTTAGTAGAGACGGGGTTTCACCATGTTAGCCAGGATGGTCTCGATCTCCTGACCTCGTGATCCGCCTGCCTTGGTCTCCTAAAGTGCTGGGATTACAGGCATGAGCCACCACGCCCGGCCAGTGAGCCTCTTTTTTAATTTTAATTTTTAATTATGGTAGAATACACATAACAAAATTTACTATCTTAACCATTTTCAAGTGTACAATTCAGTAGTGTTGTTTGTTCACATTGCTGTACAACCAATTTCAGAACTTTTTTTTTATTCTTGCAAAATAGAAACTCTGTACCCATTAGAAAACTCCCCGTTTGCCCCTTTCTTGAAGTGCTTCTACTTTTCCTATTGTTTGACTACTTTAGATGCCTTATATAAATAGAATCTCACAGTATCTGTCTTTTTGTGACTGGCTTATTTCACCTAGCATTGTGAGAATAGCATATGTCAGAATTTGCTGCGTGATATTCCATTGTGTATCTATACCACATTTTGTTTATCCATCTATCCACTGGTGGACGCTTGGGTTGCTTCCCCTTTTTGGCTATTGTGAATAATGCTGCTGTGAATGTGATTGTACACATATCTCTTGGAGACTCCGCTTTCAATTCTTTTTTTTTTTTTTTTGAGACGGAGTCTCGCTCTGTCGCCCAGGCTGGAGTGCAGTGGCACGATCTTGGCTCACTGCAAGCTCTGCCTCCCGGGTTCACGAGTAGCTGGGACTACAGGCGCCCGCCACCACGCCCGGCTAATTTTTTTGTGTTTTTAGTAGAGACAGAGTTTCACCGTTTTAGCCAGGATGGTCTCAATCTCCTGATCTTGTGATCCACCCGCCTGGGCCTCCCAAAGTGCTGGGATTACAGGTGTGAGCCACCACTCCCGGCCTCAATTCTTTTAGATACATAATGCAGAATTTTCTGATTGCTGGACCATATGGTAATTCTATTTTTAATTTTTTGAGGAACTGCCATATTGATCTTACATTCTCACCAGCAGTGCATAAGGGTCTTAATTTGTCCGTATCCCTGCCAACACTTTTTAATTTTTTTTTTTAGAATAGCCATCCTAATGGGTGTAAGGTGATATTTCATTGCAGCCTTGATTTGCGCTTCCCTAATGATAGAAGTGTTGAGCAAATTTTTTAACATGCTTGTTGGCCATTTATATATCTTCTTTGGAGAAATGTCAGTTCAACTCCACTCATTTTTGAATTGGATAATTTGCTTTTTTGCTGTTGTTAAGTTTTGGGAGTTCTTTACATATTCTGGATATGAATTCCTTTTCAGATATATGATTTACAAATCTTTTCTCCCATTCTGTTGGTTGCTTTTTCACTATATTGATTGTGTCCTTTGATGAACAGACATTTTAAATTTGGATGTAGTACAATTTATTTTTACTTCTATTGCTTGTGTTTTTGGTGTCTTATCCAAGATATCATTGCCAAATCCAGTGTCATGAAGACTTTCCCCTATATTTTCTTCTAAGAGTCTTATAGTCTGAGGTCTTATGTTTAGATCTTCCATCTATTTTGAGTTAATTTTTGTATATGTAATAAGGCAAGGGTGTGAGTTCATTCATTTACATGTGTGTATCCAGTTCCATCATTTGTTGAAAAGACCATCATTTCCCTAATGAATGGTCTTGGCACCTTTGTTGAAGGTCATTTGACCATATTCATGAGGGTTTGTTTCTGGGCTCTGTATTCTATTCCATTGGTCTGTGTGTCTGTCCTTATGCTAATACCACACTATTTTGATTACTATAGCTTTGTAGTAAGTTTTGAAATCAAGAAGTGTGAGTGCTTAAACGTTGTTCTTTTTCCAGATTGTTTTGGCTCTTTGGGCTCCTTAAAGATTGATATAAATCTTATGATCAATTTCTCTGTTTCTGCAAACAATGTCATTGGGGTTTTTTTTTCTTTTCTTTTCTTTTGACAGGTCTTGTTCTGTCATCTAGGCTGGAATGCAATGGTGTGATCCTAGCTTACTGCGGCCTTGAACCCCTGGGTTCAAGCAGTTCTTTAGCCTCAGCCTCTGAGTGGCTAGGACTACAGATACATGCTACTATGCCTGGCCATCATTGGGATTTTAATAGGAATTTCACTGAATTTGTAGATCCCTTTCAGTAGTATCATCATTATAACAGTGGTAAATCTTCCTAGCCATGAACATGGGATATCTTTCCACTGATTTAGGTCTTAATTTTTCTTGGTAATGTTTTATAGTTTTCAGTGTACAGATCTTAAGTTTCTTAAGTTTAGTACTATGTATTCTATTCTTTTTAATGGTATTGTAAGTGGAATAGTTTTTAAAATTTCCCTTTCCAGTTGTTCATTGTTCATATATAGAAATGCAACTGATTTCTGGGTATTCATTTTTTATCCTGCACCTTTGCTGATTTCATTTTTTACATCTAATAGAGTTTTTTAAAAATGCATATAGAATCTTTATGGTTTTATATAAGGTTATGTCGTCTATGAACAGAGATAGTTTTTCTTCTTTCTTTCTAATTTGGATGTCTTTTATTTCTTTTTCTTGCCTAATTACTCTGTCTAAAACTTCTGGTACTACGTTGAATGGAAGTGGTCAAAACATCCATCTTTGTCTTGTTTATGATCTTAGGAGAAAAGCTTTCAGTCTTTCACCATTAAGTATGATGTTATGGGCTTTTCATATATAGCTTTCATCATGTTGAGAAAGTTTCCTTCTTTTCCTAGTTTGAGTGTTTTTATCATGACAGACTATCGAATTTTGTTAAATGTTTTTCCTGCATCATTTGACATGATTGTAATTTTTGTCCTTTATTCTATTACTGTGGTGTATTACATTGATTGATTTTTGTACATGGAACCATCCTTGCATTCCAGGAGTAAAATCCCACTTGGTTAGGTTTATAATTCTTGTAAAATGCAGGTGAATTTGGTTTGCTAGTGTTTGTTTGTTTTGAGAATTTTTGTTTCAGTATTCATAAGGGTTATTGGCCTGTGGTTTTCTTTTCTTGTAGTGTCTTTTCCTGGCTTTGGTATTAGGGTAAGGCTGACCTCATAAAATGAATTAGGAAGTGTTCCTTCCTATTTATTTATTTATTTATTTATTTATTTGAGACGGAGCCTCGCTCTGTTGCCCAGGCTGGCGTGCAGTGGTGCAATCTCGGCTCACTGCAAGCTCTGCCTCCCGGGTTCATGCCATTCTCCTGCCTCAGCCTCTCTGAGTAGCTGGGACTACAGGCGCCCGCCACCACGCCCGGCTAATTTTTTGTATTTTTAGTAGAGACGGGGTTTCACCGTGGTCTCGATCTCCTGACCTTGTGATCTGCCCGCCTCGGCCTCCCAAAGTGCTGAGATTACAAGCGTGAGCCACCGCACCCAGCCCTCCTTCCTCTTTATTTTTGGGAAAAGTTTGAGGACGATTGGTGTTAAAATTACTTGAATGTTTGGTAGAATACACCGGTGAAGCCATCTGGTCCTGGGCTTTACTTTGCTGGAGGTTTTTTGATTACTGATTCAGTTTTGTTGCTAGTTGTAAATCTAATCAATGTTTTCTATTTCTTCATGATTCAGTCTTGGTAGGTTGTGTGTTTCTAGGAAATTTTTCCATTTCTTCTAGGTTATCTAATTTGTTGGTGCATAATTGTTTATGGTAGTCTGTTACCATCTTGTTACTTTAATGTTATACAAAGAAAAGGAAAACAAATTGAGTTTTCTTTTGTTCTGTTTTATTGTTTGGTTGTTGTTTGGCTTCGTTAGATTTTTGTTTTGTGGTTCTTGGATTCGTACCTAATCTGCTGGAGTCATCAGTCCACAGACCCATGAATTTCCTGAGCCAGTAAAAATGCTTCCAATGGGCAGCTGACAGAGGACTGCTACAGACAACTGGAGCTGCCTTAATGCATTCAGAATCGCAGGCCCTTGCTGAAAAAATCAATTCCACACATCAGCAGCTGCTATTCCCTTGACACAATCTCCATGCGCAGGCTGTGGGCTTCTCACAAACTTGTGGTGGTAGCAGCCCCCAAGTTTGAATCCCAGCAGTGCAAGCACAGGATCCCTTGGGTTATACAGGCCTCATGGACTCCCAAATTCTTCTCTTCTTTTGGTTCTTAAAACTACTTCTCTGGGTAGTCCAGGGCTCTAGGTAAGATGAGTTTGCTGCCTCTGAAAATCCAGAAACCTTACCATAATTTTTCCTTATGGGGTTTCAGAGCGATGTTAACTTTGTAAAAGATCTCAAGTAAAGAGGAGAGGCGTTTGTTTGTTTTAACAAAGCTGTCAGCTCTTTTTTATCATAAAACAGCATCTGAGCTGTGAGAGACGGGAGCCAGGGAGCAGGCAGCAGCGTGTTGAGGCTGACATTTACAGAGGGACAGCATGCAGCCCCTGCAGGCCTGCAGACGGCCTGGTGCAGAGAGAGGCCCAGGCTTCAGCACAGCCCGCAGGTCAGAGCTGGGCACCCTCCTCCCTGCACCTCGAAGTGGACACAGCGCATTTAGGAGCCAGAGGAAATGAGACTGAATTGTAAAAGCCAGAGATAGACACATCCATGACTTCCTGGGCTTCTTTTCTGGACAGAAAGCTCATACTCTAACTCAGATTCCAGCCCCGACGCTGACAGCCCCGTTGGATGTACTCCTGTTAAGGTGGTTTCTGGCCGTTTTTCTGTGGTTGGAAGAGCACTGTCTGTCATTCTCCCTCTGGGAATTCCTATCATGTGGAAGTTTAGTCCTGGGCTCTGTCTTCTGTGGCTCCTACCATCCTCTTGTCATCTCTCCTGTTTGCTGTTGGGGTTGGGAGGACCGTCTTAGTGTACTTTCTCCAGCCTTACACTGTGTGTTTTCTGCAGTCTGCTGTTTACTGCCTCTGCCGGGATTTTCTTTAAATCTCCATGGGATCCTCATTATTTATAGCAGCTCCTTTTCTTTCTTTCTTTCTTTTTTTTTTAGATGGAGTTTTGCTTTTGTTGCCCAGGCTGGAGTACAGTGGCATGATCCTGGCTCACCGCAACCTCTGCCTCCTGCCTCAGCCTCAGTCCTGAGTAGCTGGGATTACAGGCATGCACCACCACGCCCAGCTAATTTTGTTTGTATTTTTAGTAGAGATGGGGTTTCTTCATGTTGGTCAGGCAGGTCTTGAACTCCCGACCTCAGGTGATCCGCCCGCCTTGTCCTCCCAAAGTGCTGGGATTACAGGTGTGAGCCATCGTGCCCGGCCAGCAGCTCCTTTTCATTGTGGTCTGTGGCCAGTGGAGTTGAACACCGTCTTTAACCTTCTAGGGCACATACCAGCTGTTTCCTAAGAAATACACCAAATGTGACTCAGCGGGAAGCGGCTTCCTGAGTCTTCCCATGGTGGAAGGGTCTTCCCTGGGCACTAGGCTGCTGTAAGGTGTGCTTGTCCCTGCAGGTGGGTCTGTGCAAGCTCGGGGTCTGCAGGCCCAGCCACTCCCGCCTGTCTCAGAGGAACCTCATATGAGATCAGAGGCAGGGGGTCCTGCAGATTGTGGTGTTAGGGGCAGGCTTGACCTGGCCTCAGGGGTCTCGGAGGGGGTCTGCCTTTCCCGGTGTCCAAGACAGGAATGGGGTCTGTCTAGCATGCTGATCCTCACCAGGAGCCAAGATGTCCCCCACCCCCCAAAGGGCCTGTCAGGACTTCTAGGTGGGATAAGCAGCAGCCACGTGGGTGTGGACGAGTGTGCCTGCTGGTGCGTGTGCCTGTGGGGCAGCTGTGGGTCCCTGTGCGTGGATGTGCTTGTGTGTGTGTCTGTGTGTGTCTTAGTTCATTCGCGCTCTGCCACCAAATACCTTAGATGGAGTCCTTTATAAACAACAGAAACATACTATTCACAGTGCTGGAGGCTGGTAAGTCCAAGATCGAGGCACCAGCAGATTCCATGTCTGATGAGGGCTGTTCATAGATGGCGCTTTTTGTGTGTCATCTCGTGGCGGAAGGGGTAAACCAGCCCCCAAGGGCCACTTTGATAAGGACACTGATCATATAAGGGCACTAATCACCTCCTAAAGGCCCTACCTCTTAATACTGTCACATTGGAGATTAGGTTTTAACGTGAATTTGGGGGACACTAGCATTCACACTGTAGCAGTGTGGGTGGCTGCACACATGTGCCAGTAGGTGGCTTTGAGGAGGGCCCCAAACTGTCAGCACTTCTCCCACCTCTTTGTGGCGGGGACTGGACACACAGTCAAGTCCTGAGGCTCTCCTGGTGTGTGGGGGTGGGAGCCAGATGGGAGTCTGCAGGGTCTGGAATCTGCCCTGGATGGGGTGGTGCAGCCCCCTGCCTGGCCCTCTGCGTTGCTTGCATATGAAAGGCAGGACTTTGCGTACTTGCTGGAGGTTGGTGTCTAGGCCTGTTGCCATGGGCACTCCGGAGTGGAGCTGGTCCCAGCAGAGGAGGGGGTTGGGAGCGGCAAGGCCAGCGTCCAGCTTAGGCTCTGGGAGGGATGGACTGTACCCCAGGCACCCTGGGAGCAGCCAGCGCTGGCCAGAGGCCACAGAGGACCCTGGGGCAAAGGCAGACCAAAGGTGACGTGGAACCTCCCTACATATGACAGGGTGGACTCTACTTCATGCTGGGTCAAGATCTCACACCACTGGCTCCTCTGATATGCTGGGTGGGAGAAGGGTACAGTGAGGAGCACCTTTCCCAAGGGTTTTGGGACTTTCAGGGGACAGGCTGTTGTCCCCAAGGGATGGCAGCACTGCCTCCTTCCTGAGGCTCACCTCTCAGTGCTGGGTCCTGGTTCTGCCCCTTCCAGTGCGGGAAGATGATGACTGGGAAAGTGACTTTGTCCCCCTGTTCTAGAAGGTCGGGGAGGGTCCTTTGGAGGAGGCACTGGGGCTTGCACCTGTCTTAGCTCTCGGCTTCACAGGCTGAAGCTGCCGGTGGTTCTGTCTCCAGCCTGAACCCCTTTCTTCCAAAACTTCATGCATCTAGTGGTCCCTCAGCCTCTCCAGCCTCAGAGACTCCCTTTGCACCCTCCCACTTAGGGTCCCGGCCCTTCCCTCCAGCCACCCAGGCCTGATCCCTGCGGTCAGCCCAGACTTATGCTCTCACCCACACCTTCCTCTGATCCATTCTGAACCACATGGCCTATGTCCACCACAGCAACCACCCTATGGCCACTCCCCGCCACGGCAGCTGGAGGGTCCCAACCCCCACCCGTGTACCTGCAGGTGTCAGCAGAGAGTGGGATGCCAGTGGGGAAGGCCAGGTTGGGAGGGGTGTGGTGAGGGCCTCCATTGGGGGTGCAGCAAGTGCTTGCTGACCCAGGCACTGCCGTGTGGGGGCAGCCCTTGGCCTCACTCCCTAGTAGTCGGGTAGATTTGCCTACAAAAGGATGGATCTCTCCCTGGGCTAGCGCCTCCTGGTGCTGCCGCAGGGGGCCAGTGACCCCCCCCCCGGGGGGCTTAGTTAGCAAAGCTGCTGTGGGTCAGAGTGAGGTCAACTGGGGAGGGCCTCTAGGCAGGGTGCCCGCATGCAGGGAGCTGCCAGGTGCCTGGTCAGCAGCAGTCAGTGGGTAGAGGGGTGGGGGTGGGGGCAGGGACTCTCAGGCCAGTACAGGAGGGGCTCCAGGGCTGGGAGTCTGGGGAAATGTGGCCTGGCCTCCTCTGCGTCCCTGGCTGTGGGGCTGTAACATGGATGGGACAGCCATGCTGTCACTGTGCCAGGGACCCACATCATCCTCAGGGTTCCATTTCCCCAGCCCTGGAATAAGCCAAGCCATGGTGGGTGAGGTTCCCTGTTATCCAACTCTGGCCTGTCCCAGAGTTGTGGCTGCAGCAAGGCTGGCGACATTTTCCCCTGGGCAGGTAGGTGAAGACGGAGGCTGAGGCCAGAGAAGTGAGAGGACAGTAAACTGGGTGGGGCCCGGATGCCGGGGCCAGTCCTCTCAGCACACCTGGTGCCAGACCTCCCACTGTCTGACCTGCCGTCTCACGGCCCCTGCCTGCCCTCCCACGGAGGACTTCCTGCCCCCATCTCCCACCAGGCACTGTTCTGCAGCCATCCTGGGCATTTCCTGACCGGTGGGAGCTCCCCTGCCAGTGCTGTTTTCACTGATCTAAGCAGAGTGTGTTCTTTGTCAAAACAACGGGGGAAAGCGGGAACCCCCCAGCTCCTGCAGAGAGGCTTCTCGGTGCTGTCTCTGCCTAGCCTCAGCCTGGCCTCCAGGGCTGTCCGGCCCATCCATCCAGAGACCCTTCTGGGTGGGCAGCTGGGGCGGGCTGGCCTAACCTCAAGGCTCTCCTACCTCAGCTTCCTTGGCTGTGAAACCTGGGGGGGGAGCTGGGCCGGCGGGCCCTGCTTTACCCCCCAGGGGCTGCACCCCACCTCCCCTCAAAGGGGCTTTGTGTCACCACAAAGAGGCTCTGTCCCTCAGGAGAAGCCTGGGTGTTGCCATGGTGATACAGGGGCTGGGAAGAAGGGGTCTACCCCCTGTCTTCCGGCGGGGGAAAGGGCGTTGCAGGCTGAGGGCCCTGTGCGCTCAGGCTGGTGGCCAGCGTGGTGACTGCTGCACCTGCCCGCTGAGGCCCCTCAGCCTGGTGGACAGCTGTCCCCTACAGTGCCTCAGTGGGGCCGTAGGGCGTGGTAGGGCAGGGCTCCTAGGCCCTGTGGTGTCTGCCTGTGATCCCAGCCTAGCTGTGAACCCTGTCAGTTCCCTCCTCAGGGATGCTTTGGTCCCTGTGCCCACCCCAGAGTACAGAGGACGGGGCTCAGCTCCATGTCTGGGTCTTGTTACACCCCACCTCTGCCTCCACTGTGCCTGCCCTCCCTAAGGCAGGGCATGAGTCACACGGCACCTTGCAGGGTGGGTGCCCCTCCCGGGAAGGCATGGAGGCAATGGGCCAGCCACTGCCACCAATGTCCGGCCCACTTAGTAGGGCACTACACCTCTCCACACCCCTACAGACTTCATGCTCATCATTGGGGGCGGAGTGGGTGGGCTGAGTGTGCAGGGGAGAAGACACTGCGCTGGCAGCCCCTGCAGCCCTCTCCCTGGAGCTTCCTGGCCTTTGAGCCCTTGGTGGTGCCCTGGGCAGGCTGCAGCAGGGAGCCCAGAGAATGTGGCCCCTCACTGCCACTGCTCCACGGCTTGGAGTCTGCAGGACCACCTACTGCTGCAGCTGCAGCTAGAGTCTGGGTCAGGCACAGGAAGGGCATTGGGGGCTGTTTTGAATTGGGACCTGGAGGACTCCTTTCCGCTCCATCTCATGTCTCCTCATGGAGAGGCAGGTCTCAGGGGACCAAGGAGACTTAAAGGATGCTGCTGTTGGCACAGGGAGCAGGTGTCTATGACCTGCTGGATTGGGAGTCTTAAGCCCAGACCCTTTAGGGACCTCCAGCAGTGGCTCCCTGTGGCTCATGCCTCCCACGGAGGAGGGACAGTTGCTGGGACACTTGCCTGCCCCGCCTGCTCACCTGTCACATCCTGCCTGTAGTCACTGGGCTCGTTTGGCCACTAGAGCCAGCCCTTGTCCTAACCTTAGGCTGCCCAGCTCCCTGGCCCCCAGCAGTGTCCTTGCCTTGACCAGACTCCCAGCTTCCGTATCAGCCCCACACAGCCCCTAGTCCCCCTGGACCTCCCATCCAGCAGGCCCCCAGGGGCTGACCAGTGTAGCTTTGGTCTTGGCCACCTTTGACCTTGGGCACTGCATTAGTGCAGGGCAGAAGCAGCGTGGGAAGAGGCCCTTTCTGAGTATTCTCCCTGGACATGGGAGTGGTCCCTCACATGATCAGCAGGTGCCACTGAGTGAGCATGTGGACAGCCTGGGGAGCTATCTCTGTCCCTCTACCCAACCCCCGATGGCGTCTCATCCAGCCTGGCTCGAAGCCTCTGCTGGGGTAATCAAATTTCCAGGCTGAATCTGATTATGGCCCTCTGACAGTGGGCACCACCCTGGCCCCTGGGGAGATTAGTCCCTGGCCTCTGCTTTCACTCGCCTGCCTGGTGGGGAGGGTATCTGGTTTGTCCATTTCCTACTGAGATTCTGATTATGCCAGCGGCCCGTGCTTCGAGGAGTGGTAGCCTGGCAGGGGCAGGACTGTGAGACTCTGGAGCAGCCTATGAGAGCACCTAATGGGCTGAGGATGCCACTTTGTTGTTGTATGTTACAAATACTTGATGCCAACATGTCGATTGTCTTTTCATTTTCTTTGTGGCTGCTTCTTCCATTATGGAAAATTACAAATGCACAGAAGTGGAGAGCCTAGTGTGATGGGTCCTGCACACCCCACACCAGCCTCACCGTACTGGAGTCATGGTCTGTGAGTAACGCTGGCATCCGTCATTTCATCAAAACGCTCACTACATGTGTTGCTCTAAATGGTGTCAGTTCTTTGAAAAACATGACCACACTGTGTGGCCCTTTTTTTTTTTTTTTTTTGGATATACAGAAAGTTTCATTCTCACAAAGTCACGCTTGTGCATCTTTCCTCGGATGTTCTTTCTGCTGCTTAGAGGCTGAGAACAGTCATCCCCAGCCCAGGCACCCTGGACCCAACACAGTCTGCAAGGGACTGTGGTCCTGGCCTTGGCACAGATGGACATGGACTCCGCCCTGTGAACCCCACACCCCAGGCCCCCGGCTCTGGCCCTGTCCCAGCTTGAGTACAGTGCCCGGCCAGTGGGCTTAGCCAGAAGCTACCCGCAAGGCTTTGGGCACCATCTGACCACGGTAGGGCAACAGGATAAACATGGGGCCCCCACAAGGCCTGGCCAGCTAGGGGGGCGAGCAAGTCTCTGTGCTGGCAGCTCCCAGGATGTCCTCCCAGGCAGAAGGTGGGTGCTGGGCCTGGGTCCAACTCCTGCCAGGGCACTTTGGCATCATTTCCTCCTTGTAGGGATGGGTGGAGGGGAAAGGGGGTGTGGGAGGAGGCTCGATGGTCATCCGTCCCCTCTCTCCCCTCACGGGGGCCAGCGCAGCCCTGGCTGTGTTCTGGTAGACAGCTGGCAAGGGGTCAGGATGGGAGCCAGGCCCCGCCTGCCACCCTTCACTGGCCTGACCCTTCGGAAATTCCTCTAATTCCTCAACCCACATTGGACTCGGGCCCCATAATTTCATTTTCCGGACAAGGCTCTGGCTGCACTCCGGAGGAGGAATGTCTGGGTCGGCAAGATGTCGTCAAATGTCAGCTTTGGTTTCAGGGAAAGGATTTAGCTTCCACCCTCAGGTTCCTCACCATGGCTTCATGTTCCTGACAGTGTGTGTTGACCGTGGTTTGCCCCAGAGGGTTTGCAGGCTGGGGCTTTCCTCACTTAGTGAGGTTCCGGCACTTCCTTCCTGCCCACCGGCCCCTACACAGCCCACCCACCCTTCCATTCATGCATCCCACTCTATTTTCTCCTTCATCCACTCCTCCATCCACCCAGCCTTCAGCATCCCATCTGCCCACCGTCCTACACATTCTTCCATCATCATTTTATCCCTCTGCCACCACCTGTATGCATCCAGCCACCTTCCCATCCAACTAGCCACCATTCACCCATCCTCCCATCTCCCCTCATTTTCTTATGTAACCACCTACTAGCCTCCTGTCCACATACTTGTTCACTCACTCAGTTACACCCCCTTCTATCTGGCCTCCTCTTCTCCCATCCCTCCAGCCACCCACCCACAAATCTGTCTATTACTCATCCATCCATTCATCTATAAACCCATCCAATCATCCATCTAGCTGTCTACCCTTCTATGACTTCACCCACCTCCCTATCCATTCACCCATCTGTCTGTCCATACCCCTCATTCCCCAATCTGTCCATCCGTCTGTCCATCCTCCACCATCCCCCCACCCACCCATCCATCCGTTCATCCGTCCATCTCCCACCATCCTCCCATCTATCCATCTGTTTCTCTCTCTGTCCATCCCCTACCATCCTCCTACCCACCCATCCATCCATTCATCTATATCTCCATCTCCCACCATCCCCCACCCACTCATCCATCCATTCATCTATATGTTCATCCTCCACCATCCCCCCCACCCATCCATCCATTCATCTATATGTTCATACTCCACCATCCCCCCACCCACACATCCATCCATTCATCTATTTGTTCATCCTCCACCATCCCCCCGCCTACCCATCCATCCATTCATCTATATGTCCATCTCCCAACATCCCCCCACCCACCCATCCATTCATTCATCTATATGTTCATCTTTCACCATCCCCCCACCCATTCATTCATCCATCTGTCCATCCCCCACCCATCCATTAATCTCTGTCCATCCCCCACCATCCCCTGACCCTTCCATCAATCTGTCCATCCCTCTGTCCATCCTCTACCACTGCCCCAGCCACCCTCCATTCATTCATCCATCCCTGTATCCACCTGTCTGTCCATCCTTCCCGGTCTCTCCTTTGCTTGCCCTCCCTCTAGTCTCCCATGGGCTGTGTGCCTGGGGCCACCCTCTTCTCCTGTCATGCTTCTCTCCTCGGGCCACCTGCTTGCCCAGCGGTTAGTCCTGTGAGAGCACCTGGAGGCTGTCGTCCTGGTCCTGGACTCCCTTGGGTTTGTGGCCAATGTCCATTGTGGCTGGGGCTGGGTTGGGGCTGGGTCATCACTTTTGTTTTGCAGTTTATTTTTCAGAGTTTCAGTTTAGCCCCGACCTTTCCAGCCCCTCTTCAGTTCCTGATGTTTTCTGGTTGGAACATGGTGTTGTTCACATGGTCCTCAAGTCTGGTCACTCGTGGGCTGTGCAGTGTCATTCCTGCCTTGCTGCTAAGTAAACTCCTGGGGCCAGCATGTTTGGCAAGAATTGGCCTCCTCAGAGTTGGGCGTGAAGCTGGTTGCTGTGTTTTGGGTGGGGGGTCGTGAGGGGTCCACCCGACAAGGCAATGCTGGGCCCTTCCCAGGTTAGGGGAGGCCAAGGTGGCATTGGCTGGAGAGGACAGCCAAGGTCCCTGCAGTGTCCCGCTTCCCAGCCTGCCCCCAGGGCCCTCCTGGGCTCTAGCAAAAGCAAATCGGGTGCCCACTCTGCCCAGCATCCACTCAGGCCCCATCGATCTTAAGAATCCATGCACATTTTGCTTTCCTTGACATCGTATATTTATTACTTGAATATAAAAACAGCATTTTGCGTTATCATTTGAAAAGCAGCCCTCTTTGGTTCTGGGCCAGGATCCCTTGTATCCACATGGGCTCCTGTCATAGGCCAGAGGCCACCATGTCAGGGGAGTGGGCCTGGGCCTTCTGTGCTCTGCCTGGAGCGTATCCCGGGTTGCTCGTGAGACACCTGAGTTGCCAAGGCCATGATCTGCGGGCCCAGGGTGCTTCCCCCCAGGGCAAATGCAGGATGCACCCTGCAGCTGGGGCAGATGGCACAGGCCCAGCACCGAGTTCTCTGCTCTCCTGAGCATGGCTGCCAGACTCTCCCCCCAACACTGGCCAGTGTTTCTGGATGTCTCCAGGGAGACACATGATCGTTTTGCACCAATCAAGCCAAGTTCGGCAATGAGAAGGTCATTGCGGGGTTTGGTCACCTTCCCACTGTGGCCTTGGAGTACTGAGCCCTCAGCCAGAGCCAGTGGGCCCCCTTTAGGGTGGGCATCTTTAGACCCCAGAGCCAGAGTGTGCTGGAGGGGCTTAGGTCAGGGAAGCTGTCCGCAGGGTCTGCAGCCCTAGCCTGGTCCTGCTAGATGGGGGGTGGGGTGTGTGGTGTAGGCAAGGGTCCATGTTTCTGCACAGGGAGGGAAGTAAGCCACCCCAGGTCTGCGAGGCCAATGGCTGCCCTGTGGTCCTGATTGTTGCCATCCAAGGCAGCGTCCCATTCCCTTCTGTCCCTTGATTCCGAGGTTCGGCTGAGATGGGCTGGTGCTGCAGCCAGGACTGGGCTGAGGGCTCAAGTGACATGGCCCTTGCCCTCCCAGGGGGAATACCCTAACATTCCCACCTCGGGCCTAGCACTAGGTTCAGTCCATTCATGCACAAGGCTTCCCTGTGTTGGTGGGTCTGGGGCCTGTGGGTAGACAGCATCAGGTGTGTAGAGAAGAGCTGTGTGACCATGCTCTGGGTGTGCAGTGCTGTTTATCCCTTTGCTGGAGCACCCAGTCTGCACCTCAGTCTCGGGCGGCAGCCCCGAGCTCTCCCTGCCGCCTTCCATTCTGTGGCTGGCTTAAAACAGCTCCTCCACTCATGCTGGCTTCCCTGAAAGGTTGTGTTGACAGTTTCATTTGTGGGGCAGGTGCTGGGGAAATGGAGAGCAGCTTTGGGGGCCTGCACTGGTCTCTCGCCCTTGCTGGGCCTGTTTTCCAGCTGTCGGTGGGGCTGGGCTCCACAGTGTCTCTTCACCTGTGAGGTGCACCCATGTCCCCGCACCGTGTTGCTGGCCCAGCCAGCACTGGCACAGCTGAGCCCAGCACTGCTTTTCCTCTTGGGGGCTCTGTCCTTGCAGCTGGCTCCATCCAGACCAGTAAGCAGCAGTGCTGACGCTCTGGGGATGTCACCCGCAGTGCATGTCCTCCCCATGGAGGGCCCTATATTGGTGCAAGGGCAAGGGATCCAGCGGAGTTGGCCTCAGTGGGCTGGCGGGACTGGCCAGGAGGATGCCTGAGCAGCCCTGGGCACCCGGCCATGCTCACTGTGCTCCGGGCAGTGTGGCCTTGTGGCTATGCCCTGCCCACTGCGGTGAGCCTGGCTCTGAGCTCCGCATACTTTTCCTGCTTCTTTTTACCCATGAAAAACAAACATGCTGGGCAGCCAGGGGGCAAGCTGGGAGGGAAAGTGCTGGTTTGTCTCTGCAGCTGCCAAGCCCTCGTGGCCCCCGCCTGCTCCCCTGGGGCTCTGGGGCCCTGAGGGGCAACACTGGGCTGGGCCCAGCAGGCCCAATCCCACCCTGTGCCTGGCCTCAGATGCCTGGCCCCTGCCCTTTTCTGGATAAGGCATCACACACACCAGCCACTTCAGGCTTATGGTCTCTAACTTCATGCAGTCCCAGCCAGAACCTCAACCAGGCTTGTCCTCAGTTTTTACTCTGTCACGTGTAGCAGGCACCACTCTTGTTCCTGGCCAATGTGGATATGAGTGGAGGCTGGACTGCTGGTCTGCAGACCAGTGTTGCTGGGAGCTCTCAGGCTATGGTCACCTGCGCCTGCTTTGGGGTCTTGGGCACCCATCAGTGGAGCAGCTTCTCACTCCCTGTTTGCTGGCCACACTGGCCATGCCACACCAGCTGTGTGGCTACAAATGGTCCCCCACCCTTTCTTGGCCCTGGCATCTGCCTCTGTGAGATGGGAGTGGGGTGGCCCTGTTAAATGGAGGGTGGGCTGACATGTGCTATGGGCGGCAGAGGGCCCGGGAGGTAGGAAGCTCTAATGAGCTCTTCCTGCCCTTCCCAGTGGGCTCCAAGCCGCCCACGGTCCATGTTTCTGCTAGGCCTAGCAGGAAGCGGAGGAGCCAGGTCAGAGTCCCGTGACCCATGGGGAGTGAGCCGGCTGCTTCCGGCCAGCCTCGGATTAATGGCTTTTAATTTAGAATTTAATCAGTGTGCTTCCCTCTAGAGGGCTGGATGCTCTGGTCTGGGAGTGAGTTGTATAGTCTGTGAGTGGGGCAGGCAGGGGCCCATGATGGCCTTGCCAGGCTGTGCCCCACCCCACTGAGCTTACTCTGCTTTGCCTGCAGCTGGCGGGCGCTCTGGTCATGGAGGACTGCAATGTGCACTCGGCCGCCAGCATCCTGGCCTCGGTGAAGGAGCAGGAGGCCCGCTTCGAGAGGCTGACACGGGCACTGGAGCAGGAGCGGCGCCATGTTGCCCTGCAGCTGGAGCGTGCCCAGCAGCCTGGCATGGTCAGTGGTGGCATGGGCGGTGGGCAGCCCCTGCCAATGGCCTGGCAACAGCTGGTCCTCCAGGTAACAGCCTAGTGACTTGGGAAGGGTGAAAATTGCCAAGTGGGAAAATAATCAGTGGGTCCTGGTGGACCACAAGCCAGCATGCACTCGCTTATTGCAAGATTTGCTGGGGCTCCTGGGGAGGAAAGGAAAATGGGATCCCAGGTTGGGCTGGAAGTCCCACTTGGGTGTGCTAGGCACCATGTGAAGAGTGGGCAGGACACAGCCCAACACTCAGAACAGCACCCTCCACTGAGCCCTCAGGGCCCAGGCAGCTGGATGGGGTCTGTTCTGGGCAGCTCCTTGGTCTGCCTAGAGACACTTCAGGGGTTTGCCTGCACCATGCCTAACCCTGCCACAGTGTTCATTGCATGCACTGGTGGGTCAGCCCCAGGAGGAGGCCCGGAGCTCTGCCTGCAGCTTAGAGGCTGACCTAGGAGCCTCATTTTCTCTGCTGGCCATTATCCTCAGACTGGGCTCCGGCCCCTACTTAGCCTCAGGAGGTATAGAGCCCTCTGTGTTCCATGGCCAGGCCCTAAGAACTCTAAAGTTGGGGTATGCAGTGAGCAGTTAGACCACTGGGACACCCCATTCCCAGCACCCCAGTGCTCTAACCTGTAGATGAAACAGCAAGAGCCCCTGGCTTGGGGTTAGGAGGCCGGAACAAGTACATGCAGGGAGACCTGGGATGTGATATGATTATCATGGTTCCTGTTACTGACTGAGGGCTAGCACAGCGGGGAGTCAGGGTGGAGCTGTCTCAGCAGCCACGGGGAAGGGGGCCCTCCTCACCACCGAGCTTAGAGGCTGGGGGGGTTGCCTCCTGCTGTGGCCTCTGGGTTCTTCACAGAGTGACCCTAGAGGGCTCTCCCAGCAGAGTCCTGTCTCCCTGGCTCAGCTCCTTGCCCCCCTAAACCCAGCAGCCAGACCTCCCCCCAGCATACTCCCAGCACCTGCACCCCCACCCGCCCTTCTTTGGTCGTGCTGGGCTCTGACTCTAGGGACCTGCACCTGGCACACACATGCCAGGGGCTTGGGGCAGCCTGGCCCTTCTCATCTAGAGGGAAAGGGAGCAAACGCTGGTCTCTGTTGAGGCAGCCCCATGGGCTCTCCTCACCTGGCTGGGGCATGTGGGGCTCAGAACCAGCAGCCTGTGTCAGGCCGAGGGACCTGGGATTGGTGACTACTCCCTGAGTCTTGGTGTCCAGACTTGGTATCGGCCAGCAGGCAAGTCATGCTTCCTACGTCTGCTCACGAGACCCACATAGAAGGCCCAGCCCAGCACCAGTGCATAGTCAGAGTCAAATTAATGTCCCCAGAGGGTCCGAGACTCACTGGGGGGCCCTTTGTCATGGCCCCTGGTGCTCAGAGGCCTCTGGTGGGTCTCGGTGCTGGGGCCACCCTCACAGCCCTCAGACTTGAGATACTTCAAAATGTGAGGCCTGTACCCTCAAACTTGAAGGGGGGGAAGCAGAACGCTGGGCCCAGCTGGGCCATATAGGGATAGTGGAAGCCAGTGAACCCGAGGCCGCCTCTCAGGCGCCAATGTGTTCAGTCCAACCCTCCCAGACCGGAACAGTCCTTGGACAGGCAGTGTGGGATGACCCGAGGCACCCCGGAGGGTTGATGCCCTGGGGGGAAGATGTTCCCACAGCCTGGAGCTACCCTGACCTCCTCAGGCAAAAGACTTCAAGACCTTGGGCTACTGCCCCTCCACCTACCACCCCTGGCCCTGAACTCTCCCCCCAACCCCCTGCCCTTGATTTTCTCAGACTGGGATTGAAGAGAGCATGTGTTGCCAGGGCTGCAGCTCAACTGGCTGGGCTGATGAGGATACTAGGGGAGGCAGGGCCTCATTGGGCTGGCCAGCCTTCCCAGATTGGTTTCAGTAGGAAGTGCCTAGCGATCTACCTACTGAGCCACAGGGTCAGAGCCCGGGCTTTGGGAAGCCAGGGCAATGGCAAGGCAGGTAGCTGGGGGCTGAGGCTGGGGAGCCAGGCTGGGGGGAGTGCTGCTGCACTCGCTGGGCTGCTCCAGGGTCCTGGCTACCTGCCCTTCATGTTCCAGCAGGAAGGGGCCCCTCCTCTAGACAGCCAGCTGAAACAGGGCTGACGCCCACCCAGTGGGGAGGGGTGCCATCAGGGAACTTGCCTTGGGCTCGTCTTAGGTGGGTAGGTGGTTGGGACACTAGCAGCTGGTGCAGTTGAGAAGATGGAGCCAGCTTAAAGATAAGATGCGGGTGCATTTCTGGCGCAGTGTCTGGTCCTCTATGCTCTGCTCCGGGGGTTCCAGGCAGGTTGGCCCTAGATGCAAGATACAGGGGTTCGGCCAGTGGTAGGATAGCTCACCCCTCTGCAGGTGAGGGAACTGAGGCACAGAGGGGCACATGGTGGGCACCTAGAATCTTGAGCATGCTAGCCGAGTGGCCTCTGTATATGGCACTCAGGGCAGCAGGGAGTGGTCCCTTCGGAGGCTGTTTTCTGAGGGGTCTGCGGAGAAGCCAGTGGGAGGCCTGGGCCTGAGCCCTTTCTCTTGCCAGACCCACTGAGCCTCTCTGGGTTGGTCCCAGCTCATTTCATCTCAGAACCTGTTTCCCTGTTCGTGAGCTGGAGCCATTGGCTTGGCCTTTGTGGGGTTTGACATAAGAAGGTGGTTCCAGCCGGGCCCTTCCCCTCGGGTTTTTCGCTGCAGCAGAACCAGATTCTCTAGGGTGTGGCCCACATTGAGGCTGCCCTGGGGGAGCGTTGGGGGTGCATTCAGGGCTTCTGTGCCTCTATGGGGAGAACCCAAGATACAAAGTGGGGGTCCCCTGTGGGGCCCTTTTCCAGGTCGCCATTGAACTCTGTGGGGACAGTTCCTCGCAGGCCCATTCGGAGTGGCGGCTGGGCAGGAGGGTGAGGGGGGATCTGGGAGACTGGAGGGATCTCACAGAGCCGTGACTACTGTCTCATCGGCCCCCATTTCATGGCAGGTGAAACTGAGTCACAGCCAGGTTTGTGCCAGTGAGGGAGGCCTTGCGCTCTGTGCATCTGTGCATCGCAGCACGGGCACCTGCCCTGCAGGAACTGTTTCCCCCTCTGCAGGCGGTCTGAAGTGTGGTCATAAACCGAGGCCTGGGAAGGACTTGGCCAGTCTTTCGGCGGGAAAGTGACACCCCTGCCGCAGGGAGGGGGAGGGAGCAGAAGTCCAGGCCAGCAGTGGGTGGGGGGAGGTGGTGGGAGGTGGGGGGACAGGGGGCGACCCGGGGCTGCAGGGCCCCGCCCCCTGTCTCTGGGGGGCGGGACCTCACCCCGCCCGCCCTCCCCGGCCCCCGCCACGCCCCACCTGGGCGCGGCCCCGCCCGATTGGCTGCTCGCCGTGACCGCCGCCAGATCCGCCCCCGCGGGGAGCGAGTCCGCCGAGCCTGAGCCCGAGCGGCCGAGGCGCCGGAGCCGAGCCTGGTCCAGCCACCGCCTCCCCCGCTGCTGGCCAGCGCCCCCCGAGTCCCGGCCAGATGCCGGCCGAACTCAGACAGGTTGGAGGGAAGTTGGCTTGGGGGGACCCTGGCCCGGGGTCGGAGGCAGAGGGCGGGGCGTCGGCCTGCCCGGGAGGACCCGCTTTTGTTCCGCGGAGCTGCTGGCCCGAGGCGGCTATTGTCTTGCGCCCCTGGCTGGGCTGCGTCAGGCTGGGGCCAGGGCTGGGCGGGTGGCGGTGTGAGCGCAGTGCCCCCGGGTGTGCAGGACGGGCCGCAGAGCCTCTAGAGCCTATCCCCGGGGCCTGGGGGGCCGGGACCCCTGGCAGTTTGACCCTCCTCTTGGAACCGGCCCGGACCGAATGGACGCTTCCTGGCCAGCGCCCAGGACAGGTGCCTAGGGACCCGGGTGGAGAGCCAGGGCCTTCCTGAGCAGCTTCTGTCTGTGCAGGAAGGAGGCTGAAGTCTGAAGAGGGAAGCCCGGGTAGGCCTTCTGCTCCCTGAGAGGGTTCCTCCTCTCCCCTCCGCACCCCCTGCGCCGGCTCTGACTCCCGGGACCTGCAAAGGAGCTTCCGGAGCTTTAATGGAAGTCTTCTCTGCCTCCGAGGCGCACGTGATGGGAGGGGTAGAGACAGGCCCTGCCCACTAATGGATGCTAGAGGGGATCTCTAAGGAAAATGGGGTCCTCCCCCTCTCAGCATTGAGGTGGGGGGAGGCATAGGCAGTCCGCCCTCTGCTCAGAGCAGTCCTGGGTTCAGTAACAGGCAGGGAAACTGACTTGAACAGAGGAGAGACCAGCCAAGACCCTCTGTGGTGGGAGGCAGGTCTCCCACACACCTGCCTACCTGGGCAGCCAGGCCCCTGCCTGTCGTACGTCCCTGGCGTGGCCCCCAGGGTCTGGCCCTCAGAGATGGAGGGACCAGTTTTTGGAAAATCCATGGTCACAGTGTGTCTGATGACCCTGAGCTGAGCTTGGGGAAGCTGAGGTGGATGACAGTCAGCCCTGCTTTCCCACCCCAAGCTTGCTCCCCCAGCTTGGCTTTTTGGCTTCTCTGCCTGGGGCCACGCCCTGGCAGGTGTACTGCTGTGTGGAGGAGTAAGCTCCAGGTCCTGGAGACTGGTCAGAGGCTGTGGCACCAAGGGAAAGGGCATTTTGTGGTGGCCAAGGGCTTGCTGCCTGGTGGGAGATGCCAGCCTGGCTTGTCCTGGAGTCTACCTGGGAGGGCCATAATGGGGATGGGAGGAGATTCATTCATTCATCCATCTGACAGCAGCCACTTCCTGCCCTCTGGGAGCCTGGCCTGCAGGTGTGGGATCCAGGTGTGCAATCTCACCTTAACTCATTCTGTGTGTGCTAGCCAGGCCTTGGACAGGGGAGGGGCCTACCCCTGCAGTCTGTTCTTGAGGACGCAGACCGTGGTTGTGCATCTGTGAAGTCCGGTGGTTTGGGTAGATAAGTACTATGGGACCAGGGCCCAGCCACCTGTGCCCCAGCATCCCTCTGTGTGTTGGTCCAATCTTGCTTTTCTGCTCCCTGTGTTCCTTGCATTTTGCCACAAAGGTGGGACTGGTGCTACCCAGTGTGTCCCACGACCCCAGCCCCCTCTGTCTTTCCCACCTCCCTGTGAAGAAGCTGAGCCCCAGGTGCGTGATGGGGCCCAGAGCCCCTGTGCTGGGCTCAGCCCTGTGTTCCTGGGACCCTCTTGTGAGCAGGGGTAGGTGGTCTACCTCCCTGGCCACTCTGACCCCTCCCACAAGCCCAAGGGAGCTCATGGGAAACCCCACGCCTGGGCAGCAGCCTGTTTCCAGGCCAGTCCTGGGGGCCCCAGACCTGGTGCACCAGAGATTGAAGAGCCAAGGGAGGGATGAGTGCTGGGAGGCTGGGCGGGGTGCAAGAGGAGCAAGGATGGGGCCCCGGCTGGGGAGGGGGTGATAAGAGACGACTGACAGGATGCAGCATGTGGGGTTGGGCTGGAGGTGGGGTGTTCAGGGTAGAGTCCATGTCTAGGGTACAGAGGGGAACAGCCCAGAGTTGGGTCTGAGGCAGAGGCTGTGTGGGGCTGCAGGGCCAGGGTCCCTGAGAGTGGGCCAGCCTGGGCAGGTGCACCTCAGACATGGACACTGGGGCCAGACAGGGATCCAGGGACTGCAGCCAACTCCTCTGTTGAGAGTCAGCCCACCATTCCACAGCCCCAACCTGAAGATGTTGCAGAGACCTGAGGCACCAGATGGCTATGGGCCTCTCACTACTCTACACCTCAGTTTCTCCATCTGCCAGCCAGCTCCGAGACTCCCAGAGTGGATGTTGGGGAGGTGATTGGCAGTTGGTGGCCCCTGTCCCTGTGTGTTGAGAGTCTGTGAGGCCCTGCATGGATAAGGGTCTCCGATACACGGTGGAGGATGGGAGGATGTGTGCTCACAAGTGTGCTTCTGGGAACAATGGGCACTGTGCCCTTGGGGTGCTGTTAGAGCACACAGGTTGATGTGCTTGGCCTGTGCTGGGCTGGGTGCTCACACACGTGCATGTACGTGCATGTGTCCCTGTCTGAGGGGTCATGTATATGCATGTGTGTGTGCCTGGGCATGTGTAGCGGGGGCCTGGCTTTTCTGTGATCACTGGCTGACTCATGCTCCTGCCACCCGGGTGAAGTCATTGCTCGTTTTTAGCTCCCTGAGGTCATTTGCCAGCAGGGACTCTTGGGGCCTCTGGATCTTACTGCGGGGCTGCTAGGCTGGGGCTGATGGGTGGTGCTGCAGGGTTGCCAGGTCTTGCTGGGGGGCGTGGCTCTCCTGGACCACCCCAGCTCTGCCTGTCAGACCCTCACCACAGCCTTGGTGGGAGGGATAAGCTGGGCCACAGAGTGGCATCAGGGTCCTGAGATGTCCTCCCCTTTTCCTTTCCCCCTTACCCCCACTGCCTAGCTAGGGAAGAGCGGGCTTTTCTCTGAGTCTTTAATAGATGTAAATATATACACATATGAGGGGCTACATCCCACTGGCAGTGTCCTGGGTAACGTCCCCTCAGTGTTGCTTCATACCCTCCTCACTCTGTCGCCAGAACTGCAGCCCCTCAGTGCCTGGGCCCCTGCTTGAACTCTGATGAGCCCCCCAAGGGCCCAGCAGAGAGAGCTCAGGGCCTGACACACATTTGCCAGGTACCAATGGGGCAGCCCAGCCCCAGCAGTGATGGGCCACACAAGTCTTCTCCTGCTTCACATCAGTCCCAGCTCCCCAGTGCCTTTGGAGAAGAGCCCAGTCTGCCCTGCCTGGCAGCATGCCAGTTGTCCCCACTCTAGGCCTCAGTCTATTTCTTTTTCCCAGGGAACAGGTCCCCTTTTCCTAGCCCGATCCGCAGCAGGCATTCCACCTACATCTCAAGACTGAGGGCGGGATGAGGCCCAAAGCCTTCCTTGCCAGATTGCCTTCTGTGGGGGTGCTTGAAATCCCACTTGGACTGTGAAGTTCTTCGTAAATCCTCTCCCCCTGCCAGGCCTCAGTTTCCCCATCTATAAAGTTACCTGTCATCCTCCAAGACCCTGCCCGTGGGAGAGGGGGAGGTGCCTTCTGTGGCCACCTCTTTCCTCTGTCAGCCTAAGGGATACATTTGTCCTAACATGTTGGTGCAGGCCCCTTCCTGGACACCTGCACTGCATGCATTTGGGGGTCAAGTATTCCCCCAGGATAGGACCCTGACCTGGGGAGGCTTCCCAGCCCACGGGCCTTGGCAGGCAGGTCCTGAGGGCAGCGCTGAGCATCTAACCTGGCTCACCTCCCAGGCCCAAGAATGGGCAGAGCCTGCCTCTGGAGCCTGGCAGAGCTTGGTGTCTGTGCAGGCCCCAGGGGGCCCAGGCAAGAGACCCATTGTGTAGGGACCAGGGGCCTGGGCCACAAAGCGGGACCTGTCCTCCTGCTGACCCTGCCCTGGCTGCCTGGGAATGTGCTCCCCCTCTCCCACCCACCAAGGCTTGGGTTTCAGCTCCTGCCCATCCTGGCTGGATGCCGATCTCCGGATGTTGGTGCCATGTGGCCCTGGGGCCAGGCACCTGTGCAGTCAGAGGCCCGGGGCAGGCTGTGGGTCTCAGGTCCTCAAGCCACTCAGCGCGGCAGGGGTTGGGCCTGGCTCTGATGTGGCCCAGCCTATCCTCTTTGAGCCTCAGTTTCCCCACTGGCAAGTCTAGTCAGTAGGCATGTGGATAGAAAGGTCTCAGTCCAGAGCTGTCTTGCCTAGAATTCCACTGTCGTCACCCCATGCAGAATGGTGGCAAGGGCACCCATAAGCTCAAATCTACTGTGTCTGGTCTCTGATATGATGCCCAGAGTCTCAGTCACTGGGGGCGCCAGCCACTGGCCCGAGGTAGGGCCAGCCTGTGCCTACACAACACTCAAGAATGTCTGGGCTGGAAGGAATAAGGACATATTGGTGCTGCAGGTGCATGGGGTGTTCTGGGAACTGCGTATTTCTGTCCCTTGAGGGCGTCTGGCTGACATTGGTGGCGGGAACCCTAAGTGTGGCCACAGGAGTCAGTAGGCAGTGCTGAAACAGCCCCCACAAGGCTTCTCTACTCAAGGTGTCTGGAGCAGGTGAGGGAGGAGGCCCCAGGACACCATGATGTCCCAGCTAGGGGTGGTGGTTGACATCAGGAAGGCATCCTGCAGGTCTCACTGGCACCTCCTGGGGCCTGGAGGAGCCTGTGGCAGCCAGGCCATGCAGCTTGCGGAGGGCCCTCTAGACTTCACCCCCAGCGTCTGTGTCCTTATCTGCCAACTCAGCCTGAGGAGGCCTGAGATGGGGGTCCAGCCCCAGGGTCCCCCCAGGATGGGGTGCCAGTGCAGGGTTAGCATCTCGATGTTCAGAGGGCAAGAACTTATTGCTGTCCTTGTCAGCTTGGGCCGAGACAGGCCTTGGGGTGGGTGGGTTCAGGACCAGGAGGAAGGCACCCTGGTGTGCTGGCCAGCATGAGCTGAGGCAGAGCTGCTGTGTGTGGGGACCTGCACTCCAGGGATGACTGAGCAGCAGGCCTGCCCACCAGTGTCCCTCCTTGCCCCAGGAGCAGAGCCCAGGCAGCCAGGCCCCACTGGCCACAATGCCGGAGGCACCTGATGTGCTGGAGGAGACCGTGACAGTGGAGGAGGACCCTGGCACACCCACTTCCCATGTGTCTATTGTCACATCCGAAGATGGCACGACCCGGCGCACCGAGACCAAGGTATGGCCAGGCCCAGGCAGTGGGTGGGTGAGCAGGGCCAGGCTGCTGCAGCTGTCCCACCTGCAGAGTGGACATGGAAGCCTGCCACCTGGGGCCTCTCATTGCTCGAGTGGGAAATAAAGGCCAGCCAGACCCCAGCAAAGCAGTTTCTAGGCCTCTCGTGCTACCCCACCTACCTGCCTATCCATCCACCAGGTCACCAAGACTGTGAAGACGGTGACCACTCGGACAGTACGCCAGGTGCCCGTGGGCCCAGACGGACTCCCCCTGCTGGATGGCGGCCCCCCACTAGGCCCTTTTGCAGATGGTGCCCTGGACCGGCATTTCCTGCTGCGTGGTGGTGGCCCAGTGGCCACACTCTCTCGAGCCTACCTCAGCAGCGGGGGTGGCTTTCCCGAAGGCCCCGAGCCCCGGGACAGCCCCAGCTATGGCAGCCTGTCCCGAGGGCTGGGCGTGCGGCCCCCACGTGCTGGCCCCCTTGGCCCAGGCCCTGGTGATGGCTGCTTCACACTGCCTGGCCACCGGGAAGCTTTCCCGGTGGGTCCTGAGCCTGGGCCACCAGGTGGCCGCTCCCTGCCTGAGCGCTTCCAGGCAGAGCCGTATGGCTTGGAGGATGACACACGCAGCCTGGCCGCTGATGACGAGGGTGGCCCTGAGCTGGAGCCTGACTATGACACGGCCACGAGGAGGAGGCCTGAGTGTGGGCGGGGCCTTCATACCAGGTGAGCTGCACCCCGTCCCCTGTGGCTACCTCCTCTGGGAAGTCCGCCCTCCACCCCCCAACTACAGAGTGCCCCACTTGTCAAGTGGCTGCAGTTGAGTTAGTCATGCACATTAGTTTGAATTGGCCTTGGCTCTTGTCAGGGACAGAAGAAAGGTGGACCCTGGGGTGGTGGGAGTTCGGCTGGGCACTGTCCTGCAGGCCCAGGGCCCAGGAAAAGCTGGGAAGAGTGCCGGCCACTGGCCTTGCTCCAGCCACACTCTGGGTAACCAGAACCCAGAGCCCTGGCCCTTGTCACAGCCCCTGGTTCTGTCCCCATTGCCCTCAGTTTCTGCATCTGGAGTGGGGATGTGACCACAGCCCGGGTCTGGATTTTGTTGTGTGACCCTGGCCAAGTCACCTGACCGTCACTCCTAGCCTCAGGGCAGGGGGTTTGATGACAGCAACCCACAGGGCTATTGAGAGCTAAGGAGATCTTGTGCTCCAAGGGGCTGGTGGCCTGAATACCCCTCAGGTGGTCCTACTGGGATGGCTTCATGCGGAGAGGGCCATCTACTCCCCCTACATCCTGGCACAGCCAGAAACGGGCCTCATGGAAGATGGGGTGGTTTTGTGGAAGGGAGGTGAGACGGTCTCTCCAGCAGCCATAGCAGATGTCGCACAGAAACATGTTTTGCTCAGGATTGGGAAACACTGCCTGGTGACAGCAGTGAGTGAGCTTGCTGTCCTGGGAGGGTTGCCTGGGTCCTGATAGCCGCTGGCTGGGGTTTGGCATTTGGCTCTGAATTGGTTCTCACTGGGCTGGTGCATGACTCTCTGTGTCCCCACCATGCTCTGGGCCGAGATACAGGTGCTCTCAGCCCAGCCCTGCTGAGTGAGTTTGCAGTCCTGAAGAAGGTGTGATGGGGCAGCTCAGAGGCAGGGCTGGCGGCTGCTGTGACGATGTCCACGCGCCCCACTTGCCTGTGCAGGGCCTACGAGGACGCAGCAGATGATGGCGGCGAGCTGACGGATGAGCGGCCTACGTTCCCAACGGTGACGGCGCCCCTGGCCCAGCCTGAACGGGGCAGCCTGGGCAGCCTGGACCGGCTGGTGCGGCGTTCGCCCTCAGTGGATAGCGCCCGCAAGGAACCGCGCTGGCGGGACCCTGAGCTGCCTGAGGTGCTGGCCATGCTGCGGCACCCCGTGGACCCCGTGAAGGCCAATGCGGCCGCCTACCTGCAGCATCTGTGCTTTGAGAACGAGGGTGTCAAGCGGCGTGTACGGCAGTTGCGGGGGCTGCCGCTGCTTGTGGCACTGCTGGACCACCCGCGGGCTGAGGTGCGGCGCCGGGCCTGTGGGGCACTGCGCAACCTCTCCTATGGCCGCGACACTGACAACAAGGCCGCCATCCGGGACTGTGGTGGTGTGCCTGCCCTGGTGCGCCTGCTGCGGGCCGCCCGGGACAACGAGGTCCGCGAGCTTGTCACTGGTGAGTGGGACCTGGCCATGTCCACATCCCCTGGGAAGAGAAGAGTGCGAGGCTCAACCCGGGAGGAACGAGGCCACTTGGCCTGCGACCGCCTGGGAAAGTACCCGGTAGGCAGGAGTGCAGCTGCTGAGACGCTTGCCCCAGGAGCCAGGCATCAGGCCCAGACACTGTGACAGGGTCCCCAGTCTCTACCATAGCAGGGAGGCTGACACTGGGCCCCTCGGGCATGTCCCCTCACCTCCTGCCCCCACAGAAACTCTCCTGGGATGCACCTCCTTGGTTCCCACCCCAACAGTGCAGTGGTGGGGCTTGTGCCTTGTGAGAGCTGAGGGACAGGTAGGGTCACCTGACCGTGTCTCTGTGAGGCCCTGTGGCCTCAGGAGTGTTAGTGCCACCTGCCACGTGGCAGGGAATGGGTGGGACGGGACAGCACTGCCACACCCTCCTCTGCACCTCCTCCCCTTTGGGGCTCCTTCCTAGCTGGAAACCAGTACTGGGTGTCCCCCAGAACCACTCACGGCTTTTGTTACTTCCTACTGTTCTGTGTGAGCTGGGACATGAGGAGGGTGGGACAGGTCCTGAGTGTGGCCACCCAGGGAGGTAGGCAGGCGGTGCATATGGTCAGCACAGATTGGCCAATCGCACCCCACAGGCACCCTGTGGAACCTGTCATCCTATGAGCCCCTGAAGATGGCCATCATTGACCATGGCCTGCAGACGCTGACCCACGAGGTGATCGTGCCCCACTCAGGATGGGAGCGTGAGCCCAACGAGGACTCCAAGCCACGGGACGCCGAGTGGACAACTGTCTTCAAGAACACGTCGGGCTGCCTGAGGTGTGGACCAGGCCTGGTGCTAAAGCCCACATGCACACCAGGCCCCATCCTCGTGGTCCGAGATAGTGTAGAAGATGGCGGCGAGCTTAAGCGCCAGAGCTTAGGAGCTTCAGAGCTGTAGCACAAGTCCTGTGGATGAGAAGTGGGGCCTGATGGGGCTGTCCTCACCCCCAAGTGGTGCCCCAGTCTTCCCAGGGGCACCCTCTGGAGGGGTCTCTGTGGTACCGTAGCCCTGCCCAGCTCTCACCTACCTTCCCATCACTTGACAGCCAGAGGGGGAGCTGGGACCTTCCTGTTCGTCTGCCTGGGAGGCTCATCCCAGCCACCTGTGACCTCTGCCCTTCCCCTCCTACCCCTGGGAGGCCCTGCCGACCCCACAGAGTCCTGGGTCCCACAGTCCTGCTTGTCCATCAGGGTGTTCCCCCCCAGCCCTGCAGGCTCTTGACCTTGGGGTAAGGTGGGGCCCAGAGCTGCCATTGGGGTGGCGAGGGACCCAGAATTGCCCTTGCACAGGTTCAGGTCTGTCTTGAGTACACCTGTCCCTTTCCAGGTCAGCTGGGAGGCAGGGAAGCCCTGTCTTTCCCTGCCCAGCTATCCCCAGCCAAGATAGCTGTCTGCCAGGGTTCCCCTCCTGAGGCCTGGGGGCAGTTAGCTTCTCCCCCTTCACTGAGCTCCAGGCTGTGAGGTCCTTTCCCATTAGTGCTAGGAGGGCAGCAGCAGGGCCTATTTTGCAGATGAAGACAAGCCCACAAGGCCAGGGTGGGGCTGGGGGGTTTCTGGTAGCCAGGGGTCACCTGGCCTGCTCTTGGCCACACAGGAATGTGAGCTCCGATGGTGCTGAGGCCCGGCGGCGACTCCGGGAGTGTGAAGGGCTGGTGGACGCACTTCTGCATGCCCTGCAGTCGGCTGTGGGCCGAAAGGACACTGACAACAAGGTGGGCAGGGACGGTCACAGCCTCATACCAAGGGCTGGAGAGATGATCATGCAGGTCCCAGGAGGCTGGAACTGTGGGAGCAGCACAGGGGAATGGGCTTGTGGGTCTGGGGCGGCGTTCTGGGTGTGGCCCGCCTCACAGTGACCACACTGAAGTGGGCACCATCCTGCAGGCAGAAGGTGCGCCATGAGGCAGAGGCTTCCTCCCATGGACCCTCCCTGGCAGTTACCGCCCTTTTGCCCCCCTCCACTGAGGTTTCCCTGTCCCTTTGCTCCCGGTGCCCTCATGCACACCAGCTGTGGCCAGTCTTTCCTGAGGGCCAGCCCTGTGGTGCCCTGCCCCAGCCACTCACCTCTCCCTGCAGTCGGTGGAGAACTGCGTGTGCATCATGCGGAACCTGTCCTACCACGTGCACAAGGAGGTGCCCGGGGCCGACAGGTACCAGGAGGCCGAGCCCGGGCCCCTGGGCAGTGCTGTAGGCTCCCAGCGCCGGAGGCGGGATGATGCCAGCTGCTTTGGTGGCAAGAAGGCCAAAGGTGGGTGGGGCGGACTGGGGTACCATCTCAACTCCTGCCCCAGCGGAAGGCTCTCTGTACGCCCACAGCAGCCCATCATGGAGGCTAGAGGACACCTGGTCAGCCCCCAACAGGCAGGCAGGGAAGCTGGGAGTCAAGGAGGCTGGACTGACCTGGGTCACACGGTTGATGGGGCCCAGGTCCAACCTTCCCCATCTACACTGTGGGACCCTCAGGGAGTACACAAGGGAAACCAACCGATGCCCAGACCCGGTCTCTCTACTCCGGGGAGAGTTCCACTCGCCCATGAGTTGGGAAAGAGCCATGGCTGTTGCTGCCTGCTGACTGTTCACAGAATAGCTATAGTCCACCACCAATCTGTGGGGCAGCCCCCCATCTGCCTGGGCAAGATGCCCTGCACACCTCTACCACACTAGCAGGGTATAGGTTCCCAGGACCTCCCCAGCAGCTGTGGGGGACCTATACACCACCTGCCCCTGCCCCACTGGCCCCAGGCCTCCCTCTTCTTGTCCCCCTGGTGGGTGCTTAGCATCCAGAAGTGATGAGGTAAGGTTCCACATGCTGCCTGCTTGATCCAGGGTATGCAGTGGGAACCTGAGGCCTCCGGGAGGGCATGGGGGGGGTGATGAGTGCTGCCTGTTCAGGCTCCTCTCCTCTCTCCTCTGCTTCCTCCGGCCTCCCAGAGGAGTGGTTCCACCAAGGTGAGTCCCTTTTTATCCTGCTCTCCAGGCCTGGCGTGTGCAGTGGGCACCTGGGAAGAGGCGAGCATGTTCCAGCCCCAGGGCCCTGCCCCACCCCTGGCTTCATCACTCGGGCTGCCATCTTTATGACAGTGGCAGGTGGGAAGGCCACGGGGCTCATTCTGTAACCCCAGACTTGCCTACCTGGGCAGAGTTGGGCAGAGCCAAGAGTGGGCAGGGCCCGGGGGTACTTGTCTCTAGGGGCACCAAGGAGCAGTCTGTTTCTCTGATAGAATGGGGCATCATGTGGCTCAGAGGGATACAAGGGTCCCATGAGGGTGAGCAGGGCAGGGACCCCAGGTCATCTGGCTCCACTCTGCTGCCTTCTGAAGGGGTAGAAGCGTCATCTGACATGGGGAGAGTGGCTGACAGTGGGCTCACTGTCACAGAGGTGTGCAAGCCAGGGCTACACAAATGTTAGGTGGGCTGCTGTGGGGTTTCTCCTGGCTAGTAGATCCTGGGACAATGTCCCGACCCCAGCTGGGGGAGTTTCCCCCTAGTTCTGCCTTACTGTGTGACCCAAGTGAGTCTTGTCCTGGTCAGCCTTCAGTTTCTTGGCTTGTATCCACCTGCCATCCAGCCAGGGCTCCTGGCTTCCCTCAGTCTACATACCTGGCAGTTGCAAGGGAGACACCGGGAGGGTCTGTGGTACAGCTCCCAGCACCTGGTGGGAGATGAGTCCTAGGGGCAGGCCTGGGACATCCCCAGGCCCTACTGCCATTAACTCCTACCCCTAGGCTAAACTGTCTGCCCAAACTCTGACAACGGTGCTCCACTCCCACAGGTGCCCAGGCCTGGACATGGGGGTGCCTTTTGGGGCCTGCGTAGGAGAGAACTGTGCCCAACTCTCCTGACACACCCATGTCCCATATGGGGTCTGCCTCACCTCCCACCACCTTTCCTTTCCAGCAAAGAAGGATGGTGAGATGGACCGGAACTTTGACACGCTAGACCTGCCCAAGCGAACTGAGACCGCCAAAGGTGAGTGGGCTGAGACGAAGCCAGCTCCACTGGGGGATGTCTGGGCTCAGGATTGTCCTGGTAGTGAAGCTTTGGGCCATGAAGCAGGCCTGGATGGCCTCAGGGAACAGATGGGGAAACAGGCCCATAGGTGCAGGATTTCCTGGAGGGTAATTCAGCACCGGGACACCTGCTGAGGGTTTAGAATGGGAGGCAGTGCCATGGGTCATGTCAGGCAAGGTTGGGGGAGACAGGCACAGAGAGGCCAGGGGCTTACTCAGCCTCACGGTGCGTAAGAGGTGGGAAGGTTTGGAGGGACGCCTCCAGTGGAGGCAGGGCCTCCTGTGTTAGCCACAAAGCTTGAGTTCATCTGAGGGGGCTGGGAGCCAGGCGGGCATACTCACATCCAGGTTCAGAGGCTGGGCCAGACGAACACCTGCAGGGGCAGGGCAGTGCCTATTGGGTTGTATGCTGGGATCTGGCCTGAGAGAGAGGTCTGCCCTGGTGGGGCTTAGCCAGTTGGAAGAGCCTGCATGTCACGCAGGAGGGCTGTGGGGGAGCATTACAGGCAGAGCAGGGCTGGTGCAGATACCCCGGTGGGGAGTGTGCTTGGAGTGTGTTGGAGCAGAAAGCCCAGCAGGGCAGGAGTAGAGGGAGCATGGGGCATGAGGACTGGCGAGGGGGTGATGAAATGTCACTGGGCAGGTACAGGGGAGAATCGAGGTAGTACCCAAGCCAGGCTGAAGCTCCAGTTTGGGGACAGGCAAGCTTGGAAGGCTGTCTTGACCCCTCATTTCTGGAGCACTGGGAAGAGCAGCAGGACGGCGCCTCAATTGCCCGGGAACTTGGAGTGGTTGCCAGGAAGAGTGCCTCCTGTTGCTAGCGCAGCTGCCCTGGTTGCACTGCATCAGTTGACTTACAGAGGGTGGGCTCTATTGTCAGTGGGGGAGGGTGGGTCCTGTTGCTAGGGGGCGTGGCTCTGCACAGCTTCAGTTACTGGTGAAAGCAGGTCCTCTTGCTAGGGGTGTGGCCTTGGTTACACAACTCTCAGTTACTGGCCAATACTGGTCTTGTTGCCAGGGAGGGTGGGCCCTGTTGCCAGGGGCGTGGCCAGGATGCATAGCTTCAGGGACATACCGGGAAATGCAGGTCTTGTTGCTAGGAGAGCGTTCCTGGTTGACGCCTCCCTCCCCACCCCAGGCCTCCTGGATGCTCCTGCTGCCAGGCAGGTCCAACTGATGGAGCCTCAGTTTGCTCCTCTGTGAAATGGGAACGCTTTTCCCCTTGGGTGACTATGTTGATAGTAAATATTACGTGACTCATCCACACCCATCCCTGGCCCCAGCTCACCCGCGCCCTGGGAGCTCTGAAGCGAGAAGCGGGAGGGGTATGATGGATGAGAACAGATTCTGGGTGACCGAGGGTGGCGGTTTCCTTGCACCTAGGCTTTGAGCTGCTGTACCAGCCCGAGGTGGTACGTCTCTACCTCTCCCTCCTCACGGAGAGCCGGAACTTCAACACCCTGGAGGCTGCCGCCGGCGCTCTGCAGAACCTCAGTGCCGGCAACTGGATGGTGAGGGACCAGGTCTGGCAGGGTGGGCAAGTCCTGAGAGAGGGAATCTCAGGCACCTCACTGTGCAGCTCCTGCCTCGGCTGGCGGGGAAAGGAGGGGCCACAACACCACCCCAAGATCCAAGAGGTGCATGGGCTGCGGGCAATGCGTGCACCCTGGACGGTGGGAAAGCCTCGGTGGAGGTGCCATTGAGCTTTTGGGGTAGGGCCTTGTCGGGCACGGGAGCAGGAAGGCCCAGCTGGAGGGAGCGGTCAGCGTCTGGAGGTGGGAGAGTGCCTGGCATGTATGTCTGAGCAACCCTATCCCCGCCTCCGCAGTGGGCCACATACATCCGCGCCACAGTGCGCAAAGAGCGCGGGCTGCCAGTGCTTGTGGAACTGCTGCAGTCTGAGACCGACAAGGTGGTGCGCGCCGTCGCCATCGCTCTGCGCAACCTCTCGCTGGACCAACGCAACAAAGACCTCATCGGTGAGGACGCCTGAAAAGCCACGCCTGGGCACCGAACTGTGCCTGCAGCTCTGGGGTCCCATCGGAGGGGTTTGGAGGATGAGTGGTTTGGGAGTCCAGGCCCCGCCCCTCTCGCTTGGGCGCTGTCCCAACTTAGGTAGCTCCAGTCCCCGTGGCTCTGTCTCTGAAGCTCAGCGCCCTGCTCACAGGGTTCCTTGTGGCGGTCTCCAGGGGCTCTCCTGGCAGTGCCCCTCGCCCACGAGGGATCCCTGCTCCTTCCTGGAGAGGTGGAGCAGAGGTGTGTCCTGACACCTAGTCCTGCCCCTCAGGGAGCTACGCCATGGCCGAGCTTGTGCGGAATGTGCGGAATGCACAGGCTCCGCCGCGACCGGGGGCCCGCCTGGAGGAAGACACCGTGGTGGCGGTGCTCAACACCATCCACGAAATCGTGTCCGACAGCCTGGATAACGCGCGCTCACTCCTGCAGGCACGCGGGGTGCCAGCGTTGGTGGCTCTCGTCGCCTCCAGGTGTGGAGGGGCGGGGTCGGTGGCTTGGGGAGCCGGGGAGGTGGGGGAGGGGCCATCACTGACCCCGCCCGCGTCGCCACAGCCAATCGGTACGCGAGGCGAAGGCGGCGTCACACGTGCTGCAGACAGTGTGGAGCTACAAGGAGCTGCGTGGTACCCTGCAGAAAGATGGTTGGACCAAGGCGCGCTTCCAGGTGCGGCTTCCCTGGCCTTCCCTCCCTTTCCTGCTCACTTTGCCTTATTCCCACTCCCTGTGCTTCACCCACCCTGGGTCTATGTTTTATGTCTCAGTCAGCTGCTGCTACTGCCAAGGGGCCTAAGGGAACACCAAGTCCTGGGGGCTTTGATGACAGCACGCTGCCACTGGTGGACAAGAGCGTTGGTGAGTGGTGGAGGTTAGGGAGCCTAGAGGGTGGGGACCCCGGCTGCCCCAGTTGCCTGACCCTTGGGTGAGGGTGAAGGAGGAGCCAGGCCTCCCACTGAGATGGCTTCCATAGGCCACTTTCCCTGCCCTCTGCCTCTTGGCTACTCCCTTCCCACAGCATCCGTGCTGTTGTCAAGCTGGGGTGAGGCTACCAGCTGGCAGAGGTTGGGCACCTTAGTGACAGAGAGCCTCTAGGGCTACCTGGGCCAGCACTGTGTGGGCTTCTCTGCCCCGATGCCCCCTGGCTGCTGCATGCAGCCCACCTCCTCCTCCTGCCTTGCAGAGGGCGAGAAAACTGGCAGCCGGGATGTGATCCCCATGGACACGCTTGGCCCAGGTGAGTGCAGATGCAGTGTGGCTGGTTTTCTGTGCGGGGAGGGGACCAGGGCCTGAGGTGGGCCTGCTGGTTTTATGGGGTGTAGTTGGTGCTGGGTGGAGGAGAGATACTTGGTTTAGGGGTGCTCAGAGAGTGAGGTACAGGGCAGCTAGAGAGGGATTAGTGCCCAGCCAGGGGCTCTGACCTACAAGTGGAGGGGAGTCTGGAGAGTTGGAGTGAGGCAGGGTGTTGGTGAGAGCTGGCACCAGCCTGGATCTCCAGGACAGGGTGGGTAGGGGCTGTCTCCCAAAGCCCCTGTCCCACGAGTCCCCTGTGTCTGGGCTGAGAAGGAGATCTGCTCCTACAGGGCCCCCCTCAGAGCGCCCCTCATGCCCCACCTTACCCCTCTACAGACGGATACTCCACGGTGGACTGGAGGGAGCGGAGGCCACGGGGCACCAGCTCTGCAGGAGAGGCCTCTGAGAAGGAACCCTTGAAAGTAAGTGGTCATGTGGCTGTGGGCAGGTCCCCGGTGGGGCCCTGTGTCTGAGGGTTGCTGGAGAGTGGCCTAGGCCATGTTGGGTCTGGTCTGGGCCCTGGGGTGTAGCTGGGTTGTGGGGCCAAGCCCAGGAAGCAGCCCCTTCACGCCAGTCAGTCTGTGGGTACTGACGAGTTTGCAGCTCCCACCCGCTGGGGAAAACACTGCCCGGCCACACCCTGCATGGGCCGGAGCCTGTCAGCTAGTGTGTGTGCACCCTTCTGTGCATGTGCGTGTGAGGGCCCACCAGGGTCCACCAGTGAGGGCAGGACCTGCTGCCTGCTGTGTGCCAATCCCCTGGCTTCCTGGGCAGGCCTCTGTGTGTGCACGTGCTCCCGTGGGCCTGGGTGAGCCACACCTTTCTGGCTCCCTGTGCCCTTGGTGCTACCTACCTGTGCTGTCCTGGCAGGCCCACCCTTACATCGCTAGCCTCGGCCCTGCCCCTGCCCTGTCCCCCCGGGAGCTCTGACTAACCTGCTCTATTGTGCCTCTAATGCCCACCCGTGCGCTGCAGCTTGACCCCAGCAGGAAGGCCCCTCCCCCCGGGCCCAGCAGGCCCGCGGTCAGGCTGGTGGACGCCGTGGGGGACGCTAAGCCTCAGCCCGTTGACTCCTGGGTCTAGCTTGCATGCCTGGTACGTTCTCTCATCTGGTTGTTTGTCCAACTGTTCCTGCTCTCTGGGCCAGGGCTTCTTGTTAGTCTCCGCTGCCTGTACGCTCTGTTCTTCCCGCACGTTCCCCGCAGGACTTTGGCCTCCAGTCCAGCAGCCCAGTGGCCCATTCCCGGAAAGACCAGGCAGAGGTCAGAGAGGGAGGGTGCTCCCTGGGCCCACAGCCCTGTCCCAAGCACTGTGGGATCAGGGGCCTGAGGAGATGGGACCAGAGTAGGGATGGGCACCATACCCTCCAACGCCCTTCGAGGACCAGCAAGTCAGGATCAGTCCTGGTGCCAAGACCCTTGGGGTCAGCCCACACCACCCAGGGCAGATGCTTCTATCCACATCTCCATCCATGTAGCCTTTAGAGTTGGCTGCCCTGCCCTGAGGTTACACGTGGTCCTGTGCCACTCAGTGGCTGCAGCGTCCACCATCCCCTCTCCCTCTGCAGGGCCCAGGCCCAGCCTCCTGTTCTTAGGGCTTGGATCGTGGAAGAAGGGCCACCCTGAGCAGATCGTGCCGTGGAGCTTGGAGCCCCCTGGCGGCAGGGGTTGGCAGCGCCTCGCCCCAGCCAAGCCTGACTTTGGGGACACCCTCCTGCCCCCCCACCCCACTCCCCCCATCCTACCTAACTCCCTAGGCCTGAGTTAGCTGTTTACTGACATGGTGCTGTGTGTGAGCGAGTGACAGAAGGCCCGAGGAGGCCGACTGGGCTGCTGGGGCAGGGCCCAGGGAGGTGGCAGGGAAGGGTGCCTGGCTGGGCTTTGGGGCTGGTGGGTTAGGAGGGTGCCCCAGGAACACAGTGCCCCAGTGGTGCGGGCCAGGTCTGGCGCCAGGGGCAAGCGGCTAGGCAGGGAGGGGGCTGGGAAAGAACTTGGACTCCTAAAGGTGGAGCGGCTCCCTGGGCACCCTGCAGCCAGGCAGACCACAGTGTGGGGGGTGCCCCACAAGGCCCAGCCCTGGGCAAGGAAGCTTTGGAAGCAGCAAGGTGGGGGTCAGGCTACAGGTGCCGCATCTCCCCAGAGCCCTGCAGTCATGCAAGGCCCCTGTGCAGTAGAGAGCCCTTCTCTAGCCGATGCTGGCTGGGGCCGGGGCCGCGGCGTCTGCCTGGAGCCCGGGCAGCACCTCCGGTACTGACCTTCGGCAGTGGCTTGGGGACTGCTTTCAGTGCCTGCTGTTCGTGACTCAGAAACAGAAGAAAATCACTGAGAAAAAGCATTAAAAATAAGCCAAAATAAGACTATTGGTAAACATCTAAATTTTTGTAAGAAAATTTAAAAATTAAAGCAGCAAAGGAACTTTTTGCTTTCTGCCACTCAGGTCTGGCACAAGTGCCTGGCTTCTTCCTTGTGTCAGGGGCCTCCGCGCATCTGGGGCAGGGCCCTGGGTGGAGGTGGTCCCAGGCGTCCGTCTGCTGTGTCCTGCAGAGGCTCTGTTTCTGGTCCCTGGGTGGCCCCAAGCTTGTCCACTTGGGCTCACTGGTCTGTCTATCCATAGGAGTGGGCTGGCTGGGGGCTAGCCAGGCCTTGAGCCCAGGAGTGGAGTCTTGGCTAGGGGCTGGTCTGGGTGCAGGTGAACTCAGCTAGCACAGGGTTGATCTCTGTCCTGGGCCTGGGAACTGGGCCCTTGGAGCCTCTGAGGTGGCTAGCAGTCTGACCCCTTGGAGGAGCTGGGGGCAGCTCTGGGTGTAGGTGGACACAAACCAGCACTGCATCCTCATTCATGGGCCAGGGAGGCAACTACAGGGATGCGGGGGCTGGTCTGAGCCATTGCCTCTTCTGTAAGCAAGGCCCAGTGGGGAGCAGGGAAGGAGATGCTTCAACTCTGTGCCACATGGGGCCCAGAGGGGCTGGTGCTGCTGCGGGGTCCACCTGTCCCCAGCACCTGCTTGGTCAGACAGGTGTGAATGCTGGCTGACTCCTCTTCGTTTCCCAGGCCGGCAGTCGTCCCCATGGGGCTAACAGGTGTCCCTGGCCTAGCTGCAGGAGGGCTGACCTCTGCACCACTGTGGCTGGGAGGCCAGTGGGCCAGGCATGCCACCCAGAACCCAGCCAGCTAGGGGCCCCGCCCTTAGCGTTAGCGTCCATCAAGGGGAGCTTTGAATGTTTGGTGCCCAAGTCAAGGGCAGCAGGGGAATGGCAGTTGAGAAGGATGTACTAAGTCGAGTTATAGCTAAATATTTAGATTCTTAATTTCTATTTTATATTTTTAAAACACGGTATTAGTAGATAAGATAATATAGCTAGCCAGTGTTAGTAAAGAAGTCATGATTGAGTCTTAAAAAAGGAGAACAATCCAGTGTTGCAGTTCAGAGAGGTCAGCATGTCAGGGCGCAGGCCTCGGCCGAGGTGTGCTTTGCATTTAGGACACAGCTCGGAGCTGCAGAAGGTCAGCAGGAGCACGTCTGTGGCACCTTCAGTACCAGGCTGGGTGAGAGAGCCCGAGAGGGGGGCCGGGGGGGTCAGTCAGGGCCCTGCTTCGCTGCCTGGGCCCTTGTAGATGGCCTTCTCCAGGCCGTCCAACACCTTCCTGTATTCCAGGAATGATTGGTAGTGTGTGCACTCAAAGCGGCTGCTCCCACGCACGTGTGCTAGGAAGTCTGGCGCACCTGGGCAGATCACATTGTCAGCCAGTAGCACTGTCCCCTTCCGCAGCAGGCCACATTCCTGCAAACAGACCAGGGGGTGGGGGAGGTGAGGGTCAGAGGTGCCCAGAGAACCTGCCCCAAACCAGGATGGGTGCTCCTCACTAGACCACGGCACCACGCCTGTGCCTAGACCCTGGGGCCAGGTTTCCACTTTCTCCCCAGTGTGACTCCTGCAGGAAAGGACTGTACAAGACACGGGTGCCACCTTTAGAACATGGGCCCTGTGAGGACAGGGACCTTTCTCTCATCAACTCCTGTATCCATCTCAGGAGTATCCATCCCTTAGAACAGCATGTGGCACACAGTAGGTGCTCAATAAATGCTAGCTGTATGAGTGGAAACAGTGGGGCCCTCAACACCCAGTGCCAGGAACTCAGGCCTTCGAGGGAGAGGCACCCAGGGAGAGGGGTTGCTGGTATGGTGCCTGGAGACAATATTGGCCTGACCAGGGTAAGCCTGCAGGGCTGAGGTGGGGCAGACCTCCCACCAACAAACCTGCCCCTTGGGGTCAGTTCTGGACATCCCCAAGCTCCTGCATTTGCAGACCCCCCATCTTCACCAGTGCCTGGGCCCTGGGAGGACACAGAGTTCCTCTGCCTGAGTTCTGTGCAGAAGGAAGGAGTTGTTACTGGACACGCAGCCAAAGGGCATGGCCCATGGGTTCCACTATCGGGAGAAACCTCATAGGATGCTTGCCTATCAAAGCTGTCAAAAAAGGGTTTGCTTACATCACATAAACAATAAAGAAACCTTGAGAGGAAGTGTTTGCCTATGGGGAGGAAGGACCTACCAGGGCAAGGGACAACCCAGTCACCTTGTCTTGGAGATTTGACTTAGCAAACAAAAGTTAACAAGCAATCTCAAACATTTAAAGTAAAATAAAATCAATTTGCAGGCACGGATATCTGACCCCACATCCCTCTGGGATGGGCCTGGAGAGTCCCACAGGGCTTGCAGCTGTCCTGGTGGTGGGTGGCGGTCGTTTCCAGCCTGTGTCCTGCAGAGAAAGCAGGGGGCTTTCACGTGACAGTATGGACACCACACGGCTGCGAGGTCAGTGAGGTCAGGGAACAGGAAAGAAGGAGGGAAGGGCAGAAAGGAGCATGGGTCACCTTTGGAGGCTGCCAGGGGCCCACTCCTTTACAAAACTGGTCAAGAGGGGAAAGAAGGCAGCACCTGTCCTGCCTGTCCCCCGACACTGCAAGCCTCCTACCAGCTACTCAGACCACCTGGAGAACTGGCTAAACATGCATCAGTGTCTGAGCAGGACTGAAAATCTAATGCCATAGAGAAGTGACAGTGTCAGAGGAGCAGGTGACACTATGCTGAGGTGGTTTTCTTCTGTGCCCACCCTCCTTAAACTCTCCTCCCTTCAAGAGTTGGAGCCTCACAGAGGTTGCAGGGAGCCAAGATCGCACCACTGCACTCCAGCCTGGGCGACAGAGCGAGACTGTCTTGAAAAACAACAACAATAACAAAAAGTTGGAGCCTCAGACCCAGCACACACCTGTACTCCCAGCACTTTGGGAGGTTGAGGCAAGAGGATCGCTTGAGGCCAGGAGTTTGAGACCAGTCTGGGCAACATAGGGAGACCCCATTTCTCCAAAAATTTTTAAATTAGCCGAGTGTAGTGGTGCATGCCTTTAGTCCTAGCTACTCAGGAGGCTGAGGTGGGAGAATCACTGGAGCTCAGGAGTTCAAGGCTACAGTGAGCTATGATGTCATCACTGCACTCCAGCCTGGGCACAGAGCAAGACTCTGTCTTTCTCTTTTTTTTTTTTTTTTTTTTTTAAGGGGGAACTCATTCCTGTTCCTTTGGGCGTGGGCTGGACTTGGTGACGATGGCAGCCCGGTGGAGAGGCCTCCTCAAAGCAGCCCTTGATGTTGAATTGCAACCTGCTCCTGAGCCCCTCACCCCCCATGCCTCTGATGCCCACAGAACCCACTGAGGGGATGGCTAGGCCTTCGCTAGAGCCAGGCTGTCCCCTAACCCTCTACAAGGGGGCACAGGGCCCCAGCCGTGAGTGTGCAGATGTGCGTTTAACAAGGACACCCATTCCCAATTCATGACTTCCCACTTCATGACTTTGCTTATTTTGAGATAATTACCAGCTTTGCACAAGCAGCACTGAGAAAACTATTAGTTTCCTAGTTACTAAACTGCAATGTTTGCTACTTTTCTATGAAGGCAGGCCCCTGTAATTAGCACCCACACCACAGCTGCTGAAACAGCCCCAGTAACGCAGGCCCAGCTGTGGGTGTCTTTCCTGCCCAAGTGAAGCCCGTCTGGCTGAGCGCCTGCTCTCTGCCATCAATACCCAATTGCCAGCATCATGCTCCTTTGTCAGGGGTGAGCCCCCCTCCAGCTACCCTGTCCTGGCCTGTAGGTCTCCCTCCCACCCTCCCACTGCCTGCCCCCGTGGCCAATACAGGTCCTCCCTCTCCACAGCCAGGGTTCAGTGCCTCCTCGTGAGTTCAGGGCATCTGAAATGCCCTCCCCACAGCCCTCTCCACACTCCACAAGGCTGACAGGGATCTTTCCAGAAAAGTTTTTGTTGTTTTAAAAGCTGGAATAAGGGTGGACGCGGTGGCTCATGCCTGTAATCCCAGCACTTCGGGAGGCTGAGGCGGGCAGATCACGAAGTCAGGATATTGAGACCATCCTGGCCAACATGGTGAAACCCCGTCTCTACTAAAATACAAAAAATTAGCCGGGTGTAGCAGCGTGCACCTGTAGTCCTAGCTACTCAGGAGGCTGAGGCAGGCTAATCACGTGAATCCAAGAGGCGGAGGTTGCAGTGAGTTGTGATCATGCCACTGCACTCCAGCCCGGTGACAGAGCAAGACTCCATCTACAATTACATTATATATATATATATATATACACACACACACACATATATATGTATATATATATTTTTTTGCCATGTTGCCCAGGCTGGTCTTGAACTCCTGGCCTCAAGCGCTCCTCCTGCCATAGCCTCCCAAAGTGCAGGGATTACAGGCATGAGCCCCTGAGCCCAGCTCCAGAAGACAGGTCTAACCTCATCCTCACCTGCCCGAAGTCCTGTGTGTCCTGACTCCCATTGTTCCTGGAACATCCTCTGCCCTTTCACATCTCTGCTAGTGCTGGTTCTTTCCAATCTGTGTCCAGGGCCCAGCGGCCCTACCTAGCCAGGCATGGGGGCTGTGCCCCTCGTGCTCCTAGTCTGGCTGCTAACAGCAGTGTCCAGTTTCTGGGAGAGCTGCAGGTGAGCGAGCACCAGGTGGGGAGGCCGTGAGGGTGGGTGTCCCAAGCCCAGTGGAGGATCACAGAGCCACTCAGTGTCACTGACCACCAGGGAGGGATGGGGCAGTGTGTCATTGATGTCAGGCTCCTTAAGCATCAGGCTGTGAAGGGCCACCAGTGCCCCACACCCCCCAGGGAAGCGAGGACAGCCCCACCCGCTGCCTGGCCTCAGGGCACTCAGGGTCCTCGCCAGTGGGGCTGGGTTGGGGGAATGCACAAGATGGGGCCTCGGGAGGAAGATCTGCAGGAGACACATGCTTTCTTTGCACGAGCAGTGGCTTGCTTGGGGGAGAGCAGGCTGGGCCCGGAGTGGCCCTTCCCCACCCCATCTCCTTGGTCCTGTGCCCTTTCTGCCCTGGTGTCTGGTCTGGGGTGTGCACCCCACTTCTGCCACCCATTTTGCACCTGCACAGGCAGCTGGCTCCCCAGTTCCCAACAGGCCACCCAGCCAGGCCTCTGGCCCAGCTCCCCACCCATCTCCACCCACCACAGGGCCGCCTCAGTCCCCCACACTCCCAGACCTCAGGTGGTGTCTCGAGCGAGCTCTGTGTCTGAGGCACCTCCAGAGCTAGCTGTGTCCACACAGGGCTCTGCTGGGATGCCTGGCTCTTTGGAGAGGCTCAGGCTGACTGAATGGGCCCTGGGCAGCAGCTGGCACAGATGCCATCCTGGTCGGGGCTCACCTCCAGGAGAAGCGTGTCCGGCAGGTACCGGTCCTTCCAGTGGTCGAGGAAGACCATGTCCAGCGTGTCCACATCATACTTCTTCTTCAGCTGGGGGATGATGTCTTGGGATGCCCCAACCACAACGGTGACCTGGAACAGCGCCTGTCAGTGCCCATGTCCTCACAGACAGGAGGCCATCCCTACACACCCATACAACAGCGCCTGTCGGTGTCCACACCCACACAGTAGGCCATCCCTACACACCCATACAACAGTGCCTGTCAGTGCCCACGCCCACACAGACAGGAGGCCATCCCTACGCACCCATACAAGCATTCATCAGTTTTCTTTAGGGTTCTGGGGTGACAAGGCCCCACTCTGTCCCTGCCCCTCCTAGTGCCACCTTGGCAGTTTATCCAGAGCTGTGAGACCACCCTCACTGAGCTGCTGGGGGGTCTTTCCTCAGCCCCAGGCTGGGAAGCACTGAGGGGCCTGGTGATAGTGGGTTTTCAGTGAACGTGGTATGAACACCTGGTGGGGAGGACAAGGTGCGAATGCCTTCCCCGTCCACAGCCCTGGCCCTTTTTCCAGGTCTGACAACGGGTTGGGCATGCACACCTTGTCCTGCACGCCAGCGAAATCCACCATCTGCTGGGTGATGGCGGCGTAGTCGGGGTTGATCTCGATGGTGAGCAGCCTCGCCCCTGGTGACAGCAGGCGGGCCATGCGCACAGCTGAGTAGCCACAGTAGGCCCCCAGCTCCAGCAGCACAGAGGGCTGGTGCTCCTGAATCACGGCGTCCACGATCTTGCCTGTGCAGGGTGGGGGACGGGGGAGAGGTGAGCACAGGCGGAGAGAGGGGAACTTGGATCCCCAGGCACAGCCCCCCGCCTCTCCCAAAGAGCAACGGCCCCTCCCAAATGCCTGGCCGCTGGCCCTCCTCTGCCCGCCCTCCCTACCCGCTGGAGGGGTCTTTTACCTCCCTGGTATCCTCAGACCCCAGGACCTGGTCCCCACTGTGAGCACGCTTGGAGCTCCCATAGTCCCTTAGCCTCTATGCTCACGCTGGTCCCTATCTTTTCCACCCTTCCTGGCTGGCCCCAGTGTGTCCTAACACAGAGCTGCCCTCTCTGAATCCCCAAACCGCCCGCCTTGGGGCCCCAGGGCGGCACTAGTTCCCTGAGTCACTCCGTGAGCCCAGGAACACATCCTGTGCCCCAGGCTGAAGTCCAAGCGGGGGCGGGCCCAGGAGAACCTGTCTGACTGGTCCCCAGGCAGGTCCCGTGGTGGCCAGAGCAGAGTTCAAGGGGAACTGCACCACCGTCAGACCCTGTGAGTGTGGGGGCCTGTTGTCCTGGGGCAGCAGGCAGCAGGGCCTGGAGGGGTCATCAGGGACCCTGGGACTCCAGAGGAGCCCTCCAGCCCTATCTGGGCATATCCCAGGGTTCCCAGCCCCCTGGAAACGGGGTGATAACAGCTTCTCCTGTAAGGGCTTTGATGCCTGGTCCTGGGTCCCTGTCCCAGAGCTCAGCACCTCCCGGCCGGGACCCCACCTTTCTTGTCGCCCACGTTCATGGCCCACTCCTTCTGCTCGCAGTAGATGTCGATGGTCTCCAGCACGTTCTGTGCGTTCCCGGGCTCCGCATGCTGCAGCACGTGGTGCAGGATGCGCTGCTCCTTGGTGTCACCCATGAGCAGGTTGTAGATGGGCTGCAGGACGAACTCGTTCCAGCCGATAAGGCACAGGCCCCAGCCCCAGTGCCTCAGGAGCAGCAGCAGCACCACCAGCAGCACCAGGCCCAGCAACACAGCTGCCAACAGCAGAGGTGGGGCCTCCAGCATCTGCAGGGCGGGAGGGGAGGGGCGCCAGTGCTTTGTGCTCCTCCTGCAGCACCCACACGCCCCTTTGCTTGGAGTGCCACCATCGCCCCCTTGTGTTCACAGAAGGGCAAGGTTCAGAGATGCCAGCCATGTGCCTCAGTTGCCTGACGTGTCAGCGACAGGGAGCCAGCCTTCTCGTGCCCTCTGGTGCCCTCGGGTGGACAGAGCAGGTGTGTGCCTCTGGCAGTCCTGTGTGGAGCCTGCAGGGTCACACTCCCTGGCCCTGGGTGCTTCCTCAGGCAGCCCAGGGATCCTCTAAAACCACACAAAATACAGAAGCAGACACGGACCCAGGCTGTTGTCTCCCAGCTGGCTTAGAGGACACCCAGGGGTAGGGAAGCCCCATGGCCCGGAGTTGGGGGTAGTGACGGGTGGCCAAAGGAGAGGCTGTATGGTGCAGCCCCTTGGCCTTGTGGTGAGCCTGTGCTGGTCACCCATGCTCTGGACGCCCCAGGGATTCATGTGGCCTTTTCATTGAGTGTCCAAGTAAGGACACTGGCAGTCCCCAGGCCAGGCACACCAGGACAGACCCACTCACCACTCCCCTTGGGGACAGCAACATGTGGCATGTCCCAGATGAGAAAGGCCAGCCCTGCCGCCCACCACAGTGTACCTCATGGGGCACAGTGATGGCAAGTGACCCCACTTGAAACCTATTTGAAATCCTCCTGGTGTGACCCTCCAGGCAGGTAGCCTGGGAACCAGACAGACAGAAGCCTGGTGAGGGGACCCAGCAGGCAGAGAGCAGAGCACAGGAGGCCTGAGGCAGAAGCCCAGGGGTTCAGGTCACAGACCCTAAAATGGGAAGGACACAAGGAAACTTCCTCTAGGGCCCTTGTGGTCACTCAGAGGTCTTTCTGGGATGGGGCTCTGGACTCCCAGTGGCATAGGAGATCCCACTGTCCGCTGGACACTCCATTTTAGAAAGGCACACCCAGGTGAGGAGGCAGGCCCAGGGCCGCAGAGGGGACACCCCTGGAGGTCAGCCTCAGGGCACCAGAGGACAGAGCAGAAGAGAACAGGGAAGCGGAGGCTCCGCCCTAGGGGGAGGCCATGTGGACACCAGGCTTCTAGGGGATTTCAGGCCACGTGGCCTATTTACACAGGCAGAGTGGACACGTGCTCAGCAGACCTGTGCCCATGCACCGGGCTGGAATCCGTACCCACCCTGGCACTGCCCCGGCTACCATTGGCCAACTCACCTTCAAAGCACCTCTGAGCAGGCTCCAGCCCTCTGGCTGCGGGAAGGGTCTGGGATCTCCTTCTCTGAGCTCGGCAGCAAAGCAGATGTTATTTCTGTGGAAATCAATTTTGCCTTTGGATAATCATCAACATAAACCCTGACCTGGTGATGACCAAGGTCCAGATATCTGAGCCCCTTCCCCAGATAAGGCCAGCCTGGCCTCAGCCTTCCCTAGCAGGGCGAGGGCAGTGCTTCGCCTTTCCGGTTTCAGAAGAGACAGCAGAAGGCCTCAGAGAGGCCAAGGGACATCCCTACTAGTGTCCCCCAGCCAGGGACCCCAGGGGCAGTCTCCTGGTCCCTGTCCGCACTGCCCTGTGGGCTATGTGCGTGTGCACCTGCACCTTGTGAACCACAGGAGGAGGGAACCACTCTGCTCAAGTTGTATTTCCCCTGAAGAGTCCTTAGTACCTTGGAAATGTGTAAGATCAAGGGCTAGTTTACCAAGAACATACACAAATCAGTAAGAAAAAGATGATGAGACAGATGGGTCACAGTGGCCAACATGCGGCTCACAGGGAAAGGCCAAAGGCCAGAGCCCCGAGCAGGTGATGGAACCCGGTGCAGGGCTCAGTGACAGCGGGGGTGCCCCTGTCCACAGCTGCAGGAGTGGGAATCGTGCCGCCTTCTGCTACTACCCTGGGGAAGGGTCCCAGGCCTGCAGGGAAGCCTATGGCCCACTGTGTTTCCCAGCGGGGCAGGACGTGCCATGACCTACAGAGCTCGTGGGGAAAAAACAAGAGATGGTGCTTCCCTAAGGACAGTGTCCTTATTCTGGCAGGAAGATGACAGGGGGAACCATGGTGGAGAGGGACCATGCAGACCTGAAGCAGCCAGAACTTTCCACCTTGCTCCTTTCTTCATGGTGGGGATTTCCTAGGACACACCCTGTTGCTTTGTTTACTATTATCTGCTATGGTTTATTTATCTATAATGACTACTACTAGTATTTGTGTGGTCAGATAATGGGCCATTTTGTTTACTCTCCGTATTTTAAAAACAGTGTTAGAAATAAATACCCCAGATTAAAAGGGCTATTCTGCTGAAACAGCAAATTACTTGGTAGACCTTGGAGTCCCAAATTATATATATCCAAATCTGCGTTAATACTTGAATTGTGTAAGAATTTGGCTTTTGAATCTCTAATCTCTAGGTCCATCTGTTCATAAATCTGCAGGCAGTGTCACCCAGGGCCTAGTGGGAGGCAGCAGAGGGGAGGAGGCCACAGCAGGGAGGGGCCCAAAGCCCCCTTCCTTTGCCCGGCAGGAGGGACTGGCCCACTCCACTCTGCAGGCTGGGCCCGGCTGGTGCCAGGAGGCACCCAGTGCCCACCTGTCCCACGTGCCCGCGGCTCTGTGGCCAACTGGGGCCCAGTGGCCAAGAGCCATGGGGGCTGGGGAAGTGCTCAAGGCCAAAGGCTCAAAGGCCAACACGCCCAGGCCCCAATGCAGTGCCTGGGGGCCACAGTGCCCACGGCCACCTCACAAGGCCCTCCAGCATCCGCCAGAGGAGAGCGCTGGGATTCCCTTGTGTGACGAACTGAAGCCCTGAGCAGAGGGACTGGCTGCCCCAGGCCATCAACAGAGCCCTGGCCCCTGCCCACCCCTCCTCCTGACAGCTAACCACCTCCACTCCGCCCCAGCCCCGTAGGGCCTCCCAGCCCACCGTCCTCTCGGCTAGCTGGTGTGGGAGGGGAGGCCCCAGAAGGGGAGGCCCCGCCCACTGGGCCGGTAGGGAGGCGGGACCACATTCAATTGACTTTGGGACCACTCCCACCCAGCCACGGAGGAGGGTGGGATCACGCCCACCTGGCCATCGGAGGGCTGACCCTGCGCTGTCACCGGCCACTGCCCAGTTTCGCAGGACGAAAGAGCAGGCAAGTGAGGGAATGGAGAGCGGGTCCTGAAAAGCCGAGAATCAGGCCTCCCTTTAAAGAAAGCCACGTAGAAACCCACCTTTGCCACTCAAACCTGCTCGGATGTTCCCAGCGCTGGGATTTTGCCCCGTCAGCCCTCCATGGGGAAAAGGAACAGCTCCTTTAGTTTGGGGTCCCAGGACTCGAGAGTGGGCACGCCAGCTCAGTGTCCGACTCGGGACCCCTATGATCAGATCGCCCTACTTTGGCTGCGTGGTCTAGGGAGCGTCAAGAGTCCCCCTTACGTTACAGAGAGGCAAAAAGAAACAGTTTTGAATGCCCCTGTGGTAGGGGGCGGCGGGGTGCAGGCCAGAGGACCGAGGGGAATTCTCTCTGCTTTTGTGTATGTTTGAAATGTGCTTTTTTGTTTTTAGTTTTTTGAGACAGGGTCTCACTCTGTCGCCCAGCCTGGAGTGCAGTGGCGCCATCGCAGCTCACTGCAGCCTCGACCTCCTGGGCTCAAGGGATCCTCCTGCCTCAGCCCCCCAAGTAGCTGGGACGACAGATGTGCACCACCCCACTTTTTTTTGTGTGTGTAGAGATGGGGTGGAGATGTGCACCACGCAGCTTTTTTTTTTTTTTTTTTTGTAGAGATGGAGTGGAGGTGGGTTCTCGATATTTTGCCCAGGCTGGTCTCCTGAGCTCAAGCGCTCCACCCCCTTGGCCTCCGAAAGTGCTGGGATTACAGGCATGAGCCACCGTGCCCATCTGGCTTTTTTTTTTTTTTAAAGGAAAATAACAAGTGTTAGCAAGGATGTGATGAAATGGGAACCCTCTTGCATTGCTGGTGTGAATGCTGTGGAAAACAGTTTGGTAGTTCTTCAAAAAGTTAAACATGTGGTTAGACCTGGTGGCTCACGACTGTAATTCCAGCACTTTGGGAGGTTGGGATGGGAGGATTGCTTGAGCCCAGGAGTCCCATACCAGTCTGGGCAACATGGCAAGACCCCATCTCTACAAAAAACTTAAAAATTAGCCAGGCGTGGTGGTCCATACCTGTAGTCCCAGATACTTGGGAGGCTGAGGTGGGAGGATCACCTGAGCCCAGGAGGTTGAGGCTGCACTGGGCTGTGATCCTGCCACTGCACTCCAGCCTGGGCAACAGAGCAAGACCCCATCTCAAAAAAAAATTAAACAAGGCCGGGCGCGGTGGCTCACGCTTGTAATCCCAGCACTTTGGGAGGCCGAGGCGGGCGGATCACGAGGTCAGGAGATCGAGACCACGGTGAAACCCCGTCTCTACTAAAAAATACAAAAAAAATTAGCCGGGCGTGGTGGCGGGCGCCTGTAGTCCCAGCTACTCGGAGAGGCTGAGGCAGGAGAATGGCGTGAACCCGGGAGGCGGAGCTTGCAGTGAGCCGAGATTGCGCCACTGCACTCCAGCCTGGGCGACAGAGCGAGACTCCGTCTCAAAAAAAAAAAAAAAATTAAACATGCTATATACCCATAAATATTAAAAAATTCTTAAAAACCCACAAAAATTAAAAATAAAAAAAGTTAAACATAGAACTACCATATGACCCAGCAATTCTACTTCTAGGTGTATACCAAGAATTGAAAACAGGGACTAAACCAGATACTCGTACCCCAATATGCATAGCAACATCATCCACAATGGCCAAAAGGTAGAAACAACCCTTCCATCCGTTAGCACCTGAATGGATAAATAAAACATGGTAGAGCCATACAATGAGGTATGATCCAGTTACTTAAATGAATAAAGTACGGATGAATTCACAGTTCATCAAAATGGATGAACCTTCTGCACCGGCTGCCTGGCCATTGGCTCGCAAGCTCATGAGACCCCTGCGAGGCCCACGTTCCCTCCTCTGTGAAACGGCTGATGGTCTCACCCTCCAGCACAGTAGAGGGCAGGCATGATCGTGTCCACACCGCACCTGCACATGCTTGCCACAGGCACATGCACGCGTGAGGGCATCCTCAGTGCCTCACAGTGCGGCCGGGACACAGGCAGCTGGGCTTGACACCTCCAGCTCTAAAGAGTATGAAGCCTCTGGGCCTCAGTGCCAGGCCTGCCCAAGCTTCTCTGGCCAGCAGTCTGCTGCAGAGCTAGAGAGTCCATCACCTCTGTCACCTGGTCAGTATTCTCTCTCACATTGAACACACCCTAGATGACATTCATCTTCCTTTATTTTATTTATTTAGAGACAGGGTCCTGTTTAATTGCCCAGGCTGGAGTGCAGTGGCGTGATCAAGGCTCACTGCAGCTGCAGCCTTGAACTCCCAGGCTCAAGGCATCCTCCTGAGTAGCTGGGACCACAGGTGCACACCAATGCATCTGGTCTCATCTTTCTTTAAAAGACAGGAACGCTGGCCGGGCGCGGTGGCTCATGCCTGTAATCCCAGCACTTTGGGAGGCTGAGGTGGGCAGATCACGAGGTCAGGAGATCGAGACCATCCTGGCTAACACAGTGAAACCCCATCTCTACTAAAAATACAAAAAATTGGCCTGGTGTGGTGGCAGGCGCCTGTAGTCCCAGCTACTTAGGAGGCTGAGGCAGGAGAATGGCGTGAACCCGGGAGGCGGAGCTTGCAGTGAGCCGAGATCGTGCCACTGCACTCCAGCCTGGGCAACAGAGTGAGACTCCGTCTCAAAAAAAAAAAAAAAAAAAAAAAAAAAAAAGACAGGAATGTTTTCCATAAATATACTGCAAGTAACATCAGTGAAATGAGACTCTTAAAAATCCTTTAAAAATATGAACTATGGCTGCAGCAGTGGCCACACCTGTAATCCCAACACTTTGGGAGGCTGAGGCAGGAGGATCACTTGAGCCCAGGGGTTCAAGACCACCCTGGGAAACATAGTAAGACCCTGTCTCTATAAGAAATTAAAAAACTAATTCTATGACCTGGTTTCTAGGCTCATTTTAAAAAATCCATAAAAGATAACTAGAAAATGGACCCAGTGTCGTGGCTTACTTTGCCAGCACTTTGGGAGGCCAAGGTGGGCAGATCACAAGGTCAGGATTTCGAGATCAGCCTGGCCAATATGGTGAAACCCCGTCTCTACTAAAAATACAAAAATTAGCCAGGCATGGTGGCAAGCACCTGTTAGTCCCAGCTACTCAGGAGGCTGAGGCAGGAGAATAGCTTGAACCTTGGAGGCAGAGGTTGCAGGGAGTCAAGATCACGCCACTGCACTCCAGCCTGGGTGACAGAGCGAGACTCCACCTCAAAAAAGAAAAAAAAAAGCTCAAGACCATCCTGGCCAACATGGTGAAACCCTGGCTCTACTAAAAATACAAAAATTAGCTGGGCATGGTGGCGTGTGCCTGTAGTCCCAGTTACTTGGGAGGCTGAGGCAGGAGAATCGCTGGAACCCGGGAGGCGGTTGCAGTGAGCTGAGATCGCACCACTGCACTCCAGCCTGGGCAGCAGAGCGAGACTCCATCTCAAAAAAAAAAAAAAAAAAAAAAAGAAAAGAAAAAAAAGAAAGAAAGATAACTAGAAACTGACTTTGTTCCCTTTGCAAAGATCTGGCGTCCATCAGTTTTGCTCATTCTGCTGTCACCTCTGTCTGAAGAGTGATTGACACTTTGGTCTCTATTCACCCACATCTTCCTGCTCAGGAAGGTGTCTTTCTCCTCTTCCTGGGAGAAAGACAGCTACCAGGGGCCACGGAGAGAAAGACTGGGCTACGCAGCAAGCTCAGGAGACCTCTGGTTGTGCCCTGAAACGGCTGTGCATCCTCCGTTCTCCACAGAGGGCCAACACGCGGCTGCAGCGACCCTCGGAAAGGCCACTGGCCATTTGGGGCACATTGTCCTCACTATTCCAGAACACAGAACCAATGCCAACAGCTCCCTGCACACTGAGAGCCACTGTGGCTTGGATCTGCCTCATCCTGCCCTCACAGGGCTGTCGGCCCAGTCGGGGAGACAAGCATAGAGCCACAGGCGTGATGACAAACAGGACACAGATGGCAGGAAGGAGGCCAGTTCTAAGCGCTTACACACAGGGGCAGCTCTGCTCTGCACACAGGTCCCCCATGGAGGCTGCAGAGGGCCCTGCATGGGGCTTGCTCAAAAGGGCTGGAAACCCCCAGCAAAGGCTGGAACTGCTGCAAGCAGCCCTGCCCTTCGGGGCTGATCTGGTGTGATAAAGGGGGACCAGGATTCTGGCAAGGGATTCGACTGCAATCCAGTAATCCAGGGAGAGCCAGTACAGGTGCTTAGAGACAGGCCAGGCAGCATCAGGTAGGCCACACGCTTGGGCAGGGCCTGTGGACAGGCTGAGAGGACACCTGGAAGCCAGTCTGGGTGACCCCACAGGCTGCAGCCTGGCCCCGCGCTCATCTCTGGACCCAGGGGCTGGCCACTCACCTCCATACAGCCTCTGGGAATCTAAAGAAATGACCAGAAGTTTAATGGCCACAAAATACCCATCGAGTCAGGCATGGTGGTATGCCTGTAGCTGCAGCTACTCAGGAGGCTGAAGTGGGAGGATTGCTTGGGCCCAGGAGTTGGAGGCTGGTGTGAGCCATGATTGCACCACGGCACTCCATCCTGGGCGACAGAGACACTGTCTCTAAAACAACACCACAATAAAAATGCCATCAAATCCAGATGGGGCCTTGCCTCTCTCTGGCAGCACTCTGGGAGTGTCCCCCTCCTGCTACTGTCTCATAACCCCAAGTACAAGAAGCTGTCATTTCTCCAACCTGCAGAGAGGAAGGAGGAGGCAGAGGACTAGCCTCTCGCCCCCGTGACACCTGAGAAGAGGTGAGACAGTGCGCCTGCCCTGGGCACCCTGTGAGGGGCCTACCTGCTATTTCTGTAAATGAAGCTTTATCAGAATGCACAATCAACCAGGCGTGGTGGCTCACATCTGTAATCACAGCACTTTGGGAGGCTGAGGCAGGTGGATCACCTGAGGTCAGGAGTTCAAGAACAGCCTAACCAACATGGTGAAACCCCAGTCTCTACTAAAAATACAAAATTAGCCAGGCATGGTGGTGCATGCCTGTAATCCCAGCTACTTGGGAGGCTGAGGCAGGAGAATTGCTTGAACTGAGGAGGTGGAGGTGAGCCGAGATGTGAGCTGAGATGGCGCCATTACACTCCAGTCTGGGCAACAAGAGTGGGAATCAGTCTCAAAACAAAACAAAACAAAAAACATACAATTGCATACACATTGTCCGTGGCTGCTCTCATCCGACCATGGCAGAGGTGAGCAGTTGCAACAAAGACTGCATCCTACATGGGGAAAGGGGCTGGTGTGGAAGGGAAGGGGTCAGAATGGAAGTTCAGAGGGCCAGGCAGAGGGCAGTCCCCTGTAGTCTCCCCTGCCTGGTATCCTCAGTGGGGCCAGGCCCCCAGGCTCAGGGGAAGGCTTTTTTTTTTTTGACTCAATACCTAAGAGCTAAAGGGAAGGCTTTCACACAGACTGCACACCTGCTTCAAGCCAGGTGCTGCAGGCACCACGGTGACTTTGTCTTCACAGACACACCAAGAGGCAGATGCAAGGGCTGGGCTGAGAGAGGCAAGAGGCTGCACTGCACCTGCAGATCCACAGCCCCAGGGGGCCAGCTGGGCCATCCCTGCCTGTGGGGCCCCTCCACTCCTTTAATGTGGCCCCGCCGGGGCCCCCTCCCCTCCCGTCCACGGGCCAGACCTGCATGGTGGTCGCACATTCGCTTTATCCTTCAAGGGCGTTCTCCTGGTTACATCAGATTCTGCCTTGGCACCTGCTTGGAGGCCCCCTGCAGTTCAACCTACTCATGCGGCAGGAGCTCAGCCTCCCGGCTCCCAGCAGAGGGCAGGCCTGGGGCAAGAGTGTAGGCTGGCTTGGCTCAGTGTGGAGGGGAAAGAAATGACAGGGGTGCCTTTAGGGAGGGGCAGAAAGGGCCTGGACATGCCTAGTGGGGTGACGTGCAGGCTGGCCATCTGCCCCGCTGGACTGAGCCTGGGAGGCTGCCCTGCCTGGGAATGGGGACGATTTTGGCAGCTGCTGGGTACTGTAAACAAACCCGGCTGGGCGGGGTGGCTCACGCCTGTAATCCCAGCACTTTGAGAGGCTGAGGCGGGCAGATCACAAGGTCTGGAGTTCGAGACCATCCTGGCCAACATGGTGAAACCCTGTTTCTACTAAAAATGCAAAAAATGAGCCGGGCGTGGTGGCGGGCGCCTGTAGTCCCAGCTACTCAGGAGGCTGAGGCAGGAGAATCGCTTGAACCGTGGAGGCGGACGTTGTTGCAGTGAGTGGAGATAGTACCACTGCACTCCAGCCTGGGCGACAGAGCGAGACTCAAAAAAACAACAACAAAAAAACAAAGCCCCAGCATCTGGACCAGGCTCTGGGCCAGGCCTGCATCTAGACCACATTGGATATGAGTGGAATCTGACCTCCTCATTGCTCTCCAAGGCTGGGTGGCAGCCCCACCCCCAGCGCCCAGGCTATGAGTCCTGAGGCTCACCATGGCAGCAGTCTGGACAGACTCCCCCATCACACTCCCGCCAGGCTCCTCTGAGCACGTTTCTCGGGTGAGCCTCACCTTGGCCTATCAGGCTTTGAACAAACACTAACAAAGCTGCTGCTGCTTCTTCATTGTATTTATTTATTTATTTATTTGTTTTTTGAGATGGGCTCTCACTCTCTCACCCAGACTGGAGTGCAGTGGCGCAATCTCAGCTCACTGCAACCTCCGCCTCCTGGGTTCAAGCAGTTCTCCTGCCTCAGCCTCCTTAGTAGCTGGGATTATAGGCTCACACCACCACACCCAGCTAATTTTTGTATTTTTAGTAGAGACAAGGTTTCACCATGTTGGTCAGGCTGGTCTTGAACTCCCGACCTTGTGATCCGCCCACCTCGGCCTCCCAAAGTGCTGGGATTACAGGCGTGAGCCACTGCGCCTGGCCTTTTTTTTTTTTTTTTGAGACGGAGTCTCACTCTGTCGACCAGGCTGGAGTGCAGTGGTGCGATCTCGGCTCACGGCAAGCTCCGTCCCCCAGGTTCATGGCATTCTCCTGCCTCAGCCTCCCGGTAGCTGGGACCACAGGCTCCCGCCACCATGCCCAGCTAATTTTTTTTTATTTTTAGTAGAGACGGGGTTTCACTTTGTTAGCCAGGATGGTCTCGATCTCCTGACCTCATGATCTGCCTGCCTCGGCCTCCCAAAGTGCTAGGATTACAGGAGAATGCCATGAACCCGGGGGACGGAGCTTGCCGTGAGCCGAGATCGCACCAATGCACAAAGACCCTGCATGAGAAAGTCACGGCTACCAAGAGAATTTCCTGTGTGTTCTGGCCAACACCTGAAGATGGGGCCTGTCTCTGTCTCCCAGTCTCTGTGGGTTTGGGGGCCTGACTTCAGTAAGCCCCCGTGGCAAACCCAGATCGGTTTCCCAAGGCTAACCCTCCCTTCCTGCCTTTGGTAATTTTCCACTTTCCTCACTCCACTGAGTCCCCACTGTTCTTCCTCCCCACTGCCTACTTCTTTGCACAAATCGGAGCGGAGCTCGGCTCTCTCCCCTCCTGTCACTGGCCACCAAATATTATAATTTCTGTCCTTATCACTTTAATGTCCAGCTGTGTTTCTCTGTGATCAGGGGCCAGGACTTGGATCTGCATGGGAACCACCATCCGACCAACCCTCGGATGCAACAACCGGAGCCCACAGTGTGCACAGCTATCCGTGTTATCTCCACTCTGCCTGCTCATGCGGGAGTCACATGGTTTGATTTGTGATCCAATGGTCCGGAAGAACATCGGATGCAGCAGTGAGGACAGACATTGCTTCTTATGATTTTATGATTCTGAGTAAGGCTCTGAGGTGCTAAGAGTCCCAGGCTTTTTTTTTTTGAGACGGAGTCTTGCTCTGTCGCCCAAGCTGGAGTGCAGTGGCGCAATCTCGGCTCACTGCAAGCTCCGCCTCCCGGGTTCATGCCATTCTCCTGCCTCAGCCTCCCAAGTAGCTGGGACTATAGGTGCCCGCCGCCACGCCCGGCTAATTTTTTGTATTTTTAGTAGAGACGGGGTTTCACCGTGTTAGCCAGGATGGTCTCGATCTCCTGACGTCGTGATCCACCTGCCTCGGCCTCCCAAAGTGCTGGGATTACAGGTATGAGCCACCGCGCCTGCCCCAGGCTTCTTCTGAACCGTACCTACCTCCTGGGCTGGAAGTTCTTCTTCCTGGCGCCTCGTTCCCAGAGGGGATTCACTCCTGACTCCTGGTGGAGCTGTCTTGCCCGCTCTGTTGTGTGTTCCCGCTCCTCCTGTGGGAGCTTCTTACTGGCGCCCTGCTGATCACGCCCTCTGCTCTACTTTAATCAGCATGTCAAAACAAAACTGCGAGGAAGAAGCGCGCCTCTGTCTGCTTCCTTCCTTGTTGATGTGACTTTACCAAGGATAATTTGGAACATCGGTGGCTTCTTTGGGATACTTGAGATCTCCCCAAACTAGCTCCTCTCAGGCCTCTCCTCCTATCACCTCCACACCTGCCTACTTTCTCTTGAAGGAGACACCCCCTTCAAGTCTGGCCTCCTCCACCCCTGGGCCCCCGCTGCAGGCCTCTCTCTTCCCCCTTCAGCCCCTCAACTCCCCACGGTCCCTGGAACTTTAGGCTTCCTGCCCCATCAGGGGCTCGCAGTGCCTCAGGGACCCACAAAAGCAACCAGCTGAGCTCACTGGAAACATGTAGTCATGCATCAGGGCAAAACAAGTCGTAAAGGTCTTATCCACAAATACAGGTAGAAAGCCTTCCCCTCACACTGAGCAAGTGACCCTTAACTTGTCCAATTTGCCAGAAACACGGTTGGGATAAAAATGTGAAATAGGGCTGGGTGGTGGCTCACAACTGTAATCCCAGCACTTTGGGAGGCCAAGGTAAGTGGATCACTTGAGGCTAGGAGTTCAAGACCAGCCTGGGCAACACAGCAAGACCTTGTCTCTACAAAAAAAAACACAAAAAAACAAAAATCAAAAAACACACACACAAAAAAAAAGAAAAGAAAAAATATATAAAATAGAGTAAAAAAAAAAAAGTGAGAACTAGCTCTTATATAAACTAGTGAGTTGTGTTTTGTTAATTGCATTTGATAATATATTGGCCTAAAAAAGCTTCCAAGATGTTTTCAAGAACTTTCAACCTCAGAGTCATACTAAGTGAAGTTAAATAATAGACATTCATCGAATATCTAAATAATACCTGAAGAGAAGAAAGTGCTGAACCATTCATTATTAAACATAAGCTTTTGTACTTTTTGGCTTCTTATTTTTATATGGTACAGACTGGCTAAAGGTATTCTGGTCTGTTAATAAACATGTTCTTGGCACTTAAAAACATTGTACTATAAAAAGGATATACCTCTAGAGATTATAAGATGGCATATTCATAAAATTTGCCAATAAACTGGTAAATGACAGACAATTTCCAGTTGTCTTCTTCCTAGTTTTATTTGTAAAATACAAGTTATGGCCGGGCGTGGTGACTCATGCCTGTAATCTCAGTGCTTTGGGAGGCTGAGGTTGGAGAATTACTTGAGCCCGGGAGTTCAAGGGTGCAGTGAGTCCTGACTGTGCCACTGCACGCCAGCCTGGGCAACAGAGCAAGACGCTGTCTCTTAAAAAAAAAATACCGGTTACTAATGGTTAAAAATTATAATCAATATATAAAAACAAAACTAGAAACAATAAGAATGAGGGAAACAATTTCGTATACAAAGTATGGGAGGAAGATAGGATGTGTTTTTATATGAAAAGTATGCAAAGAATGTAGAGTGTTTTTGTTAAAGAAAGGGATGTAATTTTGTCCTGAAGTAAAATTACAAAAAGAGGAAAAATATGGGACAAAGCCTGAATGGCCCAGGAATTCGAGACAAGCCTGGGAAACATGGTGAAAACCTGTTTCTATAAAAAAACGCAAAAATTATTAGCCTGGCATGGTGGTGCATGCCTGTAGTCCCAGCTACTTGGGAGGGTGAGGCAGGAGGATCGCTTGAGCCCAGGAGGTCGAGGCTGCAGTAAGCTGAGATCTCACCACTGCACTCCATCCTGGGTGACAGACTGAGATTCTGTCTCAAAACAAAAGCAACCGTGAATGGATACAGAAAGTTATCCCTATGTTTCCCAGGCTGGTCTTGAACTCCTGGCCTCAAGAAAGTCTTCAGAAAAGAAATTTTATGTTATGAGGTCAAAGCTGGCTAGAATTGACCTCATAATCATTGAATGGATTTATGTATAAAGTTTCTTTAAAAATTTTTTTTTTTTTTTTGAGACAGAGTCTCGCTGTTACCCAGGCTGGAGTGCAATGTTGTGATCTGGGCTCACTGTAACCTCTGCCTCCCAGGTTTAAGCAATTCTCCTGTCTCAGCCTCCCAAGTAGCTGGGACCACAAGCACATGCCACCATGCCCAGCTAATTTTTGTATTTTTAGTACAGATGGGGTTTTGCCATGTTGGCCAGCCTGGTCTTGAACTCCTGATCTCAGGTGATCTGCCCACCTTGGCCTCCCAAAATGCTGGGATTATAGGCGTGAGCTGCCGCACCCGGCCTAAATTTTTTTTAGTGACAGAGTCTCACTCTGTTACCGAGGCTGGAGTGCAGTGGTGCAATTACAGCTCACTGCAACCTTGAACTCCTGGGCTCAAGTGATCCTCCCACCTCAGTCTTCAGAGTACATGGGACTACAGACGTGTACCACCATGCCCAGCTAATTTTTCAATTTTTTTTTTTTTGGTAGAGATAGGGCCTCAGTATGTTTCTCAGGCTGGTCTCAAACTCCTGGGCTCAAGCAATCCTCCCTCCTCGGACACCCAAAGTGTTGGGATTATAGGCGTCAGCCACTGCATGTGGCCTGTGACATTGTCTTGATCTCAAACTGACTTGAGATTTCCTGGAGGGCCCCTGGAAGACCTCAAAGGATCTGTCCTGTGACCTTGTAAGAGAGATGTTAAACTAATTAGGTTTATTTCAATGGTGAATTTTGTGGGCAGCAAGTCACCCAGGTGCTGAGGCAAGAGACCGAGGGCACGAGCTGTTCCAGTATAATAAAGAAAATATATAAAATAAGAATAGTTATACTATAGATCATAGATATGATTATATATGAACATTATTAACCATTAGTTTGTAGCAATTACTCTTTATTCCAATATTATAATAATCTTCGCTCTACAATTATAACCTAGGAGAAACCAGGCCATACAGTGATAAGAGCTGAAGGGACACGGTGAGAAGTGACCAGAAGACAGTGTGAGCCTTCTGTTATGCCCGGACAGGGCCACTAGAGGGCTCCTTGGCCTAGTGGTAATATCAGCGCCTGGGAAGACGCCCGTTACTTAGCGGACCTTGGTCTAGCGGTAGCGTCAGTGCCTAGAAAAAGCACCCGTTACTTAGCAGACCGGGAAAGGGAGTCTCCCTTTCCCTGGGGAGAGTTAGAGAAGTCTCTGCTCCACCACTTCTTGTGGAGTGTCAGGCCCGCCCGCAGTTATCCGGAGGCCTAACCGTCTCCCTGTGATGCTGTGCTTAAGCGGTCACGCTCCTGGTCCGCTTTCATGTTCCACCCTGTACACCTGGCTATGCCTTCTAAATAGCAGTAACAAAATTAGTGAAAGTACTAAAGGTCTCTGAAATACAGAAATAATGGCGTAAGCTGTCCCCTCTCTCTCTCTGCCTCGGCTGCCAAACAGGGAAGTGCCCCCTGTCCAGTGGACACGTGACCCATGTGACCTTACCTATCACTGGAGATAGCTCACACTCCTTACCCTGCCCCCTTGTCTTGTATCCAATAAATAACAGCCCAGCCTGGCATTCGGGGCCACTACTGGTCTCCGCGTCTTGGTGGTAGTGGTCCCCGGGCCCAGCTGTCTTTTCTTCTGTCTCTGTCTTGTGTCTTTATTTCTACGATCTCTCGTCTCTGCACATGGGGAGAAAAACCCACAGATCCTGTAGGGCTGGACCCTACAGAATTTCATGCAAGGTGCTGTCAAATAAAAAATGCTATTTAGGGCCGGATGCGGTGACTCACGCCTGTAATCCCAACACTTTGGGAGGCCAAGGTGGGCAGATCACATGAGGTCAGGAGTTCAAGGCCAGCCTGGCCAATGTGGCAAAACCCCATCTCTACTAAAAATACAAAAATTAGCTGGATGTGATGGTGCACACCTGTAATCCCAGCTACTTGGGGGGCTGAGGCAGGAGAATCGTTTGAGCCCAGGAGGTGGAGGTTGCAGTGAGTCGAGATCATGCCACTGCACTCCAGCCTGAGCAACAGAGTGAGACTCTGTCTCAGAAAAAAAAAAACTAAAAAAAAATTTTTTTAAATGCTATTTAAACTTCCTTGAGTTATATGTATATTGGTAAATGTTAATATAAGGATTCCAGATATTGTATAAAGTTCCCACAAACTGGTGAATACCCTTCTGCCGATGACATGTCCTCATATAACAGCAATCATCATTCTGGTTATTATTTAAAATGCTATGTGTCATAAACAACCAACATTCCTTGTAAATCGTTCGATTTTGTAATGATCTCTCATTAGATATTTAACCACACCATTTTAAGTCTTTTCTCATTAGAGTTTTACTCTGATGCTTTCCCGAAAGCAGAGTGTCAGGCCCGCCCGCAGTTATCCGGAGGCCTAACTGTCTCCCTGTGATGCTGTGCTTAAGCGGTCACGCTCCTGGTCCGCTTTCATGTTCCACCCTGTACACCTGGCTATGCCTTCTAAATAGCAGTAACAAAATTAGTGAAAGTACTAAAGGTCTCTGAAATACAGGGCAAAGTGCTTCATCTTCAACAAAAAGGGACCAATGAAAAGGCCCATGACAGGTACTCTGGGGTAGGCTTCTGACAGCATTTCTCTGTTTCTTTTTTTTGAGATGGAGTCTCACTGTGCTGCCCAGGCTGGAGTGCAGTGGCATGATCTCGACTCATCGCAAGCTCCACCTCCCGGGTTCACACTATTCTCCTGCCTCAGCCTCCCGAGTAGCTGGGACTACAGGCGCCCACCACCCCGTCTGGCTAATTTTTTGTATTTTTAGTAGAGACGGGGTTTCACTGTGTTAGCCAGGATGGTCTCGATCTCCTGACCTCGTGATCCACCCACCTTGGCCTCCCAAAGTGCTGGGATTACAGGCATGAGCCACCACTCCCGGCCTAATTTTTTTTGAGATGGAGTTTCGCTCTTGTTGCCCAGGCTAGAGTGCAGTGGTGTGTTCTTGGCTTACTGCAGCCCCCCACCTCCAGGTTCAAGCGATTATCCTGCCTCAGCCTCCTGAGTACACCACCATTCCCGGCTAATGTTTTGTATTTTTTGTAGAGACAGGGTTTTGCCATGTTGGCCAAGCTGGTCTCGAACTCCTGGACTCAGGTGATTTGCCCACCTCGGCCTCCCAAAGTGCTTAGGATTACAGGCATGAGCCACTGGGCCCGGCCTATCCTTGAGGTTTTATGATCTGCCTGTCACTTGGACTGTCACTGCCTTCCTACACATCAGCCGTTACCAAATCCTCCCATCTACTTTCCTTCAGTATCTGGCTACCTACCACTCTCTCCAGACTGACATTTCCAATTTGTCTCCTCCCTGACTTGGTGTCACCAAGAACTCAAATCCCTACTGGGACTCGGGTGGTCTTGTAGCTGCCCTTTGCCCCCAGGATCTGGAAAAAAAAAAAAAAGCCCTGCAGACTGAAGCCGGAAAACTTGATAGAAACTTGAAAGAACTCAGCACCACAACAGATTCTCCAGGGGCAGCCTTTGTGCCTGGAGCCGCTGCTACACAGGCCGCCCGGAAGACCCCCCTCCAGCTCCTGCATGCCCCATGCTCTCTCCAGAAAGTAACCACAACTGGGATACCGATGCCTATATTATCATCACAAACTTCACACCACACACCAGGAAATCCGAGTGCCCCTGCTGGCCTTGTTAGGGCCCAACGGCCAGAAACCTCAACTGCTGCCCTATAGGCTCAAAAACTGGGTTTATCAACAGCTCCATTCATCTTTGTTTTTCTTTCTTTCTTTTTTTCTTTTTTCTTTTCTTTTTTTTTTTTTTTTTTTTTTTTAAGATAGGGCCTCTCTCTGTTGCTCAGGCTGGAGTATAGAGGCAAGATCATGGCTCATGGCAGCCTCCACCTCCCAGGCTCAAACGATCTTTTCACCTCAGCCTCCCAAGTAGCTGGAACTACAGGCCTATGCCAACACGCCAGGCTAATTTTTAAATTTTTTGTAGAGATGGGGTCTTTATGTTGCCCAGGCTTGTTTCAAACTCCTGGCCTCAAGTGATCCTCCTCAGCCTCCAAAAATGCTGGGATTACAGACATGAGCCACCGTGCCCGGCCTGTTATTTTTGTTTCCTCATTAAATGCCTGACTGCTTGCATCATCCAGCAAAAATCCTTTGCTACCAAGATGGTTCCGCTGGTACTTTATGAACACAACACAGAACAGAAAATGGACGGGTACTGTCGAGAGGAAAGAAGCATGTCTCTGCTCTTCTTGCACAGGAGGAGTGCTGACAAAGACCCTCCCTCCCCACACTCCAGCCAGGCTCCTTGGAGTGCCCTTCTCCACTGGGCCTCACCCTGGCCTATCCAGGCTGGAACAAACACTAACATAGCTCCTAACAGCTCAAGGCCACATTCCCAGAACGATCCTAGCCCCCTCTAACGTGCCTGCCTGAGAAGTTCAAGGCTGCCACAAGAATTTCCTGTGTGTTCCAGCCAACACCTGAGGATGGGGCCCCTGTCTCCCAGTCTCTGTGGGAGGTTGGGGGCCTGACTTGGGTAACCCCAGTGGCAAACCCAGATCCGTTGGTTTCACAGGGGCCAACTCTCCCTTCCCAGTTTTGGCGATTTTCTATTTCCCTAACTCTACTGAGTCCCCACCCCTTCCCACTCCCTCACTCTCCCTTTAAACTCCAGGCACGTCTAGACAAATCAGCATGGAGCCAGCTTTTTCTCACGTTGTCAGTAGTTACCAAGTAAAATCTGTTTTTTTTCTGCATTAACTAGTGTCTCACTGGGCTCTGCAGGGCAGCTCCTATGGTCCCTCAGGCTTGGAGGGTCACTTTAAACAATAGAAAGCAACAGGACACAAAAATCCCTGGCTGGAAAAATCCAAAAAGCAGGTCTGTTAGCAGGGCAGGCCCGGAGTGACTTCCCCTTTCTCTAACATTCCCACGTGGTCCTGCATACCACACATCCCCCCGACCCTGGGGAGTCCTGGGCCCCTTCCTGGTGGAGCAGCCACTCTCTTGCAGGGAAAGGCCCTGGGGTACCCCAAGGCCTCCAAACAGGGAGCCTGTTGGAGAAGTCACCAAGGCCCTCTGAGTCTGGGGCTCCACAGACCCTCCCCGAGGCCTTCTGCAACTCTCCAGCTCTGAGAGTCTGATCCCAGCCCAAGGATCAAGTGGGACCCTCCCCTGTGACTCTGCCACACCCTCACCAGGTCAAGCCCTACTCCAGGGACAGGCTTATCCTCCTGGTCTGGACCCCCAACCCAGGCTTGAAGTGGGATCTCCCACCGCTATCTGGAGCCCTTCATCACAGCACAGATCTTCAACCTCAGCCTTCCACAAGGAGTCTGGGGATCCCACTCCGGTCCAAAGATCCCTACCCAAGGTCCGAATTCCCCACCCCCATCCGGAGCTCCTCAACCCAGGTTTGGAGATCCCCACCATAGGTCGGATCCCTTCACTGAGGTCTGAATTCTTCACTCCCGATCCAGGGCTCTCCACCCCAAGTCAGATCCCTCACCCCAGGGCCAGAGACCCTCACCAAAAGTCAGATCCCTTTACAGCGCTCCGAATTCCCCAGTCCCCATCCAGATCCCCCACCCCAAGTCCGGAGACCCCCACCCAAAGTCAGATCCCTTCACAGCGGTCCGAATTCCCCACACCCTATCACAGTGTTCCACCCTAGGTCTGAAGGCCCCCGCCCCGAATCCGGCCCCATTCGGCCCCGGTCTGGCCAGCGCTCTCACCTCTCCCGCGGCGGCGCGCCCGGGACTGGACCCGCCCCGGTCCGGCGCAGGCAGCGCGGCGGGCAGCCCCAGCCGCCCCAGAAGCCCCACGACGATGGCGGCGATGGCGGTGGCGCTGCGGGGATTAAGAGGGCGCTTCCGGTGGCGGACTCAGGCCGTGGCGGGCGGGGTGCGGGGCGCGGCGCAGGGCGCAGCAGGTAGGATGGGGTCGGGGCGTCCCCGTGGTAGGTGTCCGCGCGGCCGGGGTGTCCTCGTGAGGGTGTCCGCGCGGCGGTGGCCAGGGCGTCCGCGTGGGGGTGTCCACGCGGGGGTGTCCATATACCGGCCTCTTGGTCTAGTCTTGCTCAGGAGTCCGGGCTGCTTCTAGCCACAGGTAGCCCCCTTCCCAGATGGGGAAACTGAGGCCGGGTGCCTTGTCTGAGGTCCTGCTGTGCTGGCTGCACCTGTGGTCTCCCGGAGCTGGTGTCCCAGTAACAACTACAGTTCTGAAGATGATGATATCCCACCTCCCGAGGTCACCAGGCACCGGCCCCGCTGGCCAGACTTCCCAACTTCTCCCCAGACCCCTAGACTCTAGAGGTTGGAGGCTGCACAGAGCAAGGGGAGGATACACACTCGTCCCCCTGGAGCCCCTGAGGAACGGTTAACTAAATCAGGACAATAATCATAACTGAGCACTCGAAGCAGAGGCTGGGTGTCTGGTCACTCAGGAGGGTTCAAACCTCACCCTATAGGACAGACTGCCCCAGATGCGACCAAAGCGCCACCATATCTGTTATGTGTGGCCAGTTTCATTCCATGCACGACAACATGGTCCCCCACCATGCAGGGGGGCCCTCGACCCAGCCCCCTGGATGCCTGTGACAGCGAGCGGCTCTCCCCACGGGCAGTGAGTGTAGAGGGGTGTAAGGACGGGGTCAGGGCTCCTTCCCAGGGATGGCGGCTATGGGAGGCAGAGTGGCTGGCACTCTGCCGGCGGTGGACTGGGGAGGGAGGGCTGACTGCGTGTGTGAATGAGCAGAGCTGTTGCTATGGAGGTTTTGGGGATCTCCAGGACGGAGGGTGGCCCAACAGAGTTCTGGGAGGCAGTCACCACCTCGTGGCCTTGCTGAGACCTGGAACCCTTGGCCAGGGCACTCCATCTTTCAAAGCTTCTTGGCTGCATGTGTCAGGTGGGCAAGCTCAGGAAGGTTAAATGCACCCGTCCTAGTGGAGTCCCGTAAAAGGGGATCGGCATCAAAAAGAGGAAAAAGGTTCAAAGGGGATTTATCATGGGGTTCAGAATCACGCATATGAGGGGCGGTAGTGGGGACAACAGACAGAAAAGTTTCCCCTTCCCATGCTCACAGTCCAGACACGGCAATAGCCAATTTCCAAAGTTCTAGGTATTCTGGGCTCAGAATGGGGAATATCACACGAGACCTCGGGCACGGTGCAGGTAGCCCCCTTCCCAGATGGGGAAACTGAGACTGGGTGCCTTGTCTGAGGTCCTGCTGTGCTGGCTGCACCTGTGGTCTCCCGGAGCTGGTGTCCCAGTAACAACTACAGTTCTGAAGATGATGATATCCCACCTCCCGAAGTCACCAGGCACTGGCCTCACTGGCCAGACTTCCCAGCTTCTCCCCAGACCCCTAGACTCTAGAGGTTAGAGGCTGCACAGAGCAAGGGGAGGGTAATGCCCTGACTGTGTGTGTGAATGGGCAGAGCTGTTGCTATGGAGGTTTTGGGGATCTCCAGGACGGAGGGTGGCCCAACAGAGTTCTGGGAGGCAGTCACCACCTCGTGGCCTTGCTGAGACCTGGAACCCTTACTCGGGGGGTAATGCCCTTATCTTCCCATTTTAAGGGAAAGAACAAGCTGAACCTTCTATGCAAAATAGGATGATGAGCCTGGTCCTCCCAGTAAGAAATAAAATAAGCAGCCCCCAGGCATTCCCTTATGCCAGAGGAGCAATTGTTTTTTAAATAGCCCTTTGGTGCCCGGTGTATTATTAAACCATATGAGTCCTTTTTTTTTTTTTTTTTTTTTTTTTGAGACAGAGTCTTGCTCTGTCCCCCAGGCTGGAGTGCAGTGGTGTGATCTCAGCTCACTGCAAGCTTCGCCTCCCGAGTTCATGCCATTCTCCTGCCTCAGCCTCCCGAGTAGCTGGGACTACAGGCATCCGCCACCACGCCTGGCTAATTTTTTTTGTATTTTTAGTAGAGACGGGATTTCACTATGTTAGCCAGGATGGTCTCGATCTCCTGACCTTGTGATCCCACCTGCCTTGGCCTCCCAAAGTGCTGGGATTACAGGCATGAGCCACTGTGCCCAGCCTAGTCATTTTTTAATACTACTGCATGTGAGTTAACACAATCATTCCCAAATTAAAGTTTTAGACGGGCCCTCAAAATTTTTAGGACATGGTTTTCCTACAGGTTTATATTGAAAGTATGGGGTATCTCCTATTACTTCCCTTTTTGTTTGTCTTAAAGGAGAAAGGGAGAGTGGTGACCAAATGTCCCCGTTTCCCTATAGCTAATCTCTCTGGAAGACAAGCAGCCCAGACTTGAGCTTCTAGATGGATACAACCAGGTGCATGTCCGAGGCACAGAGGAGGGTATTTATAACCCATAGTAACATTAAATGCAGTGCCTTTTCCTGGTTGAGCGGGGCAACGGTCATCTGTAGCTCCAGGCATCCACACACTATCGTTAGTATAGATTTCTGCAGGAGCATCTATCCAGGTGAGAGGTTGAATAAGTGGAGGAAAAGGCACATAAGCCCAATAAGAATAATTTTGTGTAGCAGGTAAATCAGTTTAAGGGGAAACTGGTGAGAGAGAAAGTATAAAGAAGATAATTATTAAATAAAACCTGTTGTAAGCGAGATCCAGTGCTGAAGGAGGAAGAGAAGAACAGAGGGATGTTATTTTCAGGCTAATAGAAATGGTGAGATTTTTAGGTTCGTAAGGAGAAAAAGAAAGATAATTAGGAGAAGTGGGATTAGTTAGAGGGGTTTACGTTGCCATTAGGGAAGATTGAACCAGACCCATTTTGATTTGTTGTGCCAGTTTCTGAGGAGTCAGCACAGATCTCACCAGGTATGAGGGCGGTCTCTGACGCGAATGTCTCTTCCTTGTGGTTTTTATTGTCAGTATTCACATGAAGTTTAAGTCTCCTAGTGGGCACCCCAGACAGGGGATTGATGATCTCCTGGTGAAACACAAGCATACCCTCTTCCCCACGTTATGATTGTTCCAGGTTCCCAGGTATTGGTTTGGGAGTTTTTCCATGACACTGGCTTGCCTTCATTTAGGGAGAATTTTTTGCCTGTATAATGGCATTCAGCTGCAGTCAGAGTTTTGTTTTTAGGAACATTTAGAAAGTTTAAGGTAAACAATGCTGAATATAATTGGGAGTGGGGAGTAGTTAAATTATGCTTTTAAACCAGCCTTGTCTTCTTTTACAGTAACTTGAAGAGGTTTAGTAATTTTTTCGTGTTTTGGACTGAGACCAAGTCCGGAAACAAACCCCATGTTTTCCATTATATGTTGACTGGGAGCACTATAAGAGTTAAGTGGAATATTAATTTCAGCCCCACATTGTGCCAGCAAATCTCTGCCCCGAAGATTAATGGGGATTGGCGTGATATAAGGCTGAATTGTTCCTTTTGACCATCAGGGCCAGTGCAAGGCAAGATAAATGTACTCTGGTGAACTTCTTCAGCTTTTCCAACACCTTCTAGTCTCATGTTAGCAGGATGTTTAAGCCAGGAGGAAGGCCATAAATTAGAGGAAATAATAGAAACATCAGCCCCAGTATCAACTAGTCCCTCCAACTTTTTTCCTTGAATGTGTATGGTGCAGGTAGGCCGTTGTTTAGAAATTACGTTAATCCAATAAGGGGCTTTTTGACCTCCGGAGCCCATCCCAGGGCCCCATGTCTTATCTCCTTTGTTTAAAACAATATTAGGTAGTAAAAGTAATTGAGCAATTGACTCACTGGCTGGAATGGAAACAGGAACTTTAGCAGACACCATAAGTTTACATAAGTTTAATCACATCAGAGGAATCAGAATTAATGAGACTAGTATGAACTATGAAACCTTTAGCAGAGGTGGATGCCCTGCCTAACACCAGGCCCACCGAACCTTGAGGTAAAGGGCCAGTGACGCCCGTAGGGACAATTAAAGGCAAAGAATTAGGTAGTAAATTTAGAGGAATGGTACTACAGAGATCGACCGCCCCGCCCCCTACTGTGGGGGTAGATGAGCATTGTACTGAGACAGAAGAAGAGGCTGGGACCCATCTGGATTGGCTGTAGGTAAATTTGTTTGTGCTGGGGGCTGCGTTGGGACTGCTTGAAGCAAAAACACAACATTGGTCTGAGTCTGAGGTGTCCCTTTTGATATTGGGGCCTGGGACTGGCCTTGCTTCCCGTTTCCCTGGTTCCGTGGCAAGGGATTTTCATCTATATCAGACTTAGAGTGGCAAGTACTTGCCCAATGTTTACCTTTACGACAACACAGGCAAACAGTAGCAGGAGCATTTGGCCGTGTTTGTTGAGCTGGCTTGGCTGCTTTTAAGTTTTTAACAGTGCAGTTTTTTGGGGTATGACCAAGGTGACCACAATTATAGCAGGCTCCAAGAAAAGAATCAGTCGAGCCAGTTTGGTTGCCGTGCTTCATGGCCGGTGCCCACAGAATAGCTTTGTGGGTCTCCGATCCAATGCCTTCACAAGCTTTAATATATGCAGGCAACACCTCGTGATCAGGTAAATTTTGATGTTGGATGGAACGCATGGCCATTTTACACTCATGGTTCTCATTTTCAAAAGCTAACATATGAAGAAGAATACCTTGAATGCGCTCATCAGAGACAGATTTTTCAATAGCATCTTGTAATTTAGCTAAAAAATCAAGGTATAATTCATTGTGACCCTGTTTAACAGTAGTAAAAGAAACAGGAGCTTGGCCTGGGTGCCAATTTATCCCAAGCTCTCATACACACCTTTGTTACTTGTTCCATGGTGAGAGCATCAAAGCCTAAATGAGCAGTAGTATCAGAGTAATTATTGGAGCCTGTGAGCTGAGCCTGAGTAATTGGAATGCCCTCAGCCCGATTTAGCTGAGCCTGCAGGCGGGCCTCCTCTGACCACCAGGTATGGAATTGTAAATGCTGAGATGGAGTTAGAACAGTTTTTGCCAAAAGGTCACAGTCTAAAGAAGCAAAATGACCTCAGTACAAAGAGTCTGTAATACCATTTTAACATATGGAGAAGTAGGACCATACTGAGTACAAGCATCCTTGAATTCTTTTAAAAAAGTAAGATTGAGTGGCGTATATCAACACACTTGTACCCCTTGAGCATTAGGAGGTTCCAGCATGACTGAATAAGCCCACGCCTCTAATCTACCTGTTTGTTTTTGGCGTAATAAGCATTGCATGGAAGTTTCAAGAGCAGGCACATGAGATGGAGTTGGCATAGAAGTGACAGGAAAAGTATGTGTAGATAAGGCAAACTGAGATTGAAGGGGTCAGACTGGTATGAGAGTGTGAGAAAGGGGCACTGGGGGAGCAGAAGAGGCAGAAGCATACTGGTGATTACTGGCCCAGTCCTGCGCAACCAGAGTGGCAAGGGCATCCCTGCATGAAGAAGGGTACAGAGAAGCAGGTTGAGTGGATGGCAAAGTGACCGGTTGAGGGACCGAAATTATAGGAGGGTGAGGGGTTGTGATGGACAGGGGAGGGCCTGCAGAATTATAGGTAAATTGTAGTTTGGATGGCTCCGGAGGCAAAGACTGCAAAGGTTTGGAGAGGGAAGAGTTAGCATAGATATGGTCCTGGGCTGTCCGAGTTGGGGCCGCAGGAGCTACCAGTGTTGGCTCTTCGTGAAAAGAAATAAGATCATCAGGGGGTGACGTTAAGCCAAAGTCACTGGAGTTAGATATTGAATCCTCAATATTGTCAGGTAGGGGAGGAGTAGGCAAAGGGAGGGGCTGAGCAGATAATGAAGGCCGAGTGGGAGAGGAAAGCTGAGGAAGAGGTAGAGGGTGGCCAGATTCAGAAAATTGTGGTAACTGCAGGGTGTCACGGGATTGGTATGTCATTAGGATGGCACGTACCAAGGCCCAATCACCCCAAACAGTGACGGGAACATAATTTCCTGTCGGGACCAGTTCTCGGAATTTTGCACCAACATGATCCCATAGTTCCACATCTAACGTTCCCTTTTCAGGAAACCAAGGACAGTGATCTTCCACTGCCCTGAATAGGGTGACCATATTTTCTATGGGAACCCGAACTCCCCCGTTTTAACAGGAATTTAATATAGCAGAGATAAGCATAACGTTTAGACTCCGTGTGACCCATAGTTACCCCAGACAATACACAGACAACTCACCAATCGTCAGGGAGCCAAACAAGCGTTTCTGTGGACCGGACCGATGAACATTTCTCCGCACCTACCAAAGGGAATCGGGTTCCCACATGCACTTAGGAAAAAGAAAACCACATTGGGCACCAGATATTGGGGGAACCTGTCCCTAATATTTCAACGTAGTTTCTTTCTATTTTCCATAAGTGTCAGCTAGCTGAGCAATGAAGAGAAAGAGTACAAAGAGGAATTTTACAGCTGGGCTGCTGGGGGTGACATCACATATTGGTAGGGCCGTGATGCCCACCTGAGCCGCAAAACCAGCAAGTTTTTATTAAGGATTTTAAAAGGGGAGGGGGTGTACGAACAGGGAGTAGGTCACAAAGATCACATGCTTCAAAGGGCAAAAGACAGAACAAAGATCACATGCTTCTGAGGAAAAAGGACAAGGGCAACATCAGAACTACTGATAAGGGTCTATGTTCAGCTGTGCACATATTGTCTTGATAAACATCTTAAACAACAGAAAACATGGTTCAAGAGCAGAGAACCGGTCTGAGCACAGATTTACCAGGACGGAGTTTTTTCCCCACCCTAATAAGCCTGAGGGTACTGCAGGAGACCAGGGCGTATTTCAGTCCTTATCTCAACCGCATAAGACAGACACTCCCAGAGCGGCCATTTATAGACCTCCCCCCAGGAATGCATTCCTTTCCCAGGGTCTTAATAGTAACATTCCTTGCTAGGAAAAGAATTTAGCGATCTCTCTCCTATTTGCACGTCCATTTATGAGCTCTCTGCAAGAGAAAAATATGGCTCTTTTTGCCCGACCCCGCAGGCAGTCAGACCTTATGGTTGTCTTCGCTTGTTTCCTAAAAATCGCTGTTATTCTGTTCTTTTTCAAGGTGCACTGATTTCATATTGTTCAAACACACATGTTTTACAATCAATTTCTACAGTTAACACAATTATCACAGTGGTCCTGAGGTGATGTATATTATCAGCTTACGAAGATAACAGGATTAAGAGATAAAGTAAAGACAGGCATAAGAAATTATGAAAGTATTACTTGGGGGCCCGGGTGCGGTGGCTCACGCCTATAATGCCAGCACTTTGAGAGGCCGAGGCGGGCGGATCACAAGGTCAGGAGATCAAGACCATCCTGGCTAACACAGTGAAACCCTGTCTCTACTAAAAATACAAAAAATTAGCAGGGTGTGGTGGTGGGCGCCTGTAGTCCCAGCTACTCAGGAGGTTGAGGCAGGAGAATGGTGTGAACTCAGGAGGCGGAGCTTGCGGTGAGCTGAGATTGTGCCACTGCACCCCAGCCTGGGCGACAGAGAGAGACTCTGCCTCAAAAAAAAAAAAGAAAAAGGTATGAAAGTATTACTTGGGAATTGATAAATGTCCATATTGAAATGAAATCTTCACAATTTATGTTCCTCTGCCGTGGCTCCAGCCAGTCCCTCCATTCGGGGTCCCTGACTTCCCGCAACACAGGTGTGAGACACTGTGCCTGGCCCAGGGGTGCAGTTTTTGTTTTGTTTTGTTTTGTTTTGTTTCTGAGACACAGTCTTACTCTGTTAACCAGGCTGGAGTGCAGTGGTGCTATCATAGCTCACTGCAGCCTTGAACTCCTGGGCTCAACTCACCCTCCAGCCTCAGCCTCCCCAGTAGCTGGGACTGCAGGCCCTGCAGTTTCTCCTTTTAGAGTAGGAAGACCTGACCTGTCCCAGACTTGGAGCGGGTGGGCGATGCAGCCCCTGAACAGGAGCCAGAATGACATCACCTGCTGCCAGGAAAGAGCTCAAGATAGAGCAGCCATACAGGAGGGCCCCTGAGGTGGCACCCTGAGGTGGCCAGCCTGCCTGTGGATGCACATTTTGGAGGACCCTTCCACTTGCCCTCACTGGTGCAGTGCTGCATTCTCTTGGGCCTTGCTCTGAGCTCTGGGCTCCTGCTCTTTGCTGGCCTGTACCAGGCAGTAGGTTCAAAGAGGAGCAGAAAATTAATGGACAATACATCAGAAGGCAGAGGCAAGGCAGACACTTGCTGGGGCCAAGCCCTGCGGGCAGAGAGGGTATGCCTGGCTAAAGTGGGTGAAAGGCAAGGTTATGAGGTTCCCCAGGACACTGGAGTGCACAGGTGGTGTGTCCCCAGGTAACGCCTGCCACCCAGCCCTTCCTCCCACAGAGCAGCATCTGCCCTACCCACCTTTGAGGTACTTTGGGGTCTTTCCTCCCCAGCAGGCTACCCAAGCCCTTCCAAGTGCTTAAAGGCAGATTTCCTATGCTTGCAACCGACTGCCCTATGCCAGTGTTTATCAGCCCGAGAGGGCTCCTGGGTGTGCACAGGGGGAGAGCAAGCTGCCCAAGATAAGCACATCCATACAGACAGCTGCTCACCCTGCCCGAGAGCAGACAGAGGGGGCACAGTGCGAGGCTGCAGGGCAGGATGACCTAACGAGGGCCCTGCTATGGTAACAAGAAGGACAGGCACCTGCCATGGAAGGCAGGGACGTTCTGAGCAAAGTCTCCAGCTACCAGGCAGTTGGAGGAGAGAGATGCTTCTCCATCAGCAGGTTCATGCTCCCCGGGGGACCTGGTGGCATTTTCTCCCTGACCAGCAGTCCTTGGTTCTCTAGACTTATATTAAAGCCATTAGAATAATTTACAACAGTTTAGGCCTTTCCAGAGCCCTTGAGTTGAATTAGGAATTGAGTGTGCTTTGGACTGGCTGCTGGAACCGAGTTGTGGCTCTGTCAGTTCCCGCAGGTGCGCACACATCTCACGTGCACTCAGATGCTGGCTGCCAGGTGAAACAGTGGGTGGGTTTGGTTGTGGGGCAGGCTGGCTGCTGGCCATGGCCTGAGTGCCTGGATGCAGCTTCCCAAGCTTTCTCAGCTGTGAGCCAGGGCTCCTCTAGGCTCCAGCTCTTGTATCCTTTAGGAGTACAGGTTCTAGACCTGTCTGTGGGGCATCTGCAGAGCCAGGGTGTGGAGAGACATGACACTCCAAGTACATTCTCTGCAGCATTGCCTGCCTAGGAAGGTGGCGGTGGCTGCAAAGATAGGTGCAGCCTTCTCATGGCAGACGCTAGGCTCTGATGCAGGTGTTGGGCAGGTTGCCCAGCCTTGTATGACAGACCCTGCTCTGATCATGGAACCTCTTAGCCTTGTCTGAAGCAGCGACTGGCTCCAGATGCTCTGGGAGGGTAGTGCTTCTCATCTGGGCAGGCTCGTATCTGCAGAGGGGCTGAGGGCACTACTTGTTTTATACCCCAGAGTCTTGTCATCAGTCCCTACCCTGCCCTCACCCCAGCAGACTGATGACTTTCTATTATTTCTTCCTTCCTTCAGCAGGGAGTTGGCTGGTGCCTGGTGCTGGGTGTCCCGGACCTCAGGCCTAGTTCAGTGTACTTCCCCTCTCTACTTCCTCCCTCCACTCCCTTCTTCTCCATCCCTCCCTTTTTTGGCTGCCCCTTGCCTCCCTTCCTCGCCAGTAGCTTGCAGAGTAGACACAGATGACACCTTTTGCAGGCTAAAAAGGCTGAGAGTGGCACTATGTGCGTGAGCCACCACAGAGGACCAAGGTGAGGCGACACCACAACCAGCCCAGAAGGAATTCCAGGGATGAAACCTGAGCCCAGGCAGCTCTCCCTGTGCCCAGGGTGGCTTCCCTCCTAGGTGACTGCAGCCGGGCACACCGAGACCCTGGCTGTGTGCACTGGCCAGCTATGAGGGACAGGGGCTGCTTGTGCTTTTATTATTATTATTATTATTTTTTGAGATAGAGTCTCGCTGTGTCTCCCAGGCTGGAGTGCAGTGGCGTGGTCTCCCCTCACTGCAGGCTCCGCCTCCTGGGTTCACGCCATTCTCCTGCCTCAGCCTCCCGAGTAGCTGGGACTACAGGCGCCTGCCACCGCGCCCGGCTAATTTTTTTGTATTTTTAGTAGAGACGGGGTTTCACTGGGTTAGCCAGAATAGTCTCTATCTCCTAACCTCGTGATCTGCCTGCCTTGGCCTCCAAAAGTGCTGGGATTACAGGCGTGAGCCACCGCGCCCGGCCTGTGCTTTTATTCTTGCTCACTTGTGACGGAGGGCAGCCTTCACAACTGAAAGGCACGTGGACTTGAGGAGAATGTTTTAGTCCACCTTGCTGGCTCATGCTTGTAATTCTAGCACCTTGGGAGGCCAAGGTGGGAGGATTGCTTGAGGCCAGGTGTTTGAGACCAGCCTGGGCAACATAGCCAGACCCCATCTCTACAAAACAAAAAAATTTAGCTGGACGTGGTGGTCGGTGCCTGTAGTCCCAGCTATTCTGGAGGCTGATGCTAGAGGATCACTTGAGCCCAAGAGGTAGAGGCTGCAGTGAGCTGTGATTGTGCCACTGTGCCCCTGTCGTTGGGGCCCTTCTGGGTCTATGTCCCAGCCCTGTGCTGACTGTATTCCTTCTCACCTTTCATCCCTTCCCCCAAGCAGGGCAGTGGACTACAATCTTCTGAGTGACAGAGTGAGATCCTGTCTCAAAAATAAATAGAATAAAAAAGAAAATATTTTAGTTCTTTGTCTGGCTTAGAATACTGGGTGAAGTTTGAGTTCAGAGTGGTGTGCGTGTGATTTGCAAAGATGATCACACACACCCATGGCCAACCTCACCACCATATGGCTTGGTCTCTGGATTTGCACAGACTGTGTATCGAGTCACTCTTTCTGCTCTGATGTGTGGTGTCTTGTCACCCCTGACCATCACAGAATGGAGTCTCCAATCCTGATAAAATAGATCTTGTACCACGTTTAACCAGACAGACATTCCTTCCCACCTCTCATCGCTTCTCTCAGCAGGTCAGAGGGACTATGATCTCCTGGTGATCGGCGGGGGATCTGGCGGCCTGGCTTGTGCCAAGGAGGGTATGTATTCTGTATCCTTCGTGGCAAGGCCTCGAGGCTTTTAGGGCCCCTAGAGAGGGTGGTGCTGTCCAGAAAGTGTCCATGAGCAAAATGCACCGCCTCCCTGCTGGGGTCACCCCAGTGGCCTCTGTGTTGTGGCCTGTTCCCTGCCACTCTCCAGCTATCTGCTGTACCCAGCAGCCACGGTGGCACTTCGTGGCTGAACTGCCTTCCTCAGCTCCAGCCCTTCAGCTCTTCCGCTTTACTCATAGTGACAGCCCCAATCCGACTAGTCTCAGCTCCCACCACTCACACCCTCCGCGGGCTCCCCACTTTCCTTCACATGCTTCTGGACAGTCCTCTCCTTCGCCTTAATGTGGCTGTCACCCTGCCTGCCTGCTCTCTGCACCTGCCCGGCTAGCTGCGAGGCTGGAGCTGCACCCTCCTGCCTGTCCCTGTCCTTGTTCTTAGTGCTGGCGCCTTCCCCCAGGGCTCATGGTCAGTTCTGCTGGCTGAGTCTTGTACTTGGCCTAGCACCCATTGAGTAAAGATGTTGGGCAAACGGGCTGGACCCAGAGGTGTCCAGAGACGACACCTTGCAGTTCTCTACTAACCCACGTGATGCACAGGCCACCAGCACTTTGCCGGAGTCCGTGCCCTGCTGTAGGAGTTCCTGGTCTGCTCTGGCCATGTCTAAACAATGATAAGGGGGCAGGTGTGGTGAATGGGGAGGGGAGGGGATGAGAGGGAGGTGGGGCTGAAATGAGAGGGAGTTAACTGGGCACTTTAGCCCTGAAGTTGTGCCTCTCTGATGTCCAGTATTGGGCTTTAGAAGTATACATGGTGTAAAAGAAATCCACTACTCTTGCTCCATGGGGGCCGGGTAGTGCGTAGGAACCTGGGCAGTCTCCTGGCCTATTGGGGATCAGCAGAGGCACCCAGGATCAGTGCCACACTGTACTCTAAGAACCACTCCCAGAAACGGATGGCACAGGGAGCCACGAGGCCTAGTGCTGTTCCTTTTAGCAGACCGGGCACCTGGGCTGTGTGTTCACTCCCATGCTGGGAGTGACCAGCTGCAGAGACCTGAGTCCCCTTTAATCCGGAATGTGGACAGCTCCTGGGTATGTCTCCGCCTTTCATGAGAGTGGCATTTCCCTGCAGAGGATGACGTGGTTTTGCGGCTTTTTTGAGATGAACTGTACCTATTAAAATGGGCAACCTGATCATTCTTGACATGTGCATGTGTCCGTGCAGCCAGTACTGCAGTCAAGATTGGCGAGTGTGTCCTCCACCCCGTTAGTCCGCCGGGGCTGCCATAATAAACAGACTGCCGTAACAGACTGGGTGGCTGAAACAACACATGCTTATTGTCTCTCAGTTCAGGAGGCTAGAAATCATCAAGATGCGGGCAGGGCTGGTTTCTTCTGAGACCTGTCCCTTGGGCTGTAGATGGCAGTCGTTGTCCCTCTGTGCATGTCTATGTCCTAATCTCTACCTATACCTGTCCTAATGGATCAGGTGGATGCCCTCTTATTTTGTTGGCTTTTTATTGGAGACAGAGTCTTGTTCTGCGTCCCAGGCTGGAGTGCAGTGTCGTGATCTCAGCTCACTGCAACCTCAAACTCCTGGGTTCAAGCCATCCTCCTGCCTTAGCCTCCCAAAATGCTATTACAAGTGTGGCCACTGTACCTGTATATGGCCTCATTTTTTTTTTTTTTTTTTTTGAGACAGAGTCTCACTCTGTTGCCCAGGCTGGAGTGCAGTGGTGTGATCTCGGCTCAGTGCAACCTCTGCCTCCCGGGTTCACACCGTTCTCCTGTCACAGCCTCCCGAGTAGCTCGGACTACAGGCACCTGCCACCACACTTGGCTAATTTTTGTATTTCAGTAGAGATGGGGTTTTACCATGTTGGTCAAGCTGGTCTCGAACTTCTGGCCTCAAGTGATCCGCCTGCCTCGGCCTCCCAAAGTGCTGGGATTACAGGCATGAGTCACCGCCTCCAGCCAACTTAATTACCTTTTTGAAGACCCTGTCTCTAAATACAGTCACATTCTGAAGTGCTAGGGTTTAGGGCTTCCACACAGGGATTTTGAGGGGATATGGCTCAGCCCATAACACCCCAACATTTTCTGAAACCTTGGCAATCCCTTCCGGCTTCCCCTGCTCTGCATCCCAGGCAACCAGGCATGTGCTGTCTGTTACTACAGTTTGCATTTTCTATAATTGCGTATAAATGGAATGCTGCTGTATGTCATCTTCCTCTTCTGGCTTCTTTCACGCAGGGTAATGACCTTGAGACTCATCTTCGTTGGCGCGAGTGTCGATGGTTTCTTGCTTTTCATTGCTGAGTAGTGTTCTATTTATGGCTGTGCCGTTTCGTGTACGTGTTCCCCTGTAGCTGGACACTTGAATTGTTTCCACCTTTTGGCCATTGTGGACAATACTGCTGCGAACATCTGTCTGTGTGTTTGTGTGGATATATGTTTCAAATTATTTTGGGTAAGTGCCTAAAAATGGACCAGCTGGGTCGTGTGGTATATCTCTTATTTAGGTGTTTTTTCATTTCTTTTAGCAGCATTTTGTAGTTTCTTTTTTATTCAAGTTTTTTTAATTAAAAAAAAGAAAGATGAGGCTCTCTTTGTGTTGCCCAGGCTGGTTTCGAAATCCTGGGCTCAAATGATCCTCCCACCTTGGCCTCCCAAAACATTGGGATTACAGGAATGAGCCACCGTGCCTGGCCTGTAGTTTTCAATGTATACGTCTTTCACATATTTTATCAGATACGTCCCTAAGTGTTTCATATTTTTAGAATAGTTTTATTGAGATATACCTCACATTACGTATGCGTTTGTCCCTCGGTACCCGAGGACGATTGGTTTCAGGACCCCCTGCTGTTACCAAAATCCATGGACACCGAAATTTGTGCATACTAGAGTCAGGCAGTCGGCCCTGCAGCACCCACGGATGCAGAGTCAGCCCTCTGTATATATAGTTTTGCATCCTGTGAGTACTGTTTTTTTCTTTTTCTTTCTTTTCTTTTTTTTTTTTTTTTTTTTGAGACGGAGTCTCACTCTGTCGCCCAGGCTAGAGTGCAGTGGCGCGATCTCGGCTCACTGCAAGCTCCGCCTCCCGGGTTCACGCCATTCTCCTGCCTCAGCCTCTCCGAGTAGCTGGGACTACAGGCGCCCGCCACCGCGCCTGGCTAATTTTTTGTATTTTTAGTAGAGACGGGGTTTCACCGTGGTCTCGATCTCCTGACCTCGTGATCCGCCCGCCTCGGCCTCCCAAAGTGCTGGGATTACAAGCGTGAGCCACCGCGCCCGGCCGTCTTTCTTTTCTTTCTTTTTTTTTTTTTGAGACAAGGTCTCACTGTGTTGCCCAGGCTGCAGTAAATGGCGCAATCTCGGCTCACTGCAACCTCCACCTCCCGGGTTCAAGCGATTTCCCCACCTCAGCCTCCCAAGTGGCTGGGACCACAGGCACCACCATGCCCAGCTACTTTTTGTATTTTTTGGTGGAGATGGGGTTTCGCTATGTTGCCCAGGCTGGTCTTGAATTCTTGAGCTCGAGTGATCCATCTGCCTCAGCCTCCCAAAGTGCTGGATTACAGGCATGAGCCACCACGCCCAGCTGAGTACTGTATTTCCAGTCCGAGTTTGGTTACAGATTTGGAACTTGCTGACATGGAGAGATAATAGATATATATTTTTGAGACCAAGTTTTGCTCTTGTCACCCAGGCTGGAGTGCAATGGCACAATCTCAGCTCACTGCAATCTCTGCCTCCCGGATTCAAGCAGTTCTCTTGCCTCAGCCTCCCGAGTAGCTGGGATTACAGGTGCCTGCCACCACGCCCAGCTAATTTTTGTATTTTTAGTAGAGACGGGGTTTCACCATGTTGGCCAGGCTAGTCTCGAACTCCTGACCTCAGGTGATCCGCCCACCTCAGCCTCCCAATCACAGCTGGGATTACAGGAATGAGCCACTGCGCCCGGCCAAAATTTGTGTTTTTAAATGTATGTTTAACAATTTAAAAAAAAAATCCATGTATGAGCGGACCTGTGCAGTTCAAACCTGTGTTATTCAAGAACATTTTAGTTTCTCCCCAAAATACCCTGTACCCATTAGCAGTCAGTCTCTTCCCACCTCTCCCCAGCCCCTGGCAACCATTAATCTACTTCCTATATCCATGAATGTATCTGTTCTGGACATTTCAGCTGTTTTTGTTTGTTTGAAGACAGGGTCTGATTCTGTTGCCCAGGCTGGGGTGCAGTGGCAACATCTCGGCTCACTGCAACCTCCGCCTCTCGGGCTCAAGCAATTCTCCCACCTCAGCCTCCCAAGTAGCTGGGATTACAGGTGTGCACCACCATGTCCAGCTAATTTTTTGTATTTTTAGTAGAGACGGGGTTTCACCATACTGGCCAGGCTGGTCTCGAACTCTTGACCTCTCAAGTGATCCGCCCACCTTGGCCTTCCAAAGGGTTGGGATTAACAGGTGTGAGCCACCGTTGTTTTGTTTTTTGAGATGGAGTCTCGCTCTGTCACCCTGGCTGGAGTGCAGTGATGTGATCTTGGCTCACTGCAACCTGTGCCTCCCGGGCTCAAGTGATTCTCCTGCCTCAGCCTCCCGAGTAGCTGGGACCACAGACACACACCACTATACCCGACTAATTTTTGTACTTGTCGTAGAGATGGGGTTTCACCATGTTGGCCAGGCTGGTCTTGAACTCTTGACCTCAGGTGATCCACCCACCTCGGCCTCCCAGAGTGCTGGTATTACAGGCATGAGCCACCATGCCTGGCCTCTTTGCACTTTCTTAATGGTATCCTTTGTGCCACAAAAGTTTTAAATTTTGGTGAAGTCCAATTTATCTATTTTTTTCATTTGTTGCTTATGATTTTGGTATCATAGCTAAGAAATCCAAGGTCACAAAGATTTACACCTGTGTTTTCTTCTAAGCTTTTTATAGTTCAAGCTCTTACAGTTAGGTCTTTGATTTATTTTGAGTTGCTTTAGGGTTTATGGCATGTACCTTAACTTGCCAGTCTACTCTTAAAAGAGCATACATCTATTCCACCCCTCCTAACCTTCATTCTATGTTATTGTATCATGTGTTTACTGTTACATGTTATAAATCCACAATACATCATTATTATATTTGTTTAAAATATACTTAAGTCGTGTGAGAAAATCTCACATACTCACCCATGTATTTCTGTGCTCTTCATTCCTTTGTGAGGATCCACATTTCCATCTGGTATATTTCTTCTATCATAAGGGCATCCTTTAGCATTTCTTGTAATATGGCTCTAGGGGTAATGAATTCCTTCAGCTTTTGTATGTCTGAAAACATCTTTATTTTGCCTTCTTTTGTTGTTGTTGTTTTTTTTTTTTTTTTTTTTTTTTGAGATGGAGTCTTGTTCTGTCACCCAGGCTGGAGTGCAGTGGTGCAATCTTGGCTCACTGCAAGCTCTGTCTCCTGGGTTCGTGCCATTCTCCGGCCTCAGCCTCCTGAGTAGCTGGGACTATAGGCGCATGCCACCATGCCCGGCTAATTTTTTTGTGATTTTAGTAGAGACAGGGTTTCACTATGTTAGCCAGGATGGTCTCGATCTCCAGACCTTGTGATCCGCCCGCCTTGGCCTCCCAAAGTGCTGGGATTACAGGCGTGAGCCACCATGCCTGGCCCCTCCCCTTTTTTTTTTTCAGTACTGTAAAAATTTTGCCCCTCTGACTTCTGGCTTGCATTGTTTCCAGTGAGAAATCCGCTACTATTTTTATCTTAGTTTCCCTGTAGTGTGTCTTGGTTGCTTTTAGGATTTTCTCTTTTCACTGGCCTTGAGCAATGGTTTTTACTTATGGTGTGCCTTGATGTTGTTGTGTTATTATTATTTGTTTTGCCAGAGTTTGTTGAACTTCTTGGTTCTATGAATTTTTAGTTTTTGTGAAGTTGTGAAATTTTTTGACCATTATTTTATCAAATAATTGTTCTGTCCCTCCCTCTTCCCCTGACATGTGGGGACTTTTAATTCCATGTATATTAGGCTGCATGAAGCTTCCCCAGAACCTACTGATGCTCTTTTCATTAGAAACATTTCTCACTCTGCGTTTCATTTTGGATAGTTTCTATTCCTATGTTTTCAAACCCACCAATAAAAGATTCTGCAACATCTGACCTGCCATTAATCCGGTCCAGTGTATTTTTCATCTTCTGTATTGTAGTTTTCATCTCTACAATCCAGCTTGAGCCTTTGGTTATATCTTCCGTGTTGCTCCTGCACTGTTTGAACATGCAGAATGGCTAGTGGGGCAGTGAGCTGAGGAGAAGGGTCGGAGGGGAATCTCGGCTGTTGGGTCTACAGGTATGATGGAGACCATGCAGCTGAAAGTAAACTGTCACCCCTTCTGCTTCAGTGTGAAAGGCCAGGTGAAGATACTGCGGCTGATGAGGCTGGGCCTTAGGGTGCGAGGGGTGGTGGAATCTGTTTGTGGGCAGGAGATGTGGCTATGTGGCTATAAAGGATGAAGATGAACGCCCTGTTTGCTTTTCAGCCTCGCTTGGATCAAGGTTAAAAGGCCAGTTGCGGCCTTCTTGGTGGAAGAAGGAGAGAGATAAGGCACTGTCTTCCCCTTTGGAGGGTCTGGGGATACACTCATCCATCAAAACCACTGAGGGCTGGGCGTGGTGTGTGCCTGTGGTCCCAGCACTTTGGGAGGCTGAGCTGGGAGGATCGCTTGAGCCCAGGAGGTCAAGGCGTAAGCAGGCTGTGATCGCACTGCTGCACACCAGTGCCTGGGCGACAAGGTGGGACCCTGTCTCTTTAAAAGAAAAAAAAAGCCTTTTTTTAAATTAAAAAAAAAAATCAAGTCTACCCAAATGACCTACACTTGGACCCACAAACCAGGTACCCAAGCTACCAGGCAAGGCAGCTGCAGTTGTACCACTCACAAGTCCACAAGATTTGAAAAAAAAAAAAAAAAAAGCCTCAGGGGTTTCAGTGAATGCTGTGTTAACTTTTTTTTTTTTGAGACATAGTTTCACTCTTGTTGCCCAGGCTGGAGTGCAGTGGTGCCATCTCGGCTCACTGCAACCTCTGCCTCCTGGGTTCAAGCAATTCTCCTGCCTCAGCCTCCCGAGTAGCTGGGATTACAGGCACCCACCACCACACCTGGCTAATTTTGTATTTTTAGTAGAGACAAGATTTCACTATGTTGGTCAGGCTGGTCTCAAACTCCTGACCTCAGGTGATCTGCCCGCCTCAGCCTCCCAAAGTGCTGGGATTACAGGTGTCAGTTACCACACCCAGTCTGCTGTGTTAGCTTCTATAAGTCAGATGTTTGACGTGACCGAGTTCAAGGCTGATACAGCCCAGAGCCAGGACAGGTTGAGAGCTGCCCATTTTTAGGGCCTCAGACTTCCTACTGGGAGCATCGAGATCCCTTCTGAACAGAGGTTTGGAGAAGGTGGGTCATTTGGAGAGAATTGACCTAAACTATCCTAGCTGAAGGAATCTATCCTTGAAACTCATCATCGAAGGAATTCAAAAAGAGAAAAGGGAAAGGAAAAAAAATAGTTTTAAATTTTAAAGAGTGGGCATGTGGGAGAGGGGGTGGAGATAGTTAACAGTTACAGGAAAACATTTCCAATTAATATGAGGAGGAATTTTATATTGGGAGAGTTCCCAAAATTAAATGGCCACTTGGGAAGGCAGTATATTCCCAGACAAAGGCACCAGGCATAGGTGAGCACTTGGTGAGAATGTTATGAAGGAGACTCAAACTTCAGGTAAGTAAGTAGAACAAATTGCATATAATATCCTTCCCGGCCAGGCATGGTGGCTCACGCCTGTAATCCCAGCACTTTGGGAGGCCGAGGTGGGCGGATCATGAGATCAGGAGTTTAAGACCAGCCTGACCAACATAGTGAAACCCCATCTCTACTAAAAATACAAAGAAATTGGCCGGGCATGGTGGTGCGCACCTGTAATCCCAGCTACTCAGGAGGTTGAGGCAGGAGAATCGCTTGAACCCAGGAGCTGGAGGTTGCAGTGAGCCAAGATCATGCCACCGCACTCCAGCCTGGGTGACAGAGCTAGACTCCATCTCAAAAAAAAAGAAAAAAAGATCCTTTCCACACCAAAAGTCTGTGGCTGTGAGAAGTAGCTACCATATAGTGCAAGTTGAGATGCATAAGAGGTTTATAAAACCACCCTGGAGTCGAAGGAGAGAGAACTTTTGGTAGGGAGTAAGTAGGTAAAAAGGGACCGAAAGGTCTGGGATCTTGAACACTGAAGGAGGAACAGTGTTCTGTGAGAAAGATTTGTTTTTAACATGTTAATTTCTTCAACAAACTATTCGAATACTTAATGTGGTCCAAGCTCTGGGCCAGGACCTGGAACAACAAAGACAAACCAGGACCAAAGCCCCTGACTCACGGAGTTCTGCAGTCTAGTTACCGAGACAGACACATGAACAGATAGTTTATCATATGTGATAAGGTGGAGTTGGGGCACAGAAGTGAGTCATCTAAGCAAAGAAATAAAAATAAAAAAATATGGAATAGTTAGAATACTTGTTTTATTGATCATTTCTGCTAATTCTGACATCTGCGTCTGTTCCAAGTCAGTCTCCATTGACTGATTTTTTTTTGTCCCCTTTATAGGTGTATTTTCCTGCTTCTTTGTGTGACTGGTAATTTTTGGTTGAATGCCAGACACTTGAATTTACCTTGTTGGGTTCTGGGCATTTTTGTATTTCTAGAAACACTATTTTTGAGCTCTGTTCTGGGATGCAGTTATGAAGAGTCAGTTTGATCCTTTTGGGTCTTCTGCAAAAGATTTGTTAGGTGGGTATGGAGCAGTGCCCAGTCTAGGGCTAATGATTCTCAACTACTAGGGCATGACCCAACACCCCAGGAATTATATGCTTTTCCCAGTCCAGCTTCTGGGAACAGGCACTGTCCCCTGCCCTGTGTGGGCACTGTCCCTTCCAGTCCTTCCAGGTGGTTCTGTCTGGTCTCAGGTAGTTTCCCAAGACACATGCGCCGATCAGATCTCCCAGATTCCCTGGGCAGCCCCCTCCTCATTGTCTTCTATGCATGACCTCTGGCTGCCTCAGTCTCCCTCAGCTCTCAGCCCTCTCCTGTGCTGGACTCCCTCCATCTCCCCCGGCCTGCAGTTCTGGGTCCTGGAGACTCCCCAGGGCTCACCATGTTTGTTTCCTCTCTCTTAGGTCCTTTGTTGCCTGACATGGAGTACCTGAAAGCCCGTTGTTTCATGCATTTTACCTGGGTTTTGGGTTGCTTCAGGGGGAGGGTAAATCTGGGCCCTGCTGCTCCATCATGGTCAGATGTGGGAGTTACACACTGGCTTTTTTTTTTTTCTGAGACAGGGTCTTGCTCTGTCACCTAGGCTGGAGTGCAGTGGCACAATCTTGGCTCACTGCAGCCTCCACCTCCTAAGCTCAAGCCATCCTCCCACCTTAGCCTCCCGAACAGCTGGGACTACAGGTGCATGCCACCACACCCAGCTAATTTTTGTATTTTTTGTAGAGACAGAGTTTTGCTATATTGCCCAGGCTGGTCTCAAACTCCTGGACTCAAGCAGTCTGCCTGCTGTGGCCTCCCAAAGTGTTGAGATTATAGGCGTGAGCCACTGTGCCTTGTGGACATCAGCTTTTTTTTTTTTTTTTTTTTGAGACAGAGTCTCACTCTGTCACCCAGTCTGGAGTACAGTGGCACAGTCTCAGCTCACTGCAACCTCCACTTCCTGGGTTCAAGCAATTTTCCTGCCTCAGCCTCATGAGTAAGTGGGACTACAGGCGCCTGCCACCATGCCCTGCTAATTTTTGTATTTTTAGTAGAGGTGGGGTTTCACCATGTTGGCCAGGCTGGTCTGGAACTCCTGACCTCAGGTGATCCGCCTCCCAAAGTGTTGGGATTACAGGCGTGAGCCACCACGCCTGGGTGACATTAGCTTTTTGAAGCATCCCTCTTGGCCTGAGCTTTTAAATTGAGCGTGGGAATCCCATTATTAATTCAGTGAGCAAAATGGATGTTTTTTTGTTTTGTTTTTTTTTTGAGATGGAGTCTCGCTTTGTCGCCCAGGCTGGAGTGCAGTGGTGCGATCTCAGCTCACTGCAAGCTCCACTTCCCAGGTTCACGCCATTCTTCCACCTCAGCCTCCCGACTAACTGGGACTACAGGCACCCGCCACCACGCCCAACTAATTTTGTTTTTGTATTTTTTAGTAGAGGCAGGGTTTCACCGTGTTAGCCAGGATGGTCTCGATCTCCTGCCCTTGTGATCTGCCCACCTCGGCCTCCCAAAGTGCTGGGATTACAGGCATGAGCCACTGCACCCAGCCAAGCAAAATGGATTTTAAAAACGAACTCTTACAAAACTTTGTTCTAATCTTGCTTTCTAATAGCCATGAATCAAACACTTTCCTTGGCATTTTAGGGTTCACGAGATTTATGTGTGCACTGGGAGGCAGTCAAGTCCAAGGCTTGAAGTTTGCTGATGCAGTGCCCAAGCCCGGGCAAATGGAAGCTTGAAATTAGCCCTGGCTAATGTTTTTTTTTTTTTTCTTTCTTTCTTTCTTTTTTGAGACAGAGTCTTGCTCTGTTGCCCAGGCTGGAGTGCAGTGGTGTGATCTCCGCTCACTGCAGCCTCTGCCTCCTGGGCTCAGATGATTCTTTTGCCTCAGCCTCCTGGGTAGCTGGGGCTATAGCCTTGCACCACCACACCTGGCCAATTTTTTTCATTTTTATTTTTAGTGGAGACACGTTTTACCATGTTGGCCAGGCTGGTCTTGAACTCCTGACCACAAGTGATACACCTACCTCAGCCTCCCAAAGTGCTAGGATAACAGGTGTGAGCCACCATGCCCGGTCTTGGCTAATGGTTTCTGAGTTGGCCCCAGAACCTGTGGCCCTGGGTGGCCCCGCTGATGGCTGGGAGGGCAACTGGGTGGCTCTGCAGCAGGAAGTATGGTTTGCAGTCAGGTCTCGGCTCCTGTTCTGGGGCTGGCCCACCCTGGGGCTGCTGCGTCACTTCTCCTGAGCTTTGGTGTCCTGGTCCTGAGAGTGAGGCAGCGAATACCCACCTAGGGGGCTCCGGCTGGGATGGGAAGGGACAAGGGAGAGCCTCTGAGTCAGGAGCCATTCCCGGTGAGTGGCTACCTGGGGGATGCCACCCAGGGATGCTTGGGTGGGCACTGGGCTTATGGTGAACGTGAACGTGCAGGGGCAGGTGGGGCTGATGCCAGCACTGTGAGGGGTGGATGGTACAACGGCTGCGGGCCCTGAGAGGTCTCAGGGCTCCTGCCTGTGGGCAGCGCAGCTAGGTAAGCAGTGGCAGAAAGAGGCTGGAAGACTCAATGCAGAGCCAACAGGCAGCGCAGCTCAGCGGGCCAGAGTGCGGAGGCGGATCAGGGGTCCCTAGCATTACTCAGCTCAGCCACTGTGTGGGCAGCCACAGGCCCAGGCCCTGTCCACGCTCTTCTGGACCTCACAAGCCCCGAGGAGTGCCTGTTCTTGAGTCCTGAGCCAGCTCCCCATGCTCACCTGCTGCTCTCCTTATCCTTCCAGCCGCTCAGCTGGGAAGGAAGGTGGCCGTGGTGGACTACGTGGAACCTTCTCCCCAAGGTAGGCAGTACCCTATGGGAGCCGGGTGTCCTGGGGAAGGAGGTGGGAGGTGGGCCCAGTTCTGTACAGAGGGCAGCTGACACCAAAGTCCTTCAGCCCTGCTGTCCATGGTCTCTGGACAGTGTCCTGTTTCACTCATCATTACTTTAAAGTTCTTCATCATTATCGAAAATGACTCTGGCCAGGTGCAGTGGCTCACGCCTGTACTCACAGTACTTTTGGAAGCCAAGGCAGGCCTTGATCACTTGAGCCCAGGAGTTCGAGGCTGCAGTGAGCTATAATTGCACCACTGCACTCCAGCCTGGGCGACAGAGTGAGAACTTATCTCTAAATTTTTTTTTTTTTAATTGAGAAAGTCTCGCTCTGTCGCCCAGGCTGGAGTGCAGTGGTGCGATCTCGGCTCACTGCCAACCTCTGCCACCCGGGTTCAAGTGATTCTTGTGCCTCACCCTCCTGAGTAGCTGGGACTACAGGCATGTGCCACCATGCCCAGCTAATTTTTGTATTTTTAGTAGAGACAGGGTTTCACCATGTTGGCCAGACTGTTTTTGAATTCCTGACCTCAGGTTATCCGCCTGCCTTGGCCTCTCAAAGTGCTGGGATTACAGGTGTGAGCCACCACACTCAGCCTAAAAATTTTTTTTTAATTAAAAATAAAAATAGGCCGGGCACGGTGGCTCACACGTGTAATCCCAGCACTTTGGGAGGCCAAGGCGGGTGGATCACCTGAGGTTGGGAGTTCAAGACCAGCCTGACCAACATGGAGAAATCCCATCTCTACTAAAAATACAAAATTAGCCGGGCATGGTGGCGCATGCCTATAATCCCAGCTACTGAGGAGGCTGAGGCAGGAGAATAGCTTGAACCCGGGAGGCGGAGGTTGGGGTGAACCGAGATCGCGCCATTACACTCCAGCCTGGGTAACAAGAGCAAAACTCCATCTCAAATAAATAAATAAATAAATGATAATTTAAAAAAGCTGTTTTCATTTTTGAGTATAGTTATAGAGAGCAGATTCCTGTGGCATGTCAGCTGGGCTCTGTTAGAGTTACAAAGCAACTTAAAGGAATTCCAAACACTCTAGAAGAATAGGGAAGCCTCCAGCCGTCACCTGAACATAAATTCAAGTGTGCTCTGCCCACGTCCCAGGCACTCGGTGGGGCCTCGGCGGCACCTGCGTCAACGTGGGCTGTATCCCCAAGAAGCTGATGCACCAGGCGGCACTGCTGGGAGGCCTGATCCGAGATGCCCCCCACTATGGCTGGGAGGTGGCCCAGCCTGTGCCGCATGACTGGTAAGGACCTGGTGCCGTGGCATTCCAGTGCTTTTCTTCTACTCTTGGGTGGAAGAGGAAGAGGAGGCTTATCCTCCATGAACCCTCATGGGGAGTGCGCTGTAGGATGGGTTTCTCAGCCAGGGGCGACTCCGCGCTGTCTGCCTCAGACATTTGGGAATGTCTGGAGATAGTTTTGGTTGTCACTGGGGAAGGGTTTGCTCCCCTTTGCGGGGAGCCCAGGGATGCTACAGCCATGCACAGCACAGCCCCACCAAGAACAGTGCATCTCCAAGGCCAGGAGTGCGGGTGGGAGGCCGCTTCAGCTGAGCTCTTCTGGGAGGAGACCACGTGGCCCAGCCACACACACAGTGGCTCAGATAGGCCTCTGCCTGCAGTGGGTAGCCTTTGGGGCACAGAGCAGCTGCATCTGGAGAGCCGTGGGTCAGAGCCCCTGTTTTCTGTGAGTCCAAAGGTCCGCAGCCCCGAGCCTGGGACAGGTGGTGGCACGCAGGGATGGATGTCATGTTTTGCCACCTTTAAAAGCACTCTTGTTTTTTGATATTTCTATGAATGTACCATTTGAATCTAATAGTCCATTGTGAGGCCCTGCAGCTAACATCTGTGTTGTGGCTTTTACATTTTGTTTTGTATCTTCACAGGAGGAAGATGGCAGAAGCTGTTCAAAACCACGTGAAATCCCTGAACTGGGGCCACCGTGTCCAGCTTCAGGACAGGTACTGAAGCTCTCTCTAGGAGTGGGCCGCCCTCTGGGCCTTCTCTCGGGCGTTCCGTGCCTGAACACATGCTTACTTACTGTGCAGAGCATGCTCTGGTAGGCTCTGGGGGTTCACGTCCTGCTCATGGGTGGGGATGAGGACAAGGGGCAGATGGGAGTGACTGCAGGGGAAGGGGAGTCTGCCCTTTGCTGCTGAGCAGAGCTTGGAGGTGCTGTCAAGGAATGAGTGAGGCCACACTGGCAGAATGGCCAGAGCCCAGGGCTGCACAGGGAGGAAGCGCTTGGGGCTGGGAGGCCTCAGGCCAGAGAGCGTGGACGTGGCTGGGCCTGGGGCTGATACGTGGTGACGGCCATCCCAGTGGCAAGCCCCCACCCCGTGAACCCCCTTCTTACTGCACACCTCCAGCTCCTTGGGTGTGGGTGCAGGGGCCTGGTGCTTTCCGCTGGAGTAAATGTCCCTACTTGGTCACCGTTCTTGTCAGCCCCTGGGGGATCTCCGGCACAGAGGCCGACGCTCCCCCGGCCTGCAACCTTCTCCTGGGGCTCAGCTGCCAGCACAGCAGATGCCTGAAACTGGTACCGCCTCTGGCCCAGCCTTTCTCCCGGGGCTGTGGAGGGGACAGTGGTCCTGCACAGGTCTGGTGGCTCTCCTCATGCACCATTTGCTTGGCCCCAGGGCGGGTTTTCCTGGGGCTTCACAGCAGGCAGCAGTTTTGTGCCCACTAAATCTAGGAAAGTGGAGCCAGGAAGCCAACTGCTTGCCCTCCACCTGGGCCTCACGAGCTCTCCCCTATCCAGGGAGCTAAGCCACACTGTGTTGTGGCGTTTCTGTGTTTCTCTGTGGGGCTCTGTATCCCCTGGTACAGTTTCCTGGGGGCAGCAGGCTCTGCCCTCCTTCCTCCCTGCCCTGGGCAGCTCCTGGGCGGGCACCAAACAGGCCCAGCCCACTGCCTGCTCCGGAGTCATCTGCAGAAGGAGGCTGGGGTGCACTTGGGCTGTTTCTGCTTTTTCACTCTTCTGAAAAGTGCTGCCATGAGCATTGCCTGGCTGTGTCCCACGGCTGCTTCCTGGCTGTCGAGGTGATTGAAGGACTCTTGCTGTAGGAACTTCACGCAGCTCAGACAGCCCATAGAGGCACAGGCTTGCCAGTGGGGAGAAGGCAGGCTCAAGCGGGAGGCGGAGCCTTCCCAGAACCCTTGCTGCAGCATGGTCCTTTTGTCATTAGAAAGTGCTGGTCGGGTGCAGTGACTCATGCCTGTAATCCTAGCACTTTGGGAGGCTGAGGTGGGAGGATCACTTGAGCCCAGGAGTTGGAGACCAGCCTGAGCAACATAGTTTTGTTGCTACATCCCTACAAAAAATAAAATGAACTAGCCAGGTGTGGTTGCCCATGCCTATAGTTCCAGTTACTTGAGATGAGGCGCCGTGAGCTATGATCGTGCCACTGCACTCCAGCCTGGGTGACAGAGTGAGAGGATGTCTTTAAAAAAAAAAAAAAAAGGGTGGGGCACGGTGGCTCATGCCTGTAATCCTAGCACTTTGGGAGGCTGAGGTGGGTGGATCACTTGAGGTCATCCTGGCCAACATGGCGAAACCCCATCTCTACTAAAAATACAAAAATTAGCCAGGTGTGGTGGCGCAAGCCTGTAATCCCAGCTTCTCAGGAGGCTCAGGCAAGAGCTGAGGCAAGAGAATGGCTTGAACCCAGGAGGTGGAGGTTGCAGTGAGCCAAGATCGTGCCACTGAACTCCAGCCTGGGTGACAGAGTGAGACTTTGACTCAGAAAAAAAAATAATAAGAAGAAAGCGTGGGTCATTTGTTTCTGTGCACTATGCTCCCAGCCACCGTTTCGCCAGCCTTGTCGTGCCCATTCTCTTGGTGTTACCACACCCCTGAAGTCAGAAGGTGACACCATCTGGTGGGCACCACAGCTCCCTGCTGGAACATGTGTGGGTGATGAGGACTGTCCCCAAGAGAGGTCCAGCCACCTCTTGCTGCACACCAGGGCTGTACGTGGCCTCTCAGGACTGTGCTGAGCTGGCTTCTGTCCGTGCTTTGACATCTGTGGTTAACATGTCCCTGGGATCCCTGGGGGACAGGCGAGGTGCCCCCATATCCCCTCCATGCTTCTCAGCGTGGTTGCCGCTTACCTCTTGGTCCATCTGAGCCACAGCACCAGGCCCTGCTGGGGGTGGAGCTCACTTTTACCAGTGCTCCCTATTTGATCCAGTTGGTGGGGTTTAATTTGCAGAGGAAATGTTTGAAAATCTTATCTTTATCTTTCAGAAAAGTCAAGTACTTTAACATCAAAGCCAGCTTTGTTGACGAGCACACGGTTTGCGGCGTTGCCAAAGGTGGGAAAGAGGTGAGCATCTGACTTACCCGTGTGGCTCCCTGTGGACCCTTCTGCAGACCTTGGGCACCAACTGCAGCTGTGTTTGGCCTGGGTGCTGTTCTCAGTAACATGTGCTGCTGGAATCGAAAAGGTGGCTTCTTTTGAGGCTGGGCACTTGTCTTTAACATGATCAAATAATTTGCTGCCCTGCTGCTCGGAGTGACATGGTAACAGGGTTGGTGACCACACCCTCTTTGCAGGATTTTTTTGGGATTTGAGAGTGCCTTGAAGTGCTTGGAGTTAGAACATCTCCCTGTCCTTTCTGCCTGTCCCTCTCCCTCCAGGCTGACGGGCGGTTGATGGGATTCCAGCTCCACAGGGCCTCTGAACTGCTGGCCAAGGGTGCACACTGCAGGGCAGGGGCTGTGGGAACTGCTGGCCAAGGTCTGTGGTGCTCAGGCCCTCTGGTGGGGTGATCACCATGCACCTATCTGACCCACGGCTTTCTCTTTTTCTTCTCAGATTCTGCTATCAGCTGACCACATCATCATTGCTACTGGAGGGCGGCCGAGATACCCCACGCACGTGAGTGTCCCCAGAACACAGCGTCCCTGCTGTGCTGGCCCATTCCCGGCCTCTTTGAGGGATATGCTTTTACACACGTGCTTCCCACAGCAGCAGCTTGCACACCCTTTCCCCCTATACTCACTGTCATCACTTTCTGCTTTCCAATTCTCTTGAATCCACAGTGCTGAAATGTGGGGTCCCCAGTGCCCTCCATGCTGCCAGATCCTCAGGACAGCTCTCATTCTGCTCTCTCCCTGCCCCGCTAGATCTGTCCCCTTCCACACCAGGATCCTGCTTCCTAAGTCTCCATTGCTGATTCCTTTTCCTTTCAGCCTCAGAATGTTGGAACATTCAGGATATAAGCCTCATTCTTCATCTTCCTCCTTCACGGCCCCAGTTTAAAAAAAGTTTGAAATAAAATTCACACGCTATAAAATTTTGCCTTTTATAGGGTACAATTCAGTGGTTTTTAGTACATTCACAGAGCTGTGCGGCCATCAATCACCACCATCCATTGCCAGAACTGCTTCCATCATCCCTGAACTGAAACTCTATTCCCATTAAACCCAACTCCCCAGCGCCTCCTCCCCCAGCCCCTAGCAACCACCACCTACTTTCTGTCTCTATTAACTTGACAACACTAGGTACCTCGTGTAAGTGGAATCGTACACGTAAGTCCTTCTCATGTAACTGGTACGTGTGTGTCCCTTAGTGACTCGTATGTGTGTGTCCCTTAGTGACTGGCTTACTTCACTGAGCATAACATCCTCCAGGTTCACCTACATTGTAGCATGTGTCAGTATCATTCCTTTTTATGGCTAGATACTATTCCATTGTATGGATAGACCACATTTTGTTTATCTACTTGCTTGGGTAAACACGTGTTATTTCCACTTTTTAGCTATTATGAATAGTGCCGCTGTGAACATCTGCAAAGAAGTTTTTTGGTGGATTTCAGTTTTCACTTCTCTTAGGTTACACTTAGGAGCAGAACTGCCAGGTCATGTGGTAACTTTATGTTGAATCTTTCAAGGAACCTTTCAAGGAGCCTCATACTGTTTTCCACAATGACTGCATTTTACATTCCTTCCAGCGGTGTGTAAGGGTCATGGTTTCTTGTTTCTTCACATATCTTGTAATTTTTTTATTGAAAGCTGAACATTTCAAATAATTTAATGCGGTAACTTTGGAAACCAGATTCTCCCTCTGCCCCAGGATTCTGTTGTTACAGCTGCTTATTTGGTGACTTTTCGGAACTGACTTTGTAGACTCTTATTCTTTGTTGTATGTGGCCACTGAAGTCTTTACTTGGTTAGCTTAGTGGTCAGCTAAGAACTGCATGGAGATTTCCCTAAACTAAGAACTCTCCCGGTCTTTGCTGAGGGCTCTGTGTGCGTTTGGAGGGGATGCCTTCCACACTCAGCAGGCAGCAGACAGCTCTGCCCTAGCCTTCACTTCCTGCCTCTGCAGAGATCAAGGTCAGCTGGAGGTGAGGGTTCAGGACCTCCTTGGTCCTTCCTGATGTGTGCACAGTGCCGTGTGTGTGCCTGGCCTAGGTTCCCAGGAATATGCTGGAACCGTTCAAAGCTCCAGCGGACATCTCATACTTGGGCTTTTCCTTTGAAGCTTTTTGGGCAGTCTGTTTTTGGTTCCAACTGTTACCTGTCCCCTCAGGCAGCTGTGAGAAGAAAACCTCAGACAAATGCCCCCAGAGTGAGGCTTTTAGCCCTGGCTGAGCTCCAGTGAAGTTGGATAAAGATGACCCTATAGATGCTGACTCTGACTTTTCTTTGCAGGGGGATTTGAAAGACCCCAGCTGAGTTCTGCTCTCTCTGACATGTCACTGTTCAGGGCTGCCGCTGAGGTGGGAGTGGGACCAGAGTGAGTTAAAACACCCTGGAGCTCCCATTCTCACTCAGCTTCAGCTGTTTTTCCTGACTTTAAATGTTCCCTGTGTTGCTGCAAGCCTGTGGTTAATTTCCATAATTCTGAATCTCACAGTTCTTGCCAGTTTTATCGCTGTTTTTAACAGAGAGGTGAATAACTCCTGGCCCAGTCTTGTGGGTTGTGGGGGCAGAGTTGAAGGGGCCCCGGGGTGAGGGGTTGGGGGGCAGCTGCGGCAGGGAAAGCAAATGGGCTGGGGGTGTGCAGAGAGGTTTGGCTGAGACCAGTCCTCACGGGTCTCCCAGGGAACCGTGTGCTGCCTGCTCCAAGCCTCTAAGTAGGCTGCAGCCAAGCTCTTGAAGACCACAGCTCTCTCGTCCTGGAGGCCACACCACCTCTGACTTAGACCCAGGGGCAGTCCGGTGGAGGCAGGGCAAGGGGAGGTTCTGCCGCTTCTTGGATGTGACCCCAGCGTCCACTTCGTCCTGTGCTTACTGTGGAAACAGGGAAAGGAGCAGCCCCGAGGAGCACAAGCACCCCCAGTCCTTACAGGCCATGGGACTTGTCTGGCCGCCAGGCAGCCACAGCAGCCTCTAGTGGGGGCAGGTTGCTTATGCACAGAGGTGGAGCTCAGGGCTACGTGGCTTTGAAGGATGACACTGTGCAGTTGTTCAAGGCAGCTGCTGCAGACAGGGTCCAAGTGATCCCATCTCCTGGCAGCTGGGCTCATGGGGGTTCTGCTTAAAAAGGCCACAGCCATTTTCCAGTAGCCCAGTGGTCATTGGTCTTCTCTGAGGCCCCAGGGAGAGCTGCACGTGCATCCGCACCAGGGAGCCCTGCACGGGGCCCTGGCCTGGCCCGGCCCTGCTCTGCACCTCACAGGCAGCCCTGCATGGGGGCCCTGGCCTGGCCCGGCCCTGCTCTGCACCTCACGGGCAGCTGCTGACGGCTCTTTGGGCCCACAGGGGATCCAGCAGGCACTCCTGGTCCTTAGGAGGCAGGCAGCTCAGGGCTGCTTCGCCCTCCCCGCCACGCCTTCCCAGGGTGTCTGCCAAGGCTTGCTTGCGTTTTAGTCCCTTTGATTGCCAGACCTTTCGGTTTTCCTTGAGCAAACCTGAGAAATTCTTGACTTTATTTTTTTTGCCAACTGGAAGCATAAACTGTTTGAGATCCGCTTCCTCCACCAGCACATCTTGTTCTCACAGCTGCTAAGGGGACGTTCACCCTGGGCCTCCCACCTGCTTGGCCGCCCCTCTTCAGGTGACCTGTATGATTTCTGGGCTCAGAGCCCGCCGGGGCCAACCCTTGAGAGTGTGAAGTCCGTCCTGGCTTCAGCCAGGTGCCCTCAGAGCTGCCCCTCAGTCCCTGCGCACCTCAGCCTGTGGCACTTACCCCCTGTGCCTCCTCTCCTCTGGCTGGCCCTGATTTGCTGACCTGTTCTCTCCCCACTTCCTCTCTCTGAGTTTGGACCTCCCAGAACCCAGGTGTTGCTCCCTGGGGCTGCATGCCCCTATCTGTTTGATGTGTCTGTCCAGAACCCAGGCAGACTTGAGGGGGCCCAGCTGTCTGCCTGTATGGCCCCTGCAGTTGCTGTACCCACCTCAGGCCCCGTATCCTGCTCTGAACCAGGGTCAAGGGGAGGGTCCTGGGGAACAGAGGGGAAAGGTACCCTGCGAGGGCACCGGGCCCTGGAGTGTAGCAGCTTAGATGCAGACAGGCCACCTGCAGCCCCAAAGAGGCCACAGCCTGCAGACAAGGACTGGCAGCAGGGAAGCCCTGTGCATGTGTGCCCTGAGACAGCTCTGGTTGATTCTGCAAAGCTGGCATCCTCTTTAAGGAAGCCCCAGGACAGGCCAAATGGAGCTCTTGTCCAAGGGGTCATTTCTGTCTTGACAGATCGAAGGTGCCTTGGAATATGGAATCACAAGTGATGACATCTTCTGGCTGAAGGAATCCCCTGGAAAAACGTAAGGCCTGCGTGTGCATCGTGGGGTCCTCTTTGTTCACCAGAGTGAGCACTGGGCCCTGAGAGCCTGTGCTGGTGCTTGGCTCCTGGGGCTTTCTTTCTGGTTTACCCAAAAGAAGGAAAAAAGGCCTGTTATTTGTGGCCAGGTACGGTGGCTCATGCTTGTTAGCCTAGCACTTTGGGAGACTGAGGCGGGAGGATTGCTTGAGGCCAAGAGTTCGAGATCAGCATCAGCCTGGGCAATATAGTGAGACCTCAACTCTACAAAAATCTGGTTTTTTTTTGTATGTGTGTTTTTTTTTTAGATGGAGTCTCACTCTGTTGCCCAGACTGGAGTGCAGTGGCACAATCTTGGCTCACTGCAATCCCTGCCTCCCGGGTTCAAGTGATTCTCCTGCCTCAGCCTCCAAAGTAGCTGAAATTACAGACGCCCACCACCACACCTGGCTAATTTTTGTATTTTTAGTAGAAATGGGGTTTCACCATCTTGGCCAGGCTGGTCTTAAACTCCTGACCTCAGGTGATCCGCCCACCTCGGCCTCCCAAAGTGCTGGGATTACAGGCGTGAGACACCACATCCAGCCTACAAAAATCTGAAAATGTTAACCGAGCATAGTACTGTGCACCTGTAGTCCCAGCTACTTGGGAGGCTTTAGGTGGGAGGATTGCTTGAGCCCGGGAGGTTGAGGCTGCAGTGAGCTGTGATTGCACCACCACGCTCAGTCTGGGAGAGCGAGACCTTGTCTCAAAACTAAACAATAAGCCTGTGACTTGTGCCCCTCTACAGGGCTGTTGATGTACTCTGTCCTGTGGCTGCCTCGGAGGTAATAACAGGAATGCCATATAAAGGGAGTCAGCTGTTTGTTATCTAGGTCAGTGGTTGTCAAATGGGGTTCCCAGGAGCCCTGGGGTTCCAGTGGGTCCCATCAAGGACATCAGGGAGAACATTAAGGAGAGGAGAGCCAGCAATCCCTATCCCAGCCCTCATCTAACACCCGCACTGTCTTCTGGTGTGTACATTGGGTTTCCCTGAAATCTAGCAAAGACTCCAAAGGCCTCAGAAACAACATCTTGATTGTGGAAGGGAGGCTAGCAGCGTACGAGTGGCTCTCACTCCCCATGGGAGCAGGTGCAGAGTCACTAAGTGCATTCCGATTCCCACAGGGGGCCATCCCGAGGTCCCAGGTCCAGGCAGCTCCTGCCTGTGGGGTGTGGAGACTTCATGCTGGCAGGGACCAGAGAGGCCACCAGAGGGCGACAGAGGCTTGGTCAATAGCAGTCTCAAGCCTTCCCCGGAGAAAATACCAGTGGAAAAGGGTCCTACCTCTGTGTGTGCCCGAATGTGCATGCAGATGTGTGTGGTGTGTGTGTGTGAATGGCATGTGTGTGTGTGAGTGGTGTGTGTGTGAGTGGTGTGTGTGTGAGTGGTGTGTGTGTGAGTGGTGTGTGTGAGTGGTGTGTGTGGTGTGTGTGTGTGTGGTGTGTATGTGTGGTGTGTGTGGTGTGTGTGAGTGGTGTGTGTGTGAGTGGTTGTGTGTGTGTGGTGTGTGTGGTGTGTGTGAGTGGTGTGCGTGGTGTGTGTGTGGTGTGTGTGAGTGGTGGGTGTGTGTGTGAGTGGTTGTGTGGTGTGTGTGGTGTGTGGTGTGTGTGTGAGTGGTGGGTGTGTGTGAGTGGTGTGTGTGTGAGTGGTGTGTATGGTGTGTGTGTGAGTGGTGTGTATGGTGTGTGTGTGAGTGGTGTGTATGGTGTGTGTGTGAGTGGTGTGTGTGTGAGTGGTGTGTGTGGAGTGGTGTGTATGGTGTGTGTGTGAGTGGTGTGTATGGTGTGTGTGTGAGTGGTGTGTGTGTGTGGTGTGTGTGGAGTGGTGTGTGTGTGGTGTGTGTGAGTGGTGTGTATGGTGTGTGTGTGTGAGTAGTGTGTGTGTGAGTGGTGTGTGTGTGGGGGGGTGTATGTGTGTGAGTGGTGTGTCATGTGCTCTGCTTGTCATTGTTTCACACCTCACGGGGCATCTTTGTGTGGGGTCAGGACTGTATTCCCTTGAATGGATGTGGTGTAGTTCTTTTGACCTTTCTCTTGTTAACGAGCATCTCAGTAGTTTCTCTTCATCATTATCAATGCTGCAGTGAAAACCTTCGAGGTGCATCTGTTTACCATCAGAAGTGCTTCTGACACATTTTCCCAATTATTCATTGTGATAAAACAGACGTAGTATAAAATTTACCACGTTAACCTTTTTTTTTTTTTTTTTTTTTTTGAAACAGAGTCTCACTCTGTTGCCCAGGCTGGAGTGCAGTGATGCGGTGCAATCTCGGCTCACTGCAACCTCCGCCTCCCGGGTTCAAGAGATTCTCCTGTCTCAGCCCTCTGAGTAGCCGGGACTACAGGTGTCTGCCACCACACCTGGCTAAATTTTTGTGTTTTTAGTGGAGACGGGGTTTCACCATGTTGGCCAGGCTGGTCTCAAACTCTTGACCTCAGGTGATCTACCTGCCTTGGCCTTTCAAAGTGCTGGGATTACAGGCGTGAGCCACCACGCCCGGCCCACTTTAACCATTTTTAAGTATACAGTTCAATAGTATTAAATATACTAATAATGTCATGAAACCATCACCACTATCCATGTCTGGAACTCTTTTCATCCATGTTGTATCTGCATTTCCTTCTTTTTAAGGCTGAGTAATATTCCATTGTACAGGCACACCACATTTTGTTTATCCATTCATCTGTCAGTGGACACCCAAGTTGCCTCTGCTTCTTGGCTGTTGTGAGTAGTGCTGCCATGAACATAGGTGTGCAAATACCTCTTGGAGACCTTTCAGTTCTTTTGAATGCAAACCCAGAAGTGGGATTGCTGGATCATATGGTCTTGAGGAACCTCCACCCTGTTTCCCACAGTGCCCACACCATCTTACATTCTCACCAGCAGTTCAGGAGGACTCCGGACTCCCCACATCCTCGCCAGTGCGTGTTGTTTTCTGTTTTTCTTTCTTTCTTTAATTTTTATTTTTTCCTTTAAACTCTGTTTTCTTGATGTTTTCTGTTTTTTTGACAGTGGCCATCCTAGTGGCTGTGAGGTGGCCTTATACACTTTACGAGGGGAGCTACCCTTCCATCTTAACACTTTGTGCTGACAGGCCGATTCCATACACATGGAATCTGCCTGCTTCCCCGTCCTTGATAACTCAGGCATCAGCTTTTTGATAAGACACAAAACAGAAAGGAGCCTCTCCTCCCATACCCCTGGCCTGGGCAGCGGTCACTGCTACCCATGGTGCCCACACTCTCCTGAGAGCAGTCACTGCTACCCACGGTGCCCACACTCTCCTGAGAGCTGTCACTGCTACCCACGGTGCCCACACTCTCCTGAGAGCTGTCACTGCTACCCACGGTGCCCACACTCTCCTGAGAGCGGTCACTGCTACCCACGGTGCGCCCACACTCTCCTGAGAGCGGTCACTGCTACCCACGGCGCCCACACTCTCCTGAGAGCGGTCACTGCTACCCACGGCGCCCACACTCTCCTGAGAGCGGTCACTGCTACCCATGGCGCCCACACTCTCCTGAGAGTGGTCACTGCTACCCACGGCGCCCACACTCTCCTGAGACTGTGCCGAGCTTGCACTGGTTTCCATTGCCTGCCTGCTGCCTTCCATTGGACCCCCTGATCGTGGTTTGTCTTTGGATTTGGTGATAGTATTTCTTGCAGAAATTTTAAGTTTTTCTGTTGTCACCCCAATCACTCTTTCCTGTTATGCCATAATTTCTGGGTTATCTGTTTTTTTATCTTTGAGACAGAGTCTTGCTCTGTCGCCCAGGCTGGAGTGCAGTGGTGCGATCGTGGCTTGCTGCAGCCTTGATCTCCTGGATTCAAGCAATTCTCCTGCCTCAGCCTCCTGAGTAGCTGGGATTACAGGCGCCTGCCACCATGCCCAGCTAATGATTATTTTTTTTAGAGCAAGGACTCGCTATGTGGCCCAGGCTAGTCTTGAACTCCTGGGCTCAAGTGATCACCCTGGCCCCTCAAAGTGCTGGGATTACAGGCGTGAGCTACCACACCCAGACTGTTTTTTTAATCTTTGACTATCTGCTGAGTTATACATGATCTGACTCTGTTTGCATTTGCTGTGATCAGTGGTCTTTTCACACATTTACGTGAAAAGCCTCGTGTCACAGCCTCGTTTGAGATGAGCGTGTCTGTGAGCGTGCCCGCGTGTGCTGCGCAAATCGCCAGCATGGTCCTTGCCCACTTTCACGTCTGGCTTTTCTCCTCTTATCTCTTCTTACCTCCAGCTGGTTTGTGTATTAGGGATGTGATCCTCTGTCGCTTGTGGTGCAGATTTTCTCAGCTTCTAGTGTCTTTTAACTTGTGTGATGTACAAATGGTTTAAGTTTTTTTTAATGTAACTTAAATCTTTTACACTTAGTGGCTTTTTGATTTATTGCATGTTCAGAAAGGCCTGCCCCACCCCCAAGTTTTTTTTTTTTTTTTTTTTTTAAGCCCTGTATTTTTCTCATGGGCGTCCACAAGTTGGATTTTCTTTTACTTCCTTGGGCTGGCTGCACTTCTTCTGCGGTGTGGTGGAGATGGGTTGCCTGGGCCCCAGTGCCCATCTCGAGCACTGTTCTCACTCGGCATCCTAAGTCCTGCCTGTGGCTCTGGTTGTCTTTCACGTAGGCTTCTCTGGGTGGAGTCTGGACGCCCCTCCAGCCCCTGCAGGATGCTTTGTCTGCTGGACCTGCAGGGACATGGCCTTGGACGTCCAGCAGCCCCAGGATGTCTGCCGGGCCCCTCGATGCACTGGGATCCTCGGTGACAGTCACTGCAGCCCAGCACTTTCCCTACCCTGGTCGCGCCTGTTCCCCTCAGAGGCTGCCCGCTTGGGCCCGGTGCTCTGGGTACCCTGGCCCTGCTGTCTCCCTAGCAGGGTGGCTGGGGCTTGGAGAGCGCTCCTCTGCAACCCTGTGCTTGGGGCAGCCGGCTCGGCTGGGAAGACACGGGTCCAGATATTTTGTTCGGGAAAGAAACTGCAGTGTTTATTTTCTTCAGAAAAAAAACATTTAGAAGATTTGTTTTAAAGCTCTTTCGTTTAGAAGGAATCTAGGTATGTTATTGTTTAAGAAAAAAAGTGTTTGCAATGTATCAGTCACCCGTTTCATTCTGAGCATGATTTATGTGAGGAAATGGTTTTTTTAAAAATTAAGCTGGAGATATATCCCTGTACGATGCTTCTGTGAAAATGCGGCTTTTGTCCGGCGCTGTTAATGCAAGTTGTAACAGTGTAATATGGGAGTCAGTGTTTACATGTTACATTCCTCTGCTGCAGTCAAAATAAGCCCGGAGGGTCTACAGTAGCATTTCTGTATTTTATCAGCTTGGGCTGGGGCTGAGGGGAGGCCTCCACTCACACTTGGAGGGGCTGTTTCTGCCAGATTTATTTGCCTTATAAATATTCCCCATGTTTATTTTAACTCGCCTTTAAAATGGAGCTGAAATTAATATGGACCCCAGGGCTGCTCCCCTGGCCCCTGAGTGCCTCCCATAGTCGGGTGGGACATTTCTACCTGGTCCCATCCAGGAGGCCAGGTGGGCAACTCAGGGTGCCTGGCATCACAGTTCCCCTCCTGCAGTGGGTACTGTGTCCCCTGGTTGGCGTCTCCACCAAGGAGACTCCCTGTCCCCCTGGCCCCAGGCCCTCGGTGGGCTCTGCAGCATGCACGAGGCCTCCCTCGTCCCTCTCTACTACAGGCACAGGCTGCCGCTAGGAACTCCTTTCAGCGCACGTCTGCGTGGGGCCCACTGCCGGGAGCTCCAGATCTGGCGAGTGGTGCCCACAGTGGGGTCTGGGACCCAGCCTGCAGGGTTGTACCATGCCACTTTTGCCCCAGAGAGGCCACTCAGTCATCACAGTGCACCTCGGGCCCCAAGTTGGGAGCCCCCTTCCTCCTTTGTTTGCATCCAGGTCTTAGGGAGCCCAGGGCTGGACAGATGGCAGAGGTAGGGGGATTGTGTCCAAGCTCAGTCAAGGGGGGACAGAATTAAACAGTGCCCTTCACTAAACAGCCATATGCTGGCAAAATTGGGCCATACCTGTTGGCCAGAGTGGGCTGAGCACCTGGTTTGTAACCTAGGAGGGTGAGGAAGACGTTCAGAAAACTCCTGAAAAAGCAGTGTGAGCTTGTGGGTGGGTGAGCAGGACCCTTGAGTGCGCTGGGGTGGGGTGGGGGACGTTCTGGCTGCCCCACTCCCATAGCCACGCCCCGGCGCGAGGGGCTGTCCTCTCAGTCTTGGTGGGGACCCTGGGAAGGACTCCAGGTCGGCTCCTGCTCCGCCTCTGCCATGCAGATGCCCGCCTTGTGCCAGCCCGTTTGCCTCTTCTGCTGGTCTTGTGTCTTTCCTTCTCTGGAACTGCAAGACAGGTTGAAGAGAGGAGGGTTCTGGGGAGGTACAGCGACCCTGGGCAGGCAGTGGAGCCCCTCTGGGAACAATGGCCACTGCAGGGAGGCAGGGATGCGGAGGGGCACAGGACCCCAAATGACTATGCTCAGAGGGGGTGTGCAGCCTTGCAAACCAAACCTTCCATTCCACAGAGCAAGCCCCTGGCAGGTGGAGGAACGTGGAAGGCGAGGACGGTGAGCCCACTCCGGAGAGCTCCTTTACAGAGGCTGGCACTGGGGGTCGGGATCCAAGTGCAGCCAAGAGGAGCCTGAGGCCCAGAGGGGCCTGGCAATCAAGGGGGGCCAAGGAGCTGAGCTCCAACTCCAGTCCCACAGCCGCACAATCTTCCTGCCACTCCCTGACCTGGAGGGCTGCCTCCACCGGGAAGCCTCTGCACCCGGCAGGGACTTGGGCCCTGCTGGTGTGCCTTGTCTCTGCCTCTTGCCCGCCCATGGCCGTGGGCTTCGTCTTCTCCCTCAGTGCCAGCTTTTGGAGCTCAGGTGCCCTAACCCCAATATAGGGAATTGTGGTCACTCTATTCTAGTCCTCCCTCTTGCTGGGTCTGTAGGTCCACTTTCTGCAAAGCAGTGCTCTGAGCTGGCAACACTGGGATGGGGCGGAGGGTGTGAATGAGACCGCAGCCTCCTCTCAGGTCCGATAACAGAGGTACTGCTTCCTGGAAACAACCAGGGCCTGCCTGGTCCTGCTGCCGGCTCTGTAGCCCCTGCCCAGGTCCCCGTGGGGGTTTACGGAGCATGGGGCCAGCCTCTCCCGCAGCTGCCAGGCTGGCTCAGGGGCTGACCAGCCCACACACTGGCCCCTGGGGGAGGGGCTGCAGCCAGCCAGGCCTGTCCACCCTCTGAGGCTGCTCCACCAGCCTGCTGCTGTCTGTCCTCGCACTCCTGGGGCTCCGAGAGGCAGAGTGTTTTTATAACTTGGGCTGGTTTAAGGCTGCCTGTCAGTGTGTCATGGAAAGAGCTTTCATTTGACCCTTAGGAAGTCCGGAAGCCAGCCAGGTAATGCGATCATTTTTCTCTCTTCCTAAGCGCAAGAGGGAAGAAGGCATTTTATCTTGGGAAGAACCACAGCCATTTGGGAGAAAATTTAATTTAAGTGGCACATTTTGCTGGTATGATGGGATGTCCTTGTGTTCAGCAATAGGGAGACCAGCTGTCCTCCTGGGGCTTGTTACCAGACTGCAAAGCCCCCGCCACCTCTCTGTGTGCGTCCCTGTGGCTAAGATATGACAAGGTAGGGCTTTCAGTGGCATTTGTTACAGGGCCAGCACACAGAGGCTCCGGCCCAGCATCTGCCCCTGAGGGTTTGGGTGGGGCTGGCGGGGTCCCAGCCAAGCCAGGGAAGGAGGCCTTCATAGCACCCCCAGCCCTGTGCTGCCTCCGTGGGGCGTCTGCAGCTTGGCGGCCCATCTGGTATTTCCTGGGCTGGCAGGACCTCCAAGGGGCCAGGTGCCTCCCATGAGACTCACTTTGTGTGAGTATTCCCTCTGGAGAGCAGGCCTTCAAGCTCAAGAGGCAGATGGATTGCTCTTTAAGCCTAGGCTTCGTGGGCCTGAATTAATGCTTTTGTTTCTGCTTCCTCCCCCCATTCCAACTTTGAACAAGAAAGCCTGCCCTGTGATTAGGCTAATCCTGCAGTAGTTATTATGCCTCTTTGGAAAATGTTTGCACACCAAAAAGCACAGAGAGCGGAGCTGCTGGGATCCCATGGAAAACTGATTTTTGTTTGTTTTGTTTTGTTTGTTTTAGAGACAGGGTCTCACTCTGTTTCCCTGGGCTGGAGTGCAGCTTACTGCAGCCTCAAACTCCTAGGCTCAAGCTATCCTCCTTCTCAGCCTCCCGAGTAGCCGGGACTACAGGTGCATACCACCATGCCCCAGTAATTTTTTTAGTTTGTAGAGATGGGGACAAGCTATATTGCACAGGCTCGTCTTGAACTCTTGGGCTCAAGCAGTCTGTCCACCTTGGCCTCCCAGAGTGCTGGGATTGCACACATGACCCACCACACCCAACCTCTGGGTCTTTTAATGTAGCGGTAAGTTGAGTGGTTCCAGCCCCCTACTGCCAGGTCCTGTGAGCTGGTCCCCTGACTTCTGTGGCCAGCACCTCTGACCTCCTGTGGCCAGCCATGGCTTTAGTTGGTTGCTGCACCATGTTCCTGTCTGTCCCCACCCCTGCTGGGCCGTGAGTGGCCTGAAGAAGGTATCTGCAGGTCCCTGTCTTTGGGTACTCTCTATCCCTGTGATCTGGAGGCTTTGGTGTCTGTCTCATTTTGCTCGGGCATTTTCTTTCTTTAGCTGGTCTGAACGGTGTTCTCTGTTTGAATTCCCATATCCTGCATTCTTCAAAGGGTAAACATTCACATAATTTGATCAGTGTTGGGAGGGGTACAGTGAAAACCAATGCTGTCAATAATCCTTGCTCATGACAACAAGAAGAGGCCCAAAATGACCATCCACACAAGCGAGACGTGAGCTTTTGTTGAGAGATTTCAGCCGAACACACAGGGTCAAGGATGCCCACTCGGGAATGTGCTCACTGCGCCCACCTCCTCCTAGCTGTGCCTTCAGTTGCTGATTCAGAGCTGGCAGCTGAGGGATGGGGGAACCTGTGACTTTGAAGGTGGCCCTTGAGACGGGAGCTTCTCCTGTGCCCTGTGGGTGCCAGGACAGGAGGCCCAGGCACTGGGGGGGCTCTGAGGGAGGGCCTGGAGAGTCACCTGCCCCCACCCCAATCCAGGCCTGGTGGGTCAGCATCGTGTAGGAGGTGGGGATGTACACGTCGGTGGCAAAGACAGCAAACATTTGTGGCGAAATCAGGAGGGTGTGTTGCTGTATCCCTAGCAATGAGGTAGGAGGCCCAGAGAGCAGCCTGGCCCCTGTCCTGTGGCTGCAGGGCCCATTCCTGGAGAACGGTTGGCCTTCAGGGCCAGGAAGGCCCTGATGCACAGGGGCCCAGCTGCCCACAGAGGGGATGCATTGGCCTCACTCCCCTAGTGCCTGCACAGCCCAACAGGAAGCATCTAGCCCATGCACAGCCACCTCTGGGAGCAGTGGGCAAGGGGCACCGCACAGTGGGCTCTCGCCCAGTTATACCCTTGCATTTAGGGCAGGATATGCAAAGTAGCAGAGTTCTGTTTATATTTGCAGTAACTCATAACTTCGTATCTTTTTTTTTTTTTTTTTTTTTTTTTTTGAGGCTGATTCTCGCTCTGTTGCCCAGGCCGGAGTGCAGTGACACGATCTTGGCTCACTGCAAGCTCCACCTCCTGGGTTTACACCATTCTCCTGTCTCAGCCTCCCCAGCAGCTGGGACTACAGGCGCACACCGCCATGCCTGGCTAATTTTTTGTATTTTTAGTAGAGACGGGGTTTCACCGTGTTAGCCAGGATGGTCTCGATCTCCTGACCTCGTGATCTGCCTGCCTCAGCCTCCCAAAGTGCTGGGATTACAGGCGTGAGCCACCGCACCCGGCCATAACTTCATATCTTAAACAAAAGCTTGTACCTTTCACTGCATATAGCAAGTCCAAAAAGAGTTTGGTTTTGTCATTTTGGAAGCGCACCTCCGTGTAGAGATGTGTATGTGGTGCCTACGTGTGTGTGCACGTGTGGAAGTGCATGCATACCATGGTGCCTGTTTCCCAAGTGTCGCCGGCTCTGAGCGGGGCCGGGAATGCATCTCTGCAGTCCTGCTTGGCTGGGGGTCCCAGGGTCCCCCTTCACTGTCCTCACATGCTGAGTGAGGCATGTGACCACTTTGTGCTCAGCTGGCCAACAGAGCTCTGTCTGCTCACCCTAATCCTGACAGTGGCGCGGTTCTGTCCCCAGCCACTGTGAGGAAGCTGCATGCCAGATTCTTCCCGCAGGGCACCTGCAGAATGATTCCAAGGGATGCACCGTGTTTTGAAATGGAATTATATCATTAGTACCTGCTGGGATTAGCACTGACATTGGGCTTATCCGTCCTTACATCACCTCCTCTTGTTCAAAGACTGAAGGGTAATGTGGGGGCCCACCCACGTGCAGCTGCCCTGCTGGGAGTTCTTGTTCGTGTTAGGTTCTGTGCCCATTTGCATGTGTGTACATGCATGTGTCTACATGAGTGTGTGCATATGTGTATATGAATGAATGTGTGTACCCTTGTGAGTGTGTGCGTGCGTGTGTACATTTGTGTATGCCCGTGTAAGAGTATGTGCATGCACATGTGTGCATGCAGGTGTGTGGCATGTGTGCACGTACAAGTGTGCATGAGTACATGTGTGTGCAAAACACACGTGGAGTGTGGGGTTGAAAAATAGAGGGTTTTCACTACAAGAGCAAATATTTCCAATGACTGCTGGTCGCAGCATCCTGTGCTGCCTCCCCTGTCCCTGGGGTCCTTCAGTCCCCTCTCTGGGGAGCTGGCCCTCCTGGCCCTGCGCCTAGCTGTGATAGGGCTGGATGTGCCTCTGGCACATGGAAGGGCCTGGCCTTCCGTGGTCTCTTGAGAGTGTTTTACTCAGATGACGTCTTTTCTTGCGGTCTGGTGGCCTCCCCATCCTGCCAAGCATCAGGAGGCCCCAGGGGAAAGAAGGAAAGCCGTGCCATGCGCTGCTCTGGTGGATGTTTCTCCATGCCTCCGGGTGCCTTCCAGGGGACAAGTACCACTTGTCACTGACACACATGCCCTTCACCACCAGGCGATTTGCTGATTCACAACATGCTTGACAGTGTAGCCTTGGAAAGTGGGCTTTGCACCCTGGGGCAAGCTGTTTGAACAGTAGCCTTGGAGCTCACAAGCTGACCAAGGGCCTGGACGAAGGCTGCAGGGTTCTTCTCTGACTGCAGGGTTCTTCTCTGACTGCACTTGGTCAGTAAGGGCCTCAGCTTTACACGTGCTCTCTCTCTCTGTTTCTCTAACAGGTTGGTGGTCGGGGCCAGCTGTATCCTTTGCAAGCGTGCAGGTGGCTGTCCTGGGAACTGGACACTCCTTCCCTTGAGTCCCTCCCTGCCGCCCGCCCTTCCGGCAGGCTCTTTGCCACCACAGATCAGGCACTTACTGAGCCTCTCGGTGTGGAGGATCTACTGTGCCTGGGGACAGTTTGAGGCTGACCTCTGGCTAGGGATTCCTGGAGGCTCTTCCTGAGCTGGGCACTGAGACAGCTGGGACAGCTGGACATGGCCATGAGGCAGCTGGGCTGTCCTCCGTGGAGAGCAGCCCCAGCCTGGACCCATTCCTTCAGAAGGGACAGTTAGACAGGGAGGGTCAGGAGAGGAGCTGCAGGAGGGCCTGGGGTCAAGGGGACATCTGAGGGAGATGAAAGCTCCTGGCCAGGCACGGTAGCTCACGCCTGTAGTCCCAGCTACTTGGGAGGCTGAGGCAGGGGAACCGCTTGAACCTGGGAGGCGGAGGTTGCTGTGAGCTGAGATCATGCCACTGCACTCCAACCTAGGCAACAGAGTGAGACTCCATCTAAAAAAAAAAGCCCTGAGCTGCTGGCTGAGAGCACAGGTGGAAGAAAGCAGCTACCTGGCATCTCCCATGGCCGAGGTCCTCCCTGAACCAGCCACTCCTCTCCATCCTAACTAGAATCCACCAGGATGCAGGCCTCGCCCTGGAGCCGGGATGGACAGCCCACGAGAGCAGAGGCCAGAGGCCAGCCTAGTCCGTGGGTGCTGCTTGGCGGCTCCTTGCTAACCCCAGCCTGTGCACTTGAGATGTGGAGGTGGGGGTCTTGAGTTGGGAGCCTCCTCCGGGGCCAGCCATGGATGGGTGGGGTGTGGGCTGTGGCACAGGGCCCTGGGGTGTTGTCCCATCGCTTCCAAAATTGGGATCTACAGTTCTCCTTAGCTGGCACCCCACAGATGTGGCCCTGGAGTGTGCTGGCTTCCTCACTGGGATTGGGCTGGACACCACCATCATGATGCGCAGCATCCCCCTCCGCGGCTTCGACCAGGTAGCGCTGGAGGCCCCAGCTCCTGCCCCTGTGGCTCTGCGGCCTTCCTCCCACAGCCCCCTCCCAGGCAGGTGCAGTGCAGTCATGGGCCATGAGTGATGCCTGAATCTTTAGAGATAAAGATTCATCCCTTGAATTGGATGAGGAGGTTGTCCAGGAAATATGCAAACATGTGGCCGGAGCGAGGGAGGAGGGTGGCAGTGGGGCATACAGCTGCACAGAGGCCTCCAGCCGACCGCAGGCACAGTGAAGGGAGGCTCAGCCCAGCCTTGTGCTGGCAGAGCGGGTCACCCTCTGGGTCGTCTCATTAGTAGGAGGCTGGTGTGTGCTGCAGAAGTGTTAGCCCCACCTCAGAGACCCCCGACTCCCTGCTCTCCCCTTGCCTGTCCCCTCTGAGGGAGTGGGGGTGAAATAAGCTGTAATGTGTGAGCTGGGGTGAGGGACACAGGGCAGCGCTGGCTCCGAGACAGCCCATGGGGTCTTGGCTTCTGGACAGGTGCGCTGTGTACAGTGGCCTTCATCTGTGTCTGGGATGCACACACTCATGTGGCCAGCAGGACGAGCTCCTAGAGTGGAGCAATAGAGATTTTCTTTTTTTAGCTAAAAACTCTTCAAGGGAAAGTCTGTTAAAATAGAAGTCTGGAGTTGTCATTGTGGAGATGTCAAACACTCCATGACTGCCACGAAGGAGGCCCCTTGCAGGGTGAGCTGTGCAGATCTGCAGGCCCTCCGCGGACCCTCAGCTCACAGAGCCTGAGGAGGTCACCTGAGGTGGGAGGAGCCAGGCCTGTCATCTTCAGACTCCCAGTGCCACCCTCAGGCTGACTCAGAGACATGTCCCTCTACCTGTGTGGCCATGTGTTGCTCCATCCTAAAGCTATGGCACACTCCCATCATGTCCCTCAGTGCAAACCCACTGAGCCCTGTGGTAGGGACCCAGTGTCTAGGAAGGCCTCAGAGCCTTGAGATGCAGGGAGGGTGAGCTGGCAGTGGACAGAGGAGGAAAGGGGCCTGCAGAATGGGGGCCGTGCCCAGGCAAGGAGGATGCACTGTCTAGGCAGCCAGGCTGCGGGGCGATGGACCCTGTGTCCTAGACAGGCCCCATGGTTCTCCCTCAGAGCCTGGGATGGCCATGCCCGCCAGGCCTCTGGAGGGGTGCAGGAGTGATGAACAGCCTGTGCAGCAGCCCCTCTGCAGCACAGCCAGCCCTGCCCGGCAGGTTGGACTCCCACACACGCCATCTGGAGCCAGCTGGCACACCCACACAGGTGTCAGAGGATGTTAGCAGTGACTGTTTATCTCCTCTTGAAACCAGAAGCCGTGGCCGACTTCACTGCTGGTCCGTGCAAGGCCCCATTGTCCTGGGAACAGGGCCCCCATCTGTAGCTGGACTTGGGGCGCACAGGCCTCCTGGGCCGGGAGGGAGAAGCAGGACTCTCTCTGTCCCCGATCTGGACCTGAGCCTGCTGTGCCTACATTTCTAGGTGGGAGCAGAGTCTCCTACCTGCCCTCCTGGCTCCTGGATGGCAGAGGGGCAGGTTGGCCACATGTGGAGGGGTGGACCGGGAGCAGGGGCCATCTTGTTGGACCAGGGCACAGCTCCTGGGAGAAGGCACGCTTCTCTGTCATTGGTTTTAGTGAAGACTAAGTTTTTTGTTTTAGTTTTTTAAAGAAATGTGTAGATGTATCGGGATTTGTTTGTTTATTTTTTCTTTTTTTCTTTCTTTTTTTTTTTTTTTTTTTTGAGACAGAGTCTCACTCTGTCGCCCAGGCTGGAGTGCAGTGATGCAATCTTGGTCCACTGCAAGTTCCACCTCCCGGGTTCACGCCATTCTCCTGCCTCAGCCTCCTAGTTAGCTGGAACTACAGGTGCCTGCCACCACGCCTGGCTAATTTTTTGTGTTTTTTAGTAGAGACAGGGTTTCACCATGTTAGCCAGGATGGTCTCTATCTCCTGACCTCGTGATCCGCCCACCTCAGCCTCTCAAAGTGCTGGGACTACAGGTGTGAGCCATCACACCCGGCCTTGTTTATTTTTTGTTTCAGAGATAGGGTCTCACTCTGTCGCCCAGGCTGGGGTGCAGTGGCGTGATCACAGTTCATTGCAGCCTCAAACTCCTGGGCTTGAGGGATTCTCCCACCTCAGCCTCCCAAAAGGTTGGGATTACAGGTGTGGCTGTATCTGGCTGATGAAGACTTAGTTAATTAGCATCTAGAGAGGAGCCCACAGGCTGAGTGAATCCTGACCGTAGGGCCCAGGGTTGAGGACTTGGAGCCAGGACAGGGGCTAGACACTCCACAGAGAGCAAGAGGATGTAGAGCAGGGGGTGGGGTGTCCCACCCCGTCTTCCGCACAGACCCCTCTCAGCCCCTCACTGAGGCCTTCGAGAGCAGGGCAGGGCCAGAGCCTCTCTCCCACGCCTTCATGGCCTGTCTTCTTGTGCTTTGCAGCAAATGTCCTCCATGGTCATAGAGCACATGGCATCTCATGGCACCCGGTTCCTGAGGGGCTGTGCCCCCTCCCGGGTCAGGAGGCTCCCTGATGGCCAGCTGCAGGTCACCTGGGAGGACCGCACCACCGGCAAGGAGGACACGGGCACCTTCGACACCGTGCTGTGGGCCATAGGTAAGGGCACGTCGAGCCACACACTCTGTCTCTGGTCTCCGCGAGGTGCATGAAGAATCTTTGCCCCACTTCCTGTCACCTCCCAGGGCTCCCCCATCCTGCTGGCTGCCAGGCGGGTTGGCCGCTCCCCAGTGCACCTCGAGAGCAACCATGAAGGCCTGTGGGGCGGCACTCACACTAGGCTGTGCCCATCTTGCCATCCCCAGCACCTCGCATCTCTGCGTGTCTCCCCACCACCGTGGGACATGCTGGAAAAACCAGAGAAGAGACTGAGATGGCATCAGCCAGGTGTCCTTATCGAGGAGCAACTAGGCAATCGTCCTCGCCTTCCCTGGCCCTTGAGCGATTGCTTATTAAGGTTTCAGCACATAAATCCTACTTGTCACCTTCCAGGTTTAAGTCTTGGTATGTTTTTTTTTTTTTTTTGAGATGGAGTCTCGCTCCGTCGCCGAGGCTGGAGTGCAGTGGCAACCTCCGCCTCCCGGGTTCAAGCGATTCTCCTGCCTCAGCCTCCTGGGCAGCTGGGGCTACAGGCGCCCACCACTACACCCGACAAATTTTTGTATTTTTAGTAGAGACGGGGTTTCACCATGTAGGCCAGGATGGTCTTAATCTCCTGACCTCGTGATCCACCTGCCTTGGCCTCCCAAAGTACTGAGATTACAGGTGTGAGCCACTGCACCTGACCAGTATGTATTTTTTCTTTAGCATATTAAATGTTTTGCTGCTTCAGGCTTTCCAGCTAGGTTTTTTTCTTTTTTTGCGTGTGAAACAGGGTCTCTCTCTGTTGCCTAGGAGGAGTGTGGTGGTGTGATCATAGCTCACTGCAGCCTCCACCTCCCAGGCTCAATCAGTCTTCCCATCTCAGCCTTCTAAGTGCTGGGATTACAGGTTTGAGCTACTGTGCCCAGCCAAACTAGTTTGTTGTTTTTAACATAAAAATGATATGGATTTGAAAGTTTTAAAAATTGTGGTGACATACACATAACATCAAATTCATCATCTTAAGCATTTTAAAGTATATAGTTCAGTGGTGTTAAGTACGTTCATATTGTACAAGCAGCATGACCATCCATCTCTAGAACTTTTCCATTATCTCCAAACTGAGCTCTGTCCCCATTAAACACTCACTCCCTGCTGCCCCAGGCACTCACCCTTCACTGTCTGTCTCTATGGATCTGACTCCTCGAGGGACTTCACGTAAGCAGAGTCATGCAGTGTTTGTCCTTTTGCGACTGGCTCATTTCTCTTAGCACAATGTTTTCAGGGCGCATCCATGTTGCAGCATCTGTTAGAGTTAACATCTGTGTAGCACGTGCCAGCATTTCCTTCCTGTTGAAGGCTGAGTTGTATGTGTGTCCATCATCTGTCAGTGGACACTCAGGTGGCTTCTGTCTTTTGGCTGTTGTGGATCATGCTGCTGTGAACATGGGTGTGCACAAGCCACCTGTTTTCAGCACATAAAAATGACGCAGACTTTTTAAAGTTCTGGCCAGCCTTCTCGTGGCTTTCAGTATTTCCCAGTGGGTCCCTTTGGGCCTGGCAGGTCATCACATGCCAGGAGTGGCATCTTGCAGGCCTTTCCAGAAGTCACATTTCAAAGGCTTCCAAAGACATCACCCTTCCAGTGCTGGGCAGAGGCCTGGGTATTTCCTGGCCAGGTGTGGGCTGGCTACAACTTGCTGGGCACAGTCTGGTCTCACCTTCTTGCTCTCTGTCAGGTGTAGGTCTGGTTTTGCATGGGGCAGAGGCCGAGCAGGTGTGGGGAGTGTGGACGCAGCCAGGGGATACCTGTGCCCAGGCCTGGGCCGGAGCTGTCTGAGGGGACTGGTGAGGGGCAGCTGGAGCCAACAGGGATCGCCCAGACACTGCCCTGTCCCAGGCCTGCTGCAAAGCTGGGCGCGGAGGCCATTGCAGATGGGCCACCACAAGGAGGGCTGCAGGTCCTCATCAGGGTGGGTGGCAGCACACACAGCATGCCTGCTCAGATGTCCTACCCACCTCGGTGCCTGGCCATCTGGTTTAGGCTCCTAGTTTTCCCAATCGCCCTGTCAACTTGCATGTTGAAGGCGGGAGCAACCTAGTCAGTGTTGTTAGTTCTCCGAGGCCTTTCCATGCTGAGCCTGGTCTGTTGTCCCCTGCGAGAGCCCGAGATCAGAGCCAGCGTCCCTCTCAGATCACCTGGCTCCACCTCCATCAGCTAACCGGGCTTACGTTGGGCTGGCCAGGTGTCAGTGTTCCCTGGGGGAGGGCTCCCGGAGGCACAAGCTGTGTCATAGGGTGATGCACTTCTGAAGCAGTCACTCGGAATGGGAAATCAGAACGGAAACCAGCCTGGAGCGGCTGAGGCTTCACTTTTGTGCAGTGGACACAAGCACAGAGGTGATGACCGGGGCGGACCTGAGACGCCCGAGCGTACGCAGGGCTCTTGGCCCGGAGGTGATCAGTCAGCAAGAGCAATGTTCTCAGTCACATTGTAAAAGTAGATTTTAAGTAAGTTTATTATGATAAACACTATGAAGGATTAGGTAACGTTTTGGACTTTGAAGTGTACTGATGGTTCTCATCCTAAACTCTATTTTTCTTTCAAAATTTATCCTCCTACTATCATTCCCAAATAAACTCCACTTTAAAGGGGAGGTGGTGAGTTTCTCCCTCCCGCCGCGCCCTAGCCCTCCTCCTCCGTCTGCTGACATCTCCGTTCACCCACGGCATAAGGGAGCTCTTGCCATTGAACCGAGGGGCAGCCCTCGACTGAGCCTATAGGGATGTAGCAGACCAATGGGCCTCGGGCTGTGTCCCTGGAAAGCCCAGGCATCAGCCTGGCAGGCAACAAGCAAGGCCCCTCCCTACTCAGCAGAGCTGCTGTGGCCTGCATGCCCATCCTCCCTTGCTAGGAGTCTGTTTTATTTTTTTGTATTTTCAAAATGAGCATCCCCCAGACAGTCTGCCTGGCGTGATTGATGCTGGGGGTGGAAGCTTTTCGCAGTCCTTGGCCTCTGACCCTGCTTCCCGAGGGCGGCGCGGCTTCTGCGCGCCTGCTGGGGGCCGCTCGGGCATGTGCTGACTTCGCTGCTGCTCAGAGCCAGGTTTTGTAAACATTCAGGAGCCACTTCCCAGGTCAGCAACTGTGAGCGTTTTCTGCTGGTTTGTACGATAAACCTTTAACCAAGCTTTATTTCTACTTGCAATAAAGGATGATCCACTCCGGGAGGTTAAAACAAAGCGCCCTAGGGGCGGCACAGCTGGCAATGCCAACATCTCCGACTCCGCTTCCTGTCCCGGGTGTGCACTACGTCCGCGCAAGCTGGGCTCCGACAGGAAGGGGGGATGCCCCCGTGCCCGGCGCATACACACACAGAAGGGGCCCACGTGCTGCACAGAGCTCCCGTGTGGGGCTGAGTGCTGGCCCTGCCTGTTGCCTGTGTGCCTGGCGCCTGGCTGCAGCTGGCGAGGACCATGGACATTGGCATTGCGAAGTAGGCCCTGCAGTCTGGAAGCCGAGGAGGACCTGAGCCCCTTCCTGGACGCAGCCTTGATCTCCACGTGGTGGATTAAACATATTAGCAGTTAAAGCAGTTAACTGCTGTGCAGGGGGCCCCCGCTCATTGTTTGTCTCTGAATCACCCGCCCACACCAGGTGTCTCAGATAATAGACTGGGAACTTCAGTGAGGAGGATTTCCTGTCTGCAGATGTGCCGATTACAGCGCTGAGTGAAGACAGTCAGCCAGCACCGCTGCGGGCTCGAATTCGCCCGCTGAGTTAACCAGTTGTGGCCTGAATCCCTGGCTGTCTAGGGGAGCAGGGCCAGGCTGGGGCGTCCTGAGCAAACGCCTCCCAGTGCAGAGGCTTCTAAGTGCAGTTAGGTTTAGATTTGGTGAAGGGACAGACTGCCTCTGGACTGCAGCCCTGAAAAACTGGAAGTTGAGATTGTCATGTGCCCCTTTGGCGTCCCCAGCCCCTCTGGACGGTTCTCTGTCCCTCTCTTGAGGGTGAGATGCTGAAGGCTCTGGCGTATCCCTCCCTGCACCACAGGAGTCCTGCCCATGGCCAGAAGAGCCAGCAGACACAGGAGGGGACTCGCTGAGCCTGGGGATCCCACAGCCAGGCAGCTGTTGTGCCTGAGTGCCAGGGAGGGTGGCCACGAGTCTGCCTGGGGCATTGTGATATGGCAGGTGAGACGAGACCCAGGGAAGGAATCCGTCTGGATCTTACCCCAGCCACTGAAGCCATTTCCTCTTTGGGCTTTCTCTTAGATAACTCAGAGACGTCCACCTGTGTGTAAACCAGCATCAGAGCCTGAAACACAGCATGCATGGAGCGTGGGAGCTTGGCTTCCCGGCTTCCTCTTGGCACCACACAGAGGCCACCCCCACAAGCTGCCCGTGTATAGTCTGCCCCACGTGGCACGTGTGCCTGGACCACAGCCGGAGAGACTGGGATACCCAGGAGATGATGATGGGGGCTGGCGGTGCCCAGGAGGGGAGCTGTTGCCAGGGTGGGCTGCAGCCCGGGGCTCCTCTCTCCACCCAGGCACTGTTTGCTGGCATGTACATGGCAGGCAACTGTCTTTGCTCAGCTGTGCTCAGCTGATGGCTCCCATACACCGCAGACTCAGCTACACAAGTCCCTGCAGATTGTCCCTCTGTTGAGTGCCAGGCAGCAGGAAAGGGCAGAAAGCAAGAACCAAGCCCCCAAGGCTGGGGATGGGTGGGAGCATCCCAAGCCTGGTGAGAGGGAAGGGGCGGCTCCTCCTGGATGCCCTCCGTGCTGGTGTGGGTGCAGCTGGGGCTTAGGGGCCGCAGTGGGTGTGGATGCTGCCTGGGCGAGGGGGCTGCGGTGGGCCCATCAGGACTGCTCTCAGGGATGCGCCTTGCTGCACCTGCGTGAAACCAAGTTTGTGGCTATGCTCTTCCCTGTGGGGATGGGCCCAGCAGTGACCCTGGCATCCACACGCCTCCATGCTCTCAGGGTGGCGTGGCCATCCCTGAGCAGGTGACACGGATCAGATGCCTCTCTTTGATAGTCTAACACCTTTTTATTTTAGTGCAAATTTAGCTTGTAATTAATGACATCAAGAAAGACTCAAATCTGCCTGCATGTGAGTTTGGTATTTTTTGAAGTGGGGCCAAGATGAACATTCATGGAGCTCTTCCTATGAACGGTGGCTGCGGCCTTTCCCTCCACGCCATGTGGCCCCAGTCGTGCGCTGCTACTCCTGAGACAGCACTGTTGGCTCAGCCCTAGCTCATGGTGGTGCTAACACCTCACAGAGGCCAGGCCAGAGTAGCAGGAGGCAGCGCCCTGTGCTTACCTACCAGCCTGGTGCCCCACACTTGGCTTGAGGGCTAGTTCACACTCATGTCCAGAGCCCACAGCTATCTGACAGGCCAGCCAGCACCTGCATACATGGATGTCGAGCTGGGTCTTGTTACCATGTCAAATTCAGTACTTACGGTTAGAACTGAGTGGAAACCAATAAAAAAGAACAACATGGTGAAAAGTCTTCTAGAGATAGGTCAGCACCATTTATGCATATTACCATGCACCCTCTAATGTCTGCAGGTGCCCTGGGGCAGCCAACCTGTTACAATTGCAATTATGCTAACAATTGTTAAAGGGCCGGGTGAGGCGGCTCATGCCTTGTAATCCCAACACTTTGGAATGCCAAGGTGGGAGGATCATTTGAGTCCAGGAGTTCAAGACCAGCCTGAGCAACAGAGTGAAACCTCTTTTCAAATAATTAATAATAATAATAATAATTTTTGTTTGTTTGTTTGTTTTTGAGACGGTGTCTAGTTCTGTTGCCCAGGTTGGAGTACAGGGGTGCGATCTGGCTCACTGCAACCTCAGCCTCCCGGGTTCAAGCAATTCTCCTGCCTCAGCCTCCCAAGTAGCTGGGATTACAGGCACCCGCCACCACGCCCAGCTAATTTTTGTATTTTTAGTAGAGACGGGGTTTCACTGTGTTAGCCAGGCTGGTCTCAAACTCCTGACATCATGATCCGCCCTCCTCGGCCTCCTAAAGTGCTGGGATTACAGGTGTGAGCCACTGCGCCCGGTCTAATAATAACTGTTAAAGCAATAATGACCACTCGTCACAGAGCACACTCCTTCCTGGAGGTCCTCTGGGCCTGAGCTGGGACTCCAAGGCTGACTGTGGAGTCTTACGCATCATAATGCACATAGGCAGCTTGAGTAGGAAAGGCCCTTATGCTGCCTGCGGGGAACCTCATTCCCCACCCACCGAGGAGCTGCCCTGGGTATGAGACACCCCTGGGATGGCCTAGGGGTCCCTGGTGGCTGCTGGCAGTCACAGCGAGTGGCCAATCAGGTCCCATTGAGGCCCAGGGGCTCACTCATTTATTCAACTAACATGGCATCTCTATGGGACCTGAGGCCAGCAGGGCAGGTGCGTCCCCTTCCCCCTGGTGGGCTCATAGCTGCGGGTAGGGGCCTGGGGCTCATTGAGAAGGGACGATTCCAGAAAAAAAAAAAAGAAGATAAATATTTTTAAAAAATAAGCTTCAAGAATCTAACTCCAGTTCCAAAGGCATACGCTCCTCTGTGCCTGGTCCAAGGTGCCTCATTGGGGCAAGTGGCAGGCCAGGCCCCGTGAGAGTGGCTGGCTCTGGGGGCCACATGCCTCATGAGACAGTCGCCAGGTGGCCCACAGGGCCTGTGTGTGAAGCCGTGCCTGCCTCGCATTGCCCACCAGCCCTGGAGCCTCCCACTCCCACACCCTCGTCCTCAGGCTCAGTGCTTGGCCCTGGCTGCCTCTGTCTGGATCACAGCCACTGGCTCACCCTGCTGTACTCCTGCTGGCACTTACCTCTCACCTGGAGCGCCACCTCCTTGCTGTTCTCTTGGGAACATGTGTCCCAGGCGGGCGTGAAATCAGAGGGCATGCCTGTTCTTCCCATCACGGATGAGAGAGGCGCATGATACTGCATGCGGCTGGCCGTCCCCGTGTCGCTGTGTCCATCAGAATAGGTGGGAGTGACCCATGGTGACTGTGTGGGTGGTTTTTGGGCTTCAGCCTTCTCTGGTCCCTCCTTGGGGCCAGGCTGACTGGACAACCATGGTAGCTGCCCTCCATCTCCTGGGCCATTGACAGCAGCTGGTGGGGCTCTCATTGTGATCAGAGGAGGGCTGCCCTGCGCGGCTGTTCCCAGCACTGGCCACATACGGAGATGGGCTGTCCTGCGTCAGGGGTGCTGTGCTGCTGGGCCTGGGGCTGGAGGCAGCTCTGGGCTGCAGAAGTGCTCAGCCCAGTGCTTCCTGAGTGTCAGTGTTGTGGGCCAACCACACATACACATAGGAAGTGAGAACGTCCATTTGTACCTGGAATTACTATTTTTTTGGCAGAAGGACAAACTTTGTTGGGCCCATCAGCCCCAATTCTGAACCAAGTCCATTGGGCACCAGTGAGACCCACTTTGCTACCGGCAGAGGCATCTCTGCAGTGGCAGGTTTGCCAACGTGCCAGTGGTTGCCATCTCTGAAGGGACGTTCCTTGGGGCTTGTGGCCGTACTCTGCACCACGGTCAGCAACTCCTCTTTGCCTTATATGTAGTGGGCATGGCCTGCCTTCAGGATGGCTGGTCAGTTCAGCCACCTCTGGCTCTCACGCTGACCACAGCTCTGTTGGCTGAGATGATCATCTTGGAGGGCAGCTTCATGTAAGTCTTCCTGGTTTCCGGGCTAGGGGAGGTGACTGCGGTGTAGTTCTCAAAGGCCCAGGCCAACAAGTTCCAGTCTCAGCCTCTCCTCCAGGCAGCGCTTGATGGTACAGGTGTGGTGCCTGCAGGGAGGACGCTGCCGATGTGGAGCTGGGCCCTCTTGCTACAGTACACAAACACAAAGTGGCCCGTGTGGAGGCCCTTGGTGGTGATAGACAGCTCTGTCTGCTGCTTAAACTGGTGTGGATCCTGGAGACCATCTCAGCAGAGGGATGTCCTTCAAGGTGCCCTTGATGTAGCTGTGCCGCTCAGCTAAGTCCACAGCATGCAGGCCTATGAGCCCTCGTGCATCATGTGCACAAGGAACACAGAGCTGGCGCCCTTCCTCTGCCCATGAATCCCGTGGCCCACGACTGCTCATGAGTGCAGCCTGAAGAGCTGTACCTGGAATTTTAATGCCCTTGTTGTTTGCAGAAAATATGCCAGAGTGTCATGTATCCATTACGTAATAAGCTCTTACAAAGCAGGAACATGGTGAAGATGCCTATAAATGCATGAGAAAAGGCAGGAACTGGCAATTTACAAAAGAGGAAATACAGTTCATAAACACGTGGCCAAAAATTACTTCATCTTACTAGTCATCAAAGAAGTGCAAATTAAAGCAGCATGACAGAGAGCGCTGTGCGCCGCCGCCCAGGAAGGAAGAGTCTAAGGACTGCCCTGCACCCGGAAGCCCCCACTCAGCTGGCCGCCCTTCCTCTGAGGATCTGCCCCAGGAACTCAACTGACACATGGCAAGCCGGTGCCCCAGGTCTCCATCCTGGTGGTGTCTAGGAAGCAGAGACTCGAGAGCGCCTGTCCTACCCCAGGAGGGGCCATTCAGCAGCACTTGGCAAACGCTGCACTGGGCGCTCAAAAGCCAAGGCTGCGAGGATGGAGCTGCAGGGAACACAGAGCCGCCCCATGGGGAGGCCTGCAGTGGGCCACAGGCACAGCTGGGAAAGCTCTGAGCACAACATGCAGGGCGAAAGACACCAGTGCAGGCGCCCTTCTTTCCCCGAATGGCCTGAGTGGTGCACATTTATCCTGGCGTAGGAGGGAAATGGTGGGGAGCTGACTGGGCACAGCCACCTGCATCCTGCTGCTCACACCATTTGGGCCCCACTGGGTCCCCACCTCGGCACGATTCGTCCAACCTCCTGCAGGGCTCCAGGCCTGAGCCAGTAGGGCCTAGGACACCTGATTGGCTGTCCAGCACCAGCAGGGCGATCTGGCCCTTCTTTGGCCACTGCCCAGTCCTTTGCTCAGCAAGACCCATAGTGGGGCTCAGGGCCTGGTGTCCTGCCGTCAGGGCTGGCCTCAGCTGGGGACGTGGCCCCACCCAAGTGGAGCTGGCCTCTTCCCTGCACCCACTCCCAGCCACGTCCCACTGGCCGAGCTTCTAACCCCACTGTGCCCTCGGCTGCCCTCCTCAGGGCTGAGCCTGCTGCCTGCCACAGGCCACTCACTCTTCTTTTGCTGTTCATTCCCGAAGGGCTGTGGAGTCCCTGCGGGTCCAAGCGTGTCTGTGCCGCGCAGCCCACTCTCCCCTGGCCATCCAGCCTGCCCAGCTGTCATGCTTTTCACATTAGTGGCTCCATTACTTTCCCACCGACTTCCCAGAGTGATCCACACAGCATGTGCGGAAGAGTCCTGGGTTTGGATGGGCCACCTAGTTCCATGCCTCTTTTATTTCTTGCGACTACTTTTAAATTTATCTTTATTTCCTTCGGGACCTGGGGACAGGGTTTGGTCAGCACCTGCGAGGTCTATAGTCACCATAGTTACCATGAGGAACATGATAAGTGCTCTTGGCTTCCCAGGACCAGCCAGGCAAGCATGCAGAGGAGAGTGTGGGTCCAGCGTCAGATGTTCTGTTCCGGCATGGAGCAGGCACCAGGAAGTGCTGGGCCTGGTGGGCTGGACACCAGGTTGGAGAGGGACCAGACGGCTGAGCGTGAGCCCCCTGCCTGCAGGGACCATAGCCCCTCCTTCATGCCCCAGCCCTGCCCATGGGGCCCAGCTCCTTCCTCTGATGTGGGCTGGCATCCCCTGTGTCTGGGCTGATCCCTGACCGGTGCCAGCCCTCCCAGCACCCAATTCCTGCAGCTGAGCAGAGCACAGAGGCTGGAGCCGGCCTCCCGCAAGCTGGCTTAGCCAAGTTGGTATGTTTTGACTCCCGCCCTGGGACAGCAGCTGGAGACTTAAGGGTTCCCTCTCAGGGGAGCTTCAGCTTCCAGATGCTTAGGTGGGCGCCACCCGCATACCGGCCAGCAGCTGGTTTGTCCCAGCCACGATGAGCAGGGGAGCTATGCTTTTGACGCCAAATCGCCTTTGCCATCGGTGGATCATCCTGAGCCCCTGGGAGCCTAGAGCAGCTGGGGTTGGGAGGGAAAAGCTGCTGTGGCCGCCCGCTGGCCTGGCAAAACCACACTCATCTGAGTTAGGGGAGAAAGGGACCTCTGCTGGCTGTTCAGCGGTGAAGAGACCCATGCGGTGCCCTCTCTCCAGGCCCCCGGCTGTGTGGAGACTGGCGGGGGCAGCTGTGCTGACCCCCTAGACTGGCCATCCCCTGCCCCTCTTGGCCTTTGCATCCAAGAGCAGGATCAGCTGAGCCAGCTGCCCCCTAGGATGGGCATGGTGTAGTTTGGATGCTGCCCCTTAGCTCAGCACCCCTTGGCCCTGAGGTCTCTAGGCTGGGGCTGTGTGCCAGGCAGCCACGAGGGGCTGCAGCATGGAGCAAGCGGGAGACCTGGCTGCTAGCTCTGCTCATTTGGCCCTCTACTAGTGGGTTGAGGGGGCTTGCTTTCTCCTAATGGGGAGAGACCTTCAAGCCCTACCTGGGCAGAGGGCCAGATCCCAGGACTTGAGCATTGTTGGGGTACAGTCTAGGGTGTGGCTGTCTCCTCTTCAGCTTGTCCAGATAGGGAGGAGGCCATCGGGAGCCAGCAGGTGTCCCTTGAAGGAGGCCCCTCTGGACTCTTGAGGCCTGGGAGCTGATGGGTCTCACTGCCTGATGGTATCAGGCTGCGGTGCTGCAGACAGATGCAGGGAGGCCAGGCAGGCCAGGTGCCAACAGCTCCCCACAAAGGGCTGGTTTCTCTGATGAAGTCAGTACCAGAGCCATTGGCACTGTGCTGGTGGCCCTGCAGCAGGGCCTGAGGCCTGGGCATGTGGAAGATTCTGGAGTCCCACGCTTAGCACTCTTTGATGTCAGGGAGCCCCAGCATTGGCATGTGCCTCTTCCTTTCCCGTGTGCCAGGAACCAGTCTAAGGCCGACCCCACTTTCCACGGGTGGCACCCCTGCCTTGTCTCCTGTGTCGGCTGTCATCTGACCAGTGTCCGTTTCAGACCTGCCTGCCACCTCCTGCAGAGGCCAGGAGCCCTTCTACGCTGCTGGTGCTTCACGTTTGGCCAGTTCTAAGTGGACATTCTTTTTTCTTGAGACAGAGTCTCACTCTGTCGCCCAGGCTGAAGTGCACTGGTGTGATCTTGGCTCACTGCAACCTCCACCTCCCGGGTTCAAGCAATTCTCATGCCTCACCCTCCCAAGTAGCTGGGATTACAGGTGCACACCACCACACCCAGCTAATTTTTGTATTTTTAGTAGAGACGGGGTTTCTTTTCTTTTCTTTTTTCTTTTTTTTTTTTTGAGACGGAGTCTCGCTGTCGCACAGGCTGGAGTGCAGTGGCACGATCTCAGCTCACTGCAGGCTCCGCCCCCGGGGTTCACGCCATTCTCCTGCCTCAGCCTCCAGGGTAGCTGGGACTACAGGCGCCCGCCACCATGCCCGGCTAATTTTTTGTATTTTTAGTAGAGACGGGGTTTCACTGTATTAGCCAGGATGGTCTCGATCTCCTGACTTCGTGATCTGTCTGCCTCGGCCTCCCAAAGTGCTGGGATTACAGGCATGAGCCACTGCGCCCGAGCTTTTTTTTTTTTTTTTTTTTTTTTGAGGCAGAGTTTTGCTCTTGTTGCCCAGGCTGGAGCGCAATGGTGCAATCTCAGCTCACTGCAGCCTCCGCCTCCTGAGTTCAAGTGATTCAGCCTCCCGAATAGCTGGGACTATAGGTGTGCACCACTATACCTAGGTAATTTTGTATTTTTAGTAGAGATGGGGTTTCACCATGTTGGCCAGGCTGGTTTTGAACTCCAGACCTCAGGTGATCCACTTGCCTGGGCCTCCCAGTGTTGGGATTACAGGCGTGAGCCATCGCACCTGGCCGAGACAGGGTTTCATCATGTTGGCCAGGCTGGTCTCGAACTCCTGACCTCAGGTGATTTGCCCACCTCATCCTCCTACAGTGCTGGGATTACAGGCACGAGCTACTGCACTCGGTCTCTAAGTGGACATTCTGAGAAATAGTTTAAACCCAACGGCCGTAGGTCGAAGCCACTGAAGGTGACATTTCAGCCCCCTCTCTGTTTCCTCCAGGTCGAGTCCCAGACACCAGAAGTCTGAATTTGGAGAAGGCTGGGGTAGATACTAGCCCCGACACTCAGAAGATCCTGGTGGACTCCCGGGAAGCCACCTCTGTGCCCCACATCTATGCCATTGGTGACGTGGTGGAGGTACGGCATGCATCCTGGGACCAGGGCCCCTGCCCCTGCCTGCCGCACCACCCCTGCTCGCTGGGCTCCGGCTTCTGCTGTCCTGTGGGAGAGAAACGACACTTTCTCTGATCACAGAGGCTCTGGGTCAAACCCCGGGGCCAGCCTGTCTGGAGTTCTGGGGCAACCTGGACATGGGCCTCGGCTCTCTGCCTTTCCTTTCTGTGGCGGGAGTATGGATGGTCTAAAGACAGCTGCAAGCACCAGCAGCAGATGCCTGCTGGGAATGGGGCGTGGGTCAGCTCTGCACGCAGGCCCCAACCCCCGGCAGGTAGGCTAGAGGCATAGGCTTAGAAATGCCACCGTGGCCTTGGGGCCGTCCTGTCCCCACAGGGTTGAGAGGCACGTCCAGTTCGGGCCCACCTGGCCCCGCCCTCCCCACCTCAGTATCCTCTGGCTTGCCTCTCTGGGCGTCACACCGGGGCAGGTCCTTTGCTCTCAGCTGCTGCTGTGAAGTGGAGACCAGCGCCAGTCTTTCCTGGGTGGGGGCTTTGGAGCCCTCCTTACCCATGGCCCCAGTAAGGGACCTGGGTGGTCAGTCTTGGGATGCTGCACCCCGGCAGCCTCAGGAGTGCTCGGCCTGTCCTGCATGTGTCCAGCGCCTGCTGCTGAAAGTGGCTCTGGAGGGTCCCTGAGAGCTTCTTTGTAGTGAGACCTGTCAGTGTCAGCATGCTGGGGCTGTGGTACCAAATCACCACACACGGGTGGCCCAGAACAACAGACATGGATTCTCTCACGTTTGGGGGCAGTAGTCTGAAATCAAAGTGTCAGCTGGGGCTGGGTGCAGTGTCGTAATCTCAGCACTTTGGGACGCCGAGGCAGGCAGATTAGTTGAGGTCAGGAGTTCAAGACCAGCCTAGCCAACATGGTGAAACCGTCTCTACTAAAAAAATACAAAAATCAGCCAGGCGTGGTGGCACGTATCTGTAATCCCAGCTACCTGGGAGGCTGAGGCAGGAGAATCATTTGAACTCGGGAGGAGGAAGGCGGAGGTTACTGTGAGCCAAGATCGTGCCACTGCACTCCAGCCTGGGTGACAGCGAGACTCCATCTCAGAAAGTGTCAGCTGGGCCACGTTCCCTCAGAAGCCTCTCGGGTAGGACGGCCCAGGCGTCCCTCGGGTTGTGGCTATATCACTCCTCTCTCTGCCTCATCGTCATGTGACAGTCTCCTGGGTGTGTCTCTGGGCCATGATTTGCCTCTTACAGTTTCTCTGCCATTGGATTTAGGGTCCACCCTAATCCAGGATGACTTCATCTCCATCGTTACCTTAATTATATCTGCAAAGATCTTATTTCCAAATAAGGTCACACTCTGAGGCTCCAGGCAGACCCTGCTGGGTCCTGTAGGGCCCATCTAGCCGTCCCAATTGTGTGGACAGAGCATGTGGCTCCATGTGCCTCAGCCACCCTGCAGCCCCAGCTTGCTTAGCTGGATGGTTCAGCTGCTCAGTGATTTCTGCAAGTGCAGCCTCTGCCTGTGGACCATATAGGTGGAGTGGTCTCTGACTGCAGGGTCTGTTGCATCCTGTGGGCACTGCACCCTGAGATAGCGCCATGTGCATCTCTGTGCACAGCAGGAAGCCTCCCTTCTGTCTGGGAATCTGAGTTTTCCCTCTGCAAGTGTGTAGCTCCCAGGCTCCTGTGTTGGAAACTGGAACATTTCAAACTGTTTTGCCAGAAATGCATGGCGCACACAAAGGCATTCTTTATTTAAACATTAAATCCACTCTGTCAGAAAGGTCATTCTGAATAGTCCAAAGAGTTAACACCCAACCAGTGGTCCCTTGAGCGGCTGGGAAGAGCCCGTGGGCGGGGCGGGGGCTATTGTTTAATGAGATGTTGTGTGCTGTGCGCCGCCGGGATGTTTCCGTAGTTAGTCAGGCCTGCTGGAATGCGCAGGCTGCGCTCTGAGTTTATCTCCACGGATCTCTATGCATTTCTGGAATGCCAAACAACATCTGCATTTCCTGCTGCCAAGGTGATTGGCAGCCCATCCCAGAGGACGGTGCTGGATCCCCAAGGCCAGGCACACCCCGGGACGGAGGGATCTCCAGCACAGCGACATTCTGATTTGGAATTTGTTATGGACTGTGACGTGCAGGTCAAGCTGCACATCAGGAGCACATGGAATGCTTTGGGGTCCCTTTTTAGCCGGGGATTCTGGTGAATGAAAACGGTAGCAGGGGCTCTTTTGAGCTTGGTCATGGGGCAGCCCTCCGAGGTCGGCAATGTGCAGAAGGGGTTTGGAGAGAAGGCTTGAGCGTATGAGGGTGGCACGGCGGACTCCTTTCCCAGGGCGGGGTGGAGGGCAGTAAACAGGAGAATGAGCAACCTACCTAGGTCCCTGGGATGCCCCGCAGGAGGACGAGCTCTAGGGGGAATGCTGTACGTCACCGTGCTCGGTGCCAGTGTTGGGGATTTTCTAAAGGGAGATGCCCACTTGGAGGGCAAAGGGTGATGGCATGGGGGCTGCATATAACCCCGGATATGGTGCTGACGTGGTCCCCCTGTGCCTTCCCTAAGGGGCGGCCTGAGCTGACACCCACAGCGATCATGGCCGGGAGGCTCCTGGTGCAGCGGCTTTTCGGCAGGTCCTCAGATCTGATGGACTACGACAATGTGAGTTCTCTAGCAGGACGCCACGTGCAGCCCGGGAGAGGCCGAGTTCGAGGCTACCTCTTCTGGGGTGAGGGGCCTTTGTGCGCTGTGTGTCTGCATGTAGGTATGGGCATGCGTGTGTGTGCGCTTATGCGGGTGTGTTGTGCACACGTGTGTGCAAGCATGTGTGTGGGGGTCAGTTCTGAGAGTGTGGCACAGGCGCGGGCAGGTGAGTCGCCTACTGTGCTTGCAGCCTGCTTTGGGCGCTTCTGGTCCTGGTCTGTGATCACTGCTCTTTGTGTCACATGCAGTGGGGAACTTCGGTTTTGGGGGCCCAAGGGCCCTCCCTGACTCCAGACCTGCTTTCAGGTTCCCACGACCGTCTTCACCCCGCTGGAGTATGGCTGTGTGGGGCTGTCCGAGGAGGAGGCAGTGGCTCGCCACGGGCAGGAGCATGTTGAGGTGAGGCCCGGGAGCAGCACAGCTGAGGACAGTGGCGACTCCGCGACCTCGCCCCACGCTCTGGGCGGAGGCCTTGTGAGCAGGGCGCCAAGGTGTCTCCTTTCCAGGGGCCCTGAGCAGTGGCTGTGTGTAGCGGGAAGGGACATGTTGGGGGCAGCCTCAGAAGCGGGGGTGCCTGGGCTTCGGCAGCCTTGGGGTGACTGGGCTTAGGTGCCTCTGGTCTCTGCCACCATGTGTCGCAGCAGTGAGGGGAACGCCCTTGGCTGCCTTGTTCTGAGGGCGAGGAGAAGCCCTGTGGCCCAGAAGCCCCCAGCCCCACCCCAGCCATGCTGCAGGGGTGCCCAGCACCAGCAGGGTCAGCACCATGGTGCCACCCGCTCCCCTGCTGAGGTCAGCTGAGCGCTGGCCCCACTCCAGCACCCAGCTGCTTGTCCCTGAAAGCACCAGGGCCCCAAAGGTGCCTCTGTGCTGTCCCCACCTTGCAGGGCCGTGAATCTCACTCTACCCAGAAAGGTTTCTCCCAGGGGCCTCCGACCTCTGCTTCCACCCCCACCCCCCCACCACCCTGCACCTCGTCTTCCTGGACTGCCCAGGGTTTCTCCCAGGCGAGAGCCCCCGCCCCGCCGCCCCCACCACATCCTGACACCCATCCTCTTCCAGCTTCTTCCAGGCTCAGGCACTCACCCTGGAGGAAAGGGGTTTTCATCGAGCAAGGCTGCTTTGGGGGTCTGCTCTGGCAGGTGGCTGTGGCTCCGGGGTGGCCTGGAGGGATGCGGGGGCTCTGAAGCCTGCCGGGCCATGGTAGCTGGAAGCCTTCAGTGCGGTTTCATCTTGCTGCCGCGGCAGCTTGCAGGCACCCAGAGAAACCGGAGCCTGCGGCCTGGGCGGTGGGGCCTGTGGCCTTTGGGGATGAGTCACTGGGCTCCAGGGCTGGCCCCTTCCCCCTGCACCCCAGAACTCTCCATCAACAGGACGGGCCTGACAGGCCAGCCTTCCCCGAGGCACTTTATTTGCTATTTTTGTTTGATTCATCACAAGTGCGCTGGGACATATGTTCCTGGCATTTTATAATGTTGTTTTATGTTTCACGATGTTGAATGGCCAAATACTCTTTGTTTGTTTTCTTTTCAATTCTGTCTTAGTTAGAACAATATTCTCTGAAGTTCCATTAATTAATAATGGCTGTGCAGCACATGTGAGGGCCCCACTCATTTTTTACTTGGCCGCAGCCCCGGACACGCTGTCGAGCCCTTCAGGGGTGCTGAAAGCCTTTGTCCAACAGCTCCGGCTCCGGTGTGGCTGCAGCGGCCTTGCTCCAGTGAGGGCCAAGCGAGCACCAGGGTGCCTGAGGGAGCCCAGGTGGCTGCCTGCTCACCCATTCTTGTCTCCACCGTTTGTTGTGGGGGAGCTATGTCCACCCAGGTTTGCTGTGTCCGGCCTGGCAGCTTGGATTGCCTGATGCCTGCTCTGCTGCTGTGGTCTATGGGGGTCCTAGGCCTGGGTGGGAGAGGGTCTGTCCTGCAGAGCATGGCTCCAGCTACTGGCTGTCTGCACATAAGAGGGCCTGCACACACCCCATGGCCAGCCAAGCCCTCATCCCCATCCCAGACCAGACCTTCAGACCAGATGGATGGTTCCTGCCCGCCATGACCCTGCCTGGCCCATGCAGCCTGTGGGAGCTGCAGGTGCCACAAGGTTTGTTTGTCCCAGCACTGATCCAGGGTTGGTATCCTGTCCTCAGGTCTATCACGCCCATTATAAACCACTGGAGTTTACGGTGGCTGGACGGGATGCATCCCAGTGTTATGTAAAGGTGAGCATCCCTGTGGCCCAGGGTGCTGAGGATGAGAGGGAGGGTGGTAAAGAGCCTGGCAGGGTGAACACCCGAGGACTGGCCCCACTCATGCTCCCCAGGCAGGGTGCAGGGTGGATGCAGGGTGGAAACAACCCAGCCCCCTCCTGGGCTGGTGGCTGAGATGTGCGGCTTTCAGATGGTGTGCCTGAGGGAGCCCCCGCAGCTGGTGCTGGGCCTACACTTCCTTGGCCCCAACGCAGGCGAAGTCACTCAAGGATTTGCTCTGGGGATCAAGTAAGTCCCGAGGAATGCAGGCCACGATGCGATGCGCAGCCGGGTGTCCCTCGAGTGCCGGCAGTCCTACAGTGGAGAGATGCTGCCACTCTTGCTGCATTTATGTGGCCTTCGCGGGTTTGCAGCAGAGATTCCTCAGGCCCCTCCTCAGACAGGGCGGGTTTCGGGGGGACAAGAGGTGGCTCTGCCCCAGCCAGATGCTGTTGAGCCAGCCAGAGCCAGGTGAGGTGTCCCCTGTGGCCCTAGGGCCCTTGCCTACCTGGCCAAGCACCACGCCACCATGAGCAGAGTGCCAGTGCCTGGAGAGCCACCCCAGGGCTGCTGTGTGTCTTCTGGAGCTGGGGCCATTGCCTGGGTCTTGGGCTCAGGCAGTGTGTTTTCAGGGTCCCGGGGTCAAAGGAAGCCCTGGCAGAGGCTCTGGGTGGGTTGACAGGGGTAGTTGGAGGTTGAGACATTGTGCATGGCCTGAGAGATGTGGCTGGCTGGATGTGGGGCCTGGGGGGTGGTGGTGTGGTGAGGCCAGGATGCGCTGTCTGTGGGTAAAGCAGAGAGCGGAGGCCTAAGGCAGGACTGTGCCTAGGGGGCGGAGAATGGAACAGCAGGAAGCCAAGCCAGGGCGAGCCAGGGCGTGGCTGGGTTGGAGGTGGGCTGGACGAGCACTAGGCATCTGCTGGAGGGAGGTGGACGGCACCCACGGGTGTGGGCAGGGGTCCTGGCTGCTGGCTGGGGGTCAGGGGACAGCGAGGAGACCAGCAACCTCTGAGGCTCTCCTCTTCCCAGGGATGGGATGCTGTGGACCCCCCTCCCTGTGCTGACCCCGCCTGCCTCCCCCATCCCCCATGTGCAGATGTGGGGCCTCCTATGTGCAGGTGATGCGGACCGTGGGTATCCATCCCACATGCTCTGAGGAGGTAGTCAAGCTGCGCATCTCCAAGCGCTCAGGCCTGGACCCCACGGTGACAGGCTGCTGAGGGTAAACGCCATCCCTGCAGGCCAGGGCACACGGTGCGCCCGCCGCCAGCTCCTCAGAGGCCAGACCCAGGTATGCAGGTGGGGCTGGCTCTGTTTGAGGACAGGGCACGTGGCAGGGTGCAGGAGCCCTGGCCATGGGCTCCCTCCAGGTGTACAGCAAGGCTACACCTGCCACGCCACCCAGAACAAGGGTGCTCCATCCTGTAACCAGGCCACAGTGGTGACAGGCAGGAGGGGAAGTCCCCAAGGGCCCAAACCTCCCCGGGGGACCCCAGACCCCGGCCTGGCCACAGCTGCTCCCCACACACAGGAGGTATCAAGAAATGGGGCTCATCTTTAGCAGCCTATCCCAAGTGGATGTTGGCGTGGAAGGTGTCCCGGGTGGGCTAAAGTCGGGCATCTCAAGTTGCTGCTCCACAGGGGGCTGCAGTTGGGAAGCTGGCCTCCCACAGAGGCCTCCCACCAAGGCCTGACTCCTGCAGAGTTCAGCGCCCGCTTGTTTCCCTGTCTCCTAGAAGGTGGAGATGCTGCCCTGTGGTGGCCGGCCCTGCCCAGCCTGCCCTGCACATCTGGTTCTGTTCCAGCTCTGCAGAGCCAGGCTGACCGGGGGGCTGTTGTTCATCGTGGCCTCTTCTGGGGAGGAAGAAACTGGCGAGGGCTCCTGGCCTCTGCCCCAGGGATGCCTGTGCCAGAGCCCCCTCGCCTCGTGGTCTGACAGTGCATCCTCCGGCCCGGGCTGCAGGGCGGGGGCCGGGGCAGGGTGGGCCCTCAGCCCGTGCCATCCAGCCCACCTGGGGCACCCCCACGGCTGTCAGCCCCTCCCAGGGTTGGGGTGTTTGGGCTCCATCTGTCCCCTGGGGCTGAGATGGAGACCAGGCAGAGCAGTGGGCTCCCCCCAAGATGCCTGTGGACAGGCTCTGGGGTCCGCATGGCACCGAGGGGCTCTGGGGAGGCCTCTCTGGGGGTACTCCGGGCCCTCTGCTTCACTGTGGCCGCCTCCCCCTGGCGGGGCTGCGCTTGATAGGGATAAACAAAGGGCATCCTGAGGAAACTCTTATCAGAACATTACACCTCCCAGAGCTGTTTTGTTAGGAGCCTGCTATAAATTTTTATCATTTCAAAATATTTTTGTAGCACTGCGTCGCTCCCTGTGACGCATCGCCCTGGGATGGGGCCACTCTGCTGGGTTTATTTCTCACCCATCTCCCTTGGGGGTCCCTGGGTGTGGCAGTGGGAGACATAGCTATGCTGATGTGAGGGGTGGATGGCTGCCCTGTGCTGACCTTCCTGTTGTTGGCAGGATGGCTGCAGGCCAGGTTTGGGGGGCCTCACCCCTCTCCTGGAGCGCCTGTGAGACGGTCAGCGTGGAGCGCAAGTGCTGGACAGGTGGCCCGTGTGCCCCGCAGGGATGGCTGAGGGGACTGTCCACCTCACCCCCGCACCTCTCAGCCTCTGCCGCCGGGCACCCCCCCCAGGCTCCTGGTGCCAGATGATGACGACCTGGGTGGAAACCTACCCTGTGGGCACCCATGTCCGAGCCCCCTGGCATTTCTGCAATGCAAATAAAGAGGGTGCTTTTTCTGAAGTGTGCTCTGCCTGTGGTGTCCCTGATGGTCCCCCAGGATCGCCCAGGTGGGTGGGGTCCGGCGAGGCCACCAGACCCCTCTTCAATCGTGAGTAGCTTCCATCCAGGGCAGCCCAGAGTCTGCTGGGGCCCCTTGAACCCCCGAGCACAATTCCAAGCAGCCCTGGGTAGAGGGGAACAGACCTGCAGTGCTGGGGACCCCACCTAGGCAGGAGGCAGAGCCGCCCCACCTGCCCCACAGCTGCCTGGCCTCTGGCCTGAAGACGCCCACTGAGGGTTTTTCCTGGGACCCTCTGATTGGCTCTCTGCACCTTGAAGCAAGAAGGGCAGCCCAGTGCCAGGCAGGCTCCTGGGAGGGGCGGCAACACCGGCTTTGTTCTGGAACAGACTGCCAGCGGGCAGGCCTGTGACAGGAGGTAGCAGGGCTGTGTGAGGCTCTCTGTCCCCGGATGTCAGTCACTTTGCCGGTTTTCCACTGTGGCCCTCCAAGTCAGCTTGTCGGCTGCGTCAGGCTAATCCTGTGCATTGAGGCTTGATGGGCTGGGGAGCGCCTGTCAGTCACTGCCGAGAGACAGCGCTGACAGCCACGGCCGGGCCCTGCATTGTGCTGGGGCTTTAGCTGTGGCTAATCGCGTGTCTTCCTTAAGAAAACATCACTTAGTCTGCCGGCCCGGAGCCCTGGATGGGACCCTGCTTGTCAGCACACAGAGGAATGCCTTTGCGCCTTAATGGGCCTGCAGGAGCCCGACTTGCTGTGTGAAGCGTGCGCGTGAGCTCTCAGACGCCCACTTAAGATGCCAAGTGCTGGGCCAGGCCCTCCCACAAGTGCAGCTCCAGATCAGCCATGTCCCATTTAACGCACGGCTGGTGGCATGCCTGGGCCAGATCCTGTGGGTGGGGCTCCCCTCTAGGCCTGCAAGTTTTTTGCCTTGGAGGCACCGCCAGGCTGGGAGGTCAGCCTACACCTGCTGCCTGGGCTCTGGGGGGTGGCTCTGGGCAGCAGCCAGGAAGGGGGCAGAGGGCCTGTGGATTCCTTGGCCCTGGGATCAGCCCCTGCCAGGGAGCGCGGGGAAAACTTGAAATGGCCTTGGTGCTTTTGTGGTGATGGAGAGGATGCGGCTGTGTGGAGCCCGAGGTACACACTGGGCCGCACTCTGCCGGGAGGGCCTCTTGCCTCCCTGCCCGCCCAGCCAACCAGGAGTGCCTGTTGCTGGTGGCCTGAGAGCCACCCACACGTCCATGTCCCCACTGGCCCCTCCAGGTGGTTTTCCCTGCGTGCCCCTTCTTCCCAGAACACACCGTGTACCGCACACCTGCTCTCTGTGACCTCGGCTCTCCCACGCTGTGTGGCCCATTCAGCCGGCCTGTGCATCCCCTAGGAGGGACCAAAACATCCACCACACACATCCCAGGCAGCCGTGGGTCCTTGGGCTCCTGCTGCACAGGGGCTCATACCCTCCTGGTAAGTGGCGGGCAGGGGTCCAGGCCAGTTTACAAGCAATGGGTGCTGCAGGCGAAGAGCTGCCACAAAGAGGTCAGCACTGCTGCCCCAGGCCCTCTCAGGGCCAGTGCTGAACTGGCAGGCACCTGGCTGCAGACCAGGCCCAGGGGACCCCGCAGGCACTGGCCATCCCCACACCTCACTACTCTGGTGGGACACTGGCCCAGAGCCCCCACCCAGGTAGCTGCACAGCCAGGGCAGGAACCAGGGTCCAGCAGGGCGATGTGGGCAAAGTGGCTGCTCTCGCAGGCTCCCTTGCCCAGGGCGGGACCAGTGTGCTGGGCCAACAGTGGTTTCGATCCTATGTTTCCCTGGGGATGGCCCAGGGAGTGCAGGGTGGAGCCAGAGCAGGGTGCTCTCCACCTGGCCCCGGGGCCGCCTTCCCATGTTTTTATGGTGCAATGAAAATATGATTTTAATTCCTCAGATTGTTCTGTAAAACCTGCAATTACCCCCAGCAACGTCCTCCACACTTCTGCTGTGGCACCGGATTTCACAAAGACGTGGGAGCAGGAGAAGTGGGCGGGGGTGCTGCCCAGCGAGGCTGAGTGGCCCCTCTCTGCCACACCCTGCATGAGGCAATGTCACCCTCTCCTGCCCCCAACACCCCTGAGTGACAGGCCCCCTGGGTGGTCCACATGCAGGGGAGGGGACACACAGTTATGGAGGGCTTCAAGGGCCAGAGCGAGGCAGCAGGGGAGGGCAGGGCCTGGCAGGGCTCTGAGGAGTGGACAGGGGGTACAGCGGGGTCATCAGCTCAAGGGGAGGGGTGACTGAGATGCTCAGACTGCAGCCCCCTCCCTGAGCATGCTGCAGCCTTGCTTGGCCCTAGCTTCACTTGGTAGCCATTGGGTGCCTCAGCCCTGCTCTCCTGGCCGTGAGGTGACCTTAGTGCTGGCTAGGCCCTCAGGCAGAGCTGCCCCTGTGACAGCAGCAGCATCAGGCAGGGCTGCAGTTGAGAGCACGTGTTTCCTGGCCTCAGGTTTGGGCTCCTCCCACGGGGTCTTGGCACATGAGCTCACCTCGGCTGACACCTGATTGCCTTACCTGGCCCACGGCCACTCCAGCCCTAGTGCAGCAGCTCGGAGGTGCCACCGGTGCCTGGGCCCTGGTCCCCTCCCCAGGTTGAAGCAGGCCCCAGGGGCAGGCCTGAGGCCCCCACCTACCCCTCACACACTGGGCAAGAACTGGAGGTGACCCAAGACCTTTAATGAGGGATGTCCTGAGGTGGCTGGGCAGTGTGCTCATCGGGGCAGGGCCATGAGGCCACACTAACCCCTCCAGGCCCTGTTGAGGCTCCACGTGCCTGGGCCACCTCGGGTTGAGGCTCCATCCTAGTGGTGTCACCGTCCAATGCTCACATCCCTCCCTAAGAGAGCACAGGTTGGCACCTGGCTCCAGTGGGTGGCATGAGAGGCATGTTGGTGTCTGCGTTGGGCTGGTGGGTGGGGGCCACTCCTGCCTCCCAGAGCTCAGAGCCACCTGAGCCTCCTGGTCTCGGTCCCAGGCTGCTGCCCTACCCCGTGTCCCTCTGGGAGCCACTTCTCCTCCCCAAGGTCCCTGAGTGCCCCTGCCCTGGGCAAGAGGTCCTCCCGCCCAGCCTGATGAGACCTGCTGGCCTCTGCCCACCTGCCCTCACTCATCGCTGCTTCCCACCCTTGGGCCTAGTCAGGGTCCGTGAGGGTTGGTGTGGGTCATCCATTGCCAGACACGGGGATCCCCACCCTCTGGAGCAGGAAGCAGCAGGGGGTCCACACCCAAGGCCAGCAGGCCAGCACCAGTGGCCAGGGCAGGTGGTGCAGCCACAGGTATTAAGGCCTGGGCACAGGGCCCATTGAGGCAGAAGCACGTTCCTCCATGGGCCCAACTCCAACCCCATCAGGAAGCATCTCCCTCTGAACTGCCTCTCCACCCAGATGGGCCTGGGCCGGGTCTTACTCTTGGGCGGTAGAGGAAGATGCCCTCTCCTGGCCCCAAATGCACAGACTGTGGACCTCCCACCCCATGTGGGGGCCTTGGCGCAACTCACATGGGGTGAAGACTAGAATGGGAGTGTGCTGGGGTGCTGTCCCTCTCCACAGCCCAGCTACCCCCCACCTGGGACTGCTCTAGCAGGCCAGGAGTGGAGGACATGGAGGACGACAACCCACACGGTGCCCATGCCCTGCGGCCAGGTCCATGCACTGAATGCCAGTGATTGCTGCTGTCAACACCCTGGATGGGTCTTCTGGGCAACCCTGGGAGAGAGAGGCAAGACTGTGGGCCCATTTTCCAGACACTGCTCCTTAATCCCATGGACATGGGCCCCCATGCCACCAGGGACCCCGCAGCCCATCCACCCAGCACCCTGGCCCCTACTCTTGCCTGCTTGGCCAAGCCAGGGAGCCAGCCAGCTGCTGAGAGAGACTTCCAGATCCCACTCCCTGAGCTTCCATGGAGCCCTAGGCAGCAGCCCCACGCCCGTCCTGGTAGGGCCACTGGCGCACAAGACCCCTCCCATGGGCCCCCGGGCTGCATCCTTGGGCTAGCCCACCTCTGTCTCCCTGGCCCTCTCCTCCCCAGCCCTCCCAGCGGAAGCCCAGAGCTCAACAGAGCCTGGCACGGGAGCATTCTATGCCCAGCCTGGTCTCCTTCCTCTACCACCATCTTCGAGCTGGGCTCTCTGGCTGGGCACTGCATGGCCCTGCAAGCTGCCTGAGGTCCTTCCTGGACCAGGCAGGGGCGTAAATAGGTACACTCTGGCTTCCTGGCTGCCACCCCGAGCAGAAGGCAGGCAGGGAGGAACTGGCTCCATGTGCCCCCACGTCCCTCTGCGCCCAGGCTGAGGGGCCTCCCCGCTGTGCTTGGGGCTTCTGGGCTGTGCTCTTCCAGGCAGGATCGATCTAGTGCTCCAGTGCTGTGCAGACCCCAGCTCTGCATTGCCCCTGCCCAGACCAGGTCCCACGGGGCCGGCTGCAGGGAGCCAAGCTGCTGATGGGCTAGTGAAGGAGGGAGCTCAGAGTGGGGGGCAGGCAGGCGAGGGCCTGTCCAGCCACAACCTGCAATGTTCGGCTTGGGAAATAACTGGACAGAAGATACTTCAACAGGCAAGAGCTGCCACGAGACTGATAACCCAGGAAATGGATGTGATGCAGCCCCGACGGGGTTCTGGGAGGCAGAGCATGGGAGGGATGGGACCCCGGACACCTGGGCGCTCCTTGGGCCTCACCTGCGGCAGCCCCCGAGCATCAGCCACAGGGCCCACCTCCAAGCCCAGGAGGCGTGGCTGGCATCATCACTTTCTGTTCCCAGAATCCACCATGCAGGGTGAAGTTTGGCCAAGAGTTGAGAACTTGCCACAGACACCCTGCGCTCCGTCAGGCGGTGACAGCATCCAGCTCGGGCTGGCACTACGGGTCGTCAGGGAATACAGGCGACAGCAGCCAAGACTGCCTGCACTGGCCAGGAGTGGAGGACGACAACCCACATGGTGCCCATGCCCTGCGGCCAGGTCCGTGCACTGAATGCCAGTGATTGCTGCTGTCAACACCCTGGATGGGTCTTCTGGGCAACCCTGGGAGAGAGAGGCGAGACTGTGGGCCCATTTTCCAGACACTGCTCCTTAATCCCTGTACACTTGATCATGGGAACCGTCAGGGCCGCAGCTTCAGACCTGGGCCTGGTGCCCATGGGCCCTTGGTGCTTTCCTGCAGATGCAGCCGAGCCTCACTCCTGCCGCACCCTGACCACCCTTCTGTCCCTCATCCTCCCCTATGCCTGCTCTCGAGGTGCAGCCTAACTCCCTCAAATCTCTCTGACCTCCGGTCCTGCCGCCAGAGGGTTCTGGAGCCCTGCTTGTCCTGGCCCCTAGCCAATCCCGTGTGCCTATGACGACAGCGAGGGGGCCGTCTGTGGGGCCCAGCAAAGCATCTTAGGCCCGAGCCTGCCCGATCCCAGCCCTGTTATGGCGCACGGTGCTCGGGTTACCCTAATCCCAAAACCCAAGCCGGCGTTCCCAGAGCCTTCCCTTACTTCCCAGTGAGGGGGACAAGCAGAGACTCCTTGGAGACAGAAGAGAACTTCCCCCGCTGTGCCTGTTGGTTGGTAGCTGACTCCCACAGGGGCAGGGCAGGGGGCTGGGAACCCACAGGAGTGAAAATCCAGGCCCAACAAACCCAAGTGTGTTCAGGACATGGAGATGCAAAGCCAGCGGTGCCGGTGAAGCAGGAGGGAAGGGCGGGGCAGACCTGGCTCAAGCCTGGCGAGGTCCTGGCCTCTAGGGTTTCGTGGGACAATGATGGGGCCTTGCGGTTCCACGGAATGGAACTTTTTTTTCCCTAATTAAAACTGGAATCTTTTTGGCTTATAACTGATGATCAAATAACACCAAATGCTTGAGAATAAAGTGGAGCCACAGGCAGGAGGTGGTGTGGCCTTGTAACTCAGCAGCTGGGGACGCAGCCAACTGTGCCCAGCCCTCTACCCTGGCCGCTGGCCTCTGACCCAGCTGGGACTCCCAGGGCCACCCCTACACTGGGCACCCCAGCTCGGGGCGGGAACACCCCACAGGTTCCCTTTTTATGATTATATAGGCGAGGCCATGCATGCTGAGGACTGCGAAGGGCGCCGGTGTCTTCTGCATCATGGTCTCCCTGAAGCAGACAGAGTTAGCTCCTGACCTACAAGGGTCACAATGTGGGACAGAATGTCAGGAGAGTGCAGCACCATCCGGATGTGTTCTCCTCAGGCCTCCTGCTCGATGAGTGAGGAGACCGAAGCCCAGACCCCCCACGGGCCCCCAGGCTGTGCGGTAGCACGAAGGCCTGCCACCACCCTCCCTGCCAAGGCCTCAGCACCAGGTCCCTGCCCATGGGAGAGGCGAGACCTCCGCAAGGCTTCAATGGCTCATTGTTCTGCCCGCGGTGGCTGGAATTGGGCCGAGTGATTATAATAATAAAGTCCTAACAGTCCGTCTGTGGTTGGGTTTCCATAGCTTGGGGAGTATTTGATTTTCAAAGCCTCGGTGGGGTGGAGATGCCATATCGATGCAGCAGGCGCTTCCCATCAGCCAGTTCTTTACAGATCAGAGTCTCCCATCCAGTGCGTTACCTCTCTGGAAAGGTGCTGTACCTGTCAGCTCCCAGGTGCCCAGGCATGTCAGGGCGGAAGACTGCACCAGGAGGCCCAGACACAGCAGGATGAGTCCCGCCTTCACCGGCTCAGACAAGCTCTGATCCCACCCTACCCGCGGAGGGCCACCTTGAGGACCAGACGGCTGCCACGGTGGGGGCGCCCAGTGGGTGGGGACACTGCCTTTACTCCTGCCTGGGACTTTCTCCCGCACCCGCCTTGTCTGGCCTCTGTGCCTTTGCCCATGCTGTTCCCTCAGCCCAAAGCTGTGCCTTCCTCTTTCTGCCCTGGCTAACGACCCCTCATTGGTTAAGATTCAGCACACAGGCTCCCCTCCAGGAGTCCTCCCTGTCAGCTGGCAAGATGAGGCACCCGCTCAGGGCTCCCACAGAACGCTGTTTCTTGATTACTCTAAAGCCTGTCTTTCTCTCTTGCCCTGCAGGGGCCTCCCTTCTTCACATTTTTGTCCCCAGCATGGTACCTGCCACATAGTAGGTGCTCAAAGCATGGCTGTAAAGCATGGTATGAAGGCTTTATGTTTTCTGTTTTTAAGTGTCCATGGTTGACAGGGCACGGTGGCTCACTCTTGAAAGCTACTCAGGAGGCTGAGGTGGGAGGAACACTTGAACCCAGGAGTTCGAGGCTGCAGTGAGCTATGATCACACCACTGCATGCATGACCTTCAGCCTGGGCAACACAGTGAGACCCCATCTCAAAGAAAAAAGAAAGGAAAATTCTAGAACAAAAAGTAAAGGTAAAATATAACAAGTGAAAATTGGAAATTTAACTGGATGAACTTTATTCTTAAGAAGAGATTGGAGATGGCAGAAGTAAGGGTCAATGAACTTGAAGAGAGATTTTTAAAAAGTTCTCTAATCAAAAGAATAGAGAATAACAAGATTAAAAAGAACAATGAAAAAACAGCCTTAGGGACCCGAGCGACAATATTAAAACAACTCACATCATGATGTCTCAGAAGGAGAGGAGAGAGAATGAGGCAGGAAAAAAAAATGAAGAAATAATGACCTAAAGTTTCATGAATTTGTTCACAAACATCAAAGAATCACAGCAAACTCCCAAGCAATATAAGGATAAAGAAACACAGCCAGGCCTATCATAGTCAAACTCTTGGACACCCCAAGATTAAGAGAAAACCTTGAAAGCAGCCGGGACATGTTGCACACGCCTGGCGACTTCCCATCAGAAAAAAGTGTATGGGCGGAAAGAAGAAAAAGCCAACTCCCGGCTGGGCACGGTGGCTCACACCTGTAAAACCCAGCCCTCTGGGAGGCCGAGGCGGGCGGATCGCTTGAGGTCAGTAGTTTGAGACCAGCCTGGCCAACATGGTGAAACCCTGTCTTAAAAAAAAAAAAAAAAAAAAAAAAAGGGCAACTCCAGGATCTATGTGCAGTGCAGTGAACATACTTTTCAAACCCTAAAGAGACATAAAGGCATTTTCAGATAAAGTCAGCCAAGATCACTCCTTACCAGCAGACCTGCACTACAAAAACTGCAGTAAAAAGTTCTGCAGGCAGAAGGGAAATTTTCCCAGATGGAAACTTAGATGGACAGACAGAAATGAAGAGTATAGGAAGTGGGAATATACAGGTAAAGAAAAATGCTGTATTTTTCCTTCTCTTATTTTCTTTAAACAATACTGATTACTTAAGAATTATAACAATGTATTTTTGGGTTTATATGAAAAACATATGACAGCAATAGCAAAAACATGGTTGCCAATGGAATTAATTATACAGATGCAAGGTCCTTACGCTTAATGGGAAGTAGTACAATATAAGGTGTAGGTAGTAAGTAGGTTGTAATAAAGATGTACAGTGTAAACTCCTAGAGCAACCACTAAAATACAAAGAGGTACATCTAAAAGGCCAGTATCAGGAGCTGTTTTTTTTTTTTTTTCGTTTTTTTTGGTAAGTGGTGGTCCATTGTATAAATACGCCAATTTTGTTTATCCACTCACCTACTGGTGGGTTGTTTTTAGCTATTACGAATGAAGCTACAATGAATGTTAATGTAAAACTTTCTGTATAGACATACATTTTCAGTTCTCTTGGATAAACATCTACGAGTGAAATGGCTAGGTCATAGGTAGGTATATGTTTAACACAAGAATGACAAATACTTTTTCCAAGATGATTATACCAGAGTCCCACCATCATTCTTCACATACGTTTCACACTTCACATTCTTTTCAGTTGCACATGGAACTTTCACCAAGTAGACCATACACCAGGATATAACAACAATAATAAATATCAATCATAAAAAGATAGCTTGGGCCGGGCGCGGTGCCTCATGCCTGTAATCCCAGCACTTTGGGAGGCTGAGGCGGGTGGATCACGAGGTCGGGAGATCGAGACCAACCTGGCTAACATGGTGAAACCCCGTCTCTACTAAAAATACAAACAATTAGCTGGGCGTGGTGGCGGGCGCCTGTAGTCCCAGCTACTTGTGAGGCTGAGGCAGGAGAATGGCGTGAACCTGGGAGGCGGAGCTTACAGTGAGCCGAGATTGCGCCACTGCACTCCAGCCTGGGCGACAGAGCGATACTCCGTCTCAAAAAAAAAAAAAAAAAAAAAGATAGCTTGGCAATCCCCCCAACTGGGAAATTACACAACACATTCTAAATAACGTAAGAATCAAAGACGAACTCATAAGAGAAATTGGAAAATATTTTGAATTAAATGACAATAAAAAAATAACACATCAGTATTTCTAGAATGTAGCTAAGGCAGTGGTTGGAGGGAAATTTATAGCTTTAAATACTTATGTTAAAAAAGAAGAAAGGTTTACAATCTATGCCTTAAGCAACCTCCTTAAGAAACCAGAAAAAGGGCAGGGCGCAGTGGCTCACGCCTGTAATCCCAGGACTTTGGGAAGCCGAGGCGGGCAGATCACAAGGTCAAGGAGATTGAGACCATCCTGGCTAACACGGTGAAAGCGCGTCTCTATTAAAAATACAAAAAAAATTAGCTGGGCGTGGTGGTGGGCGCCTGTAGTTCCAGCTACTTGGGAGGCCGAGGCAGGAGAATGGCATGAACCCCGGAGGTGAAGGTTGCAGTGAGCCGAGAATAAGCCACTGCACTCCAGCCTGGGTGACAGAGTGAGACTGTGTCTCAAAAAAAACAAAAAACAAAAACAAACGAACCAAAAAAAAAAAAAAAACAAAACAGGAAAAGAAGTTCAAATTAAAACCAAAGTAAATAGAAGGATGGAAATAAATATAAAAGTGGAAATCAATAAAATACGAAACAAATAATGGAGAAAACCAGTAAGGTAAAATGTTGGTTATTTGAAAATAAAAAGCCATAAAATTACCTGTATCAAAGATGAAAGAGAAAATACTGCTACAGAGACTACAGGCATTAAAAGGAGAATAAATCAGTATGAACAAATTTAGTTCACTAAATCTGAAAATTTAGATGAACTAGACAGATTCCTTAATTTACACAAGAAGCAGCAGAAAACATGAATACCTCTATATCTATTAAAATAATTAAATTCTATCCCATAAAGAAAACTCCAGGCCCAGATGGTTTCATTGGTTAATTTGATCAAACATTTAAGGAAGAGATAATGCCAATATTACACCAATTATTTAGGAAAATAGAGAAGGGAGAAACACCTCCAAACTCATTTTATGAGGCCAGCATCATCCCTCAAGAATACAGACGCAAAAGTCCTTAACACTTAACAAAACGTGAACAAATTGTACTTAGCAACACGTACAAAGCGTTCATTATGACCACGTGGAATTTATCCCAGGAATGCAAGACGATTTCACAGCCAACATTTAATCAACGTAATTTATCACATTAACAGAATGACAAAGAAAAATACTGTGATCATATCAACAGAGAAAGAGCATTTGACCGAATTCAACACCCATTTATGAAAAAATAAAACTCTCTAGGAACTAAAATGAAAAGGAAACTCACTCAACCTGATAAAAAGACATTTAGAAGAAACATCTACAGCTTACGCTGTACTTAACTGTGAAAGACCAAACACTTTCTTAAGATCAGGAACATGCCAAGGATGCCCACTCACACCACTTTCACTGAACATTGTCACTGACGGACCTCGCCACTGACATAGGCAAAAAAATCCTGTATAGATATGTATGCATATGTGTACACATCATATGTACATTATAGGTAAATCAGTATGCAAATGTCATATACAAATGAACATATATATATGAAAGAAAGAAGCGCAATTGATTTTAATTGTAGATGACACAATCATGGACATGGAAACTCCTAAGGAATCTATAAACAACTACTAGACCTAATACGTGAACTTAGCAGGAGCTCAAGGGAAAATGTCAAATCTATTTTTATATACTAGCTATAAACAACCAGAAAGTGAAATTTAAAACAATTTAAATGGACAAATAATGACACATACCCATGGGGTACATAGTGATGTTTCAATACATACAATGTGTGGTGATCAGATCCGGGTCAACTAGCTTATCCATCATCTCTAGCGCTTATCATTTCTTTGCATTGGGGAACATTTGCTATCCTCCTCCTAGCTATTTGAAACTATAAATTTTTGTTAACTGCAGTCATCCTACAGTGGTGTAGTACACTAGAACGTATTCCTCCCATCTAGCTGGAATTTTGTATCCTTCAACACGTCTCTCTCTCTCCCTCCCTTCCCCCAGCTCTAATAGCCTCTGTTCTACTTTTGACTAATGTGAGATCATTTTTTTTACCTTCCACATATGAGTGAGGACATGTGGTGGTTAAAAGTAGCATTTACAGTAGCATCAAAAAACATAAAATGTGTAGGGATAAATTTAATAAAATATGCCCAAACCTATGCACTGCAAACTATAAACATTCCTTAAAGAAATCAATGAAGACCTAAGGTCGGGCATGGTGGCTCATGCCTGTAATCCCAGCACTTTGGGAGGCCGAGGCAAGCAGATCACTTGAGTCCAGGAGTTCAGGACCAGCCTGGACAACATGGTAAGACCCCATCTCTATTAAAAATACAAAAATTAGCTAGGCATGGTGGCACATGCCTGTAGTCCCAGCTACTTGGGAGGCTGAGGCAGGAGGATCATTTGAGCCTGTGATGTGGAGGTTGCAGTAAGCCGAGATTGTGCTACTGCACTCCGGCCTGGGCAACAGAGTGAGACCCTGTCTCAAAAAAAAAAAAAAAAGAAAAAAGAAAAGAAATTAATGAAGACCTAAATCAATGAAGAGATGTAATCTGTTCAAGGATTGAAGGATGAGATATTGTTAAGATGTTCTATGTCCCCAAATTTATAGATTCAACAAAATCTTAATCAAAATCCCATGAGCAATTGTCAGGCTGATTATTTTACAGAAATTCACAGGTTGATTACAAAGTTTACATGGATGTGCAGAAGAACTAGAATGGCCAAAACAATTTTGAAAAAGGAAAACAGAGTTGGAGGACTTACACTATCTGATTTCAAGTGTTACCATAAACCTATCACTTTGTTTATAGAGACAGAGTCTTGCTATGTTGCCCAGGACGGTCTCAAATTCCTGGCCTTAAGTGATTCTCCCACCTTGGCCTCCCAAAGATTACAGTCATGAGCATTGTGCCTGGCCAGCTACAATCATGAATACGGTATGCTTTGGGCCTGAGGACAAAGATCAATGGAACACAACAGGGGTGGGGAAGTAGATCTGCACAAATGTAATATCTGGATTTTAACAAGAGTGACAAGGTGATTCAATGGAGAAGAGGACAGTCCTTTTAACAAATGGTGCTAAAACAATGGGATGTCCATAAGGAGAAAACAAACTTTGACTCACATCACACGAAAATCAATGCAAAATACACTACAGACCTGCATGTAGAAGTGAAAATAATAGAACTTCCAAAACTAAACAGAAGAAAACCTTCATAACGTTCAGGTAGCAAAGCTTCTTAGGGCACAAAAAGCACTGGCATCCAAATGTAAAAGTTTTGCTCTTCAAAAGGGCACATCAAGAAAGCGAGTAGGCAAGTGACAGATTAGGAAAGAGTGTTTGCGATATTTACATCTGACAAGACTTTTATTCAGAATATATGCAAAAACTCTTGGCCGGTCATGGTGGCCCACACCTGTAATCCCAGCACTTTGGGGAGGCTGAGATGGGTGGATCACTTTAAGTCAGGAGTTCGAGAGCAACCTGGCCAACATGGTGAAAACCCGTCTTTACTAAAAAATTATCCGGGTGTGGTGGCGCACACTTGTAATCCAAGCTACTCAGGAGACTGAGGCAGGAGAATCGCCTGAACCTGGGAGGCGGAGGTTGCAGTGACCCAAGATCGCGCCCCTGCACTCCAGCCTGGGAGACACAGCAAGACGAAACAAACAAAACAAAACAAAACACCCCCCAAAGCTCTTGCAAATTAATAGAAGGTGAAAAACAACCACATAAAATCATGGACATCATTAGTTACCAGGGAAATGCAAATCAAAACTACAATGAGATACCACTCCATTCCTGCCAGAATGATTAAAATTTAAAAGATTGACAATAGCAAGTGTGGTGAGGATGTGGAACAACTGACAACTGGAATGCACATACAATGCTGCAGGAAAGATGAGAGTTTCAGCTACTGTGAAACGCTCTTGGCAGTTTCTTCTTCTTTTTTTTTTTTTTTTTGAGATGGAGTTTCACTCTCTCGCCCAGGTTGGAGTGCAGTGGTGTGATCTCAGCTCACTGCAACCTCCACCTCCTGGGTTCAAGCAATTCTCCTGCCTCAGCCTCCCGAGTAGCTGGGACTACAGGTGCACGCCACCATGCCCAGCTAATTTTTATATTTTTTAATAGAGACAGGGTTTCACTATGTTCACCAGGATGGTCTCGATCTCTTGACCTCGTAATCTGCCCGGACTTGGCCTCCCAAAGTGCTGGGATTACAGGCATGAGCCACTGTGCCTGGTGGGCAGTTTCTTATAAAGTTGAGTTAAATATATTGGCTGGGCACGGTGGCTCATGCCTGTAATCCCAGCACTTAGGGAGGCCAAGGTAGGTGGATCACCTGAGGTCAGGAGTTTGAGACCAGCCTGGCCAACATGGTGAAACCCCCAGCTCTACTAAAAATACAAAAAGTAGCCGGTCATGGTGGCAGATGCCTGTAATCCTACCTAGCTACTCAAGAGGCTGGGGCAAGAGAATTGCTTGAACCCAGAAGGCAGAGGTTGCAGTGGGCTGAGATTGCGCCACTGCACTCCAGCTTGGGCTACAGACTCTGTCTCAAAATAAAATAAATAAATAAATTAATTAATAAATAAAGTTAAATATATGCACCTACCCTATGATCCAGCAAGTCCACTCCTAGATATTCACCCAGAAGTAATGAAACCTTAGGTGAACAAAAAGAACTTGTTGAAGAATGCTCAGAGCAGCTTTATTCATAATAGTTCCAAACCAGAAATCACAAGAATGTCCATCAATAAGAGAACAGGGACCTGGCACAGTGGATCACACTTGTAGTCCCAGCACTCTGGGAGGCTGAGGCGTGCAAATCACTTGAGACCAGGAGTTCGAGACTGGCCTTGGCAACAAGCAAGACCCCATCTCTACAAAAAATTAAAGAGACAGAGAGAGAGAATGGACAAACTGTAGTCATGCAATGAGATGCTACACAGCACTCAGAACAAATGAGATTTACTATCACACTGTGCTTAAGAAAAACAAAAACAAAAAAACAAATGAGATACATGTGACCGCAACATTGATGAATCTTGCAAATGCTGTATTGACTGGAAAAGGCCAGACTCAAGAGTCTGTACTGTAGCATTCCATGTGAGAAGTTCCAGAGTGAGCAAAATCAAGCGACGGAGTAGAAATCAGAATGGTGCCTGTGAGGAACGGGCCTGTGGGTACTTTCAGGGAATGGAGTGTTCCATAGCTTACTCGTATGTGGCAGTGGTCTGCACATACAAAAGTCATGAAACCCTGCTGTTAAGATCTGTGCATTCTGGGAGTCTCTCCAAACCTATTCTGGTTTGGGAGGCTGCCTGATAACATTTTTTAAAAATATGAAAGATCTGTGCCTTCCATTGTAGTAAATCTTACCTCAATTTTGTTGTTGTTCATACCTGAGACTTAAGTCTTACCTCAATTAAAAAAATAAAAATAAAAAAGAATGGAGTGAGTTCCACTTCTACAAAAATTTAAAAAATTAGCCAGGCATGGTGGTGCACACCTGTGGTCCCCACTACTCAGGAGGCTGAGGCAGAAGAATCACTTGAGCCCAGGAGTTTGGGGCTGCAGTGAGTTATGATCGTGCCACTATACTCAGCCTGGTCTCACTCTTGCACAGGCTGGAGTGCAGTGGCACAGTCATAGCTCACTGAAGCCCCAAACCTCCCGGACTCAAGCAGTCCTTCTGCCTCAGCGTCCTGAGTAGCTGAGGCCACAGGTGCACAACACCATGCCCAGCTAATTTTTAAATTTGTTTTAGAGATGGGCTCTCGCTATGTTGTCCAGTCTAGTCTCAAATTCCTGGGTTCAAGCAATCCTCCTACCCTAGCCTCCCAAAGTGCTGGGATTACAGGCATAAGCCACCACACATGGCCTAAAATCATTTAAAAATATATACATTGAAGCCGGGTGTGGTGGCTCACACCTATAATCCCAATACTTTGGGAGGCCAAGGTGGGAGGATTGCTTGAGCCCAGGGCTTTGGGACCAGCCTGGGCAACATAGGCAGACCCTGTCTCTACAGAAAAAGAAAAAAGTGCCAATGTGGTGGCACACACTGTTGTCCCAGCTGCTCGGGAGACCGTGGAGGTAGGATCACTTGAGCCCAGGAATTGAGGCTGCAGTGAGCTGTGTCCAGGCTGGGTGATGGAGCGAGACCCTATCTCAATAAAAAAAGAAAAAAGAAAAAATGTAGGCGGGACGCGGTGGCTCACACTTGTAACCCCAGCACTTTGGGAGGCCGAGGCGGGCGGATCACGAGGTCAGAAGATCGAGACCACGGTGAAACCCCGTCTCTACTAAAAATACAAAAAAATTAGCCGGGCGTGGTGGCGGGCGCCTGTAGTCCCAGCTACTCAGAGAGGCTGAGGCAGGAGAATGGCGTGAACCTAGGAGGCAGAGCTTGCAGTGAGCTGAGATTGCGCCACTGCACTCCAGCCTGGGCGACAGAGCGAGACTCCGTCTCAAAAAAAAAAAAGAAAAAGTGTATACATTGAAATCAATGTAATACACCACATTATTAGAAAGAAGGGGAAAAACCACATGATCATCTCAATTGATACAGAAAAAGCATTTGACAAAATTCAACACTTTTTCATGATAAAAATACTAAATAAACGAGGAACAGAAAGACACTTCCTCAATATAATAAAGCCCATACATGAAAAACCTACAGCCAACATCACACTCAATGGTGAACGACTGAAAGCTTTTCCCCAAAGATCAGCAACAGGGCAAAGATACCTGCTTTTGCCACTTCTGTTCAAGATAGTACTGAAAGTCCTAGCCAGAGCAATTAGACAAGAAAATAAAAGGCATCCACATTGGATAGGGAGCAAAATTATCTTTTTTCACCAATGACATGATCGTATAGCGATTCTATAAAAACACAGTTAGAATAATTAACAAATTCAGCAAAGTTGTCCAATACAAAATCAACACACAGAAATCAGTTGCATTTCTATATAGTACTAGCAGTGAACACTTCATGAAGAAAATTAGCAGTTTCATTTAAATAGCATCAAAAAGAATAAAATACGTAGGAATTAACCAAGGAGGTGAAAGACTTGTACACAGAAAACTACAAAATACTGTTGAAAGAAATTAAAGAAGACATAATTAAATGGAAAGACATCCTGTGTTCAATTATATCCATTTAAAGACAAAATTAAATGGAAAAACAGCCTGTGTTGGAAAGTTTAATATTGTTAACATGTCAGTACTACCCAAAGTGGTCGCCAGAGGCAATGCAATCCTATTAAAATCCCAACAGTGTTTTTTTAGAAATATAAAAACCTTTCACAGGCCAGGTTCAGCGGTTCATGCCTGTAATCCCAATATTTTGCTAAGCCTAGGAGTTCAAGACCAGCCTGGGCAACATAACGAGACCCTAGCTTTAACAACAACAACAACAAAAAGCCAGGTGTGGTAGCACATGTCTGTAGTCATAGGTACTTTAGAGGCTGAGGCAGGAGGATCACTTGAGCCCAAGAATTTGAGGCAGAAGTGAGCTATGATCAGGCTACTAAACTCTAGTCTGGGTGACAGGGGAGACCCTGTGTCTAGTTTAAAAAAAAAAAAAAAAAAAGTCCGGGCGTGGTGGCTCACGCCTGTAATCCTAGCACTTTGGGAGGCCAAGACAGGCGGATCACGAGGTCAAGAGATCGAGACCATCCTGGCTAACACGGTGAAACCCCGTCTCTACTAAAAATACAAAAAATTAGCCGGGCGTGGTGGCGGGCACCTGTAGTCCCAGCTACTCAGGAGGCTGAGGCAGGAGAATGGCATAAACCCGGGAGGCGGAGGTTGCAGTGAGCCGAGATTGCGCCACTGCACTCCAGCCTGGGCGACAGAGTGAGACTCCGTCTCAAAAAAAATAAATAAATAAAATAAAAAATAAAAAAAAAGAAAAAAGAAAAAAGAAAGATAAAACTCTAAAATTCATATGGAATCTCTAGGAACTCCTAATAGCCAAAACCATCTTGAAAAAGAACAAACTTAGAGGCTTCTCACTTCCTGATTTCAAAATTTACAACAAAGCCACAGTAATCAAGACTGTGTAGTTTGAACACTGTACTTTCCTGAAAAAAGAAAGACAGACATACAGACCAATGGAACAGACTAGAGAGCCTGGAAATAAACCCTTGCATATATGGTCAAATGATTCTCAACAAGGGTACCAAGATAGGGAAAGGATAGTCTTTTCAACAAATCATGCTGGGACATCTGGATATTCATATGCAAAAGAATGAAGCTGGATCCCTACCTAACACTGTATATAAAAATGAACTCAAAATGGGTCAAAGTCCTAAATATAAAGACCTAAACCTATAAAACTTAGAAGAAAACATAGGGCAAAACTTCATAGCATTGGATTTGGCAATGATTTAGATATAACAACATCACTATCACCAACATATAGACAAATCAGACTTGGAAATTAATGAAATTAATTTAGTGAAATTAAGTTAATGACATTTTAATGAAAATGAAAAACTTTTGTGTATCAAAAGACACTATCAACAGAGTGAAAAGGCAGCCTATGGAGAAATACTTGCAAATGATATATCTGACAAGAGATTAATATCCAGAATATCTAGAAAAATCTTACAACTCAACAATAAAAATAAAAATCCAATGAAAAATGGGCATAGGACTTGAATAGCCATTTCTCCAGTGAAGATATACAAATGGCCAGTAACAGGAAAAGATGCTCAATCTCACTAGTCATTAGAGAAATGCAAATTAAAATCACAACGGGACACTACTTCATACTGTTTAGGATGGCTATTGGAAAAAAAACAACAAAAGAGAAGGTAACCAAGTGTTGGTGAGGATGTGGAGAAGTTGGAACTCCTGTGCACTGTTGCTGGGAATGTCAAATGGTTCACTTGTTATGGAAAAGTTTGGCAATCTCTCAAAAAGCCAAACAAAATATTAGCGTATCATTCAGCAATTTCACTCTTATGTACTGAAAGCAGGGACTCAAACATATACTTGTACACTAATGTTCATAGCAGCATTATTCACAATAGCCAAAAGGTGAAAACAACCCAAGTGTCAATCAACAAATGAATAAAATGTGGTCAATGTGTACAACAGAATATTATACAGCCTTAAAAAGGAAGGAAGTTCTGACACATGCTACGATGTGGATGAACCTTGAAAACATGTTGAGTGAAATAATCCAGTCACAAAATTATAGATAAATACTGTATGATTCCACTTATATGAGGTACCTAGAGTAATTAAATTCACAGAGACAGGATATAGAATGATGGTTACCAGGGGTTGGGAGTGGGAGGGGGAAGAGGAGTTAATGTTCTGGAGTGATGAGAAAGTTCTAGAAATAAATAGTGATCACTGGATATACAACAGTATGAATGTACTTAATACTCCTGAACTGTATACCTAAAAATGGCTAAAATGGTAAATGTTACTATATTTTACCACAATAAAAAAATAGTCATATGTCACTTAACTATGGGGATACATTCTGAGAAATGTGTCGCTAGGTGATTTTGTCATGGAGGGATCCTCATAGAGTAACTTATACAAACTAAGATGGTAGAGCCTACTACACACCTAGGCTGTATGGTAAGGCCTATTGCTCCTGGGCTACAAACTTGCACAGTGACTCTACTGAACAATGTAGGCAATTACGACACATTGGTATTAGTGCATCTAATCATAGCAAAGGTACGGTAAAGGTACAGTGCAAAAAATAAAAAATGGAACTGGTTAGGGCACTTGCCATGAATAGAGGTGCAGGACTGGAAATTGCTGTGGGTGTGAGTGTTGAGTGAATGTGAAGGCCTAAGACATTATTGTACACTACTTTAGACTTTATAAACACTGTACACTTAGGCTGCACCACATTTATATTAAACATTTTCCTTTTTTTTGAGACGGAGTCTCACTCTATTGCCCAGGCTGGAGTGCAGTGGCACAATCTCAGCTCACTGCAACCTCTGCCTCCTGGGTTCAAGTGATTCTCCTGCCTCAGCCTCCCAAGTAGCTGGGATTACAGGCGCATACCACCACATCCGGCTAATTTTTTGTATTTTTGGTAGAGACAGGGTTTCACCATGTTGGCCAGGCTGGTCTCAAACTCCTGACCTCAATGAGCTGCCCACCCTCAAATGGGCTGCCCGCCTCGGGCTCCCAAAATGCTGGGATTACGGGCATGAGCCTCCACAGCACCCAGCCTAAAAATTTTCTTTCTTCAATAATAAAGTAACTATAGCTTACTAGATGACCAGTTACATATGTGGCCCCTTGTTGACCAAAACGTTGTTATGCGGTGCATGACTGTTATACACAGGAGAGGGCCTGAAAGAAAAAAAAAATTGGACCAAAAAAGGCCTTTTCTGGCTCAGTTGGATTCATTTCTTGCACAGGCCCACTGCCCACTCTGCTGATGGGCGCTGAGCTGTAGACTGAGCTGCCTTGCGGCTGAATTTGTGCGAACGCCCACATTTCCCTTGAGGGAGGAAGTTTAAATTATCAGGTCAATTAGGAAAGATACAACCGAAAAAAATCCAAGTTTCATTCCCACTTCAAGGAGGCGTTTCCTGGCTCGGTGCCACTTTTATTATTTTTGGCCCAGGCTGCTGAAAGCCCCACAGACCCAGGGAAGGTACAATGTGATCTTTGATTCGCGTTTCAGGGATCAAAGTGAGTGAGTTTGGGTGTAAATGCAGATAACATTTCAGAGAGCTTTCATGAAAGGAGTCACTGGACCAGGGCAGAAAGGGAGCTGGTGTGTTACGTGTGTGTTCCCCCTTGAGAAGCGTCACTTTCCGGTGAATCCGGCTACCTGCCCGTGGCCCCAAGGACTCCTGGCCTGCATCCAGGTCCTTGGCCCACAGGCATCAGATCCTGAGCTGGGGCGCCTGCAGCCTCTCCCACCTCTTCTCTAGGCACCGTGAAGCCGAGGAGAGGTGGCGAGGGGCGGCTCGTGCAAGTGAGAAGAGCACCACTTCATCCTCACCTATCTTGTCCCCGGATCTGGGTGCTGACTCGGCAGGCTTGGGCTGGGCACGGCCCTGTGGTGAGGCCTTGGTAGCCTGCCCTCGCTGTCCTCTCCGGGTCCAACCTCGGCCTGAGTCGGGAAGCACACACTTATACCCACAACAAGGAGGCCCAGAGGCCCTGCCTGCAGCCCCCAGGTATGCAGGTAGAAGGTCCTCTCGGACTGCCTGCCCCCTGCCTCTGGCGCCCGGCGTGCAGCTACGTCGAACCGGGCCCTAACGAGGTTCCCGGCACTGGCAATGAGTGATGAGCGGCACTCCGCGGGTACGCCGTTCCAGGGCGCTCACGAGGCCCAGCAGCCTCGCTATGCCCACATCCACCCCGACACCTGCAGCCCCCAGGCTTAGCCCGGCCCCGCAGCAGCCCTCTCGACGCCCAGCAGCACCCCAGTGTCTGGCTGACGCCAGGGCAGTAACTGCGAACTGAAGCCGCATTGGCCCCTCGGTCTACGCCACAGCCGGGTGCAGATTTCCCGGATCTGAGGGACCGCCGGGCACCACCCGCTGGGGATCATGAGGGGCAGCTTTGGCCCGACCGTCCCGCGCCTGTACACGCGGCCCCACCTGATCCCGTGGCACTTGGCGCGGCGTGGGAATGGGCGCACTCTCCCATCACCCACCGTGCGGCGCTACCGCGCCAGCAGGGACCGGGAGCGCCTGCGAGGCAGCTACCACAAGGCACACAGCGCAGGCGCGGCCTGGATGGGAGGTGCGCGTGGAGCGTGCTGGGAGCATGCGCGGGGTCGTACACGGCGGCCGCGCGCACGCTGGGGGCGTGGCTGCGCGATGTAATCGGGTCCTGGACGCTGCGCGGCGCTCCTCCGAGCAGGCGTTGCCGACTCCGGCAAGAGGGTCAGTGTGGAGGCGGGAGCCCGGGCGACCGGCTTGGAACTCCGTGCACGCGGGCCTGGAGCTGCGCCCCTCCGTCTTTTCCCGACTTCTGATCCGCAGAGGGGCACTCGGAGCCTCAGCCTGGGTCGCAGTGCCTTCGGTCTGCGGGCCTCAGTTTCTCGGTCCGCGCCGGGGGTTTGTGGGGGCACCTGGAGACATTTGGGCCGTTCTCGCAGTCTCGGGAGGTCGCACCCGCGCCTTGCCTGGCCTCACGGCGGCCGATCTCGTTCTCCACTTTCTAGGTGGCGCTTGGACTCTCGCCCTCGGAGGGAGGCCCGTCCCACGGTCTCTGGCTACGGATCCCTGGACCGTCTTCGCGGGCATTTCGCGTAGCCTCAGGTGGGTGGGCTTCTTGTTGCCGTGGGCCTTGTGAGCTCGTATTTCCTGCATGGCGGTTGCTGGGGGGCGGGCGGTGCAGTCGTCTGCACTCAGCTTGCTTTAAGGCTTTGGTCAGGTTTTGTTCTTGGGGCCCCTGGGTCTCCCCAGAGGACAGAACGGCTCCAGCGTTCCAGGTGCTGCCTTTGGCCTTGTGGGGGCAAACACACATGCGCCGTGGTACCTGCCCCTTTAGGATAGTGCTGTCCAGTCTAGAAGGGCCGAAAGTCTTCTATGCCAGGCAGTGTGGGGAGAAAAGTAGGGGGACCCAACACACTGATAGGCGTGGGAGGGCTAAGGTTCTCAAAATGGTGAGAGTGCGGCCCAGGGTTAGGAAGGCTCAGGCCCGGAGCAGGCCTGGCTGGCTGGTGCAGGGAAGCCTTCTCCCAGACTGCAGGGGACACAGGTGCGCAGGTGAGTGGGCAGGGTGGGGGACTGGGAAGAAGGGAAGGCAGAGATCTGGGTAGCACACTGTGGCTCCTGGGCATGGGGTGTGGTCATTGTGGGCAACCTGGATACCTAACCTTGGCTGGTGGTGGGAGCTGGGCCCTGGATCGGGGTCACTGCTTTTTTAGAGCTCAGTAAGGGACTGGACTGGACTCGACTCACGTCCAGGCCTTAGTATAATCCTGCAGTAAGGTGGGAAGCCAGGGTCATGGGCTGGGCTTTCAGGTGAAGACCCCCCCAGAGGGGGGTCAGACCTGAGGGATTCCAGAGTGTTTGGGTGGTGGAGGTGGGGCCAGTGGCCCTGGCAGGTTCTAGTGCTGCAGGCCACCCTGGGAGGTCCTTGGAGGAACTCACCCTGAGGGGGCATGGCCAGCAGACAGGAGATCTGGGATGAAGGTGTGTGCAGGCCTTGTGCTCCCAGTGAGCTGGTGGAGTTTGTGTGCGGGGTGAAGCAGAGAGTTTCCTGGAGGTCGTGAGTGGGCCTCCGTTTGCAGAGAGACTGGGGAGGGGGCTAGATAGAGTTAGGCTGTAGAGTGTGAGAGCCCTACAGGAGGGCTTCTTGCACTGGAGTAGAACTAGCTGCTGGCTGTGGAGCCTCCTAGGTGACTGCTGCTTGGAGAAGGAGGGGCAGGTCCAGCCATCAGACTGGGACTCCCCAGACCCTGGGCACAAGTGACTGGAGAGGCGGGAGCAGACACAGCAAGTGGGGTTCCAGGATTTTACAATGGGGGGCTGGGATGCTCTGCTGTGGCTGGGATGGGGACTGTGGAAAGGTGGTGTTTGGGGGTGGGGGTGGCATTGCCTGCAGGAGGCACTCAGTTGTGAGAGGTGAATTTGGAAAGCATGTGAGGTCAGGAGGGAGCAGATAATAGCAGGCTCACTGCTCTGTCGGGGCTGCAGGTAGGACCTGCTGTGTGCCTGGTGCTGGGATGTAAAAGAGCCTAATGATGACGCAGTCTGTGCGTTGTTCAGAGTTTTTGGGGCGGCTAGAGCCTGCTCAGCAGACAAATGTAGTTTATAATCGCGTGCTGTATAGAAGTTAAGCCTGTGGTCTCTCCAGCCACTTTCTGCTGCTTCCACCACTTATGGGTTGGTGTGTGGCTGCAGACAAGTTACTTCACCACTGTGTGCCTCAAAGACAAGGCTAGTACCAACCTCCTGTGGGGGAGGTGGCACAAATGGGGCACTCAGTGAAAGGTTGCTACTATTGCTATCCTGAAATTCCCTGACAGTTCTGATCTGGCCCCTTTTCTTCTGAAATTGACAGCAGCTGTCATTCTGCCTTGCCCTTGCAATGTCATAGGCAGCATTTGCCCACCTCAGACCTCCCAGGCCAGCCCCCTGGGCCCCTCCTTCCACTCAGAGCTCGTAGTTGGGTACCAGAGGGTTGCCCGCTTGCAGCCTCTTCCCACCAGTCCAGTGGGTGATGGTTAGGCCTAGTTCCTGCTCTTCCCCACCTTGTCTTTGGACAGATTGCCTCGGATGATGGCCTGCGACTGACAGTCTCTCAGCTCTTCTCAGCTCTCCTGAGGCTGCAGCTGTCAGCTCCCTGATCCTCAGCACTTGCCTGGACCAGTGCGGGTCTGCCACGCCCTGTTCAGCCATCCCTGTCCTGTTGTGTCGTGCAAGCCACGTCCGTCCACACCCCCACCACCCACCAGTGCTGGCTCTCCTCTCTTCTCCCCTCTGCTCCCAGCATGCCTCGTGGCCGGTGCCGTCAGCAGGGCCCTCGCATTCCCATCTGGGCAGCCGCCAATTATGCCAACGCACATCCATGGCAGCAGATGGACCAGGCGTCTCCTGGGGTGGCATACACCCCCCTTGTGGATCCCTGGATTGAGCGGCCCTGCTGTGGGGACACCGTGTGTGTGCGAACAACCATGGAGCAGAAGAGCACAGCTAGTGGCGCTTGTGGCGGTAAACCTGCAGAAAGGGGTCCCCTAGCTGGGCGCATGCCCAGCTCCCGACCCCACAGGGTGGACTTCTGCTGGGTGCCAGGCTCAGACCCAGGCACCTTTGATGGCTCCCCGTGGCTACTGGACCGCTTCTTGGCCCAACTGGGCGATTACATGTCCTTCCACTTTGAGCACTATCAGGACAACATCAGCCGTGTCTGCGAGATCCTCAGGCGCCTAACAGGCCGAGCCCGGGCCTGGGCAGCTCCCTACCTTGATGGGGATCTGCCCCTGCCTGACGATTACGAGCTCTTCTGCCAGGATCTCAAGGAAGTTGTTGAAGACCCAAACAGTTTTGCCGAGTACCATGCCGTGGTTCCCTGTCCCCTGCCCCTGGCCTCCAGCCAGCTGCCAGTGGCCCCTCAGCTGCCTGTGGTGAGGCAATACTTAGCTAGGTTCTTAGAGGGCCTGGCACTCGACATGGGTACTGCCCCCAGGTCTTTACCAGCCGCCATGGCCACCCCTACTGCGTCTGGGTCCAACTCTATATCCCCTGGGCCCAAGGAGCCCCCAGTCCTGCCCAGTTCTGCACGTAGCTCCAAGCCTGGTCCTGTGGAACCAGCCTCTTCCCAGCCAAAGGAGGCAGCCCCCACGCCTGTCCCTAGACTGTCGGAGTCAGCTAATCCTCCTGCCCAGAGACCAGACCCAGCTCATCCAGGAAGTCCAAAACCCCAGAAAACAGAGGAGAAGGTTTTGGAGACAGAGGGAGACCAGGAGGTGTCCTTAGGTACCCCACAGGAGGTGGTGGAGGCCCCGGAGACCCCAGGAGAGTCACCACTTTCTCCTGGGTTCTGAACACAGCCCAGATGGGAATAATGCTTCCCCTCATGATAAAGTGGCCTGTGTGTCTTGAGAGCCCCATAGTCCCCAGTCAGAGCAGAGTGGTGTCCCCAGATGACTTTAGACCCCATAGCTGGGCAAGATGCGCTTGTTTTGGACTCTGCACTGAGCAGAACCAGCTCCAACAACTCCAGCAGAACTTGACCTCCGCCCTGTGCCCTTTCCCTGCTGCTGGCTCTTGGCTGCATCCCTGCCCATCTCCTGGGAGTGCCGTCTCACCCAGGCCTGCTCCCACGAGGGGGTCGTTTTGTAGATCAGCTCTCAGCAGATACTTGCATCATCTTTGTCACCTCCACCCCCATAAAACACCCCCCTTGGTGTCTTCCACACTGGCTGGGACTGAACTGGGTCGGCCACGTCTGCCCTGTTGGGACCTTGTTCCTGTATGGGGTTTCTGTGTCTGTCCCCCTAGCCCCACCCTCTCTGCTCCCTGTGACTTCTGTCCCAGCTGGAATGTGAGGAAGGCTGCCTGGAGGAAGTGGCCACTTTGATTCTGCTGGATGAGTGGGATAGCATCTTGGCAGAGAATGATGTTTCCTGTGGGTTTACCAGCAGTTCTGGGCATCTGGGAGGTTTGGATGCAGGAAGGTGGGATGCAAGCCCCTTGCCAGGCTCAGCTGCAGGCATTCCCCCTTTGTGTGTTAACGCTCTAGCTCTAGTCATGCCTGGTGTTCTGAAGCAGGCTCCTCTTCCCTGCTGCTGCGCTGCCGTCCCCTGCTCACTCCGCACTCGCATGCATGGCGGATTCAGCACTTAAGCCCTGGTGTGTAAATGACTTGGATCTCCCTCCTGGCAGACGGTGACCCTCAGCACAGGGGCTCTATCTTAGTCAGCTCTGTGGCCTGGTACACAATTGGTGCTCATTAAACACGTGTTGGATTACTGGCTGAGCCTGTGGTGCAGTGGCTGCCTACCAGCGAGTCTTTGTTTCCTGTTCTGTCAGGAGCAGAGGCCTGGCCATGAGCCTTCCAGGTCAGCATTGCAGCTGTGGTTTCTAGCAGAGGCTTTGAGGGTCCAAGGGTCTGATCGAAGAAGCTGGGTGGGGCTGAGTAGGTGGGGGTGGGTGGCTCTGCAGGTGGAGAACTGATTTCTGAGAGCTGTAGGTGAAGTGAGGACCAGGCAGCAGTCCAGAGCTGTGAGGCCCCAGGTCCAGAGGATTGGAATGAAGAAAGACCTGTTCCACACAAGGAGGGGTTTTCTAGTGGAAGCTGAGCTTGGAAGCTCCTGGAGCCAAGTTTACCACAGGATGGGCAGGTACAGCCGCCCCCTGTGTGTAGTATGTGCCCACTCTGGTGCTTGGACAAGAAGTTCAAGTCCCTTTCAGGTTTACAATTGTGAAAACAACAAAACAACACCTTCCTGGAAAGTAGGAAGAAAAAGCAGAAATGTGAATTGGAAATACAGCCAACTATTTTAGGAAAAACTAATTAGCAAGCATCTGATTAAACTTATTCAGAAACTGGCCGGGCATGGTGTCTCACACCTGTAATCCCAGCATTTTGGGAGGCCGAGGTGGGTGGATCACCTGAGGTCAGGAGTTCAAGACCAGCCTGACCAACATGGAGAAACCCATCTCTACTAAAGATACAAAATTAGCCGAGTGTGGTGGTGCATGCCTGTAATCTCAGCTACTTGGGAGGCTGAGGCAGGAGAATCGCTTGAACCCAGGAGGCAGAGGTTGCGGTGAGCCAAGGTCATGCCGTTGCACTCCAGCCTGGGCAACAAGGGTGAAACTCTGTCTCAAAAAAAAAACCAAAAAACAAAAAAAACCTCATTTAGAAAAACAGAAATTGTTGGGATTATTTTATGGTAACTATCACTAAAAAGGGCTCTGGGTTCAGATGGTTTTATGTGTGAGTTATTTCAGGGCACAGATACCTTGTAGATAAAACAACTGGAAACCTTGGAAATAGGTGGGAAGCTATTTTTAGAAAGCGGGTATAGCCCTGGTAGCAAAGCACGTGAGCTGGCAGAAGAAACCCATGTTCAGTCTTGATTCTGGTCAGATGTGGGAAGTCCCTGGACGTCCTGGCTCAGCCCCCTGCTTCTGTGCCAGGTCACACAGCTGCCCTCTGTCCAATGGCTCAGGCCCCAGCCCCCCTTTTGTGGGTCGGGTCAGACTGCTCCCCGATGCCTGCCTCCAGTGCACTGTGGCCTGGCTCGCCTGTGGGTCTGGCAGTAGAACCTAGAGCTGCTCTCTAGGATGGATAGCCTAGTCACCCACCTGACCCTTACCCTGTCCCACAGGCTTCTGGACAGGCCACCTTCCCCATCTCCCTTTAGTGGACCTGAAGTGGATCCTCCAGCCTAGGATTGCTGCCTTCTCTTCTGAACCCTGTCCTATTGGGGCTTTGGGGCTTTTCTGCCCTTGGGACCCAGGCAGCTCCTGGGGCGGTGTGAGTTATGGTCTGCCATGTGTCTGAGGGCCAGTCATGTAGCATCCACCTAGGCAGGCTTGAGAGTCCATGGGAGAGTCCAGGTGACCTGGTTTTTAATTAAAACAGATCCTGTTTATTGTGGTTGGGCTCTCCCCAGAAAGGAAGGCAGGGCCTGGAAGTGGTGATGTCCAGGTTTCCTGCACAGGTAGGGTGGAGGCAACGATGGACTCTGGCATGGCCTTCCAGACAGGCAGTGCACAAACAGCCCCTTTCAGAGTGGCTTTGTTGCCAGCTGCTGCAGCACCTGCTTTCAGACAGATGATGACCAAGCTGCTGTCCTGCTCGGGGAAGGAGGCGTACCAAGGGCCAGGAGAGGAGGCACTCTCCCTGGGTGGTTTTTCTCTCCTGGCCCCCACACACTGGCAGACCCGAAGGCGGGGTGCGCAGGAGCCGCAGAGCCTGGCAAGGTTGGCTGGATGTGCTCAGGGACAGGCCATGGTGCTGGCTCTGCTTTCTAATCATGGTGTCTGTCCTTCACTTCCCTTGGAAATACCCAGAGATTTTATTTCCTGAAGATAGGACATGATGGGTCCTATGAGATGGTATTTAAAGTACCTGTCTCCAAGGAAAACTTTAAAATAGGAAGTACTACGGATAAGGTGCTATGGGATATTGGAATATTTTATAAAGCCACAATAGTTAAAGCACTTAGATGTTGTGGACAGATGAGCAGAGAATAGAGAACTTTGAAACAGGGCCAAATAAATACGGAAATTTAGTACCCTCGTTTCCAATTAACGAGGGTAAAATGGATTATTCAGTAAAAGCAGTTGGCCCTCTGGAAAATAGTAAAGCCATATATGTGCCTCTTTATGCCAGTAGATATTCCAGATTAAAGATTTCAATGTTAAAATTATGAAAGTACTAGAGAGAAATATGGGTGAATTTTTTTTTTTTTTTGCCTATGATTCCAGGATTTTAAAAGTTTTAGATGCCCAGAGTTGTGGAGGTATGGAGAAGTGGGCCTTCTCATACTATTGGTGGGAATATACAATATTATAATTTGACCACGTAACAATTCTAGGCACATACATGCTGTGACTACTTGCTAGGTGCGTGAAGGCTCTTGCCAGGGATGGTCATGGTTCAGTGCCACTATGTGGGGGTTTAGAGCAGGGACTGGAGGTTGGCCTTGCCTCCTCTCCTCCCCTCATGAGCTGAGGGTCCTTACCTGACCTTTTTGAGCTGTGATCACAGTTTTTCCTCATGGGGTGGTTAGAAGAGTTGAATGAGAATGGTGCCCATGCAGTGCCTTGGCTGGGGTCTGGGCCCTCTGACACCCACCTCATGGGTGTCACTGTTTTTTGAACAGCAGAACTGGAAAAGCCTGAAGATCCACCAATAAAGGAGCAAGGCAAATAAAGCTGTTACCCTGCAGGATCAGTCAGCATGAGCCAGATTGTGCCGCAGTAACAAAGAGCTCCAACGGCGCAGCAGCTACAGTTGGCACTGTTTATTTCTTGCTCGCACCTGTGGGCCACCATGGCTGGGGCCTCTCAGACCTGTGCTGACGAGAGCCTACCTGGACGTACACACTCACTGAGGCAGGGGAAAGGCCACAGCATGCCACAAGTAATGTGTGTCACCCCACTTCCATTTTCGTGCCCGAAGGAAGCCACAGAGCCACACCTGAGTTCCACAGGACGGCAGCAGCTGATCATCCTGTGGGCTGGGGTGCTCAGTGTGGAGAAGGACGAGCAGCCACCCAGCGTGGGGCTGGTTGGTGCTGCTGAGGATGGGAGGATGGGAGGGGCCTGCATCCATCCCAGGGCAACATACCTGTTTGTCTGCTGGGGCTGCCCAAGAAAGGACCGCAGGCTGGGGGGCTTAAACAACAGACATTTCCTCATGATTCTGGAGCTAGAAGCCTGAGATCAAGGTGTGGGCACGGTTGGTTTCTCCTGAGGCCTCGCTCCTTGGCCTGCAGATAGCCACCTTCTTGCCGTGTCCCTGTCTGTGTCTGTGTCCTAATCTCTCATAAGGTCACTAGTGTATTGGATCAGGGCCCACCCTCATGACCTCATTTAACCCTGAATTACCTCTTTAAAGACTATGTCTTCAAATATAAGTACTAGGGGTTAGGACTTGAACATAAAAATATTGAAGGGACATAGTTCTGCCCACAGCGGTGCCCACAATAGGCTTCTCTGGTTTCGTCTTTGCTGTTCCTGGCAGCGCTATCTTGGGCAGTCTTCCGCGGTCTCCACATGCCTGTGTGCAGAGTCCCCCAGGCCCTGGGTTCTGGGGCCCATACTGAGGAGTGCGGATGGCCAAGCCTTGGCTCTTGAGTAGGCAGTGCCCAGTTGTGCTGTATGGGATGCTGTTTTTCACTTAAGAAATCTTTCCCTACCTGGGGGTACAAAGGCATTATCCTGTATTCCCAGGTTGTAACTTTCTGCCTTTGACATTCAACCTTGAGTCCACCTGTAAGTGTAACTGTGGCAGAAGGGAGGGGTCTGCTGTCGTCCTTGATAGCCTGTGATGAGCAGAGCCCCTCTGCCGACCGCGATGCACATGTAATATGAGCAAGAAATAAATTTTTGATGTGTGAAGCCACTGAGTTTGGGGCTTGTGTTTTCCACAGCATAACCTATTATGTCCTGACCAACAGGGGATCCCATTTCACCTTTTTCCATAGGGCACCAGCCTGCCTCAGCATCAGCTGCTGGATGCAGCAACTCACAGCCTGGCCGCAGCCACCCATGAGCTGTGCCTAGCCTACCCGCCTGCTCTCTGGTCTGATCTGTCCCTTACTAGTTATTCTAGCTTTTAAGTCTTGATTATGTCATAGGGAAACCCTCCATGTCCCCATTCTTCAAGTTGTCTTGGCAAGTTTTAAAACACATTGGATCACAAATGCAGAGGCAGCGAGGATGGCGCCATGGCCCTTGCCCAGCTCCAGTAATGTTCACACTCTCCTGGTGCAGGCCTCGGGGGTGCCTTGTCGCTGGACAGCCTGGCCAAGCCTGCTCTCTAGGACGGCAGGGCCCGTTGCTCCCTTAGTTTTTCTTTGGGCTACATCATCTCTGTTACAGGGACACAGTGAGTGGGGGCTGGCCAGGGAAGAGCCCAGGCCTGTGGGGTGTTCTCATTGGCCCACTCCTTTCCTCCTGGCCTCAGGGACCACCCCCAGCACAGGGCTGGGGCCTGTGGGTGGTGGGTGCTCATGCACTTGCCACATTCTTCTGTGACCCCGTTGGTGGGGCTGCCAGCTGGGTGCACAGGACATCTGACTCCCCTGCCCCCTGCTGTGCCTGTGCTGCCCACCTCACCTCTGTGTCTGAGCACTGCAGGGGACTGGGGAGTGTTTGTGGGTTGTGGAGCCAGGGCTCTTTATTCACAGGCTGTGCATAGGGGGACCCCTCAGTGAGGGGTCCACCTGCAGCACCCACAGGGCAGAGCGAGTGGGAGGCTGGCCTCTGTCCGCATTCGCTTGTCTGTGGATGTGGGCAAGCACATTGCTGGTATGCGTGTGTAAGCATGTGCACAGCCGACTGCATGCAGCTGGGTGGTCGGGAGTTGATGAGACATACACCTGGCCACACCACCACCTGTGTGTGATAGGGGACCTCCCCTTTCCACCCAAGGTGGCCTCCACCACAGGAGGAGCCACACAGGCAAGTCCCTGTCAGAAAGTGTCAGCCCCAGCTTGCTTAGGGACCCCTCCTCCAGCTCCGACCAAGTTTCCAGGGCACATCCCCATCCCCTAGGCCAGGGGCACCAGCCCCAGGGGATTGGTCCCCATCCTGCACCCTCTGTGAGTGTTGTCTCTCTCCCTGATGGGATCGGTAGCTGGCCTACATGAACCAGGCCTCTGAGCAGAGGCTGAACTGGTGCACGGGAATGTCACGCTTCCTGTAAAGCAGCGAGCTTTTCCGTGTGTTCACCCGGGGCAAAAAGGCCGGTCCCCTCTGCTGGCTGGGTTCCTGCCTCTGCCCGTAAGTGCCTGGGGCAGGCTGGCTAACAATGCCCAAGTCAGGCTTCCTTCCTCTCATCTTGCCAGGCTCCTGGGACCCGCTCCTGGGGCGACGGACATCCCCAGCCACAGCGTGAGATGCCTGCTCACAGAGAGACCCCACATGCCCATGCTGCCTGCCTCTGCAGCCTGGTGGCTCCTCACGCTGGCATTTCCTCTTGGCTCAGCTGAGGCAGCCCGTGTCCCAGTGCAAAGGAGAAGTCTGACTTGCAGCTTCAGCGCCTGCCTGGCGCCCCTGCTGACTGTGGGGCCGGCCAGCAGGTCACTCCTCATGCTCCAGCCATGAGGCTTCCAGGCATCCCTAAGGAAGAAAACTAATCCATGTCCTTGTCTCCATGAGACCCACTCCCCCTGCCAGCATGGTGGTTGGTGGCCACAAGGACCCAAAGTGCTGACAGAGCACCCAGCAGGGACTGGCAGTGCCTCAGGGGAGAACAGGCTGCAGTGGGCTGTCTAGAGGAACTTGCTTGCCTCTGCTCGGGAAGGAATCATGCCACTTGGGCGTGTCCCCAGCACAAGTGACTGATCTCCGGGACCCTCCCTCACATGCAGCAGGGCCTGTCTGGAAGGGGGCAGCACAGACCTGGTGGGGTTCAGTGTGTAGGCACCGTGCTGGGCCCCACCTGGCTCACTGCAGGCCAGGAGCCCTGGGTGGGGCACTGTGGATCTCAGTCTCTGGAGAAGTGCTGGTGGCCAGCCCTGGGGTACCTGGGCCACTGCCCCAAGTGAGGTGAGGTCAGTGCCGGCCCCTGGCCTGAGGCTGTGAATCTTGCTGGGGGGCAGCCATCCCCTAGGGGAGCAGGGTGGAGGTGCTTTGCCAGAGCAGAAGGCCCCTGTGGCAGAGCAAGTGACCATTTCTCTAGGATGGAGAAGAGACTCAGACCCAGAAGGGAGATGGGTGGCTGTCCTTCGGGGCCTACAGGACTGCAGCACTCTCATCTCCACTATGGAAATTGTGTCTACGGCTGGAATCTGAGTTCTGCTTTGCAGATTTGCCAGCTTACCAGTGTTCTGGGCAGCCAGGGCTCAGGTTCCCCTCCCTGCACTGAGCTGGTTCAGGGCTTTGTGGGCCTCAGGCCAAGCGGTCAGTCAGGGCCACTCCCTGAGACGGATATGCCTGATGCAGGCCTGGAGGTGCTTTCTTCTCCAAGGGAAGGAGTTCTTGGGGGGCATACCTTATTCCCCACCACAGAGAGACTGACATTGGTCAGCCCTGGGAGGTGGGAAATGGCTGGGGTTGGGCTGTGCACTTGCTGCCCAGGGGGCGGTGCCTGGCTCCCCCTCGCCATCGGGCTGCTGGGCACCGGCCCTCCCTGCCTCCCTGCCTCCCCGGAATTCTTCCTGGGATCTGCATCTTTGAAGCCGCTGCCTCCCTGCCCGCCTGGGCGCTTCCAAAGGCGGATACTGACAGAGGATTCAATGAATCGAAGGTCGCCAGTCAGGGCGTTGACAGATGCCCAGCCGTGATACTATTTCTGATTTAATAACCGAATGGGAGGCTGGCCCTCTGTAATAATTAGGGCTAATTACTGAGGAGGTGTTGACAGACGGGCTGAGAGGAAACAAACTACCTTTATCCCGTGGCTTAGAGTCAGATTACCAGCCCGGTGCTATCTGCCCCTCAGAAAGTAGACGCTTCAATCACTCAGCGAGGCTTCAAAGGGGAACAGGGCCTGACAATGCACGGGATTTGGAAAGGAGCTATGAAGTGCGCCTTTGACTCCGAATCGCCAAACGGAGCCCCATTCCAGAAATGGTTTCTTTGTGAAGTTTGAGTTAGTGCTGGCAGACCTGTTTCCCGCGCTCAGGACAGGGAGCTGGCTGCAGTGGGAGTGGGCAGGTGGGGGCCATGGCCAGGGCTGTGGCTGGTGTGTGGCTAGCTTGAGCTGCTCAGGTTCTTCCCAGGCCAGGTGACACTAGCAGAGTCCTGGTATCTCCGGTAGCTGGCCCTGGTAGCCGTGGGTCCAAACAGGGAGGTCCAGCATGTTTTCGTTGGCCCAGGGAGGGTTTCTGGTCCTTTGTGGTCGTGAGTGGCAGGTAACAGGATAGGGACCTCACCATCTGAGCAGGCTCATCCCTTCTCGTTTGCAGCTAGAATGCAGCTTTTCTGCATCCCTCCCTGGCAGGTCTGGCCTCCCTTGAAGGGGGATGTGTCCTTGGCATTATTTATGGCAGGACCACCTCTTGAGGGCCTGGGCATCACTCACCAGGCTGCTCCCACCCCCATCCTGGGCCGAGAGCCAAGGCCATGGAAGCAATCCTGGCCCCCGAGGCCTTGGTGGGCAGACAACATCAGTGACTGAGAAGGGTTGTTGGGAGCTAGTCTCTGATTGCCCCCACTGACTCCCTGCTGATCTCCCTGCATTTCAGAGATGGGGAAGGGTGTGCCTAGACCTCAGTTTCCTGGTTTGAAGCAGCAGCACTGAGACGTGTGCCAGTGAACTGACCCGGACAGCCCAGGGCTCTGTGTCTGATGCAGCTTCTTGGAGTGGTGTGTGTGAGGCTTTTTGGGAGATCAAGGTCGCCAGCTGAGGCTGCAATGCAGGGGACAGTTCTGAGATTCTGGGCCTTACTGCTGTCTGTCCTCACCAGGAAGGCAGGGGATGACACTGAGGTCTCTGCTCAGGACAGGCCTGTCCAGGGAGCGCCTTTCTGGTTCCAGGTGTAGCCTGGGAGGTGCCCGATGAGCAGGAGGTGGGAGGGAGCCCATTCACCAGCCACCTGTGTGCCTGCCTCAGGCCTCATGGCCTTGGCTTCCTGTTCTTGCTGGCCTGGAGGACCAGCCAATTCAACGTCCTCCTGCTAGAATGGCTGTGCTACTTCATAGAGAAATTAGGTGGGCTGGGCTGGTGAAGGGCAACAGTGGTTAGGTCAGTGCTCTTTCTGTCCCCAGCTGGCTGGGGACACCTTCTGGAAGTAACAATGGTCGTAAAAGTCATCAGCTCATTTGCTTAACCGAATAACTACTAGCTTGTACCAAGGGGCACTGTTGATGAATTTATATTAGGGCAAAAATAAGATAGTAAATTATTTGGAATGGGAAAAGCATGTAAAAGTTGGCATTAAGTCTGTTTTGTTTGTTTATTTTAGAGGCAGGTCTCTTTAGCCTAGGCTGGAGTGCAGTAGTATGATCATAGCTCACTGCAGCCTTAACCTCCTGGGCTCAAGCGATCCTCCTGCTTCAGCCACCAAAATAGCTGGGACTATCGGCGGGCACCACCATAACTGGCCAATTAAAAAAACATTTTTTTTTTTTGTAGAGATGGGGGTCTTGCTATGTTGCCTAGGCTCATTAAGTCTGTTTAAGTCACCTTGAGTAGAGATAGAAATTGACTCCAAAGCCAGAAACAGGAATTGAGGTTTCATAATACATTAGTGTAAATTAAATACCATTAACTGTAACACAAGAAAAAATAGCACAAGAATCTTGTACAATATATTTTATTTGAAACATAACCTGCGAGACTGTGGCCAAGAGCAGCGGTTGAGTGTGAACCTTGTGCACGGAGGCATTTCTGAGCCCTTTTTCCTGTCAGCATCTTGCTCTGCACATGACTAATAAACTAGGATGGATGCATTGTTAGTGACCGAAGTCCAGGCTTCATCCAGGGTTCCTGAATTTGCCCTAATGTCCTTTTCTGTTGCAGAATCCCATCCAGAACCCCACACTGCGTTTGCTCTCCTGTCTCCCTAGGCTCCTCTGGCCAGGACAACTTCTTAGACTTTCTTTATTGTTGATAACCTTAAGTTTTGAGGAGCACTGCTCAGGCTCCTGTAAAATGTTCCTCCACCGGGATTTGTTGCGTTCTTCTCGCGATTAGACTGAGCTTATGGGTTTTGGGAAGAAAAGCACAAAGGTTGAGTGCCATTCCTGGATGGATTTTCTTTTTCTTTCTTTCTTTCTTTTTTTTTTTTTTGAGATGGAGTTTCACTTTTTCGCCCAGGCTGGAGTGCAATGGCACGATCTCGGCTCACTGCAATCTCTGCCTGTCAGGTTCAAGCGATTCTGCTGCCTCAGCCTCCCCAGTAGCTGGGATTACAGGCACGTGCCACCATGCCTGGCTAATTTTTGTATTTTTAGTAGAGACGGCGTTTCACCATGTTGGTCAGGCTGGCCTCGAACTCCTGACCTCAAGTGATCCACCCGCCTCGACCTCCCAAAGTGCTGGGATTACAGGTGTGAGCCACGCACCTGGCCCATTCCTGGATTTTCTATCATGTCAGGGGTACGTGTGGTCAGCATGACCTAGCCCTGCTGGTGCTGAGGGTCATCACCTGGCGGAGGCAGTGTCTTTCAGGTGTTTCCGCTGTAAAGTGGCTCTTTTTCTCTCCTTTCCATACTCTCCTCTTAGGAAGGGAGTCACTGCATAACCCACACTTAAACGATTGGGAGTTATCTACTCCTCCTTGATAGTAGAGTGTCTGCATAAAGTGGAATTCTTCTGTTTGGGAGATTTGTTTATTTAGTCATTTCTTTACCTCAGTGTGAACTCATGGGCATTTTATTATGACACTAGCTCCCCGCTCATCTACAGTTTTGCTGAGGTTTCAGTTACCCATGGTCAATTGCGGTCTGAAAATAGGTGAGTACAGCACAACAGGATATTGTAAGAGAGATACCACATTCACATAACTTTTATCATAGTATACTTTTTTTTTTTTTTTTTTTTTGAGGCAAGGTCTCACTGTGTTGCCTAGGCTGGAGTGCAGTGGTGTGAACATAGCTCACTGCAGTCTCAAACTCCACGGGCTCAAGTGATCCTGCCACCTCAACCTCCTGAGTAGCTGGGACTACAGACATGCGCCAACACACCTGGCTCGTTATTGTTTTTATTATTATTATTGAGGTGGAGTCTCTGTTGCCCAGGCTGGAGTGCAGTGGTACGATCTTGGCTCACTGCAACCTCCACCTCCCAGGTTCAGGTGATTCTCCTGTCTCAGCCTCCTGAGCAGGAGGGATTACAGGCGCCTGCCACCACGCCTGGGCTAATTTTTGTATTTTTAGTAGAGACGGGGTTTCACCATGTTGGCCAGGCTGGTCTTGAACTCCTGACCTCAGGTGATCCGCTTGCCTCGGCCTCCCAAAGTGCTGGGATTATAGGTGTGAGCCAGTGCGCCCTGCCCCAGCTAATTATTTTTTGTAGAGACAGGGTCTCCCTGTGTTGCCCAGGCTGGTCTTGAACTCCTGGGCTCAGGTGATCCTCCTGCCTTGGCCTCCCAAAGTACTGGGATTAGAGGCATGAACCACTGTGCCTGTCTCTAATTTTTAAATTAAACTTTCCCATAGGTATATATGTACGCTATAGGGAAAAACATAGTGTATATAGGGTTCAGAACTATTCATGGTTTTAGGCATCCACTGGGGGTCTTGAAAAGTATCCCTAGATACTTTCATCATCATAATTCATCATCCCCCCTAGATAAGGTGGAACTACCGTATTATTGTTATTATCTTTATTATTGTGTGCGCTTACAGTGAGTCCTAACCCATGTCTATGTCAACACCACCCCAATCAGGACACAGGAAACTGCTCATTCTCTCAAAACCCTGCCTTTTGCTGCCCTTTGGCAGTGATCCCCTCCCCCTCCTTCTGACCCATGACAGTCACTGATCTGTCCCCTGTACCTATACTTTTGCCTGTTCCAGGATGCCGTATAAATAGTATGTAGCCTTTTACTCAGTTCTTTGGAGATTCACCCATGTTGTTGCATTTATCAATAGTTTGTTCCTTTCTGTTGCAGAATAGTATTCCATTCATCCATAGATGGTCATTTGGGTTATTTTCTGTTTTAGGAGATTATATTTTTCACACTTCTGTTTTGGGTGGTTAGTTATAACTACTATAAACATTCATGTACAGGTTTTTGTTTGCATATAAGTTTTCACTTCTCTAGAATACATATCTAGGAGTAGAATTGTTGGGCAACATGTTAATGCATATTTAATTTTATAAGAAACTGGGCTGGGTGCAGTGGCTCACGCCTGTAATCCCAGCACTTTGGGAGGCCAAGGCAGGTGGATCATGAGGTCAGGAGATCAAGACCATCCTGGCCAACATGGTGAAACCCTGTCTCTACAAAAATTAGCTGGGCATGGTGGCGGGTGCCTATAATCCAGCTACCCGGGAAGCTGAGGCAGAAGAATCGCTTGAACCTGGGAGGCGGAGGTTGCAGTGAGCTGAGATTGCACCACTGCACTCCAGCCTGGCAACAGAGCGAGACTCTGTCTCAAAAAAAAAAAAATAATAATAATAAATAATAAATAAATAGATAAATAAATAAGAAACTGCCATACTGTTTTCCAGAGTGTGTGCACCATTTTGCATTTCACCAACATGGTTCCAGTTGCTCCACAGTATTGTCAGCACTTGGTTTTGTTGGTTTTGTCAGTTTTTTTCTGAATTTTAGCCACTCTAATAGGTATGTAGTGGTATTTCATTATGGGTGTAAGTTGCATTTCCCTAATGGCTATGATGTTGAGTTGCCTTTTGTGCTTATTTGCACATCTTTTTAGGTGGAGTGTTTGGCCAAATCTTTTATGCCTTTTTAATTGGATTGTTTAGTTGCTCTTGCATTTCCTTTAATGAGCACAAAAATAGATTGTGCAATTAAATTGCATATGCAATAAACTGCACATATTTCAAGTGGACAGTTTGACAAGTGCAGCGTCTGTGACGCCATCCCCACACTCAAGACAACCAACATACCCACTGTGCCTAAAGTATCTTCCTGCCTCTCTGCATGCCCCTCCCTTCCTCCTCCCCGCACCTCTCTTCTCCAGGTTCCCTCTAATCTGCTTTCTGTCACTATAGGTCAGTTTGTATCTCCTAGAATTTTGCATAAATAGAATCACAGAATTTACTCTCTTTTTCTGGCTTCTTTCACCTGACATGATTATTTTGAGATTTATTCAGATTAAAGCATGTATTGGTACTTCCTACTTTGTCTTTGTCAAGGATGGATATATCCAGGTGTGGATATAGCTCTGTTTGTTCTGCTGTTGATGGGCATTTGGGTTGTCTCCAGTATGGGACTGGTTTTTAAAGAAATAGCCAAACTTTGTTCCCAAGGGGTTGTACCATTTTATAATCCCATCAGCAGCATATGAGAGTTTCAATTACTTCATAAGCTTTCCAGCAACTGGAATGGTCAGTCTTTTCTGTTTTAGCCATTCTGATAAGTATATAATGGCATTTTATTGTGGTTTTAATTTACATTTTCCTAGCGACTAGAGATGTTGAGTATGTTTTCATGTCCTTATTTGCCATTTGCATATCTTCTTTGGTGAAGTGTTTGTTCAAATCTATTGCCCATTCTTAGTTGTTTTATTTTGTGAGTGTGTGTTTTCCTTGTGGATTTTGAAAATTATATATTTGGTATATAAATTATCTGCCATATACATGATTTGAAAATATTTTTCCCCATCTGTATAGATTGTCTTTTCATTTTCTTAATAATCTCTTTTCAGGCCGGGCGTGGTGGCTCACGCCTGTAATCCCAGCACTTTGGGAGGCCGAGGCGGGTGGATCACAAGGTCAGGAGATCGAGACCATCCTGGCTAACACAGTGAAACCCCGTCTCTACTAAAAATACAAAAAATTAGCCGGGTGTGGTGGTGGGCGCCTGTAGTCCCAGCTCCTCTGCACTGAGGAGAGGCTGAGGTGGGGGAATGGTGTGAACCCAGGAGGCAGAGCTTGCAGTGAGCTGAGATCGTGCCACTGCACTCCAGTCTGGGCAACAGAGCGAGACTCCATCTCAAAAAAAAAAAATCTCTTTTCAAGAGCAAAGGTTTCTAATTTTGTGGAAAGTGAATTTGTGTTTTTTTATCTTATGGATTATGCTTTCTGAGGGTTTTTTTAAAAATCATGAATGGATGTTGAATTTTGCCCAGTGCCTTTTCTATATTAACTGATATGATCCTGTGTTTTTCTTTAGTGTTAATATGAGAGTTTACATTGAATGATTTTTGAATATTGAATCAGCTTTGCATTCCTGAGATAAATGCCAGTTGGCTCCAGTGTATTCTTTTTCTACGCTGTTGGATTAGATTTGCTGTTTTTTCCTCCCCAACTTGAGACTCAAGCAGCAAGCTATTATTTTGTTTGAGGATTTGTATGTCTATATTCATGAAATATATTTGTTTGTGGTTTTCTTCTCTTTCTACTAACTTTGTCTGGTTTTGGTATTGGGGTAGTGCTAGCCTCATCAAATTAGTTGGGCAATGTTCTCTCTTTTTCTGTTTTCTGGGAAAATAATTTGTAGAATAGTGTTATTTCTTCTTTAAATGTTTGGTAGAATTTGCCAGTAAAGTCTTGTGGGCTGGAATTTTGATTTTTTTTTCTCCAAGGATTTAAACTAAAAATGTGATTCCTTTAATTGATATAGGACTATTCAGGTCTTCTCTTTCTTCACCTAGTCTGTGTCTTTCAACTTTCATTTCAGCTAGGTTTATTTAGCTTGAATTTATTTGAGTTGTTCATAGTATCTCCTTCTTATCCTTTTAATGTTTCTGGTGTCTGTAGTGATAACCCTTCTTTAATTATTATAACTTGTCTCTTTTCTCTTTTTATTGTTGTCAGTTCAGCTAGAGATTTATCAATTTTATTGATCTTTTTTAAGAACTGACCTCTTGCTTTATTTTCTCATTTGTTTTACTATTCTTTAAAAATATTTATTTCTGCTCTAATCTTATTTCCTTCCTTGTGCTTGCTTTGGGCTTATTTTGTTCCTCTTTTTCTGTTATCTTAAGGCATAAACCAGGTCATTGATTTGGAGACCTTTCTTCTTGTCGATGTAAGTATTTAATGCTGTAAATTTCCCTCTAAGTGCTGTTTTAGCTGCATCCTACAAGTTTTGATATGTTGTGTTTTCATTTGTGTTTAGTTTAGATATTTTCTAATTTCCCTTGGGACTTCCTCTTGAACCCATTGATTATATAAAACAGTGTTGTTTAATTTCCAGATATTTGGAGATTTTCATTATCTTGCTGTTATTGATTTCCAATTTAATTCCGTATGATCAGAGAGCATACTTTATATACTTTGTTTTTCTACTTTTTTTTTTTCGAGACAGAGTCTCGCTCTGTCGCCCAGGCTGGAGTGCAGTGGCGCGATCTTGACTCACTGCAACCTCCGCCAGCCAGGTTCAAGCAATTCTTCTGCCTCAGCCTCCCAGGTAGCTGGGACTACAGGCATGGGCCACTATGTCTGGCTAGTTTTTTGTATTTTTAGGTGGGGTTTCACCATGCTGGCTAGGCTGGTCTTGAACTCCTGACCTCGTGATCTGCCTGCCTCGACCTCCCAAAGTGCTGGGATTACAGGCGTGAGGTTTTTTTTTTTTACATTTTTAAGGTTTCTTTTATGACCCAGGATATGGCCTTTCTTGATGAGTGCTCCATGTGCCTTTGAGAAGAATGTGTTTTTTCTACTGAGTGGCATGTTCTATAAATGTCAACTAGGTCAAGTAAGTAGATAGTATTAGTCAGGTCTTCTGTATGACTTTCTGGCCACTTGTTGTCAGTTACTAAGGAGGAGTTTAAGTCTCCACCTATAATTATGTAGTTATCTATTTCTACTTTCAGTTCCATCAGTTTTTTCTTCATGCATTTTGAAGTTCTCTTATTAGCTCAGTATTTACAACTTTTGTGTCTTCTTTATGAATTGATGCCATTTATCATTGTATCTTCTTCTTGTCTGTGATAATATTCCTCACTCTGAGGTCTACTTTGCCTGATATTAATATATCCACTCCAATTTATTATTTGTATAGCATACCTTTTTCACCTTTTTATTTTTTAATCTATGTTTTTATATTCAAAGTGGATTTCTTTTAGGTAGCTTATAGTTGAGTCTTTTAAAAACCATATAGCTTATAGTTGGGTCTTATAATTAGCATGTTGGGAGCATTTATGTTTATTGTAATGATTGGTATGGTTATATTTAGGTCTACTATTTTGTTGTTTTCTCTTTTTCTTCTCTTCTTTTTTTTTCTTCTATCCCCTTTTTCCTGTCTTCTGTTGAATTATTTAGGTATTTTAAAACATTGTTTTGATTTTTTGTTGGAACTTTGGCAGTATCTCTTTGTGTTACATTTTTAATGGTTGCTGCAGGGATGACAGTGTACATACTTAATTAACCCTTCACAGTCTTCTTAGAGTTAATATTTTTCCATTTCAAATAAAATATAGAAGCCTTACAACCACATAGCTCCCTTACCCTCCTCCATTATATTATAACTGCCATATTGAAAACCTCAACAGATAATATAATTTTAACAATCATACATGTTTACTGAAGTGAGAAAATTGTCTTTAATATTTACCCACATTTTACCATTGCTCCTCCTACCTTCTTGAAGTTCCACATTTCTTTCTGGTGTCATGTCTTTTGAACCTGAAGAACTTTAGCATTTCTTTTAGTGCAGATCTGTAGGCAAGAAATTCTCATTTGCCCTCATCTGGGAATCTTTAGTTTGCCTTCATTCCCAAAGAATATTTTGCTGGATATAGAGTTGTTTTGTTTCAGTTCTTTAACAAAGATGTTCCACCCTTCTGGCCTCCATGGTTTCATTATTATTTTTCAGCAGTTTATGATGTTTCAATATGGTTTTCTTTGAATTTATCCTATGGTTCGTTTATGGTTCATCATGTTCTTAAACATATGTGCTTTTGTCTTTCTCTAAGTCTGTGAAGTTTCAGGCATTATTTATTCAATTAATTTTTTGGTCCAAATCTGTTTCTCTCTTCTACTTCTCAGACTCCACTGCCCTTAATGTTAGACCTTTTACTATTATTTCACAAGTCCCTGCTATGCTAACCACTTATTTCAATCTTTTTTCTTTCTGATCTTATATTGAATAATTTCACTCACTCAATCTTTTATTTTTATATTTATATTTTTATTATTATTATTATTATTTTCTTTGAGAGGGAGTCTCACTTTGTCGCCCAGGCTGGAGTGCCGTGGTATGATATTGGCTCACAGCAACCTCCGCCCCCCAGTTTCAAGCAATTCTCCTGCCTCAGCCTCCCGAGTAACTGGGATTACAGGCGCCCGCCACCCTGCCTGGCTAATTTTTGTATTTTTTTAGTAGAGGCAGGGTTTCACCATGTTGGCCAGGCTGGTCTTGAACTTCTGACCTCAAGTGATCCACCTGCCTCAGCCTCCCAAAGTGTTGGGATTACAGGTGTGAACCACCGCATCCGGCCTATTTTATTTTACTTTAGAGACAGGGTCTTGCTCTGTTGCCTAGGCTGGAGTACGGTGGCACGATCATAGCTCACTGCAGCCTTGAACCCCTCAAGCCATCCTCCCGTCTTGGCCTCCCAAAGTGCAGAGATTACAGATGTGGGCCACCACGCCTGGCCCACTTTATGTCACTCTGTCATTTCCTATTCCATTATTGATTTTTTTTCAGATATTATTCAGTTCTGAAATTCGTATTTGTTTGCTTTTTTAAAAAAAAATTTCTATTTCTCTGCTGAGAGGTCCTTTCCCTCCATTCAGTTCAAGGATGTTTATTTTTTGCCTCATGCAGCATAATCATAAAGCTGCTTTAAAATTTTTACCAGATATTTCCAACATCTGAATCTTCTCAAGGTTGGCATCTGTAAATTGCCTTTTCTCTTGAGGGTTGGTCTCATTTTCTGGGTTCTTTGTATGCTGAATAATTTTGGATGATATCCTAGACATATCCTGGGTTGAATAGTATGTGAGGTCCTCCAGAGAGAGCTGAGTTTGGTGCTAGCAGGCGGTCAACGCAGTTAGATTTGCACAAGCTCCATCTCGCCCTCCGTGGGCTGTGGTTTTAATCTCATTTTTATTTTCAGAGCTTTTGACATGCTGCTTTGGTTCTGTCTCGCACATCAGCCACCCAGGGCTCAGCCTGAGACTTGAGTGGTGGTTTACTTCCTTTCTTACAGCTGGTGCTGCTTTGGGTCTGCCCTGTGTATACACAGCTCAGGGGTGAGCTTGAGGCTTCTGTGTATTTATTTGCAGAATTGGGGAACTTTTTTTAGCTGTCCCCACTCTGTAGTTTCCCCCCTTGCCATCTTGCAGGGTTCCCTTTCCTTGGTTCCCCTGACCAGAAAGACAAGCTTCTCTCTGAGTCACTTTCCCCTGGGCTGTGTGTGCAGGGCCATCCCTGAGGCAGCACCGTGAGAGAGGGGGACAGTAAACCTTCAGGGTTTCCCCTCACATTCTTGGGGCCATAGCGCACCTTTTTCTCTGTATCTCTATCTAGAAATTTGGAGTTTTATCCAAGTTTTAGCCACTGCTGCCTGGTAGCTCTACAACCAGGGCCAACAGCAGGGCAGCACCCCAAAACACACATACGAATAACCTAGGAAACGTGTCTCTGTGTAGGTCACTGTCCTAAGCTTTGCTTTCCTCCAAAATCCGGCTGGCTGCTGTTGCCCACTTTTCTGTTTTCAGAGAATTGTTTTTTGGGTTTTTTTTGGGGGGTGGGATAGAATCTTGCTCTGTTGCCCAGAGAGGAGTGCAGTGGCACAATCATAGCTTGCTGCAGCCTTGAACTCCTGGGCTTAAGTGATCCTCCCACCTCAGCCTCCCAAGTAGCCAGGACTGTAAGCACACGCTATCAGCCCAGCTAATATTTTTTATTTTTTGTAGAGACAAGGTCTGACTATGTTGCCCAGGCTGGTCTTGAACTCCTGGCCTCAAGTGATCCTCCCACCTCAGCCTCCCAAAGTGCTAGGATTACTGATGTTAGCCACTGTGCCCAGCCTTAGGTAGTTGCTTTTATATTTTGTCCAGAGTTTTGAGTTGCAGTCAGCCTGAGAGAGAGGCTGTAATGAGCTTACTTCATCCTGCCAGAACAAGAAGCTTTTCTGTAGTTTTAATTTACATTTCTCTATGAGTAAGCTTTAGGTTGAACATCTTTTCATGTGTTTAATGGCCATTTTCGTAGCTTTTTCTGAATTGTCTATTCATCTCTTTTTCTCATTTTTCTATTGAGTTTTTAGCCTTTCCTTAATTTTGAAAAGTTTATATTTTAAAGATATTAATTTTTAAATTTCTTTTGACATGCAAAAGCTAAAATTTTTCTCTTTCTTTTTCTTTCTTTTCTTTTCTTTCTTTTTTTTTTTTTTTTTTGGAGGCAGATTCTCACTCTGTCGCCCAGGCTGGAGTGCAATGGCGTGATCTTGGCTCACTGCAAGCTCCGCCTCCTGGGTTCACGCCATTCTCCTGCCTCAGCCTCCCAAGTAGCTGGGACTACAGACACCTGCCACCACACCCAGCTAATTTTTTGTATTTTTAGTGGAGATAGGGTTTCACCGTGTTACCCAGGATGGTCTCAATCTCCTGACCTCATGATCCACCCACCTCAGCCTCCCAAAGTGCTGGGATTACAGGCATGAAAAATTTTTATTTTTCTATAGTCAGAATTATCCATTTTATTTTATTGTTTTTTTTGTTTGTTTGTTTTTGTTTTTTTTTTTTTTTAGATAGAGTCTTACTCTCTCACCCAGACTGGAGTGCAGTGGCATGATTTGAGCTCACTGCAACTTTCGCCTCCTGGGTTCAAGCAGTTCTCCTGCCTCAGCCTCCCGAGTAGCTGTACAAAGATTACAGGCGCGTGCCACCACGCCCAGCTAATTTTGTATTTTTAGTAGAGATGGGGTTTTACCATGTTGGCCAGGCTGGTCTTGAACTCTTGACCTCAAGTCTCGGCCTCCCAAAGTGCTGGGATTACAGGCATTGTATCTAAATTTTGAGTCATAACAAACCTTTTCCACAACCAAGTTAATAATGCAGTTCTTCCATGTTTTCTTCTAGTGCTTGGTTTATTTTTTACATATGGATCCCAGATCCACTTGGAGTTTATGCTCGTGTATTTCACTGTAAGATACAGATCTGATTTTATGTGGTTAACCATTTTTGTTCCAGTTATGTGAGATACCACCTCTTTTATGTGTTAAACTTCCACACGTACTTGGGTTTATTTCTAGGCTTTCTATTTCACTGATCCGTCTGTCTATACAGGAGTACTATACTTTTAATCCTAAAGACATGAGTACATGTTAGTATCTGATAGGGCTAGCTCCTTTGCAGCTAATTTTTCCCCATGTTTTTCTGTGCGTGCTACATTTTTGTTTATCCAAGTGAGTGTTAATATCAACTTCTCTAACTCCATAAAGAAGCTTGCTGGTGTTTCCACTGGGGTTGTGTTAAATTTATAAATTAACTTGGGGAGAAGAGACATCTTTATGTTAATGTTGAATTGTCTTAACCAAGAACAAAGGATCCTTTTTCCTTTGTCCAAATCTACTTTTGTGTCTTCCAGGAGAATTTTAACATTTTCTTCATGTAGGCTTTTCATATTTATTTATTAAAGTTATTCTTAAGTATTTTATCTGCTTTGGTATAAATGGAAGTTTCTCTAACTGGTTATTATTTTTGTACAAGTAATATTGTGCTCTTTATTGTTATTGTAGACAAATAACATAGAGACTATTGAATTCTCTATGTTAATTTTACATCCTGCTACCAGTTGAAGTTTTTTTTTATTATTTGAATCTGTTTTATCATTGATTTTCTAGGGCTTTCCATGTATACCATCATATAATCTGGAATATGGTTTTGTTTTCTTTTTCTAGAGATGGGGTCTTGCTGTGTTGCCCAGGCTGGAGTGCAATGGCTGTTCACAGGTGTGATCATAGTACACTGTAGCCTCAAACTCCTGAGCTCAAGCAATCCTCCTGCCTCAGCCTCCCGAGTAGCTGGGACTATGGGCATCTACCACTATACTCAACAGGAAGATAGTTTAATGCCTTCTTTTCCAATTATAAACCTCTACTTAATTTTTCTTGACTAATTGCTTTGGCTTATACTGCCACTACAATGTCAAATGGTAGTAGTGATAGCGGGCATTCTGATCTTAGTGGGAATGTCCCCAATATTTCTTCATAAAATAATATGTTGGATTTAGGACCAAGGGGGATGTATATATATATATTTAAATAATCTCTAAGAAATGCATCAATGTCTGTTTGTTTATGTATTTTAATAAAAAATGGGCATTGAATATTGTCAGGCTTTTTCAGCATCTGTGGAGATAATTACATGCTTTTTCTCATTATATCTATTAATACAGTAGATGGCATTCATAAATTCCCTATTTGAACCAACCTTGCATTTCTAGGATAAATTCCACTTGGTCATTGTATATTAATGTGATATTGGATCTTGTTTACTAATATTTTACTTACTATTTTTGTGTGATAGTCATAACTGGTATTGGTCTATATTTCTGATCAGAGCTTTAAATATATCTCATAAACTGGTATGTAGTATTTTTCATTTGAAAAAAATTTTTGTGGTTTCAGTTATCCCATTTCACCTAAAAGTTGTTTTTAAATTTCTATTTGATAAGACCTTTTTGTTTTTTATTTTATTAACTTCTAATTTAATTGCACTGTGGTCATAGAATTTTATTTATAAATATTTCTTCTTTATGAAACTTACTGATATTTCTTTGTGACCCAATATACAGTCAATTTTTACACATGTCCCATGTACCCTTGAGAAGAAGATGTAGGCTCTGTTATGAGAGTGTAAAGTTCCATTATAGATCTGTAGTATCTACCTTGTTGGTTGTATTCTTTGGATCTTCTATCTGCCTACTTATTGTCCACGTGTCCTGACTTGTACTAAGTGTAATATGTTATGGCCGGGCACGGTGGCTCATGCCTGTAATCCCAGCACTTTGGTAGGCCAAGATGGGCAGATCACCTGAGGTCAGGAGTTCAGACCAGCTTGGCCAACGGGGTGAAACCCCATCTCTACTAAAAATACAAAAATTAGCCGGGCGTTGTGGCGTGTGCCTGTAGTCCCAGCTACTTGGGAGGCTGAGGCACAAGAACTGCTTGAACCCAGGAGGCAGTGGTTGCAGTGAGCCTAGACCACATCACTGCACTCCAGCCTGGGTGACAGAGCAAGACTCTGTCTCAAAAGAAAAAAATAAAAAAAAGAGTAGTATGTCATATTCTCCAATCATTAGTAGGCTTCTTTCTGTGACTCTGCATCTCCTGTCATTTCTGCTCTATAGAGGTGGTATCTCTGTTATATAGTGCATAGATGTTAAAAACTGTTACGTATATTAATTATATATTATATATAGATATTAAAAATTGTTATATATATAGTTTTTTTTTGAGATAGGGTCTCACTCTGTCACCCAGGCTTTAATGCAGTGGTGTGATCACAGCTCACTGCAGCCTCGAACTCCTGGGCTCAGGCAGTTCTCCTTCTTCAGCATCCCAAATAGCTGGGACTACACTACTGTGCCCAGCTAACTTTTATTTGTTTTGAGAGATGGAATCTGACTATGTTGCTCAGGCTGGTCTCAAACTCCTGGCCTCAAGTAATCCTCCCACCTCAGCCTCCCAAAGTGTTGGGACTACAGGTGTGAGCCCACCACACCTGGCCATAAACTGTTACATTTTGTAAACTGCAATGAAGAATTAAAAACTATCTGTCTTTGTCAAGTCTAATGCTTTTTGGCTGGAATTCAACTTTGTCTGCTATTAGTATTTCAACCCCTACTTTCTTATTGTTTCTGTTTGCCCCATATACCTTTTTGCCCATCTCTAATTTTAGCCTTTTGGAATTACTTTGTGTTATACTCTTTTTCTTATTGAGTGACATATTCTGAGTCAAGGAGTAAATTCTGAGATTGAATCCTTTAACAGATACGTGTTGTGAGCATTTTATTTCTGTCTGTGACTTCAGTTTTGACTCCCTTAATGTCTCTTGATGAGAATTATGACTTTGAGCTTCATCCATCTAAGACTGGAGTTGATTCATTTTCAGTTCTGTGGGGTATTCTATCATACGAATTTACCCAATGTGTTCCTTTCTGCAGTTGCTAGCCATTTGGGTTGTTTTTGGTTTTTGTTATTATACCCAATACTACTAGGAACATTCTTGTGTGAGTTTCTTTGTACACACTTGTGAGAATTTCTTCAGGGTGTTTATCTAAGAGTGGGGTTGCTGAGTCACACGGTGTGCAAGATGGAGCCAGATTGTTTTCCAAAGTGGTCGTTTCCGTGTGTGCTCCTTCTAGCATGGTAGAAGGTTCCAGTTGTCCTCTGTCTTCATCAACATTTGACAGACTGTTTAATTTTTTGCTAATCTGCTGAGAGTGTAATTATATCACATTGTAGTTTTGACAGGCATTCCCAGGATTATTAATTAGGTTAAACATCTTTGCATATATTTATTGGACATTTACGTTGCTTGTGAAATATCTGTCCAAGCCTTTTGCTTATTTTTCTTTTGGTGTTTGCTTTTGTATTCTGTTGACCTCTGTGTTCTTTAGATATTCTGGATACGAGTCCAGTGTGGACTTGTCTTTCTCCACCCCTCTGGCATGCTTTTATGGTTTTAAATCTACAGAAAAGCTGCAAGTGTAGTAAAATAAATACCTGTACACCTTCACCTGTGGTCACCAGTTGTTAGCATTTTGCCACATTTGTGCTACTTCTCTGCCTATATATTCATACATAGATAGGTAGAGATTAAGAGAGAGAATTTTGTTTGAAACATTTGAAAACAGATTGTAGACATTATAGCATTTCACCCCTAAATACTTTAGGATGTATCTCGTAGGAATAAAGACATTCTTCTACATAAAATACTGTTATCCTTCCAAGGAAATTAATAACACCCCATTATCTGCAGTCTATATTCAGATTACCCACAAAGATCCCCCAGATGTCCCCTATAGCCCCTGTTTTTTGATCCAGGATCTGATCTAAGAGCCAGGATCTAAGGTTTACATGTCGTGTTTGATCATCATGCCCCTTTGGTCTCTTAATGTGGAAGTTACTCGGCGTTTTCCTTTGCTTGTTTCTCTTGATGCTGACCTTTTTGATGAGTCCAAGCTAGGAGTCTTGCCCAGTGTCTCGTAACCTGGACGTGCCTGATTGTTTCCTTTATGGCTGGATTGAGGTTGAGCATTGCTGGCATGGACACACAAGGATGGTGCCATGTCTGTGGCATCACATCAGGAGATAAGCAATGCCAGTTTGTTCATTATTGGCAGTGCTAGCTTTTCTCAGGGGTGAAAGTGGTGACAGCCAGATGTCTCCATTGAAGATACACATTTTCCTTTTGTGATCGGTAAACAGTTTGGAGAGTAATACCTTGGCACAACACACATCTCCTGTTTCCCAGCCACCTCTCACCAAGTTGGATCCCTTTTCGGATCTGTGTGATGATGTTTCATCTCCCTTGCTCTCTACTTGTAGTCGCAGTTCCCTCTCAGTTTCTTTAAGAGCGTTAAGCACCCTTGCCTTATATACCTGAGTGCTCTGCTCTGTGGGTCTAGTTCTGTTTTCTGTTGCCTCTGATGACTCTCACTTACAGTGCCTTGTTGATTTTTGTGATTTTTGACTACAACCTTGCACTTCTTAGGACTTTTTCTAAAGTGAATTCCTTGAGGCCTGGGTTGCAGGTGGGTTCCTTCTGAGAAGACAGACTGAAGTGTGGGGGATCTCTCAAGGTGGTGTGAGTTAGGGCTGAAATCTGAGGACTGGTGTTTTTCTGGCATCCGTGGGTGTAGGTTTAGTGCTGGCTCAGCCTAACACTGAGCATCAAGCTACTGGGGTTCTCCTAGGAGGTTAGCCACCATAGGAGGGCCCTAAGCTTTGCCTTTTGTCACCCCAGAGGCCATCAGAGCTGGAAATCCAGGTCACTAGTGAAGCAAATGCCCTCAAGGCAGGCTTGGCAGGTCTCCCGAGGCTGCACTTTTACTTAGTGTTTGGCCTCTGGCAGCTCAGACTTTTTTTTGTCAACTTAGTGATGCATTTAAGATTTTGATTTTGATTTTGATTTTTTTCAGAGACAGGATCTTTTTTTTTTTTTTTTGAGACGGAGTCTCGCTCTCTCACCCAGGCTGGAGTGCAGTGGAGCGATCTCGGCTCACTGCAAGCTCCGCCTCCCAGGTTCACGCCATTCTCCTGCCTCAGCCTCTCCGAGTAGCTGGGACTACAGGCGCCCGCCACCACGCCCAGCTAATTTTTTGTATTTTTAGTAGAGACAGGGTTTCACCGTGGTCTCGATCTCCTGACCTCATGATCCGCCCGCCTCGGCCTCCCAAAGTGCTGGGATTACAAGCGTGAGCCACCGCGCCCGGCCTAGAGACAGGATCTTGCTCTGTTGCTCAGGCTGGAGTGCTGTGGTGTGATCGTGGCTCACTGTAGCCTGGAACTCTTGGGCTCAAGTGATTCTCCCACCTCAGCCTCCTAAGTAGCTGGACTTACAGGCACCCACCACCATGCCCAGCTAATTTATTTATTTTTTTTTGTAGAGATGGGGTCTGACTATGTTGTCCTGGTTGGTCTTGAATTTCTGGACTCCAGCAATCCTCCTGCCTTGGCCTCCCAAAGTGCTGGGATTACAGGCCTGAGCCACTGTGCCTGGCTGTGTTTAAAAAAATTTTTTTAAGATAATTATTTATTTTATTTGATTTTTTTGTGATGGGGTCTTGCTCTATCCCCCAGGCTGGAGTGCAGTGGTACGATCATGGCTCACTGCAGCCTTGATCTCCTGGGCTCAAGCCATCCTCCCACCTCAGCCACCTGAGTAGCTGGAACCACAGGCATACACCACCACACCTGGCTAATTTATTTTTATTTTTTGTAAAGACAAGATCTCCCTATGTTGCCCAGGCTGGTCTTGAACTCCTGGGCTCAAGCAATCCTACCACCTCGGCCTCCCAAAGTGCTGGGATTATAGGCATGAGCCACCATGCCTGGCCTTTTAAGAAACTTTTATCAACATCTTTAGTTGTTTTTTGGGAGAGGGCCGCCCTGGGTGTCTGTCCTGGTGTAAAGGGGTGCTGATCTAGTCTTCAGTCTTGCTGGTTATGGGCTGGAGCTTCCTCGGGGGATGCTGGAGCTGGTTCCACGCCCTTGTGTGAGATATGCAGTGGGGCAGAGGGTCCTGTTTGAGGCACTCCCAGCGGCCTGTGCGGCCTGTCCTTGTGCTATCACATGCCCAATGGGACAGGCAGGACCTGGTGGGCTGGGGTGGGCAGGGGTGGTGCCAGTGGCCTCTCTGGGTGGTGGCTCCCCACGTTGGCTCACTTCATGGTACTCTTTGCTGATTTCTACAAAAGGGCTAGGGGACTGAGCACAGGGCTGTGCAGCCCGAGGGCAGGGCGGGGGCCCAGGCTGAGCTGAGGCCTGTCTGGCGTGAACCCCCAGGAGCCCGAGAATGTCTTGGGTAGGGACCTGTGGTCTTTGGGCTCCAGCCACTGCCGCAGCCCTGCTTCATCTGTAGGGAGGAAGGCCCTGTAGGTGTGGGCGGGTTTGCGCCAGCAGGACATTTGCAGGCCTGCCCCTGCCTCTCTTGAGTGGGGTATCTGTGGACCTCTCTGCCAGTTGCACCTACCCGCTGGTCCCCACACCCAGAGGAGCGCTCTGGACCCCTCTTGGGAGAGCCCTGGGGCCTGCTGAGCTGCCTCCACCTTGGCGCATTGCAGGCAGATGCTGTTGTCGTCCATTTGTTCCCTGGGGCTTTCAGGGGTGTTTATGGCTTCTCTGGAAGGGCTGTTAGAGTTACACAAATCGTGTCAGACTGTCTTCCATTTTTCAAAGAATGTGGCTCACTTTGACACCTGGAAGAGCAGGCAGAAGCCAAAGTTGTGCTCTGTGGATTAAGTTTCCTGTTCCTTTGCCTCCGGGAGGACAGGGCTGGGGCTGGGCCGGGGCCACCGCAAGGACAGCTGGGCGCACATGGGCCTTGTGCAAGGGCGGCCTTCGCTCCACAGCCTGGGGCCAGGCAAGATAGGGGAACGTGATGATTCTCAATTAGATTAATAAAGAATAATTAGATGTCATAAATCAAGCAATCCTAGGATATTGTCATGGGAAAAATATGTAGCTAGAATTAATTAGTTTTCAAATAAAGCATTTATTTTAATTACTTGAAATGATGGAGCCCTTAATTGCCGATGCATCATTTTGGCCTGTGCGTTTTGGTTGTTGTAACAACGTGACGGGTTTGTTCCCTGCAATTCTGGGGAAACAATAGAGGAGAACTTGATTTCATCACCTGAGAATGAGCCTTCTGCTGGTGAGGTTCTGGAAACTCCCACCAGGCCCCAGGCAGGTGGCATGTGGGGGCCGGGCTTCGGCTGGCACCGCCCAAGGCTGCTGTGCTGTCTGTGTGTGTGCTTCCCTGTGCTGTGTGTGCACATACGTGAGTGCCTGTGCCTGAGTGTCTGAGTCTGCTTGTGTGCATGTGTATATAGGTATGAGTGTGTGCCTGTGTGTGTGCATGTGTGTGTACACATGAGTGTGTGAACATGTATGTGTAGGCATGTGTGTCCTATGTGTGGGTTTTGCATGAGTGTGTGTGCACCATTTGCATGTGTGTGCCTGTGTGTATGTTTGTGCATAGCATGTGTCTAATGTGTGTTTATGCCTGGCCTGCACAGGGGAGCCTGTGTAGAGGTGACCTGTCAGGCTCTGCTTCCTGGACTGGAGTCATGGGAGGGACCCTCCATTCCTGGACTCGGTGCTTTCCTGCTAGGTGGAGGTGCTTTTGCTGGGTCTGCATTCTTTGGCTTCTCTTGGAGCTGGGCGCTGCCTCCCTGTGCCCCTGGCTAGCTTGCCTTTCTTACCTGGCAGGCATAGCACAAGCAGGCAGTGGCTTCTGAGAACTGTCCTCCAAGCCAGCCCTCTGAGGCAGCTGTTCCAGCCCCTGGCCCAGCTGCGTCTTCAGGAGTCTTCCCCATCACAGGCTGGAGCAGGGGCCGTGGGTCTTGGGAGCAGGGTGGGGTCCGGTCCCTCCGCCTCCCCTGGAAGCCACTCTCAAGTTCGGGCGTGATCAGTTGGCTTTCAGCCAAAGGTGAGAGAGGATGAAACCCCTCTCATCCCCCTCAAAAAAGAAGAGGAAAAATGGGACTTGGCAGTTAGTAAAGGACATCCCAGGGAACTCCGCATTGTCTTCGGAACCCCTTGAGAGAGGCAGGGTTGGGAGGTAGAATGGCTGCCCGAGGTCTCTCGCCAGGCAGCGTGGACCTGCGCCCTGGAGTCACTGCCCGGCCCCTCCCAGGCCTCCTGCCCTCCCCCATGCCGCCCGTGTGGGCACTGGCTGCTGTCCACCCTCCACTCTGCAGGACACCTTGGCAGGGGCATTTCTCAGGTGTTTTGAACCTTTGCCTCAGCTGGGCTGCTGCTGCCTCTCCTGAAGAGAGTAAGGAGAGGGCTGGCGTGTATTCAGAAGAGGAGGGGCAGGGCGTGGCGGTGGCGGTGCGGCTGAAGGGGCACCCTGGACAGCTGCCTCCAGACATCCACAGCACTCCTGCCTCTGAACCTGCACCCCCGTCTGCCTCCCACCCAGCCCCTTCTGGAAGAGTCCTTCCCACCTCCCCTGCCCTGGTCCTTTACTGGCCCCAGTCCCTCTGCTGGCTGTGGCTGCTGTGGGCCATCCTCCCTGCCCTGTGTGCAGGCTGCAGATGGCTGGGCCAGGGCCTGCCCCACTGTCCCAGAGCCCAGTGGAAAAGGCCCCCTGTGACAGGCTGCCCCAGCCACCCAGTGGTCTGCTCCTGGCCTTTCCCTCTGAGCCCTTTAGACCAGCTCAGGGTCTGCAGGCAGACAGACATGGAGCTGGTCGCTTCTGGCTCCAGGGCCACCCCACAGAGCAGCCAACTGTGGGGCTGAGGTGGAGTGAGAGGCCCTGTGGGTCTGAGTGGTTGGGTGGGCTCGGCAGGGACCCGGGAAGCCTCTCTGGGTGGGTGGTGGCCCGGCAGTCCTCCCCCACAGGCCCAGTGGTCTGGGGAGCAGCTGCTCATCTGTGACTGCAGCTCTCCTAAGGAGCCGCACGGCGACTGTGCCCCAGCCACTCTGCCCTTCAGTGGTGCCACGAGGCCCTAGAGCACTTCAGGCCTCAGCGCCAGGGGCCTGGCGCAGCTCAGTGACTATTCTCTGCCTCAGTTTCCCCAAGAGTAAAAGGAGTGCTGCCGCCTCATAGGGTGGTGATAGTGGTTAGAAATTGTGGCGGGGCAGGCCTGGGGCCCAGCAGATGCGAGAGGAAGGCTTCTCCTAGCAGCCTCCTGGGACCCTGCATGCCTCTTTCCCCTGATCCCTGAGCTGGCCATGGGCAGAGGTGGCAGCAGGGAGGACAGAAGAAGGGAGACTGGATTTGCCAGCAGGGAGAGAGCATGGCTCCCAAGAGAGTCACTGGAGTGAGGCCTGGACAGAGGGCGGGATTCAGCCAAGCCCAGTGGCAGGACCAGCAGTCCCGGCACGCAGATGGCCAGAGTGGGAAAGCACCGGTGTGGCCGCTGGGATCTGGGGAGCCGGAGGGCATAGCCAGTGGTGGACAGGAAGCCCTGGAGGCCAGGGTGGCCAAGGAAGTGTCGGATGCCGCTGTGCCCACTCAGGGATGGCTCAGGTGGGGCCCACGCGGGTGCACCAGTCAGGTGCAGAGGCCAACAGGCACGGTGCGAGGAGGGCTGGCATCCATGGGACTCCCAGATTCCCCCAGCAGTGGGGGAAGGGTGAGCTCCGTGCTCTCTGCTGGGCTCACCGCCGTGCAGGGAACTGGTGCCTCTGTAGCCACAGGCCGTTCATCAGTGTCTGGGGAGCAGGGGCGCTTCTCCCAGGAGGGGCACAGGGCCAGGGACAATGAGCAGGGCCAGCGTCTCAAGCACCCCTGTGCCTGAGCAGCCTTCCTAGAGGGTGGGAATAGGGATGCAGTCACTCACACGCCCTCCCTTGGTGCCCAGGTAACTGCATCCTGCCCAGCATGGCGGCCCCCTGCCTGCCGCCACCTCCAGACCCCCAGTTTGTCCTCCGAGGCACCCAGTCACCGGTGCATGCACTGCACTTCTGCGAAGGAGCCCAGGCTCAGGGGCACCCGCTCCTCTTCTCAGGGTGAGTAGCTGCGGCCCCAGCCCCAGGCCACCCAGGGCCAAGTCAGGAGGTCGTGAGCTAGCAAGGAGCCCAGCACTTGTTTGAGGGTGCTGGCCAAGGGGCATGGACTGCTTGTCACCCAGGCTTGCTGAGCTTTCAGCGCCCACCAGCAGACACACTGTCCCTTGGGGGAGGCAGGGACACACACACTCTTTGTTACAGACGCAGAAGCAGGCACGACCACCCGGCGTGCATTACTGTGGCATGGCTCCCCCTACCTCCAGAGAAGCAGATCTGCCTGAGTTACCCCTAGAGGCTCCTGAGGGTCCCCTGGTCCCCTCTCTGGAAGAGGAGCGAGGAGCGATTTGCCAGTTTGGCCCTTAGTTCATATTTAGAGCTGTCGGCTTTTCAGCTCTACCAGCCTAGATGCCCGCATCCCACAGTGTGGCCTCCAGGCTGGCCCCGGAGCATTCAGCACACCCTTCTGCCCCCAACACCCTGCTCGGCTTGTCTGAAACAGGTCTCAGAGCGGCCTGGTACACGTCTGGAGCCTGCAGACGCGGAGAGCGGTCTCCACCCTGGATGGCCACAGCGGCCAGTGTGTGACCTGGCTGCAGACGCTGCCCCAGGGGCACCAGCTCCTCAGGTGGGTCTCCAAGGTGCAGGAGCCAGGTGTGGCCTTCGGGGGAGTCAGGAACTCTCTGATGGAGGCCCTAGTATCCCCCACTGAGTGGCAGAATGGGGTGGGGGGACCAGAAGGAGCCAGCAGAGGGTCCGCAGCAAGGGCAGGGTGTGCAGGTCCAGCCCCTTGTTGCGGGGAGGCAGGCAGGTCTGCCTCTGCATCTCCACCGTCTCCACTGGACCCTTCATGCTCCAAGCTGGAGCCAGGAGGTGCCAGCTGAGGAGGCCAGAGCTCCAGGGCTGGTGACATCTGAGGTGAGCCCAGGCGCAAGTTGGTGGGAGGGCCTTCACAAGGGCACTGGGTCGTGGCTTGGGAAACTGGGCAGGGGTGAGGGCATTTGCTGAGAGGAGGGGAATGGGACGAAGTACAGGTTCAGAGATGCAGGCAGTGGTCCCAAGGAGGGCCTCCCTGCCCACTGCCCATCCTGTCTGAGCCATGTGCCATGAGCATGGCAGGTCACACACGGTGCTGGTGGAGGCCCTGGGAGCTGGGAGTTCTGGCAGCTGAGCCCTGGCCGTGTGTGTCCCTTCACTAGATTATGACAATGCACCTGACTCTTCCCAAGAGGACCCAGCCCCTGATGTTGTGCCACATATGGCTATGTGGCTGGCAAGATGGCGGCTGAGTGGCCAGGGGCAGGGCGCAGGGCTTGGGTGTGTAGTGCCGTCCCATAGCAGTGTGCTTCTGCATTTCTGAAGTGGGCGTGGTAGTAAGGGCCATCTCCCCACCTGGTCCCCCCTGCAGTGTCTCCTGTGGTTTCTACCCCTGCAGTCTCCTCCCTCAGGGCCCTGAGCTCACGTGTATGTTCTGTCCCCTACACATCACTTGGGGATTACTTATCCAGACTGTACCCCAGCAGGAAGGGTCCACAGAGGTGGCCTGTCCCCATTGGTATTCAGACCCCACTGTTCTAGCCTGTGCTTAGCACAAGGGCAGGTTTCTGGGTGCTCCCATGGTTCACGAGGCCTTAGCCCATCCCGAGACAATGTGACCCTACCCTCCGTGAGTGCTGTGCTGTCTGGCCAGGTGCCTGCTGGGAAGAGTGTAGTGAATGTATGGCGATGGCTGTGTCCCCATTGCAGTCTCAGCCTGTGCCTTCAGCAGAGCTCGCCCTGGCTGGGGGTCCACATTGAGCCCAGGCCCTACCTCAGAGGAGCCTCTGCCTCCATCCCATGGGCCCAGGTCCCAGTCACCACAGCCCCTCTGCAGCTTGGCCTCCTGTGGCCGTGGCACCATCCTCCTGCATGGGTGGCAGAGCCTCATCCTGAGGTTACCCAGCTCACAGGGCCCAGCTCCACACACTGGTGCAGCTGCTGGGTAAGCAGGAGGTGGTGGAGGAATAAGAGGGCCTGGCAGTCCTGGTGGGGGAGACCCCACGTGCTTCGGCCCTGGAGGGCCTGCCTGTGAGTCTGGTGAAGGACAGTGGGGCTGGGTGCTAGGCAGCTGGCAGCAGAGCAGGGAGGGGCAGCCCCCCGGGGGTTAGCCCAGGGCTGGGTTCTGACATTGCCCCCACGGTCTTGGGGAGGTGATGGGGCTGGGACACCAGGCCAGAGGTAGGCCAGGAAGCAGCAGGCAGGGGCAGGTGTGTGAGGGCTTCTCTGCTTCCCATGGGGAGTGGGAGGGACAGGGCATGGTGGGACAGGGAAGTCCTGCAGGGGGCTGACAACAAGTCCTCCTTTGGGCCGCCTGGATGCTGGAGCAGCCTATTGTCCTTGATCACAGTGACATCTACCCCTGTGTGGGGATCGCTGCCACCAGCCCAGGAATCCTGAGTACAGGCCTGCTGCTATCCTGGGATTTGCCTTGCGTCATATTCAGGGAACTCCGTGCCATCACCATCACAGCCCAGAACTCCAGAAGGACAGGCCTGTTCTCCTGCTCTGGACTTGGTGCCTGGTTCATGGCACTGTGGAGTCCAGTCCCTGGAGAGTGAGGCCTGTCTGGCCCCCACCAGTCTGCAAACCATGTCTGCCAGACTCACGCGGTGCCTACCATCTGGGAGATGGCTGCAGGTGACGGAGGCACCAGGGTTGTCCTAAGAGCAGAGGCCCTGAGCCTGTGTGCTTGCAGAGCCCCGTGTGGTCATGTCTGCATCCTGGCCAAGCCGACCCAGATCCCCCACCACTGGTGCAGGGGGCCTCAGAGTGGGTTTGGTCTTTGATTGTCAGAGTAGACTTCATTTCTAGAACCCCACCAGGCCATGTGCATCAAGAGCTGCTGTTTGTAAGTGTCCTCCTGAGCTTTCAGCCACAATGTAGCCCTTGGTGGTCCCTTGCGTAGGTGCCTTGTGGTATCAGGCTGTCCTGCAGACAGGAGCTGTGCCAGGCCTGGTGGGCAGTCTGGGAGCTGGCGTTTGAGGGCACCTCCGCTTCCTGCTGGGATGGTGCTATAGTGCCCGCTTCCCAGGCAGAGCCAGCCATGGGTCAGGGGGTCTGTGGACGGAGACTGCAGGTGTGGAGTGCCAGGTGCGTTTGCACTGTACTAGAGCCTGTGAGCCACCACCCGGCCTGCGCTCGGCTGTGTTTGGAAGCCAAGTCTCTCCAAGTGGCCCTTGAAGGAAGTGATGGCTTTCATGTTGATGGGAGGTGGGAGGACGCCCTCAGCCTCCCGCATGCCAAGGACGCACCTGTGCCCTCAACAGCCACCTCGGCAGGGTGTTTTTAAATTTTTTTTCTTGTGAAGTATAATGTACTCACAGAAGAGTGCAAGACAAGTGCTCAGAGCATTGTATTACGGCTGAGTGAGCACCTGAGCAACCACCTTCCAGTCAAGAAGTAGAGCGCAGGGCCCCCGAGCCTCTGAACCCCCAAGCTGCTGCCATCTGCTCTCCCTGGAGATAGCCCCTCATGCCCCAGGAGGTAGCCCCTCATGCCTCATTTTTGCTTTATTTATGAATATATGTCTCTGAAAAGCATAGACTATTTTGTCTGCTTTTTTCTTTGAAAGCGTGGAGACATAAGGAACAGCATGTGTGTGTGACTTCTCTCACTCAGCTTTATCTCCGTGAGCTCCGTGTGTTGCATGTAGCTGCAGTCAGCTGTCGCTGTTTTCTTTTTCTTACTTTTTTTTTTCTTTTTTTGAGACGAAGTCTTGCTCTGCTGCCAGGCTGGATGCAGTGGCACGATCTCGGCTCACTGCAACCTCCGACTCCCTGGTTCAGGTGATTCTCCTGCCTCAGCCTCCTGAGTAGCTGGGATTAGAGGCACGCGCCATTACGCCCAGCCAATTTTTGTATTTTTAGTAGAGATGGGGTTTCACCATGTTGGCCAGGATGGTCTCGGTCTCCTGACTTCATAATCTGCCCACGTTGGCCTCCCAAAGTGTTGGGATTACAGGCATGAGCCACTGTGCCCGGCCCCTAATGGTGTCTTTAATGAACAAAAGTTACTCATTTTAATGGAGTCAATTGAAGTCTGCCAGGCTTTCCCCTTATGGAGAGTGCCTTTGTGTCTTGCCGGGAGTTCCCGCACTGAGGTCCGAGAGACCTCTCTCCATGTCTCCCAGGAGCTTTGCTGTTGTCCCTTGTAGATCCATGGTTCAGCTGGAATTCACTACGGTGTGCAGTGAAGGCCCTGTGTTTCCATGTGGGTACCCAGCAGTCCTGCCTTCCCCCACCTCAGTGCCCCTTAGATGGGGCAGGAAGGGGGTACGAGGCAGTCAAAGGAGCAGGGTTGGGGGAGTGGTGTGGCAGTGGCAGCCTGGGAGGCCAGGAGGTTGGTGAGGGCAGGCGGGGGGCTCGCTTGTTGGGCATGTCAGTGAACATCTCCAGGAGAACAGAGGCCAGGGTTGTCCCTGCCCAGAGAGGAGAGTTACAAACACGGGAAGGGGGAAGGTGAGAAAGAGCCTGTGTGTTGTGTGTGTGAGGTTTGTGTATGTAAGTTGTGTGTGTGTGAGCTGCCTGTGTGGTGTGTATGTATGTGAGGTGTGTATGAGGTGTGTGGTGTGTGTGATTGTGTGTTGTGTGCATGCGTGTGAGGCATGTGTGTGTTCCCTCGCCCGTGTGCGGAGGGGCCTGGTGGCTGGGGCACACTCTGGCAGTGAGCAGGTGGACACCCAGGTCCTGGCTTCTAAATGCCTGTGTGTCCTAAGCCGAGTGAGGGTTCCCCGGAAGATGGCAGATTCTAGGTCTGGACATCTCACAGATGGCCACATGTCAGAGGATTCTGAGCCAGCCTGCAGGGACTCCCATTAGCCTGGGCCAATTTGAGCACTAAAATAAATGATCAGAATTAGGGCTGATGAGCCTTTGAATACTGTGGGTCCTGACCAGGCGATCAGGGTTGACACCCCTGATGGTGGGCAGGTCACATCGTGTGCCTCGAAGCATGACGACTGAGGAGAGGCAGCATCATCTGGTGTCCCCTGAGGAATATGGGCCTGGGCCTTGTCCCCAGGGAAGGAAGGAGTGCAAGGATATGAGAGAGAGGCAGAGACAGGGAGAGAGAAGGGTCCATGCAGGGGGCAGAGGCAGCCGGGGCCCACAGCAATGCAATGTGTGCCCTGCGAGGCCCCACACAGGCCACGATGCCCCAGGACGGCTGCAGGCTGTTGGGGCTCACCCTTGGTCAGGATGCGGTGGTGACAAGGCGGGGTTCTTGGTGAGAGGCTCACCTGTGTGCACAGGGCTGGGAGGGGCCGGGAGAAGCAGGCCACTGCAGCAGGAGGCATAGGGGGTCTTCGTGCTGTTCTCACAACTGTCCTGTGAGTTCAAAACTGATTCAAAACAAAAAGTTAAGCTGGGCACAGTGGCTCACTCCTGTAATCCCAGCACTTAGGGAGGCTGAGGTGTGCTTGGGCCCAGAGTTCGAGACCAACCTGGGAAACAGTGAAATCTCGTCTCTACAAAAAATACAAAAATTAGCTGGGTGTGGTGGCACACGCTGGTAGTCCCAGCTACTTGGGAGGCTGAAGTGGGAGGATCATCTGAGGGAGGAGTTTGAGGCTGCAGTGAGCTGTAATCACCCCACTGCACTCCACCCTGGGCAACAGATCAAGATACTGTCTCAAAGAAAAAAAATGTTAAAGTTCCTGGAAAAACAAGTCAGTCCTCCGCTCCCTGCAGGGCTTACATGGGTGCCCTCCATGTGAGCATGGTGTGCAGCCACATCTCCCGTCTCTTGGCCCTGGCCCCTCCCCATGCTGAGGACACCCCCATCTCAGCCTCCCTGCAGTGTCACGTTGAGCCTTGCTGCCTAGCAGAGCCACGGGGGCTGTGCCAGTCTTTGTGCTCCAAATGTCCAGGTACATTTCGACATCAGTTTGGCAGGTTCTCCAAAACCCCAATGGAGATTTGGACAGGGACTGAGTTGCCCAGATCGGCCTTTGTGGTGCTGAATTCTCTGTGGTGTGGACACCACAACCGCAACTGCACACCGCACGGCCCTCCTGGCGGAGCATGGGTGCATGATAATGCAGACTTTGTTTCAATTTCTTCTGTTTGTCCGCCAATGACATTTCTGCTCCAGGATCCTCTGAGCTGTCACGTCTCCTTAGTCCCTTCTGGTGTGTGATCACTTATTTTCGTGACCTCAACATTTTGGTCTTTTTTTTTTTTTTTTTGAGGCAGTGTCTTGCTTTGTCACCAAGGCTGGAGTGCAGTGGTGTGATCACAGCTCACAGCAGCCTCAATCTCCCAGGCTCAAGCAATTCTCCTACCTCAGCCCCCTGAGTAGCTGGAACTGCAGGTGCACGCCAACAAGCTTGACTAATTTAAAAAAATGTTTTGTAGAGATGGAGTCTCACTATGTCACCCAGACTGGTCTTGAACTCCTGGGCTCAAGCAATCTTCCCACCTCCACCTTCCAGGTGTGAGCCACTGCACCTAGCTGACACTTTTGAAGAGTTACTGCCCAAATGTTCTGTAGAATGCCCCTCAGGGTGGGTTTGTCTGATATTTTCTCAGGTTAAGACTGGGGTGATGGGTTTTGGGAAGAAACCCACAGAAGTGAGGTTTCTCATCCTATCATCCCAGAGTCCATGCTGAACACATGGGTCCCCGATGTCCCATGGCTTGGGGAGGACAACCCTGGTCACTGGGGCAGGAAGTGTCTGCCCGACTCCACTGTCAAGGTACAGCTTTTGCTTTACTAGCTGCAGTCCACATGCAAAGGAAAAAGGAAGCTTCACCTCCTGAGGGGAGGAGAGCCAAGGATGTGTAGCCCTGTGTTAAAACCACTGCAGTAATTACTAATATCTGGGGAGTGTAGTCACAGCTACTCAGGAGGCTGAGACGGGAGGATCGTTTAAGCCAAGGAGTTTGAGACCAGCCTGGGCAACATGTTGAGACCCTTACCCTTTTGCTGCTGATTTTAGCATCCATCTGTGGACTCTGCCTGCACCTGTTATTACTGGGGTATTCTCGTTTCCCTTATCCCTCCCAGCCATGGCAGATTTCTACTTTAATTGGAATATAGGAAGCTGGAAGGAAGGTTTATTCCTTCTTTCTGATACATAATAAACATTCACTCATGAGGATGGGCTCATGCAGATTTACTTCTTTCTCTGGGCTAAAATCTAATACCACCATGATTTATTTGATTTCTCAGATTGTTCCAGCGTCAGAGCCCGTGTCCTTCTGACATCCCCGAACCTTTTTTATTTTTATTTTTTGAGACAGGGTCTCCTGGAGTGCAGTCACTCGATCATGGCTCACTGCAGCTTCCACCTCCCAGGCTCGAGCCATCCTCCCGCCTAAGCCTCCTGAGTAGCTGGGACTACAGGCACGCACCACCATGCCTGGCCAATTTTTGTGTCTTTTGTAGAAACAGGGGTCTCACTATTTTGCCCAGGCTGATCTGGAAGTCCTGGGCTCAAGCAATCCTCCTGTCTTGGCCTCCCAAAGTGCTGGGATTATAGGTGTGAGCCACCACACCCAGTCTTTATTTTTATTTATTTATTGAGACAGAGTCTTGCTTTGTCACCCAGGCTGGAGTGCAATGGTGCTATCTCGGCTCACCACAACCTCCGCCTCCCGGGTTCAAACAGTTCTCATGCCTCAGCCTCCCAAGTAGCTGGGATTACAGGCGAGCGCCACCACACCCAGCTGATTTTTTTGTGTTTTTAGTAGAGATGGGGTTTCACCATGTTGCCCAGGCTGGTCTTGAACTCCTGACCTCTCAGGTTATCCGCCTGCCTCGGCCTCCCACAGTGCTGAGTACAGGCGTTGAGCCACTGCACCCAGCCTTATTTTATTTTTGAATCATTTCTCACTGCCTGGCACTACAGGATGCTTGAGAGTCATCTTGGTTTTCCTCCACTCCACCCTAGACTCAGCCATTTCTCCAGAGCCCTGGTTCCTGTTTTTGGAGAACAGGATAAGAAACCAAGACCTGGGGTTAGGTATGGTCATTGCTTCTAGGTGTTCTCAGTGGACAGCACTGGGAGACGCCTGGGTGCCCGCTGACCTGTGCTTACACACCCGTCTGTACTCATTTCTGTGTGCATCTGCCCAAACACTTGTTGCTCGTATTGACTTTACAATTCTAATTCGACTCCGCCAGCCCATCTCTCCCGTGTGCCTCTTTGTCACATCTCCCTGTGGTGAGACCCTGTGGTGAGAGGATTCAGAACTGTAACCTGCACCCCTCTGAGAAACTAATTCACCCACTGGAACAGTTTCTGCACAGTTATTTTTGTCTTTAACCTCATAAGCATCTAGTCATGAGCACTACCCCGAAACACCTCAGGTTGGCTCCCCTCTGTTCTCCCCCTTGTCACAGTCTGCAGTCCTTCCTAGGGTCCTGGCACCCTGGGTGTTTGCTGGTTGTAGGGTGCACACAGTGAAGTTTGCTCTCGGTGCTGTGCAGCACTGCAGGGTTGGTGTCCCCCACCCCAGGGCCACGCTGGGCAGCCGTCAGTCCACAGCCTTGGTCCACTGCATGTCCTGGCCTCTGGCACTTTGGTGCTGGCTCATGTGTCAATGCCAAAGTGGTGAGGCCCTTCCTCAGCTGAGGCTCCCAACCTGCGATGATCCAAGCTCATGGCACCTGCTCTCTGGAAACGTGGCCTTGCCTTCCTTCCGCCGCAGGGGCCACAGGAGCTGACACTTGTCAAGGGGAGTCTCAGGCCTGTTTCCTCTTTGTCTGGCAGTCAGGGCCGGGACCTGAAGCTGTGCCTGTGGGACCTGGCGGAGGGCAGGAACGCTGTCGTGGACTCCGTGTGCTTGGAGAGTGTGGGCTTCTGCCGGAGCAGCATCCTGGCCGGGGGCCAGCCACGCTGGACGCTTGCTGTGCCAGGGAAGGGCAGCGACGAGGTGAGAGCCAGCCCGCCTGAGGCCCCATGTTCTCCAAACAGCTGTGCTCATCCTCTGCACTTGGTTAGGAGGCACCTGCACCCACCCACAGGACTCCATGGAGCCACCCACCCAACGGCAGCTCCAGCAGCCAGGGCTGATGCACAGCCGGCTAGGCCTGGGCCTGTCCCCTTGGGGTGGCCTTGCTGATGAGCCATCCTCCTAGGGCAGTGGGAGAATCAGGAGGCGTTGGGGGAGGGGCCGATGTTTTGGAGGCCTGGGCATCCAGCATGGTTCTGCACATGGAGGACAGCGGCGTGGGATGGCCAAGCATGGAGGCCCGAGGCCGGCAGGAATGGCAGGGGAGAGACTGCTCGGGCCCTGAGGACCTTAGACCCAAGTGGGAGGAACGCTCTGGGGCAGCTGGCAGGAGGTAGTGGGAGAGAGAGACCAAGGCCCTGGTGAAGTTGGAGGCCTGGGGAGGGCGGAGCCAGGGCAGCAGGGAGGGTGGTATCTCAGGGCACAGAACCAGAGCTGGGATGGGTGGGTGCAGGCACAAGGTGGTGATCACAGTCCCCAGGGGAAAGGTGAGCTAGGGAACACCCAGGGGGCTGGGGGGATCACCAAGCAGGGAGGTCACTGTTAGGTGGAGCTTAGGCCAGAATGACTAGAGGTGTTGGTAACACAGGACTGGCCCAGCTGGACAGTGGTATCCACACCCCCAGTGGCACAGGAGGCAGGGTCTGCCAAGGGACGGGTGCCCAAGATGTGCGGGGAGGGTGTCATAGTGGAGGAGGGTGTGGCTGGAGGCTCAGCTCTTGGGGCAGCTGAAGGGAAATCAGAGAAGAGCCCGTGAGTGGCGACTGTCCCGCCTGGTGAGTGGGGCATGGTGGCCCGAGGGCGGGGCATGGGGAGGACATGCCATGGAGTAGGGGGCGCACACGTGGGGGCTACTGTCTATGCCCACTGCCGAGTCCTCCCCATTCGCTGTGCCCCGGCAGTCTTTGGGGCTGGTACTGGGCAGGACGGCCCCCACGCACAGCTGGGCTTGGCCTCTGCCCAAGGAGAGTCGTTCTGTCTTCAGGCAGATCCAGTACAGAAATAATGAGATAGAACAGGCATTTATTTGTTCATTGCATTTAAATAACCAATTAGGAGCTACATACACTTTTCTTGCCAATCTGCCAAAAACCTGTTACAAGTTGTATTTATGTGAGAAAGAGGGGCGTGCTTCCTCCCCTGGACCCAAGGTCTACAGACCCACAGGAATGCCGCAGGAGTTTGAGTCAGCTCTTCCCTTGGCCTGCTGTCCTCCATGCGCTGGTCTCAGGCCGCCAGCCAGCACTCGGTCAGCCTGCGCTGCCCCCGGCCACACGTCCGCTGTGCTCAAGGCTGTCTAACCCTCCTCCTGGCTTTTGGCTCTCCCCGTGGGGCAGCATTTGTCTTTTCCTGGGGCAGCCTGTCTGGGGACCTCGCACATCCTGGGAAAACAGTTGCTTTCCACATTCCCACCTGGAATCTGTCAGACTGGGCGGGAGAAAGCCTCGCTGGCCTGCACCCAGACAACGCCCAGGGAGCCGCACTCCCACCCTACTCAGCCGGATGGGTGGCCACACTTGCCCAAACCTAACATTTTTCCTTCTGGAAACAACAGTTGCAGTCAGGTGCCAGGCGGAAAGCTCATGGGTGTCTGTAGGAGGCTCCAAGTACAGGCGCAGGCAGGGGCGGCCCCGGGCTGAGGACCCAGGCCAGGTGGACGTGGTGTGTACCTCTGGTGCTCAGGCCCAGGGCTCACCACTCCCCTGCACCCAGGATGTGGTTCAAGGCGCCGCCACCCCCGCTCCCTCCTGCAGCGCCCAGAGTGGGGCATCAGGGCTGCCCTGGGTTCTGCCCTCACCGCGCCCCTCCTCCCCCCATCTTTTGCCCCTGCCCTCACTGGCCTGCTCAAGTCCTTTGCCCTTGATGTCCCCTCATTGTCCCCAGAGGGGTCTTTTTGAGCCCAAATTGAGACAGGCCCTCCCTGGTTGGGGACTGTGTATGGCCGTGTAGGCTGTGTAGCCAGTGCCTGCCTCCTCCGCGCCCTCCCCACCCCACAGAGGCACAGGTGTGCTCAGGGCAGCTCCTCCCGCCCCTGGCTCAAGTCTTCTACCTCCCCACCCCATTAACTGCTGGAACTAGCCCATCCTTCTAATATAGCGACAAGAGGAACAGATCTTATTTTAAGAAATCTGGCACAGAGGAGTGCAAAAAGTAGGAAATCATAGTCCCAGCTACTGAGGAGGCCGAAGTAGGAGGAACCCAGGAGTTCGAGACCAGCCTGGGCAACACAGTGAGACTCCATCTCTGCAAAATGTTAGCTGGGCCTGGTGGCTGCACACCTGTAGTCCCAGCTACTGGGGAGGCTGAGGTGGGAGGGTTACTTGAGCTCAGGAGTTCAAGGCTGCAGTGAGCTGTGATGGCACCAGCCTGGGTGACAGAGTGAGACTCTGACTTTAAAACAAAACAAAACTTCTCAATTTAATATGGGGAAAACAGGTCGTGAAACGGGAAAAGTTCCCTTATCCCCTCCCAGGGCGTGCAATGGAGGCGTGTTTTGCTTCCTCGGTGCCCCACTGCTCAGACCTCTAGGGGAGCATACAGACAGGCAGGCTGTGAGGCTCCGACCCCATGGCAGTGTCTAGGGGTGAATGTTTACAGCTGAAGCCCCAATGGGTGTGTGTTACAGGGTGCTCTTTTAGTTTAGCTGTCCACAGGTGGCTTGTGTTAGTCAGCTCAATTAGACCCTTGCCTTATTGCAAGGACAGAGGGCTTTCAGTATCCTGGGGTTCTTGCCTTGGTGTACCGGAAGAATTGGATCACACGTGGGCTTGGAGAATGAGGGCAAGGTTTTATTGAGTGGAAGTAGCTCTCAGCAGATGAGGGAGCCAGAAGGGAGATGGTTTTCCCCTGGAGTCAGGCCACTGGGTGGCCTGGGCTCTCCTCCAACTGCCCGGCCAGATTCCACCTCGTTCCGCTGGTCGATGGCCTGCCAGCATGCCAGCCTCTGTCGGTGTGCTCTTCCGCTGCCGTGCTCCCCTCAACGTCCTCTCAACGTCTAGCCGCTTGTGTCTCTGCTTGCTAAGGTCTTGGGGGTTTTTATAGGCACAGAATGGGGGCGTGGTGAGCCAGGGTGGTCTTGGGAAATGCAGCATTTGGGTGCAAAGGCAGGAGTGCCTGTCCTCACCTAGGTCTGTAGGCACAGGCCCGGGGGTGGAGCCCTTGCCAGGGGACTTCCCTTCCCAGCACTTCCCTGCCCCTCTCCCGTATCATTTGGAAATGTGGGGAGTGAGCCACACAGTGTGGTCTATACCCTCCCAGACCCTCCCCACAGCCTGACAGTGGCTCTCACAGACCCTTCCTGAAAACAGCAAAGGGACAATGGTGGCAACACCCAATGACAGCTTGCTGCTGCTCCCTTAGCTGGGATCACGGAGGTGGCACATGGGTCATAACTCTGGTCCCTGCAAGCCGCCCTGGTGCCTCTAGCTCTTCACTCAGTGGCCATGCTGATCCTAAGAGGAGAAACCCGGTCCTGGTGTTGCTGTTACTTGCAGAAGACAAAGAACGGCTAAGCCCGCCCCAGCTTCTCCTGGGTTCGCCACGTTCTTCTGTGCCAGTGGCACCTCGTCTTGGTTTTCGGATGTCAATGTTCCTGTATTTCCATGTTGCTAGAGCTTCTCCTTGAGCGATTTTTCCGCAAGGAATCCTTGGTGTCCACAGAGACCTCTGTTTTACCCTCTTGCTTACCATTTTGGCCAGCTTTGGAGTTCAGGCTTGACAACCTTCCCCAGAGCTCGCAGGCCTGGTCTCACCGTCACTGAGCCTCTTGGTTCCTGACTGTAATCACCTCTCCCATTACTTGAGTTCTTTTTTGCCCTCTTCATTATGTTGCTCTGTTTGTTCACCGGGGGCCTCTTTCGTCAGATGGTTGGCTCCCCCTGAGGCCCCTGGTTTCTGGGCTTGATGGGCAGGAGCCTCTGTTTGTGTGTGCAGGTGTGTACATGTTACCCATGCATGTGTGTGTGCATGCATTTGTGTGGGGCCTAGATCTGTGAGCCATCCCTGGTGCTGAGTGGGGCTGAAGCCCTGTGTTGGAGGCTGAGCTCCTGGTGCTGAGTGGAGCAGAAGCCCTGCTGGCAGAGGCTGAGCTGCTGTGGCGGCCCCTGGCAAGAGCAGCCTGCCCAGGAAGCGCCATGGCCCTGGTCCACGTACTGGAGGTGGGCACCTCAGCAGGACTCTGTAGCTGGAAGGACCGGGCTGTGGGCCTGGCTCTCTGCCCTGCCCGGAGGTGACCTCAGCACACCCCCAGCATGCCTGTGGCAGATCTGGGATTCAGACTTGGGGTCCCAGGCCTGTTCTGTGTGGGCTAGTGAGGGCAGCAAGCTTCTCACCCACACAGGCACAAGCCCCTAAGACACGATCCGTCTGCCTGGCTCAGGAGAATAGAGGGGCCAGAGACCACTGGACCAACTGGTATGAGTTCTGCCTACTCAGAGCCCCTAGCCTTGGGGGCTCGGACTCCTTGTGTGTAAACTGGGTGATGCCCCATGTATGCCAGGCTCTGTCCAAGGTGGCTGTGCGTTGATGTTATTGCCGTGTTATCGGTAGCTCATTCCAAATGGTTCCTATGTAAAACGGGCACCAGGATGGAGAAGCAGACAGAGGAGAGAGAATCAGCGGGCTCTGTCAGGGGCCAGTGAGCTGCTCTCGCTCATACCTGGGAAAGTTCAGGGCTGGCTGAGCCTCCCCAGTTCCCAGAGCGAGGGCAGAGGGTGCAGGCGGACCTGGATTCGAGCAGAACCACCTGGCAGTCTGCTGCTTGTGGCCTCGGCCATCCCCTGACCTGGCTGTTCAGGAGATGTGTGACCAGCGAGCCTATACCCCACAAGCCGGCACGGCTCATCTCCCAGCCCAGGTGTAGGAGGGCCCTGGCCTGTGTTCAGGGGACCTGGAATGCAGCCTCGATGCACAGGGCACACCGGGGTGCTAGGGGAGCCAGATTTCCCAGCTGCCCTCAGAGGACGCACATCACATTCATTTCTCAAGTGGGTGGCAAATCCCTAGGTGCTCCTGGGCGAGTCTTAGAACCATGGCTATGCCTGAGATCACTCACAGTGGTTCGTATGTAAAGCCTGCACCAGGAAGGAGAGAGAATTGGCGGACTCTGTCAGGGGCCAGTGAACCAGCCTCCTGCTCAGCCTGTATGGTAACGTGGGGAAAGGACAGGGCAGCTGCCAGGCAGTGACCTGGGAACAGTGCGAGTGTTTTGCAAGGGCCCATGCAGCCTAATTAGGAGCCTGGGCTCCCAGGTGCCCATGGGGAGGGGAGCAGACAGAAACTCACAGCAGCCCTGGCTAATCGCCTTAAGAGTCTCTTGTTTGTATAGCGCAGATTCGACTTGGCGACGGCCCAAATCAACTTGTTTTCTTACTGTCAGGTTCAGATTCTGGAGATGCCATCCAAGACGTCAGTGTGCGCCCTGAAGCCGAAGGCAGATGCCAAGCTGGGCATGCCCATGTGCCTGCGGCTGTGGCAGGTAAGGCCCCGCGTGCACCAGCCACGCCCTGCCGGCCACGCCCACGGCCATGAGTCATGCTCCATTCAGGATCTGATTTATCGTCAAGCCACTCAGGCAACACCCCACCCCCCTGCCGTAGGGAACCTGTGCAGCTGCCTCAGTGTCCCCATGGCCCTCTGCTTCCCGCTGCTGCAAGGGGCCTCCTGTCAGCGCCCCAGGAGAGACCTGGCTTCAGTCAGCAGCAGTGGCAGCAGGTCCTCGTCCTTTGCAGGCTCTGGTGGGCTCACCCCGCAGCTCGTGGTGCCCTCCAGTGAGCAATGAGAAGGGGACAGTGGGGTCTGCCAGCGCCTCAGTACTTGGGCCCTGCTTAGGGCAGGATGGGCCACGCTGACTAACTGCAGCAAGCCTGCACGGCCCACCCTTTGCTTGGGATTAATTTTTGTTACTTCTTTGCCTCTTAGAGGCAGGAGTGGACTTAACACAATGACATTCCCTGAGGCCACATTTGGAATTTCTGATCCATGAACACTTCCTTCCTTCTCAACTGTTCTTTGTGGTTAGACAGGGTTGGAAGGCATCAGCCGGGGCCCAGGTCGGGGTTGCTGGGAGGGACTCTTCTGGGCCAGCTGCCTCCATGCAGCACAGCTTCCTCGAGGCCAGCCTCCTCCCTCATCACCCTCCAAGCCAGTACTGGCTCAAGGTGTAGCTGCCCTCCTCTGGGCCGCTCATGTCCAGGGCTGCAGAGCAAGTGGTCCCGTGCATTCACTTGCAAAGAGCCCCTCAGCCCTGAGCTGCCTTGGAAGCCCATGGTAAGGGGTCACCAGCAGCACCCTTCCCAGGGCCCTAAGTCATGCCAGGCACCCTCCTTTTCTATTTTATTTATTTATTTATTTATTTATTTGTTTTTGTGACGGAGTCTCGCTCTGTCACCCACGCTGGAGTGCAGTGGTGTGATCTCTGCTCACTGCAAGCTCCGCTTCCTGGGTTCACGCCATTCTCCTGCCTCAGCCTCCCGAGTAGCTGAGACTGCAGGCACACGCCACCACGCCCGGCTAATTTTTTGTATTTTTAGTAGAGACGGGGTTTCACTGTGTCGGCCAGGATGGTCTCGATCTCCTGACCTCGTGATCCGCCTGCCTCAGCCTCCCAAAGTGCTGGGATTACAGGCATGAGCCACTGCGCCCGGCCCAGGCACCCTCCTTTTCTGTTCAGCTCTGAGAACTGCCTTGGGCTGGGCCTTTACCAGGAGGTGACTCTGGCTCACTGCCCCTTTGACCTCCTCACAAGAGCGAGACTGGACGGGCCTGTGCAGTTTGTGGGCATCTGCGTGCCCTGCAAGGCCCACCAGGATGGGCACCCCCAGAGGCCCTGCCCCCAGCTTTTCTCTCTCTCTACGTGACCAGAAAGTGGGCACCCCTTACTGCAGTCAGCTTCCCCCTGTGGTTTCTTGACTGAGAAGGTTCATTTGGAATTTGGGGTCTCCTGTGGGCTGATCCTGTGGTGCTGCTTCTGTGGCTGTGGCCTTTTGGGGAGAAGCCCTCACAGGAGGCAGGGTGGCTTCCGGGAGGCTCACCTGAGATGATGAAACTCGGCGCCAGCAGGTTCACAGCCAGGCCACAGGGACTGCAGCGGAGCCTGGGTCATTGGCCTCCATGTGCCCAGACAAGGCTCCTCCAAGGGCTTGACAGGGGTTCCGCTGGGAGGAAAAACGCCCCCCAAGGCTGCAACCCCGCAGGCAGTGGGCAGGGCATCCAGGTCCTGGGGAAGGGTGTCCTAGTCTGCACGGTTCCTGTTCCACCCCTTGGGAAACGTGGGTCATTGCACAATCATGTAAAATTCCAACAGAAAAATGCATAGAAAGGGATGTACAAACTTGTTAAGGTAATTAATGTAGTTGACAGAGGACAAATCGTGTTTCTGTTGGTGATGGAGATCCAGCGTGAAGCATTCCGCTAAGAAAAGCCGACGTTAACTGCACATGTTCCCTTTTCCATCCCCGAGCCTGAGGATCGGGTTATAATTTGTCAATCCAATTGTGGCACAGTGGCTTGAATTGCCTTTTTTTTTTTTTCTGAAACACCGAGGGTTTTCTTTTTTGGGGGGCAATCGCATTTTTATTTTTTATTTATTTAAAATTTTTTTTTAATTTTTAATTTTTAGTATATTCTTATTTTGCTCCTCTAAGCAGCTGACCTGCAACATAAGAATAATTGTTATTAATATATAAAAGGTCAGGACCTACGTCAAGCCTGAGGCAGTCACTGGCACAGCCCTCAGGGCAGGGGCCCCACCAGCCAGCCCTGCCCTGCTTCTTGGGGTATGGTGCGTGGAGGGCTTCCCATAGCCCCCGAACTGCTGTGTCCCTCTGGGGCTGCCAGTCAATGGGAGGGGTGCAGAATGAGGCCTGGCCTCCAGGTCTCATCTGCGGGCAGGGAGTGGGCAGAGAAGAACAGGTCCAGGAGACTTCAGATCCTCTCCCCTGCAGAGGTCAGGCAGCATCAAGGCTGTGGGCACCGAAGTGCTCCAGCCACAAGAGGACTGCCTGGCCTGTGGTGTCTGTCACTGGGGGGCTGCAGGGACCAGGGGCAAAGCAGGGGCTGGCAACCACAGGGCAAGCCCTCCAGGCCAGGTTGGCTTCTGCTCTGGCCACCCTGTGGCACCACAACAGGCGGGTCAGTCACACACACTGTCCCTGCGTTGGCCATGGCATCTGAACTCAGAGGCATTGGCTTCACACAGGTGCTAGGCTCTGAGACTGCCAGAAGGACATCGGTGACGAGAGCAGCCTCAGGCAGTCTCAGCTCCGGCAGTGGAGGAAAGTGCTGGGGAGGAGGGTGGCACAGGCTGGGAACAGGTGCCACCACAGAGCGCTGCCTGAGGGGAGTGGGTCCAATGGGGAGAGTCTTTGGAGTCAGCTTCTGGGGCTGGCCTGCATTCCTGGTTGGGATGCAGAGTGTTCCCTGCTGCTCTCGCCTGGCCCTCACCCACTGTGAGTTCAGACACACCACTTACCAGGGGGAGGCCCTTCGAGGGAGCCAGGGCCGCCTGCAAGGAGCTTCTGTGCAGAGGGCATGGCACCCATGTCGGGAAGGAAAGTACTGTGGGTCCCTGCACGCCTCATTTCCCAGCAGGTGATCTGAAAGGTGCCAACATGGAGCTCCTCCCAGGGATGAAACAGCACACACAGCAGCGTGGCTAGAGCTTCTGCAGGGAGGGGCAGGGTGCTGAGTACACTCGGGGCCCTGGGGCAGCCCTGCTTCCCAGGGACAATGTGGACTCTGGCAGCGGGGCATGACTTGGGACAAGGTCTGGGAGGAGATGCCCCGGGAGAAGACGCACTGACCGCCACTCGCCTCCTCCCGGAGCCTCACGCTTCTTAGTTTCGTCTGTGTGAACTCTGTTATTAGAGCCCAGTGGTTTTACAAGTCTTTTCCAGGGACATGTATGAGGACCACTGGACCAGCTCTGGCCTCTGGTTCACATGCCCATATCCTGTAGGGCACAGTGAGTGTCCTTCTGTCCCTGGCATGGCCATCCCCTCCAGGTCAGGGCAGTTGGCCTCGGGCTCCGGGCCTGGCTCCCCCGGTTCCCATCACCAGCCTTCTGATGCAGAGAGCCCTGGTCCTTGTGGTGATTGAGGACTCAGCATCCCTTTGTTAGGCACACGCCCTGGTGCCTTCTGGCTCCCCCAGGTCTCCTTGCTCAGCCATGCCAGGTTTCTCTGGGCTGTCATTCTTGGTGCCGGGGACTGACGGCTGTGTCCCCAGGGTGATGCGGAATCCTGCAGCGCTCTCCTCCTGCAATTATTCCAGAGGCTTAACAAACGAGGTGTCTGCCCAGGGCTTGGAGCCCTCTGACCCGCGCCCTCATTCATCACAAGAGCTCGGGCGGCTCGCGCCAGGCTTCAGGGGCGGGGGCTTTGGCAGCCACGTTGACAAAGCACAGAGAGTTCATTTTTTATGGAGATGGAGCTCACGGTTTCTTCTGGCTGGCGGCTCTAGACAGGTGACCAGCCCCAGTGAGCGGTGGCCACACATCTTAGGCCTGGGGAAAGGAGGCAGGAGGACAGGTCCCTGCGCATGGGAGAGGTGGAGAGGGTCGGCAGCACTCACAGTGGCTGGTGGGTGCCCAGCATCACCCCTTTGGGCAGAACCCGGGGTGGGCACATGCAGGTTGCAGGGCTGGTGAGAAGTGGTACAGCAGTGGGAGGCCTCTGGCTTGGCTCTGTGCCCTCTGCCCCTATGTCCTCGGGGTGCCCTAAGGGCAGCCGTGCCAGTCCCATGCTGACAGCATCAGCCATCCAGGGGCTGTGTGGGAGGGCACTGGCGGTGCAGAGCTTCTGAGCTGTGGCAGCCACGTGGAAGACATGGGAAACAGCCCCGGCCAGCAGGAGGGGCAGGAGATTTCCAGAGCCCCTTCTCCCCCGAAACTCACTGGAGTCAGGGTCCTTCCAGGAGCTGACTGCTCTGCTGTTCCCCGCAGGCCAACTGCAGCCCCCGCCCACTCCTTCTGGCCGGCTATGAGGATGGATCGGTGGTCCTGTGGGATGTCTCTGAGCAGAAGGTGTGCAGCCGCATCGCCTGCCATGAGGAGCCCGTCATGGACCTTGACTTTGACTCCCAGAAGGCCAGGGGCATCTCAGGCTCCGCAGGGAAGGCGCTGGCTGTCTGGAGCCTGGACGGGCAGCAGGCCCTGCAGGTCAGTGCGCCAGGCCCCGGGCCTCATTTATCCTGCTCTGCACTAACAGTCTGATAGGCTGAAACAATATTTAGGCATGAAGAGGAGTTGTTGCAGATCCCTGGCTAATTAATCACTTGGAGGTGGGTGCAGGGGGGCTGTCCATGGCTGGCGCAGGAAGAAGGGGGCGTGGGCGCTGGCAGACCGTTCACATGGTTTGGGTTTCGCCCAGACCTCGGGTTCATGCCGTCACATCTTGTCCATCTAGCGAAAGGCACGCAGAGTCCAGGAATACTCAAACCCCTTTGTGAAAACTCAGAGGAATTTGGTCAGTAAGGAACTGATTAATCAAAAAAAAAAAAAAAAAAAAAAACCAGTGTGGAAAACTGCGAGGAGCTGCGGCCCCTGTGGTGGTCTGGAGCTGGCCCAAGGGAGGCCATTGCTCACGGGCAGCAGGAAAGCACAGCAGGAAGGCTGGGAGGCCTCAGGGCCGCCTGGCGGTTGCTGAAGATCTTCCCATGGTGCCTCCTGGGCTCTCCTGGCTGGCATGGCTTGAGGGGCACCGTGGTGTCCCTGTCTGGGCCTGTGGCTCCAGGGTGGCCTGACTTACACGTGGCCCCGTTTGGGATGGGAGGGATCAGGTCAGGCTGGTGGGGGCAAGGGGAGCCTCCTGTCCAGGTCTCACTCTGGTGCAGGTCTCAGGGGCTGCAGAGACCATGGGGAATGAGGTGCTGGGTGTGGCCTGGGTACATCCTGGCTTCTGGGGGGTGGACAAGGAGCCCCCATTCACCAGAAGTCTTGGAAGCCTGAGACTTATCCATAGCCAGCGAGTGGTCAGATTGCCCAGTCTAGTGGGTGAAGGGCCTTCAGGGGGAGCTGCATGTCCCGTGAGGTGGCTACTGGCAGAAGCAGCAGCAGCTCCCAACCTCACCAAGGACAGAGCCTGGGGCTGCCCTTCTCTGTGGGGCTGTGGTCCAGGCTGTCTGTACCACAGGAGGCCACAGAGAGGGCATCCCTCAGGCCCCCCAGGCAGGGCAGCCTTGCCAGCAGCCCCAGCAAGCCTGCTGCGCCTCATGCTTGCCCAGCCCTGGCCCCTGTGGGGTGGGGAGGGCTCACCTCGGGTCCGTCAGGCCCACCCCTGAGTGGGCACCACCAGAGTCTTTGAAGCACATGGTAGAGCTGTGGAAGGACGTGCCCTGGTGAGACCAGGATACACAGAGGTGCGGGGCTCTGTGAGCGGCCCCAGTGCCCTGTGGGCATCACCAACCTGTGCGGGCACATGGTAGACTTGAAGGAGAGCTGTGTCCATCCATTACCCATCCATCAGCTGTCCTGGGGGTGGGGGCACAAGGCCCTGATGTAAGCGGCAGAGCTTCTCATGTCTGCCCGGGAGGAAGGGTCTCCTAAGGCTTAGCAGGCCTGGGTGATGGGTGGATGTGTCATCATCATGATACCCATTCTTAGCAGCTACAAGCTGAGCTGCTCTGGGCGCTGGGAGGCTGAGCCACTCTGGGTGCTGGGAGGCTGAGCCACTCTGGGTGCTGGGTCTGCATGTCTGGAAGGGGCATCTCCCTCGCACTCCCTCCCTCCTCCTCAAGCCTGGCAGGGATCCTGCAGGGCTGCCCCCATGGGATCCAGTGTTCACTTGGCACTGGCTTGTCCTTCACCAGCCTGACAGCAAAAGGCTGAAGACCCAGGCAGCTTCCTTGAGAGCCCCCAGAGGGCTCTTCTCTGCAGTCCCCACCTCTGTGCCCAGGACCCCGGGAAGGGGCCCTCCTGCCGTCCTGGCCCAGATCTGCCTCGTCTCTCCTGGCATGTTTGGGAAACAGCTGCTGGAACTTAAGACTGTAATTTATGGGGCATGTTCCAGTCCAGAGATGAACTTGACCAGATTGATGAATTGAAAAGTTAAAGCAAAAGGGGGACCAGGTATTAATGAATTGAAAAGTGAGAGCAGAAGGGAGAACCAGGAACTGAAGTGGTTGGCGTGGCTGTGGCGTGCTGGGCAGGGCATCGGCCCGTGGTGCTGGGCAGGGCATCGCCCGTGGTGCACATCGAAGGAGAGGCACTTCCCCTGCTAAGCCCTGTGTTGCATGGGCCAGGAGGAGGCCTGGGAGGGGATAGGCGACTCCAGGGATGGGACAGGGAGCCGGAGAGGCTGACGCGCCACCCTCTGCCCAATGTCACATCTTAACGTTGATCCTAGAGGCCCTGGAGATTGCAGGTTCTGTAAAGCCCGTGCCTCAGGGAAAGCCTCTGGGGACGCTTTCGGAGGTGAGCTGCCTGAGAGCATTCTTGCCGCCCGGGAGCAAGCAAGGTGACCGAAGGTCCTCAGCACCCACAGGTGTCCTCACCCACCGCCTGCACTGTGACTCCTCGGCTAAGAGCCACGTGAGCGCGGCTGTGTGTCCCTCGCATCCTCCTGCCAAAGCCTCTGATGAGCCCAGATCAGTCTCCCGCCGGCGGGTGCTGGGAGCGGAGACGCGAATGAGGTTCCCGGAGCAGAGCGTGGGTAATCGGAACCAGATGGTGGCCTCGCTGCGCCACGCATTCCTGGCACCTGAGGTCATGCGCTACGAGAGCCACTGGTGGCCAGAGATCCTTCCTAGAAGGCCCAGGTCCAGGCTGGGGCTTGGCCAGGGGCCGCGGTGGTGACGAGGAGGCTGCCCACGTCAGGATGCCACCTGAGGGTGCCTCGGGGGCAAGTGGTGACTGGAGCCCTGAGCCTGCCTTGCTGAGGTGGCTTTCCCACGAGCTGTCGCAGTTAGAGCCTGCGTTGTCATCAGATACAGGTGGTACGCAGGCCCTCTCCCTCCCACATTTTAGGGTAGCGCCCACAGCCTTGAAGTGGGGACTGATTTACAGCCAGCCATATTCTTAGGCCTTTAAGTAATAATGAGGCTCCCCCACCCCAGGCAGCCCTGGCCTGGGAAGTGGACCAAACGTCGCTCTCCCACGAGACACAGCCAGGTGTCCCAGCTGCGCTCCCATCTGCACAGCAGTGGTGGCTGCTATGCCGTCTGCCAGAGGCTTCCCTTTAGAAGGCAGTAGCAGAGCTGCTGGGCAGCCAGGAGGGAGGCCAAAGGGCCCCGGGTCAGCTCCCCGTGCATTGCATCAGGAGGAGAGGCTTGTGCAGGGCGTGGGCATGGTTCTGTCTGCCATCAGGAGCACGGTAGTGCAGGGCCCTGGCTGCCGTCACTGCAGGGCCAGGACCAGTCCTCCTCTTCTTCAGGAACACAGGGCTGGAGCAGGCCCTAGTCTTTCTCCAGGAGGCCCCACCAGGCTTCCCACATCATCCTCATTTCCTGCGGGAAGCTGGTCCTTGAACCTGGTTTTCTTTACCTTGATGCTGTCACTGCTTTCTGAGAATGGCTGAGGTGGGTGTGGGGTCGCTCCTGTCCCTGCAGGCAGTGGCCGCCTGGCTGGTGGGTAGGCACAGCCAGGCTGCTGGGCAGGAGCTGGGTAGGAGGAACTGGGCATCTCAGCTTCCCACAGGTGAAGACCCCTGGTCAGGACTTCTGTGGAAACCTCCCCACACGCCTGTGGCTCCAGGCATTTGGCAGCTCTTTTCTCCCTGGGAAGGACCTGCCAGCAAATTCCTATCAAGAGGGCCCTGAGCAGGCCCCAGTGGCTTCCAGTGAGGCCCATGGCGTGGGGCCTGGTGTTCCCTCTCTACCACTGACTTAGGGCAGAGGTCACAGGAGAGAAATGGATGACAGTGACGATGGCGTCAAATCAGCCTCCTGTTCTTCCCAGCCACCAGTTCCTTCCCTGGGCCTCTGTGTTCTGGTCCCTGAGAGCTGGGGAGGGGATCCTGGGTCTGCAAGCATAGGCAGCCAACCCCACATGCATGACATGTACATGCCAGCATCCCCTCACGGCCCTGCGCAGCAGGTGCTGGCCTTGATGGCCCCTCAGCCGGGTCACAGGGAGCCAAGTGGGGAGGCAGGGGCTGGTGTGGAGGGAGGGGAGGCAGCGCCGAGGCCGGGTGCTCTGGACACTGAGGCCAGCCTGGGCTTGCGGTTGCCAACCAATGGCTGTGTGTCGTGCTGCAGCACGTTCAGCTGCTTGTGTGTGCACAGGCAGGATACCACCGAGATCCCCAGAGCCAAAGTCTGCCAGGCAAGAGAGGTAGAGGACAGGCAGAGCGTCTGGGATGTGCTGGGACTGTGTTGGTTACAGTGCGTGGTGGGAGGGGAGGGGCCATGAGAGGGGTCAGGGCTGCAGGCCTTGGTAAGTCCATGAACCAGGGGCCCCGGGCCCTGGAGAGGCCTTGAAAGGGCAGGATAATGGGCTTGCAGGGGCTTGGCCTTGAGAGACAAGCTGGTGTTGAGGTAGGACGGCAAGGTGGCTGAGGGCATGGCAAGGCGCCGACCTCACTGGCCAGGTGCCTAGAGCAGTGTCGGGGGCGCAGGTGGTGGTATCCCAGCCCGGGGTGAGGGCTGCGCTGGCTGTGGGTTGTTTGGTGGCATCTCCTTGCCAGGCGAGGCTCCTCCCACCCCTCCTGGGGAAAGAATCTGGGTCTTGAATGGGTGCCTGATGTCACCAAATGATCTCACTGCATCTCTCCGACTCATACAGGTTTTCTTCTTGAATCTGTTCATTGCATTGTTGGAGTTTTCTTAAACATTAAAACAACTAAAATCCTCAGTCTGTCCCTGAATCTCAGGGAAAAGTCTTTAAATCACCGCCTGCGCCCCGCCCCCAATGTGTGACATGTGCTCCGCCCACTCTGCTGGGCTGGGCCAGAACTGCCCAGGGCCACAGACAGACCTGGGCCTCCCTCTCCCACCACCTGCCTAGTGACAGGAGCCCCAGGCTCAGGGAGCTGGTGGGGAGCGTCCCCTCTTCTCCCGACGGATGGACACGTTTGGATGGTGGAGGTGGGGGTCGTGAGTGACTGTAGGTTGGTCTTCGCCTGCACCATTACTGGGCAGTTATTTTCTCTGCCCGGGTTGTTTTCTTTGTGGACTAATTTAGGTTTCCTGATTTGGGGAATTTTTCTAGGAATTTGTCTGTGGGCATACAAATCCTCAAGGTTGTATTCCTAGTGACCTTTTTTGGACTGCTTGTGATGATTGTTTAAATTTCTGCTGCATTCAAAGCTCCGTCCCTGCTTTATTGCTGATCAGTCTTGTATGTGTTTGTCCTTGAGCATTTCTATCTTTCTGTTCATTGTTTCTGTCCTTGCCATGCTCTCCCTCCATCCCATGTCCTCTGGGTTGCATCTGCTGCCCTGCCTGGGGTCAGGTGCACAGCCCATCGGCACTCAGCCTTCCCTTGCCAGCCCCACATGGAGCCTGTTTCCACAGGTGACTGTCCAGCTGGGCTCCCTGGTGCAAGAAGACATTGTCTTCCTCCCCTCACTTCCAGGCAGACCCCTTTTTTATTATTTTTTTTCCATATTCCTCATTTGACACAAAGACCCCATTTTTGTTTGTTCTCTGGCTGCTGAGTTAATTAGAATGTTTTTATGGTCCTGAATGTTTGATTTTTTTCCCCCAGTTATTTTTTAGTTTTCAATTTCTAACTTAATTAACATTGTGGTCTGGGAACAAGGTCTGAATGATATCAGTTCTTTGAAATGCGGGGCCGTCCAGTTTTCATAAGTATTGCACATGTGTCAGGGAGGCAGCGCTGGTTGTCAGATGCCCCGCTGCACACGTGAGCGCCAGGCCCGTGTGTCCACTGATTCTTAGGCCTTTAAGTCATCCTGCAGGTGACCAGGGTCCCCAGCAGGCGCAGAGAGGCCTGTCCTGTTCCCTTTTGCTGGGGGCCTGTCTGTGTTTGCTTTATGCACTTTGAAGCTGGCCTAGGAACATGCCAGTTTAAAATGGTGATTTCCTGGTGAATGAGGTCTTTTCTTCATTCCCCCTCATCATCTCTAGAAAGGACATTTGCCCCAAAGCCTATTTTTCCAACTATTAATATGGCTCAGTCCAGGTTTCTTTTGGTCACTACTTCCCTTTATAGCCTTTACATTTTAATCATTTTACCTCCAACCTTCCTGGCCCTCCAGGTATAGACACATCTCTTATGGAACCAGTTCTCACATCGATGATTGCATTTCGTGTGTGAGCGTTGCCCTGGGCATTCTTACATCTCAAGACCTCCTTCTGGAAGCCAAAAAGCGCATCCTTTAGGGATTCCTCGGGCAGGGGCCTCTTGGTGGCTGTGCTGGTGGCCTCTGATGCACGGGCCTGGATGCCGAGGGACCGTTCTCTGAGCAGCAGCAGCTGCTGGGCCATGGGTCTAGGTCCTGCCACTTCCCTGGGCTGCTGAGAATTCAACTCCCAGCCTAGCTACCTTCCATGTGACTCAGTCCCATAAGCTTTGACTTACTGTGTCTTCATTTTCATTCAGTTCAGAATATTGTGATTTCCTCTTTGATCCGTAGGTTCCTTGTGGGGATGTGTTATTTAATTTCCAAATATTCGTTGATTTTGTAGCTATATCTTTAATCTAGCTTAATTCTGTTGTCAGTGAATGCACGCAGTGCAATTGCAGTTTAGAAATTTATGGAGGCTTGCTTTTGGCCCAGCACATGGCGTGTCTGGGGGAGTGCACCACATGGACTTGAAAGGAGCGTGTGTTCCGCAGTTGTGGGGTGGAGCCTTCCGTCAGCCTGACCCAGGTCAGTGGACGTGGTTCCAGTCTTTAATATCCTTACCGATCTTTTGGTCTAGTTTCTTTTTTACCAGTTATGCAGAGAAGGCTCTTAAAATCTTTAACCGTGATTGCAAACGTGCCTGTTTCTTTGTCTCTGCCAGTTTTGCTTCCTGAGCTTTGAAGCTCTGGGGCTGAGTGTGGGTGTACAGGCCCTGAGATGTCACCTTGTCTTGGTGCAGAGCCTTTTTCTCAGCACAAAGTCTCCCTTGTCTCTTGTAATGCTCTTTGTCTTGAAGTTGGCTTTGTCTACTACACAGTAGCATCGACTTTCTTAGGTTTGCCCTTTGCATTTTTCTCCTCGCTTCTACTTTCAACCTGTCCTGACCTCTTGATATTTAAAAAGCATCTTTTGGCCGGGCGCGGTGGCTCATGCTTGTAATCCCAGCACTTTGGGAGGCCGAGGCGGGCGGATCACGAGGTCAGGAGATCGAGACCACGGTGAAACCCCGTCTCTAATAAAAATACAAAAAATTAGCCAGGCGTGGTGGCGGGCGCCTGTAGTCCCAGCTACTCGGAGAGGCTGAGGCAGGAGAATGGCGTGAACCTGGGAGGCGGAGCTTGCAGCGAGCCGAGATTGCGCCACTGCACTCCAGCCTGGGCGACAGAGCGAGGCTCCATCTCAAAAAAAAAAGCATCTTTTATTTTAGTTTATTTTTTTGAGACGGAGTCTCACTCTGTCACCAGGCTGGAGTGCAATGGTGTGATCTTGGCTCACTGCAACCTCTGCCTCCCAGGTTCAGGTGATTCTCCTGCCTCAGCCTCTTAAGTAGCTGGGATTACAGGCACACGCCACCACACCTGGCTAATTTTTGTATTTTTAGTAGAGACGGGGTTTTACTATGTTGGCCAGGATAGTCTCGATCTCTTGACCTCATGATCCTTCTGCCTCGGCCTCTCAATAAAAAGCATCTTTAGCAGACAGGTGTGTCTTGCTTTGTGATGCTTTCTGACAATCTCTGCCTTTTAACTGGTGCATTTAGTCTCTTTGCATTCACTGTAATTATTGACATGTCTGGGATTAAGTCTAACATCTCTATACTTATTTTCTACTTGTCACTTCCATTTTTGGCCACTTTTCCTCCTTTCCTACCTTCTTTTGTGGTAATCAAATATTTATTTATTTATTTTATTTTATTTTTTTGAGACGGAGTCTTGCTCTGTCGCCCAGGCTGGAGTGCAGTGGCGCAATCTCGGCTCACTGCAAGCTCCGCCTCCCGGGTTCACGCCATTCTCCTGCCTCAGCCTCTCCGAGTAGCTGGGACTACAGGCGCCCGCCACCACGCCCGGCTAATTTTTTGTATTTTTAGTAGAGACGGGGTTTCACCGTAGTCTCGATCTCCTGGCCTCATGATCTGCCCACCTTGGCCTCCCAAAGTGCTGGGATTACAAGCGTGAGCCACCACGCCCGGCCTCAAATATTTATTTTTTAGTATTCTGTTTTGTTTCCTCTCTTGGCTTCTTAGCTAGACCTCTTGCCACTTTTGTTCCTAAGTGGTTGCACTCCAAGAGTATGCAGCCTTCTCAAAGTCTCCTTAGAATCAGTGTTGTTCACATCCCACCTCACAAACATGATGACATCGTGCTGGTGCAATCCCTTCTACTCACCCTTTTAGTCTTTCTGTGACTGCTGTGATCTACTTGACATCTACACACATTCAAAACTGCACCTTACGATATTAGTTTCCCTTTTCTTTGAGGCAAGTTCTTGCTCTGTCACCCAGGCTGGGGTGCGGTGGTGCAATCACAGCTCACTGCACCCTCAAACCCCTGCCTCAGCCTCCCGAGTAGTTGGGACTACAGGCACCTATCACCATGCCTGGATAAGTTTTTGTAGAGCTAGGGTCTCACTATGTTGCCCAGGCTGGCCTTGAACTCCTAAGTTCAAACAATCCCGCATGCTGGGATTAAAGGCATGAGCCACTGCATCTGGCCAGTTTTCCTTTAAATCATCAGTTTAAAAAAAAAAAACTTACAAGAAATACAAAACATAACATGTTACATTTACTCACCCCTTTGCCATTTCTGGTGCTCACCCTATAGACCCAAGTATCTTCTTACATTTTTTTGTAGTGCAATTCTGCTGGCAAAAAGTTCTCTAGCTTTTGTTTATCTAAAAAATGTCTTTATCACCCTTATTTTTACAGAATCCTGGCTATGGAATTTAGGAATGATAGTTTTATTTTTCTTCATGCCCTGTAAAGATGTTGTTCCATTGTTTCTGATGAGAACTCATGATATCCTATCATTCCCATGCATGGAATATGTCTTGCTCCATGGCTGCTTTCAAGATTTTTTTTTATCTGTGGTTTTCGGTAGTTTGACTATCATGTGCCTAGATAGATTTTTCTTCTTGTCCTGATTGGGTTCTGCTGAGCTTTTCATCTATATATTCGTGTTTCCCATTAAAATTGGGAAATATCCAGCCACTGTTTTTTCTTGACCATTTTCACTTTCTCCTCCTTCTGGGGCTTCTATGAGTTACACAGTTTGATAGCATCCCGTGGCCCCCTGAGGCTCTGTTTGTTTTGGTTCAATCGTTTTTTCTCTCCTCTTCAGATTGGGCAATGTCTGTTGATCTGTCTTCTAGTTCACTGACTTTAAAAAATATATATTTCCAATCTACTGTTAAGCCTATTCAATACATTTTTCATTTCAGTATTGAGCTTTCCAGTTCTATATTTTCTATTATGACTCTTTTTTATGATTTCCATTTCTCTGCTAAGAGTTCCTATTTGCTCATTCAAGACAATTTTTTGGGTAATTATTTGAATACACTTTCCTTATTTTTTTTGAAGGAAAATTTGTATTATTTTAATTATTTTTATGTACAGAAAACTCAACAGTGTACATTTAACCCAGTTTAGTGGCAAGTTCTTTAGCCTTTGCCTTTTCGAGCTTGGCAATACGAGCCACAGACTTAGGACCCAGGACGTTGCCGCCCTTGACTACGGGTCATATATTCCTGCTTCTTAGCATGTCTAGTAATTTGCTGTTTGTGTGCCAGACATAGTGAATGATACATGCTGAATCTCTGGGTTCTGTTATTTTGCTCTGAAGAGTGTTTGCTTTCATTCCAGCATGGAATTCAGTTACTGACTGTTCACTTTGGGCTTGTGCAGGCTTGGCTTTTGGCTTTGTTAGGGCAGGTCTGTGGAAAGTCCACTCCCAGGCTTGTTAAGTGGGGTGGAACTCAAATTCCAAACTCTGCTTCTCCTGCAGACCTCGTCAGGGCTTGGTTTCTAGTTTTGTTCTGGTAGATCTAGGGTAGGCCATACTGTAAGATAGAATCCTATTCCTGAAGTGAAGCCATTCTGGTAGTTCAGCTGGTCTCAGGCTGTCACACAGTCTTCACACTCAGGGTAACTGGACCCCCGGCACTGTTGACCTCTTGAACTTGTTCTGTTTAACTGTGCAGCTCTGGTAAGCCCTGTGGAGTCCACCGTGAGCATGCGCAGTCCAGCCCTCACACAAGACTCATAGGGACCCCTCAGACAATCTTCAGCTCCCTCTGTCCCTTTGCCTTGCCCCATGGATTTCAGCCCTCTGGCTGCTGCAGATTATGATCTCTGCCTCCTCAGCTTAATGTGACCACTATGTTCTGCCTGGACTTCATGCTCATAGTATTGTCTCCAGGCAGAGAGCTGTGGGGGCATTTGGGAGGCCCACCTCATCAGCTGCCCTTCTCTGCCTAGTGTTTCCTGCCTGTAAACAGTTGCCTTGTGTATTTTGTCCACTTTTTATGGTTGTTTGCAGCAAAAGGACTAGTCTGGTAACAGTTTCTCAATTATAGACACTTTCCTATTGTTCTTGCTTTATGGATGATATGTCAGTTTACTGGCTAAACAGATATTTACAGTTATTTTGGGGGGTGGGGAGCACAAGGTCTTGCTCTGTCACCCAGGCTGGAGTGCAGTGGTATGATCATAGCTCACTGCAGCCTCAAACTCTTGGGCTTAAGCAATCCTTCCACCTCAGCCTCCCAATAAACTGGGACTACAGGTGCATGCCAGCATGCATGGCTAATTAAAAATTTTTTTTTGTAAAGACAGGATCTCTATATGTTGCCCAGGCTGGTCTTGAACTCCTGGGCTCAGGCAGTCCTCCTGCCTTGGCCTCCCAAAGTGCTGGGATTATATGGCTCTTCACTGGGAATTGTACTCTTTATCATTGTTAAGTATTTTATATAATCTTACCTAATGCTTTGGCCCTGAATTCAAATGTTCCTATTATTCAGATTACCCTGTTCTTCTTATTTGTATTTTCCCAGTATATCTTTGCCAGGAGTTCCTTTGGAATCTCTGTTGTACATAGCATAGATTTGGATTTCACTTTGAAATTCAATCATAAACCTAGACTCAAATGATCTTCCAACCTCAACCTCCCAAGTAGCTGGGACTACACGACCACGCCTGGCTAATTTGTAATGTTTTTTAAAGACAGGGTCTCGCTCTGTTGCCCAGGCTGGAGTGCAGTGGTATGATCTTAGCTTACTACAGCCTCAAACTCCCAGCCTCAAGCAATCCTCCTGTCTTTGCCTCCCAAGCAGCTGCGATTACAAGCATGAGCCACCACACTCAGCCTGTTGAGTATATTTAGATCTTTTTTTTTTTTTACTTTATGCAGCTATACAAGGAAACATAGGCACCTACAGTGAGGTGGGAGAGGAGAAGGAAATAATGCTATTTTTGTCATTACTTATGGTGGGGTGTTCTCAGATAATCTCTCGGGGACGAGGTTGACTATTATATCTTTGGCCCCAAAGGACAAAAGCTGAGCTAAATCAGTGAACTTAACAACCATCCCATCTCTCTCAGTGCCTCCCATATTTCTGTGAGTTATATAACCGGTTCCATAGCCATAATCCCCATATTGTCTTAGAGCTGATCCTATAGGCAAGTGGGTCCACTGCTCCCTGCCAGACCATCTGCTGCAGTCCTCCAGTTATCTCTTATGAGACTGGAGTTAATCTTCTAGTCCTTCAAGAACAGCTTATGGGTGCAGGATTCTCTGAGTTCTTACATGTTCAGAAATGTTGGTCTGTTGTTTTTATAGTTGAGCGACAGTTTGGCTGGATATAAAATACTTGGACCTCGCTTTCCTCCTCAGCCTTGCAGGCATCACTGTGTCATCCCTTGGCACCCATGTGGCTGTGGAACATTCTGAGGACGGCCTAAACGGCACCCTCATCATCAACATGGTCTTTTTGTCTGGCCACCAAAAGTGTTTTAGCTATGAAGTCTAATAATTTTATTAGAGTGTATCTTTTTTTTTTTTTTTTTTTTGAGACAGGGTCTCACTCTGTCGCCCAGGCAGGAGTGCACTGGCATCATCTCAGCTCACGGCAGCCTCCATCTCCTGGGCTCAGGTGACCCTCCTCCCGAGTAGCTGGGATTACAAGAACATGCCACCACCCCCAACTAATTTTTAAAAAAATTCTTACAGAGATGGAGGTCTTGCCGTTTTATGCAGGCTGGTCTCAAACTCTTGGACTCAAGCAGTCCTCCCACCTCAGCCTCCCAAAGTGCTGGGATTACAGGCATGAGCCACCATGCCCAGCGCATTCTGCTCATTCTCCATCATTCCCGCCTTTTGTGTCTGGCTGTCCTGTTAGAGTCGCTGCTGCTGCTGCTGCTGATTCTTCTTCATTGCTTTGAGTTTTTCTTCCATTTCTCCCCTGCGCTCTGCCAGGTCAGCTTTCCTCCTCTGCATTCTGTTGCTTTGGGTTCTGGTTTTACAGAGGGGATGCAGAGCCAGAGCTTAATTCATTGAGTTTTCTTTTGTTAATTTATGACAGCACTGCTTGGTAACAGTTTCCATTGGCCTCTGCTGAATGTTGCCATTGTTTTTCCTGTTTCTTCTTCCTTTTTCCTTGTGCTATCTTTGCAGAGGTGTGTGATTCTCAACTGAGGGCAGCGTGGCCCCATCAGGAGGCCCTTAGAGAAAAGGGTGCTGATGGAAAGCTCGCAGTGCGTGGGACTGGTGTGGAAGGAAGTGGCCCTTGTTGCTTGTCATCATGGTGGCAAAGTGCCTCTATCATTCAGCGTGTGGGCACAGAGGTGCCAAATGCCCTGCAGCACATGGGACAGCCCTGTGGAACCAAGAAGTGCGGTAGCCACAGAGGCAGCGCGAATCCTCCCACCCCTCAGCTCCCTACTCGCTGTAGGAGAAGAATGTCAGGGAGGGGTCAGGGCAGGAGGCTTCCTGTGCACCCAGCGCTGAGACGCTCGGCCCAGGAAGAGGCCAGCACCCCGACGGCCCCGTGCACATAGGACCTGCCTGTGTGGCTCCAAGTCTTGTGCAGTGCCCCATCCCCTCTCAGAACCCAGCCGGGGATGTTGCCCCCACCGGGCAAGGTGCACTGTGTGGCTCCTGCCACCTCCAGGGCGTCTCCCCCTTGTCCCCCCCTCATCCTGCCAACCCCCCACTGGGTCTCGCTCTTGGCAGCGCTCCCAGCGCTGTCGAGCTTGGGGGTTCACATACCTCATGGTTTTGCTGAGGATGGAGTTTGTATTTCTCACCCCGTCAGCTTTGGGGTGGTTGTGAGGTTCTTCTGGGAGGAGTGCCAGCGTTCTGCTGCTTTCAAGCCCGGGATGTGGCCTCTCACTAGGCACTAGGGTGCAGTGGCTTCCCCAGGGTGAGAGGCCCCGGGACCCAGCCCCTGTCCTGCAGCTGGGACCTCCCTGTCTCTGCTGCTCTCTGACTGGGGAAGGAGTCGGTCAGAGCTGGAGCGAGGAGCAGCAGGGCAGGGCCGAAGACCACTCTGAGGGGAGGGCTGGAGTCCCCCATCATGGCCTTAGGTAGAGTGGGAGGTCAGCTGGGCGGGAGCATGTGGCCCTCACATCCCGGGCCTGTGGGCCTGCGTCTCTCCTGGTTCCAGCTGCAGGTGGGGCACCAGGGGCAGCACTGCTTCGTGGGCTTAAGAAGTGGCCTAACGCCTCGCCCCACTCCCACAGGTGCGTGGGACTCATGAACTCACCAATCCCGGGATCGCCGAGGTCACGATCCGGCCAGACCGCAAGATCCTGGCCACCGCAGGCTGGGACCACCGCATCCGCGTGTTCCACTGGCGGACGATGCAGCCGCTGGCCGTGCTGGCCTTCCACAGCGCCGCTGTCCAGTGTGTGGCCTTCACCGCCGATGGCTTGCTGGCCGCGGGCTCCACGGATCAGCGGATCAGCCTCTGGTCACTCTACCCACGCGCATGACTCACCCACTCTCTTCCTGGGAGACAGGAGGGCGGGCAGGGAGGTGGGCATCAGGCCCCAGCCTTGACCTGAAACCTCGAGGGCCTCTGAGGACCAGCAAGTCATGGCCCAAGGACCATGGAGTCCCCGCTGTCTTCACGAGGTTGGTGTTTCCGTTTGTGGAGTGCCTCATCACAGGACGGTGACTCTGGGGGCCAGCCAGAGCCCTGGCCATCCAAGGCCTGCAGGAGACGTTGGCTTGGGCCTGCTGTGTTGCCAGCTGAGGGTATTTTATAATAAATTTCCATTGCCAAGTTGCTGGCTTGAGGTGGGAGCTCCCTGAGGAGGCCCTGGTCTCCCACTTAGCATCAGTGCCCTCAGACCCCCACCAGGCAGGATGCTCAGCCCTACCCTCACACCTGCTGTTGAATGGGCCACCCCGAGTGTGGGTTTCCTGGGCCAGGCCTCAGGAGATGATAGGCCCCAACCACAGCTGCCTGTCGATGTCCACATGACCCCTCACCCCGAGGAGGCCAGGAGCTCCCAACACACAGGTTGAGGCCAGGATCAGGATCAGGAATTAACTGAACTCCCTAAAGAGTGAAGCAGAGAAAGGTGCCTGTGAGGGATGGCAAGGGGGGCTTGCAGCACACAGGGCCAGGCCAGATGTGGGATCCGGGAGGGCATGCCTGCCCAGAGAGGGTGCAGTGGGGAAGGCACGCAGGGTGCGCCTCCAGGTGAGTGCTGGGCAGAAGGCACGAGAGCAGCGAGGGAGTGTGACAAGCACCGCCTCACAGTGGCCAAGGCCACAGTCACAGCTGCTGCTGCACACAGGGTGGCCCCCAGGGCACAACACAGCAAGAACAGGACTTAGCAGCCAGAGCCTCACACCGCATGCAGCCGGGCCCAGCCTGGCCGGTCGTCTCCTCCTAAAAGCGGGTGTTGATTGGGAAAGAACCATGACCCTGAATATTGGAGTGGGGCCCATGGGCAGATCCAGAGAAGCTGGGACCACAAACGCCTGTGTCTGCCCGGATTGCCGGAAGAGCCCCTCTAGCTGAAGGCCTGGGGTGGCCTCCTTTGAGGCAGTTGCCCTGCAAGGCCCTGCTGATGCTCCTTGGGACCCCCACCTGGGCTTCGAGTCCTAGAACTAGACTTGAGTCCAGCAGGCCCCCGGGATGAGATACAGAGGGTGACCCTGAGATGGGCACCAGCCTCCTGTAGGACCATGTGGCATTTCCAGGTTTTCTGGCAGAAATCTGAACATGTGTGGGACGGATCGGAAGGGTGTGGGATCCAGGTGGCCGGAGCAGGGGTGGATCAGGGGAGTTCCTAGAACAGACCTGCCAAACGGAGGGCTGGACTGGGTGCTGCAGCTTGGGGCCAGGAAGGCTCCAGTGCCAGGCAGGGGGTGGGGGGCTGGATTACAGCCTGAGGGTGGCTGCACTGAGTGAAGTGGACATGGCCAGCCGCCGTGGGGTACGGCCGAGGAGGGCTTCCAAGGCCTGGGGATGGGAGCGTTGGATTTGTCAGTGAGACCTGCGCACCCACTGCAGGGGGTCCCAAGGCCGTGCCTTCCAACCCCACTGTGAGGAACATGGTTGCTGGGGGGCCCGGAGTCCTCAAGGGGTCCTGTGACCACACTTCTCTGTCGGTCAGAGGTACCATGGGGACCGTTCCACCAAACGGGAATGTCAGTGCTGGCCGGGAAAGCGGCCCCTGGCCCAAGCTTGGAGACCGCCTGGCTCGGGCACTGGCCTGGCTCCGTTGGACAAGGGTAGCCACCAAGTGCCCAGGACTTTTGGACAGGGGGGCCCTGCTGCTTCTCCTCGAGTGTCCTGTAGCCGCCAGGATGTATAGGGCACTCCAGGAGGGATTTTCATATCACTGAGGTGTCAGGGAGGGGAAGGGTCCTGGGTTTAGGCTGCAGTGACTGCAGGTGCTGAGGGAGCTGCGCCCTGGGTGCTCATCACAGGCTGTCACGGCGAGGGGAGGTGTCAGGTTCTGACATCCCCATGACAGCGGCAGGGTAGGTGGAGTGGGAGTTGGCCTTGCAGTTTCCCTGCATGCCCTTGATAGCCTTGCCAAAGGCACATCTGCCCTGCCTCAGCTCCCACCCTGAGGGTTCTGGGCCTCTGCCCCTTCCCGTTTATGTCCCTGTCATCTTTGGCGTCATCACTATAGTTACAAAACTCCCTACGTCCAACAGCCACGAGGCTTGTGTCCCACATGAGGGCCCAGGTGTGCGTGCCAGCATGAGGTTGGCGAGTGGTGCTGCCTGCCGGTGTCTTACCTAGAGGCCATGAAGAGCTGTGGGCAGGGTGTACAGGCCCTGAGTTGGCCCCTGGCCCTCATGCTTTCAGTCAAAGGCACAAGCAGGGTGGACGGCAGGCAGCTGCCCCCTAGCCTGGCCCTGAGCTGCCTGTCCCAGGCCATGTGGCATTGAGCAGTGTCCAGGCACATCTTGTTCTGAATCTCAGTGTGCAGGGGTGGAGTCAGGGGACAGTGTGAGTCCTGCATGCCTAACACAGCCCTCACCCCTCCAGTGCACAACGGGGCCAGGTGCCCGCATCTGGGCGGCTAGGCAGACAGGGCCCCCCTCGCCAGGCAGATCCAGCTTCTGAGGCCTTATAGACATCCTGTGGAGGGCAGGCCCAGGACTTCCATTCACCTGGCTGAGCTGCCTGGGAGAGCAGCAGAACCGGTGCTGGGGTCCGAGCCGGCCAAGAGCAGTGCGGCCCTCCTGGTCCTGTTCCTCTCTTGAGCTGCTCCGTGGTGTCCACAGCAGGGCCATGTGGCTCTGGAGAGGTCGGCCTTTGTGTCAACAGAACCTGGGTCGTGATGAATCACCATGCGTCTGACCAGCCTTGAAAACCCCACAACAGAAGAAGAAACAGGGTCTCAGCTCCAGACATCCAGCTTGGAAAAGATGTACCTGGACGTTGGTATTATCTTCCTAGCAAACAGCCGCTTCCTGTAGGATGGCAGGAACGCCAACAGAGCCAGCAGTGAAGGCGTTAAGTGGGGAGGAGGGGTGGCCCGGAGGCAGCGCACGAGGGTCAGCATGCAGCTCCTGGGATGAACCTGAGAGGCGACTCCTGGCAGCATGGCTGGTCACTGCCATCACGCCCCTGGCCAACCCACCAACTGGGAGAGGCAGCCTTTGTTCATCGGCCCTTGCACATCTTCCTCCATGATGCTCTTGGGTAGCAGTGAGGCCTCTCAAGCCAGAGAGAACTTGGTGTTTGGAAACAACAGTGGACATTTCTTGCCATTTTCAGTGCCAACTCAGGTAGGTGTGTTCTACCATCTTGTGTTTTTGGGGTGTTTTTTTTTTGGAGTCAGAGTCTCACTCTGTCCCCTAGGCTAGAGTGCAGTGGCGCAATCTCAGCTCACCGCAACCTCCGATTCCCAGGTTCAAGCGATTCTCCTGCCTCAGCCTCCCAAGGAGCTCAGGACCACCCACGTAGGTGCACGCCACCATGCCCAGCTAATTTTTTATTTTTATTTTTTATAGAGAAGGAGTCTTGCTATGTTGCCCAGGCTGGTCTCGAACTCCTGGGCTCAAGCGATCGATCCTCCCACCTGTAGCCTCCCAAAGCACTAGAATTATAGGCCTGAGCCACTGCGCCCGGCCCACCATCCTGTTCTTATTGGAAGAATTTCCATGTGTCAAAGCGGGGGCACAACGTGGCTGGTCCTCTGCTCAGGGCCCCGCAAGGCTGCGTCAGGGTGGCAGCGGGACTGGGGGTCTTTTCTGTTCAAATCCAGATTCTCGTGGCTGTGAGCCCCAGCCCTGGGCACTGTCCGCCTGGTGGTGTCTTCACAGCCAGCAGGGGTGGCCTTGGGGTGTTCTGTGGAGTAACTTTCATGGCCCAGAGTGGGATCCTGAGTGGCTGGAGCCGTGTGCTCCAGCATCCCCAGCCACTGCCTCTGGTGCAGGCGGAGTGGGCCCCTCCGATTACCAGGAGCTGTCAGAGGGGCAGCAGGTCCCACTCCACTGGCTAGCAGGCAGCTGTGTGCAGGGACGTGGGCCCTGGCATGTCTGCCTGGTGAGGCCCTGCCTCCAGTGCCAAGGGGCCTCCCCTCTCGATGGTGGATGCCACCATGTGCTGACCTCTGTGCAGCCCCACTTTACAAGGTAGGTTCGGCCAGCACCCCATCTGCAGGCGGGCAGCACTCACCCAGCGTTGCGCCGCCAGCAGGGTCCCTCTTGGACAAGCAGCTGTGCCTAGAGCCTTTTCCTTCCACCCTGCGTGTTACCTGCAGGCTAACAGATGGCCTTGGGTCTGGGACCAGGAGAACCTGCCTCTGCCTCTGGCGGTGGGCGTCCCTGCAGGCAGATTGGGCTTGGCATGTAGACACCGAGGGGTCAGCCAATGCCGGGAGATGATCCCAGGAAGGGCTCCGGAGCACAGCCCAGGACATGCCGCTGCTGCTGGGCGCTCCGTGTTGACGTGCTGTGCGTGTCTCCACTCCCCAGGCAATGATGTTCAATCAGGTGTTTCCCACCTGTGTCTCTGCCAAGAAGCCACAGAACACCCTCTGCACAAAAGGACTGTTTGCACAAAGAAAAACAACCCTCCAGGGGTTCTTTAGAAACGCTTATACTCAATTAGCTAGAACTTCATGCGAAATCCCAGCGTGGAAGACAATAAGCTGGCACCGGTGAAAACTCTGCCGTGCACCTGCCCTCTACCAAGCCGCCAGCCCCACCAGCCCTGTGGTCCTAGGTGGGCACAGCTGCTGCACGATCCCCCAGGCCTGCCTCTCCTCGGAATCTCAACCTTCATACCAGATTTGCCAGCATCCCCCTTCCCGCCTTGTGGGTGGAGGGTCCCTGAGACCTTCTGTCACTCTGTCAGCTTCCCCAGGTCAGTGAGCTGTGGCTTGGCTCCCACGCATCAGCTTTTATGGGAGGCCCATTAGGAGCTGGGCAGGAGGGACAGAGGGGAGGCCAGGCAGCCAGTGCTGAGTGGGATGGATAGCTCAGCCCATGAGGCTGGCCAGCTGTACAGGGGAGGTCCCACAGCACTGGCCGGGAAGTCCACATAGGAAAGCATCAGTTGAGGGATGAAGCCACGGACGATGGGGACAACGGCCACAGGGTGTGCTAAGCTGAGGAAATTAGTAGGAGGTGCTCATAGGCTGTTTTTTTTTTGTTTGTTTATTTGTTTGTTTTTTTAAGAGACCAGGGACAGTGGGAGTCTCACTCTGTCACCCAGGCTGGAGTGCAGTGGCATGATCATAGCTTACTGCAGCCTCCAACTAATAGGCTCAAGTGATCCTCCTGCCTCAGCCTCCCGAGTAACTCATGGCCTTTAAGTGAACTGCCTCCACCATCCAGCTGTGCAGGTGGCCTGGGAGCAGCAGCACATCTGTCCCCTGCCACGTCTTGCATGCACACTTGACCTCCTGACTTGGGCTCTGAAACCTGTAAAATGTGGGGTGTAGAGAAATCGAGTCATTTGGCCTCATCCTGGTGCCATTATCTCTTGCTACATTAATAAACCACCTCAAACAAAGCAGCATAACAGCCACTCTGTGCACGTGGGCTCTGTGGGTCGGGAATTTAGGAGAGGCTGGGCTGAGCAGTTTGTCTACTCCATAGGGTGATGGCCAGGGCTGGAGGATCCGCTTCCATCACAGCCTCTTCACTCAGGTGCTTGGAGCCTTGGCTCCATTCAGGGGCTGGGCACAGCGGGGACCACCAACCTGAGTACCTTCGAGTGTCCTTGCAGTGTGGTGGTCTCAGGGACTCAGACTTCTTACCTGGGGGCTTCAAGAGCACGTCCAGCAAGCCAGGCTGGAGCCCAGAGCCTTCTGTGACCAGCCCTGGAGTCCAGGAGAGGGGACACAGATCCTCACACTGGGTGGAGGAAGGTCAAAGTGTTTGTGGCCTTTATCAAATAAAGCTTGTCCTTGTTTCTCTTTGTGTAGCAAGAAAGAGTGAACACAGACAGCTGAGGCCCCAGAAACAGGGAAGGAGCTAGAATCCATGCACATCGGCCTCACACACCATCAGTAGGTGGGAAGAGTCCAGTGTGCACCTACTCAGCTTGCACAGCCACAGGCAGCCTGCCCAGGACCACCCTGTCACCCAGCCCTGTGAGTGTGATAAGACACTGACAAGGAAGTTTAGTCCTTCCTTGTCCCAACACACCAGGCAATATCCCCGAATGAAAGGACAACACAATGGGCTCTCCCATCCATGAAACCCAAAGAATCGCTCATCTCAGGAAGAGATGCTAAAGTGTCACAAACTGAAAGCAAATACAAAAGATGGGCTAAAGAGTTCCTCAACATAACAAGAGGTTTTGTTGTCAAAAGAGACTCAGCATTAAAAATAATAAAATACTTAAGAATTAGCTTAACCAGGGAGGTGAAAGACTTGTACACTGAAATCTATAAAGCACTGCTGAAATAAATTAAAACATAAATAAATGGAAATACATCCCATGTTCATGGATTGGAAAACTTAATATTGTTAAGATATCCATACTACCCAAAGCAATCTACAGATTCAATGTATTCCCTTCAAAAATCCCAATGACATTTTTTGTAGATTTGAAATTCATATGGAGTCTCAAATACCCCTTAATAGCTAAAACAATCTTAAAATGAATAAACTTGGAGGATTCATACTTCCTGGTTTCAAAACTTACTACAAATCTATAGTAATCAAAACAGTGTGGTACTGGCATAAAGGCAGATGTAAAGATCAATGTAATAGAATAGACAGCCTAGAAATAAACCATCATGTATATGATCCAGTGATATTTTTCTTAATTAGAAACAGGGTCTCACTGTGTTGCCCAGTCTGGTCTTGAACTCCTGGCCTCAAGCAATTCTCCTACCTCTGCCTCCCAAGTAGCTGGGACTACAGGTACATGCCACTGCACCTGGCTGGCCAAGTGATTTTTAATATGGTGACCATTCAATGGGGGAAAAGACTGTCTTTTTAACAAATTATGTTGGGAAAACTGGATTTACAAATACAAAAGAATGAAGTTTGATCCCCCACCTCATACCCTATAAACTCAAAATAGAGCAAAGACCTAAATTAAGACCTAAAACCATAAAACCCTTAGAAGAAAACATAGGCCAAAATCTTCATGACATTGAATTTAGCAATAAATTCTTGGATATGACACGAAAGGCACCTTTCACAAAAGAAAAAAATAGACAAACTGGACTTCATGAAAATTTAAAAGTTGTGTGCATCAAAAGACACCATCAACAGAGTGAAAAAGCAGCCCACAGACTGAGAGAAAATCTTTACAAACCAAATATCTGATAAGGGATTAATATCCACAATATATAGAGAACTCCTAAAACTCAACAACAACAAAAAAGCCGATTCAAAAATGGGCCATCCTGGGTGCCGTGGTATGTACCCAGTTATTCAAGAGGCTGAGGCAAGAGGATCACTTAATCCAGGAGCTGGAGTCCAGCCTGGGCAACATAGTGAGACCTTGTCTCTAAAAATTAAAAATTAAAAAAAAATAAATGACTTAAGTAGACATATCTCCAAAGAAGATGTATGAGTAGCCAGCAGGCACAGCATCACTATTCATTAGGGAAACGCAAGTCAGAACTATAATGAGATAGATACCACCTTACACCCATGAGGATGGGTGCACCAAAAATAAAAACAAAACAGGGCTGGGCGCAGTCGCTCACGCCTGTAATCCCAGCACTTTGGGAGGCTGAGGCGGGTGGATCATGAGGTCAGGAGATCGAGACCATTCTGGCTAACATGCTAAAACCCCATCTCTACTAAAAATACAAAAAATTAGCTGGGCCTGGTGGTGGGCACCTGTAGTCCCAGCTACTCGGGAGGCTGAGGCAGGAGAATGGCGTGAACCCGGGAGGTGGAGCTTGCAGTGAGCCGAGATCGCGCCACTGCACTCCAGCCTGGGCGATGGAGTGAGACTCCATCTCAAAAAAAAAAAAAAAGCAGAAAAGAAGTGTGTGGAGAAATCTGAACCCTTGTGCGCTATTGGTGGGAATGTAAAAATGGAGTAGCAGCTATGGAAAACAGTGTGGTCATTTCTCAAAATCCTGGACATAGAATTACCATATAAGCCAGCAGTTCCTCTTGTGGCAGAATACCCAAGAGAACTGAAAGCAGGGCTGCAGATATTTCTATACCCACGTTCATAGCGGCATTACTCACAGCAGCCAACAGGTGGGAGCAACCCAAGTGTCCGTTGACAGAAGAATGAATCAACAAAATGTGGTACAGATGTACAACAGAATAGTGTTCAGCCTTATAAAGGAAGGGTGTTCCGACACAGGCTATAACACGGATGAACCTTGAGGTCCTTACACTCAGTGAACTAAGCCAGCCACAAAAAGACAAATGCTGTGTGATTCCACTTACATGAGGGGCCTAGAGTAATCATATTCATAGAGACAGAGAGTAGAATGCTGGCTGCCAGGGGAGGGGAATGAGGAGTTCTTGTTTAATGGGGACAGAGTTTCAGTTTTCTGAGATGAAGAGTTCTGAGATGGCTGGTGGTGATGGCTGCACAGTCATGTGGACGGACTTCATGCCACTGAAATGTACACTTACAAAGGGCTACGATGGTAAATTTGATTAACGTGTATTTTCCCTCAATGTTAAAAACAAAACTAAAGGCCTCGTTAAGTCTAGCTAATTAGCAAATACATCACCTGACATAGTCTCATTTTTGTGGTAATAACATTACACAATAAATACGTCAATTTTATATGTCAATTTAAAAAATAATTAAGTAAATGTGAAGGGAAAGAGCCTGAGGGGGCAGTCAGGCTCACTGGGCAGCGGCACTTGGCCTCACCGTGGTGCCCCCGCCTGGGAGCCGCCGGCCAGGGCTTTTCCCGAGTGATGTTGGTCGGATGCTAATCCCCAGGAGGGTGCTAAGAGCACGTCGGAGAAAGAATAAGAACGCGATAGAGAAAAGCACAGCTACTGCTTTCAGAACCAGTTTGAGGGAATCATCCTCATAGTGTGTGGGTGTCTGTACTGAGGTGTTTAAGGCATTTTTGGATCAGATACGTTAAGCTTGTAGTTTTCATTAAATATTTAGAAGTGTTTATAATGAGTTTACAGTCAATATTTAAATGTCAGGAGAAATTTACTGTGTTTTATCCAACAAGTTTTGATTTATCAACTGAGAGTGTGACTCTATAGAGAAGTATTTATTACAAAACATGCAATTTATTCATATTGGAATTTACTGAACAAGTCACTGTTTTTTTAATTTTGGAAATTTCAAACATGAACCAAAGTGAAGGGAAACACGACAACTCCATGTGCCCATGGCCCGGCCTCAGCATTCAACAAAGACAGTCACCTGCGGTCCTCCCGGCCACCAGGCCCTGGGTATTGAAGGGTTGGCACTCTGCGGGGCAGGGGAGCCCCAGGTTCACACAGCTACCTGCATCCCTCGGAAGCTCCACTTCTCTCTCTGGTGCGTTCCTGGACGTCTCAGCTTTCACTTCCTTGTCCTTCGGGACATGTTCACCTGGGTTGACAACCCCATCCAATGAGAGTGGATGAAGTGGCATGTCAGAGGTGCCTCTCTTTTCTTGTAGATGAGACTGCACAAATGTCCAGTGTCTGAACCGCCTGGAAGGGCAGGACAGGACTGCATCTCCCAACGAGCCAAGCCGCCCACAGGACACAGACATGGACACGGCCCCCCACAGCCACACCAGGTCCCACCTCAGCCCAGCACATGCCTTTCCCACAGTCAGTGACCCCAAGGAAAGACGTCGGATCAGGGAACCAGATCTCCCCCTTACCTACTTTTATTTATTTGTTTGAGACGGAGTCTTATTGTTGCCTAGGCTGGAGTGCAGTGGTGCAATCTCAGCTCACTGCAACCTCCGCCTCCCAAGTTCAAGCAGTTATCCTGCCTCAGCCTCCCAAGTAGCTGGGATTACAGGCGCCTGCCACCACGCCCAGCTAACTTTTATATTTTTAGTAGAGATGGAGTTTCACCATGTTGGCCAGGCTGATCTCAAACTCCTGGGCTCAAATGATCCGCCTGCCTCAGCCTCCCAAAGTTCTGGGATTGCAGGCATGAGCCACCGTGTCCGGCCCCCCTCTACCTACTTTTAGAAATAAGGAAGGCACAGTGGCTCACGCTTGTAATCCCAGCACTTTGGGAGGCTGAGGTGGGTGGATCACCTGAGGTCAGGAGTTCAAGAACAGCCTGGCCAACATGGTGAAGCCCCGTCTCTACTAAAAATACAAAAATTAGCCAGGCATGGTGGCGCATGCCTGTAATCCCACCTATTTGGGAAGCTGAGGCAGGAGGATTGCTTGAGCCTGGGAGGCGGAGTTTGCAGTGAGCTGAGACTACGCCATTGCATCCAGCCTGGGCAACGAGAATGAAACTCCATCTCAAAAAAAAAAAAAAGAAGAAGAAAAGAAAGAAAAGAAAAGAAATAAGGAGCAATGGCCAGGTGCAGTGGCTCACACCTATAATCCCAGTGCTTTGGAGGGCAAAAGCGGGAGGATTGCTTGAGCTCAGGAGTTTGAGACCAGCCTGGGCAACATAGTGAGACCCCATCTCTAACAACAACAACATCAAAAAAGCCAGGTGTGGTGGCACACACCTGTAGTCCTAGCTATTCGGGAGACTGAGGAGGAAGTTTCGCTTGAGACTGGGAGGTTGAGGCTGCAGTGAGCCTTAATCACGATGCCACTGCACTCCAGCCTGGGTGACAGAGCAAGATCCTGTCTCTTGAAATAAGGAGCAGGAATGTGCTGTTTTACTAATTAAGAGTAATAAATCCTGGTTGGGCGTGGTGGCTCATGCCTGTAATCCCAGCATTTTGGGAGGCCGAGGCAAGAGGATCACTTGAGCTCAGGAGTTCGAGACCAGCCTGAGCAACATGGCAAAATCTCATCTCCACAAAAAACTTAAAAATTAGCCAGGCGTGGTGGTGCGTGCCTGTGTTCGCAGCTACACGGGAGGCTGAGGTAGGAGGATCACTTGAGCCTAGGAGGTCGAGGCTACCGTGAGCCATGATCATACCACTGCACTCCAGGCTGGGTGGCAGAGGGAGACCCTGTCTCAAAAAAAAAAAAAAAAAAATAGATTAACAACACATCCTGAACCTGTGCCCAGCACACTGAAACCCAGTGAAAGGGGCTGAGAGAGGATGGAGGAGGGAGACGAAAAGGACCGATACCCAGAATGGGTCAAAACAGAGGAGAAGGCACGGGAAAGGCCAGCACACTCTTTGTAAGAGTAGAATTTAATGTTCAATAACATGTGCCCTCTGTAGCGTATGGGATTGAGCGTTACCCAGGAAGCTCCTCCCGCCCCGTGTGCCAGCCCTTCCTGCCTGCACTGGCTGATCTGTGTTCTGTACTGTGGTTTTGCCTTTTCCCAGACAGCTTAGAAACAGAGCCACGCGGCACGGCGCCTCCCGAGCCTGCTTCCTTCCCTCTACGAGATAAAGTCAAGACTCATCCAGGTTGCCTGTGTCTGTAGGTCGTTGCTTTTCATCCACTCATTGGCAGAGGCACATGCGGGTAGTGTGCTGGCTCTGAGTTGGCGGCTGGCATGGACGTCAGCTACCAGCCTCTGCCTCCATCCCTTGAGGGTAGGCGTGCTCTCTTGAAGTCTTGCCCACCCAGACTGATCACCTGCGGTTCTGCTTTTCAGGCCCAGTGGCTGCCCTTGAGACATGACCCCTCCCTCCCTGAGTGGGAGACCCAGCTCCTAAGCAGGGCAAGCAGGCCTGGCCCTGGGGTGGCCCGAGGTCCCCTGCACCCATCTCTGAGGTGATCCTGTCTCTGCAGAGCCCTCCACCCGGTGCAGGCCTCTGGGTGTCAGCTGTCCCTCCCTGCTGGAACATGAGCTCTTCTAGAGCAGGCACTGTGTGTCTTGCATTCATGGGATGGATACTTTGGCACTTTTGCCTTACTCTCCCACCCCCAGTGAGGGAGGACTGGACCTTCTTGGAGCAAGGGGCCACACATCTTCCTCCTGAGGAGCTGGGATCCTAAGGAAAGCTATAGAGCACCACATTGGGTAGGGACAGAGACACCACCCCTGAGAGAGAGGGAGACCACGGGCAGGCATGGAGCCACGAGCACAGGCCCCAGAGCTGGGGTGGACACGGGCCACAGCACTGCCTGTCCTTGGGGAAGCCACTGGGACTTCCAAGTGGTTTCAGGGGCACTAGCAGCCATGGGTGGCGAGAACTCCCTCCCACCTATGCCCACGTGGCTTACACCTTCCACTCGGGAGCCGGTGGGACTTGCCTGGGGCCTGAGCACTTGGAGGGGCCACTTCCAGGGATGGCTCCGGTAACCCTCCGTCTCCCTGCAAGGCTGTCACCAGCCTTCTGAAGCCCAGCCTTCTCCAGCACAGCCCGGCAGCCACCCTCGAAGCCCACCTCACTGCAGCCAGACCCCTCAGGCTCCAGGCGAGCCCTCCAGGCCATGTGGCCTCACTGGGGAGTCTGGGCCCACTTGGGGAGGGGTAGGAGTGCGGAGAGGGCCCTGGGGCACCACTTCATGCCAGGTGGGACTTGGGAGCTCCTGGCCTCAGAATATTCGGGGCCCCACCACTAGCTGCTTCAGACAGGGTGCGGCCATGTGGGAAGACCTCGCCACAGCAGCCCCGTGGCTCCGGACTTGTGGTTCCGAGCGTGCATTGCAGGAGGTGAACAGCATCCCCCACCTCCACCCACCAGATGCCAGAAGCACCCCCACCCAGTGTCCCAGACACTGTCAAACACCCCAGGGGACAAGACTGCTCCTGTTAAAAAACCACCGCTTTAGAGGCAGGTAGGGAATTGGTCAATCCAAGATGAATAGCAGTGGCTTTTGCAAACTGTGGATGATCTAGGATTTTTAAATTGTTAAACATACATTTCAAAACACACATTTTGGCCAGGCGCAGTGGCTCACTCCTGTAATCCCAGCACTTTGGGAGGCTGAGGTGGGCAGGTCACTTGAGGTCAAGAGTTTGAGACCAGCCTGGCCAACATGGTGAAACCCTGTCTCTACTAAAAATACAAAAATTAGCTGGGTGTGTTGGCAGGTGCCTGTAATCCCAGCTACTTGGGAGGCTGAGGCAGGAGAATCGCTTGAATCCAGGAGGTAAAGGTTGCAGTGAGCCAAGATTGTGCCACTGTACTCCAGCCTAGGTGACAAGAGAGAAACTCTGTTTCAAAAACATAAAAACCAAAAAACCCACAAATTTGGCCAGATGTGGTGGCTCACACCTATAATCCGAGCACTTTGGGAGGCCAAGGTGGAAGGAGAGCCTGAACCCGAGTTTGAGGCTAGCCTGGGCAACACAGTGAGAACCTGTCTCTACAAAAAATAAAGAATGTGCCATTGTCACCATGTTGAAGTGCACAATTCAGTGGCATTAAGTGTATTCCTGATGCTGTGCATCCACCTCCAGATGAATGCAAAATGGAACCTCTGTCCCCACTAGACACCAACTCCCCATTGCTCTCCCCCAGCCCCTAACAATCCCCATTCTCCTGTCTGTTTCTTGAATCTGACTACTTGAGGTGCCTCATGCAAGTGGAATTGTACAGTACAATATGTGTCCTTTGTGACCGGCTCAATTCACGGAGCATAAGGACCTCAGGGTTCATCCATGTCGTAGCATGTAACAGAATTCCGTTCCTTTTTAAGGCTGGATAATACTCCATGGTACACACACACCACATTTTGTTGATCTGTTCACTTATCAGTGGACACTCGGCTCGCCTCCACCTTTTGCTATTGTGAGTAATGCTGCTATGAACATGGGTGGAGAAATATCTCTTTGAGATTCTGCTTTCAGTTCTCTTGGATATTTTCCCAGAAGTGGAATTGCTGGATCATACGGTTCTATGTAGAATTTTAATTTATTTTAGAGACAAGATATTGCTCTGTCACCCAGGCTGGAGTGGAGTGGTGTGGCTCACTGCAGCCTGGAACTCCTGGGCTCAAGTGATCCTCCTGCCTCAGCCTCCCGAGTAGCTGGGACTACAGGTGCCTGGGCCCGCCCAGGCAGGTCTTGAACTCCTGGCTTCAAGCGGTCCTCCTGCTTCACTCTCCCTAACAACTGTATAATTTTTCAAGGACCCACCACACTGTTCCCCACAGCAGCTGCACTATCTTACAGTCCCACCAGCAGTGTAGACGGCTTCCAGGGGCTCCACGTCCTCACCAACACATGTTGTTTTCTGTTTTTGTTTTTTAAAATCATCATCATCCTAATGGATATCCAAGTCTTTCATATTCACCTTGAATCACCTTCTGGGTATACATGTGATAGGATCTCTGTCCTGCAGCACAAATTCTTACTGGGGAAGAGACCTGTGCATGGGAAACAGCTACTACTGGAATAGCCACTACTTCCCTCCAGTAGTGGGAAACCTCCCACTGCAGGAGGGAAACTCGGCAGCTGAGAGCAGAGGGGCCAGGTGGGCTTTGCCAGGCAAATCTCCCTCAGCAGCTCAGGAAGGAGACCACACTGGTGTCCAGGGGTCTGGCCCACCCTGAGACCACTCCCCTCCTGGCAGTGACTGCATCAGCGTGCCGAGATGCCTGGGGCTCCATCCTGCAGTCACCTGTTAGAGGGACAGGACTGTGTGAGGCCTGAGGATCCAGGAGAGCAGGTGGAGGTCAGGAGGTGACAGTGGCAGCTGGGGGCCAGCCCTGCAGTAAGCTTCCCAGGCAGTGCCTGGGCATGGGCTCTCCTGAAGGGGGTACCTGCCTGGAGATGGCCCCTTCTGGCTGGCCGCCTGGAAGGAGGGAGGGTCCTCCAAGGAAGACCACACAGCCACGCTGGAGGGGCCACCTGGAAATGCTTCTGTGGGGTGGGTGCTAAGGTGCCCCCAGTTGCAAGTCTGTCTCATAACTAGGCTGTTTCTTTCCAGCACCCACCACACAGGGTGATGGTGTCTTGGGATGTGCTCCTATGTGTTGGTGTCCACCTCCTGGCGGCCCATTCCCCACCTAGACCTTCCTCTGGGGCCTGAGCAGCAGCCCTTGTCCCCAGAGCTCGGGCCCTGCAGGCTCTCCCAGGAGGTGGCGGAGCAGGCAGGCTTTCAGATCGGTCAGCTGCATCTTAATAAAGCTGCTTGTTTTTCTTAGTCCCTTGAGACTTGACTTATTGTTATCAGAAGGGTGATTATTTGCATGGAAGTGGCTGTTTCCGTATTTTGCCTCAGCTCAACGCCCGTGCTTGTAAGCTCTGAATCCGTGGAGGAACAATGCCACCAGCTAGCGGCCACTCTGCGGTGCCCGGGCTTCCTGTGTAGCCCAGGCCTCGCCTGCAGCCCCAGCAGCACTCGAGTGCAGGAATCCCACCAGCCTGAGGCGACAGGGAAGGGGACCTGTGTCCTGCCAGTGACCCCGATTCTGTCCCTTATCACAAAGGCGGGCTGGAGAAGGGCGCCCGGCAGCTCCTGAGACCCAGTCCCGCGGTGAAGATCCCTACCCTGCCCTGGGAAGATGTACTGCCTCATGGCTGAAGGTCCAAACCACGGCCATGAGCAGCTGGGTAGACTGGGGACTGTTTTGTGGCCCTGCCGCCGTCACCATCTTCGTTCTGTGATGATGTCACAAGAAAAAAAGCTTGTCTTGGGGAGTAATCCAGAAAACATATTCTGAGATAAAGGATGAATTCAGAAATGGAGGGGAAAAAAAATGGCTGGGCACGGTGGCTCACGCTTGTAATGCCAGCAATTTGGGAGGCTGAGGCCGAAGGATCACTTGAGGCCAAGAGTTCAAGAGGCAGGAGTTCAAGACCAGCCTGGGCAACATAGCAAGACTCATATGTCTCTACAAAATATTAGCAGGGTGTGGTGGTACACGCCTGTAGTCCCAGCTAATCAGGAGGCTGAGTCTGGAGGATGGCTTGAGCCCCGGAGTTCGAGGCTACAGTGAGCCGTGATCACACCACTGCACTCCAGCCTGGGCAACAGAGCAAGACTCTGTCTCAAAAAGAAAAAAAGGCCAACATGGTGAAACCCATGACTACTAAAAATACAAAAATTAGCCGGGCATGGTGGCGGGCGGACACCTGTAATCTCAGTTACTTGGGAGGCTGAGGCAGGAGAATCGCTTGAACCCAGGAGGTGGAAGTTGCAGTGAACTGAGATTGTGCCACTGCACTCCAGCCTGGGCGACAGAGCAAGACTCTATCTCAAAACACAAACAAACAAAAAAACTGTTGAGAGGAATTGAGGCTAGAATGACAGAGGAATGAAGAGGAGATGGGGAAGACTAGGGATGTGCAGGGAGGGGTGTCCTGAGAAATGATGTGAATGAAGAGTAAGGTCCTGGAAGGACAGGGCCACTGTAGGGGCTGGAGACAGAAGCCGGAGTCACCACCTGCAAGAAAGTCACCCAGAGCAAGATGCTGGCACCCAGCGTTGCCCAAGGCCACAGTGGGCGCACAGACATGGGCCTCAACTGCAGCACCCTGGCAACTGCCACTGCACCATGGTTTCATGTGCAGCCAAGATCCTTCAGTTAGGCTGAGACCCCCCACTTTGAATAAGAGAATACCAACTTCAAAGGTGTTGAAATGCAGGCAAAAAACCCTGTGCAACTCAGAATTGGTGAAATGGGGAGATGCACCCCAAAGTTTCCGGGGGTCTGCACTGCAGGAAGGGGGCCTGGGCTGGCCACAGAGCAGAGGATGCCAGTGGGGCCAGGAGGAGAGGATTACGTGCTTACTTTGTGCAATTGAAAGCTGATAAAGGATGTTGACAATGCCATCACCCTTTATAATTAAGAAGATAATTTAATTACTGCTATTAAAACCTAAGCCTCTCCCCCACATGGGCTGGTTTTAGCAAAATATTTCTGGTTCTGCTGTTTCCCACACACAGACCTGGCAGCGGTTAAAGAGAGACACTGAGTCTCCAGAGTTTCATCTGAGGAGCCCATCTGGTTGGAAGTAGTACAACAAGCAGGAAAGGGAATTGAATCAAAGGCACCAGTTGTGTTTTTTGAAATCCAGAAAATGTGTGAGGTAGCACCAGGGAAAAAGTTCTCATCCTGCCCTCCCTAGGCCTAGGTGCCACTACGCCAGGCTGGGGGGCCATGCCCCCACCTGCTCCTTGGCCAGGCTCTGCAGGATGCTCCTTCAGAGCGTGGGGTGGAGCTTGGCAAGGAGGAGGGGCAGAATGGTGCAGATGCTTGCGGACCCTGCCCGAGCACACGGCCTCATTGGAACCCACAGGGAGGAGAGAAGCAAGCATGAACGTCCCTGTGCCCATGGCTGACACAGGCCTCCACTGTTGACAGAGAGCTTCTCCACACAGGGCGGAGGTCAGCACCACAGCTGAAGGGGAAACTGAGTGTCTGAAGCACACAGTCTCTGGAACACGGGCCACATGCTGTCCCCTGGTGCCCAGCTCCTGGTTGGGCTGCACTGCCTGCCACACTGGAGCCATCCCTTTCGTCCTAGAAGCAGCTCCTCGCCCACCACTCTCCCTCCACCAGTGAGAGGTGAGGCTGCCTCTGCCCTCGGCAGCTATGGCCACGTGGAATTCTCTGGTATGCGGGTGCTTTGATCTGGGGCACACCTGGAGATCAGGGCCTCAGCCTCACACAACTGTCATCGCATGGATCCCACACACCCCATGGACTTCCCCAGCTGGAGGGTGCACCTCAGGGTGGGGCCTGAAGCCCACCAGGCCAGGGTCTCATCTCCACCAGGCCAGGGTTTTGTCTTCCTCCGCAGCTCAAGGTGCCACCAAACAGACTCGCCTTGTCCCGCAGCCAAGCGCCAGCGTGCTCCTGCCTCTGCACCTCCAATGCTTTCCTGGGTGAGAAGCCCCTCTGGGCAGTGGAGTGCCCATTGTCCCTTCGACAAAGGGGCACATGCTGCAGAGGGCAGCCGCGGGGGGTCCTCTGAAAACAGGGAGCGGGGCTACTGCAGGATCATCCAGCTACACCCCCAGGCCCTGGGGTCCTAGAACCCTTCTGTGGGATGCAGTGGTGTGAAGGGGCTGTGGATGGTCCCCACTCCCGCTTAGTCAAGAATGTATCTGTTTCCTGCGTTGTGCATCTGTTGTTTTTGGAGAGTTTTTGGGAATGAGGAGTCTGGGGGCCCTTCTGGTCTCTCGTCCTCCTGAGTCCTGGCAGCTGGATGTCTGCAGCCAGGCTAGGGGAGGGGAACAGGGCCTCTGGACCAGCTAGGGAACCTGGAGGAGGATGCTTGGGGGAAGTCCAACAGCTGAGGGGGAGCCTGTAGGGGAACAGCGGTGGGACGAGCCCCCATCCCATACACCGTACTGCCCAGCACAGCAGCTTACAGAAGGGGCAGGGCAGGTGTGCTCAACGAGAAACCTAAAACAGGGAACAAGAAGGAGACGGAAGAACGGCCACTGTCAGTCCAGTAGCGCAGCTGGGACAAATCACCATAGGCCCGGTGGCTTAAAAACAATGGAAAGTTATTTCTCCCAGTTCTGGAGGGTAGAGGTCGGTGAGCAGGGTAGCACTCAATTAATCCCATTCATGAGGGCTCCACACTCGTGACCTAATCACCCCCTAAAGGCTCCATCTCCTGCCACCATCACCTTGGGGGTGAACGTTCAGATCACAGCTGTCACAGAGGAAGCTGCTGGAAGCCAGGCCTTAGGGCAGCTGCCCACAGGAACGTCAGCTCCACAGGAACTGTAGTGGCTGGGGCATCAGCCAGATAGCGCCCGCAGCAGGCAGGCAATCGCTGGGCACTGGTTGAGGACTGAGCGCACGAGGGACGGTGAGCAGCGGCGTGCACCAGTCTTGCAGACACACAGCCAGCGGAAGCTGCCACCCAGACGCCAGCCGACAAGCTCTCATCTACAAGAAGTTCTCAGATGCACAAACTCATCTATGGAGGTGGAGGGGAGGAAACCCACGCTTCTGGGGGCCACTGCCCAGCGTGGGAGCGCCCTCAGCAGCAACAGCAGCAGTGTGGTGACCCGCGGCTTGTGAGCCACGGAGCACCTGGAATGGGGCCAGTGAGGACCTGAATGTTTAATGAATCCTAGTTCATTAGGACGTGTGGCCGAGTGTGATGGCTCATGCCTGAAAGCCCAGCATTTTGGAAGACCAAGGCAGACGGGTCACCTGAGGTCAGCAGTTTGAGACCAGCCTGGCCAACATGGTGAAACCCCGTCTCTACTAAAAATACAAAAATTAGCCGGGCATGGTGGTACATTCCTGTAGTCCCAGCTACTCCGAGGCTGAAGCAGAAGAAATCACTTGAACCCGGGAGGCGGAGGTTGCAGTGAGCCGAGGGCAACAGAGCACGACTCAGTCTCAAAAAAAAAAAAAAAAAAAAAGAATGCGAACAGCCCTGGATGGCCAGCGGCGGCCCTGCTGGACGGCTGGGTGCTCCATCTTGCATGGCCATCCCAACAGGAGGGGCACGTTAACAGGCCAGTTTGCTGCACACCCAGGGTCCTTGCACATTGCTGTGTGTCCCACCCTCATTTACAAACACTGTGTTTGCTCTTTGTTCAGGGGAGGGCTTTTCTTCCCTTTAGATCTGAACAAAACCAAAGCAGAGGTCTCGAATTGGCAGCCCCTCCGCACACCCTGGATGTGTAGTACGGAATGGCTGCTTTCTGACAGCAAGAGAGGGAGGCCCTCTGCAGTGCAAAGCCCCGCCCACCGTGGGGCACATGGGTAATGGCTGCCCCAAGTTCACGCAGGTGGGGATCAGGATTTGGGAATGGGCATCCACAGCCGTCCCCCCGAATGCACCTCCAAAGCCGTGCTCACGGAGCCTGGGCAGATGCTGCAGAGGTCTTCACACTCTGGTGCTAGATGCCCTTTGAGGCTTTGGATGGCCCCTGGAGACCCCCTCCCACCCTAGACTGGCCTCTGGGAATGGTTCCTGCCATTCAATTACTAAGACCCCACTCACTTCACGCCGCCAGGGCAAACATACATACGAAAACCAGGTCCGCGAGGGTTTTCGTATGTCCAACATGCGGGACAAGGCAAGTATGTCTCCTGGCTGTGCCCTCAGAGAGGCGGCACTCAGGCTGCCGCTACCACGTGGGGTGATGAGCCGAGTGGCCTAGAACCCAGCAATTGCCATAAACACACTGGGACAGGCACGGGAGGTGGGGGACAGAGCCTCGGCCACGTGCACTTCCCGTTCATCTTGTGTCCAAGTCAGCAGCCTTGGCGCTGACCGGCTGTCAGCCCTTCCTGCTTGCGCTCAGGAAGGGAGGGATCAAAGAGTTCCTCTCGCCCCATCCCTGGTGTTGAGTTAACGGGGAGAGGTCCCTTAGCCACCTGGCCTGGGAAAAATGCTTCATACACGGGTCTCAAGATGACTCATGGCCACTGTCATTGTGCCCCCTGGCCAGGTCACTCCGTAGGGACACACAGCAAATAAAGTCAGTAAGGAGGGAACATGCGGGCCTGGGCTAGGCCGGCAGGGGAAATGCTAGCAGAACAGTGCTGCCTGTTTTTGTCTTTCCATGACCCCATCCCGGTCAGGGGCTTCTCCCCCTCCCAGCACCGACCGGCAGTGTCTGTCATGACCCTTCTTCCCAACTTCCATGGAAAAGCACAAGCATCTGTCCCGAAAACAGGCCAGGGCACAGGCCCAAGTCCCAGAATAGGGACAACTGCAGGTGTGAGGAATTTCAGTAAAAAGGCAGGATGCACACCTGGGCGGTACCACCAGCCCTGGAGAGGTTGGGATGAGACGGGACGGTGGGAAGGTGGGGGGAGTGCACAAGCCTGGCAGGAGGGGCCTCGGAGAAGGGAGGGGCAGTGGGAGCCCCTATGGGGCGGGGAGAGGGCAGGGGGCGTGGCGGACAGGGCGCTGTGGGACCGGGACCGACCTACAGTCGACAGGGATCGGAGCTGGAGAGGCCCGGAGGGCCGTGCCGAAGATTCCCAACGCGATCTAACTGGGCGCAAAAAAATAGACACGCAGGCGACTTCCAAAAGAGGCGAAACCGTTTATCAAGTCGGCGCCGGCGCGGTATCTACAGTATCTACAGTATCTACACGTATCTACACCGCCTGCAGGCGGGGCTCTCGGGTTGTCTACACAGCAACTGCCGGCCGGGCCGCGGGCGACGCGGTCTCGGAGAGAACAATAAATATCACTTCCTTCCGCCTCTGACCGGGCGCTTTGGCACTGGCGGGCGGGGAGCCCCTTGGCCCTCTGGGCCGGGGAAGGACCCGCGGTGGCTCCAGGGACTGGGGAACCGGATACTTCGATAGCCCAAGGGGCTGAGGGGTGGCGAGGGGGCCCCCGTGGCTTCGAGGCTGGGGAAGGGGAGACCCGCGGTGGCCCCTGGGGCTGGGGGAACGTATTCCTTGCTGGCCCTTGGGGCAGGGTGGCTGGGCCCCGCGACCCTCGGGGCAGTGCGGGGCCGGGGCGGGAGCGCGGCGGGGCCCGCGTTATCTGGGGCAGTAGTCGTAGGAGCCGGGCGGCGCGGCTCCAGCCGACGAGTACATGTTGGCGGCCGCGGCGGCTGCGGCAGCGGCGGCGGCGGCGGCGGCGGCTGCTGGACTCACGGGGTGGTGGTGGTGGTGCGGATGCGCGTGCGGGTGGTAGCCGTGGCCTCGCAGGCCGGGCAGCGGGTAGGGCGCCGGCCGGCTCTTGGCCCCGAGATAGTGGTCGTAAGCGGCGGCCGGATATTTGTAGGGGTGGTGGTGCAGCGGCTCCGATGCGCCGGGCGCCTCCAGGCGCAGCTCGGGGTGCGGGGGACTGGGCCGGCCTCCGGGCGCGCCGGGCAGCGGGACTAGGCCACCGGCGCCGCCGGCCCCGGGCAGCGAGGGGCTTAGCACCCGGGCCAGCAGCTGCGGAGGGTGCGCCGGGTCCCCGAGCACTGCCGGCCCGCCCGCGTCGCGCTCGAATTCTCGCCGGGCCTCAGCCGCGTCTGCGGAGAGAGCCGAGGAGTGAGCGCGGCCGGCCGGGGCCGCGGAGGAGCCCGACGCCCCACGCAAGGCCCTGGCGGGGAGAAGGCGCTTGGCTGCCCTCGGTGTTCCCCGACCGGTCGGTGCGAGCGTGCCCGAGACCCCAAGTCGCCGGCGCCCCGAGCCCTCCCCGGGGCCCGCGCCCCTCTTCGGGCGGCGGCGGCGGGCGGGGAGCAGCCGTCGGGCCGGGCGGGCGAGTACGCGCTTGCCCGCTGCCGCGGCCGTTGTGCAACCGGCACGAAAGCCTGGAGCGCCCCGGAGGCGCAGGCGAGGCCGGGCGAGGCCGCCCGCCCGGGGTAGAGCGCGCACAGGGCCGGGACCCGGATCCCACGACCCCGGCCCTACCTTTCTCCGTGCCGCTGGGCTGCGTCGGGGAGGCCACGGGGTTCCGCGAGCGCGCGAAGGCGCTTATGAGCGGCAGCGCGCCGGGCCGGTGGTTCCGGGGCCTGCGGGCGGGAGGCGGATCAGGGCGGCGCCTGCGCCAGGCCCCCCGGCGCTCACTCTCTCAGGGGAGGACACTCACCAGTCCTCAGGGTCACAGTCCCGGAAGCCTTTGGCGAAGGGATTGCTGGCAATCTTGAGCTGCGTGATCTGCAGGGAGGTGGGTGTGAGCAAGCCGCTGGAGCCCTGCAGCCTGGGCCACCCGACCTCGGCAGAGGATAGGGGAGTGTTAGGAGAAGCGCACCAAGGGCCTTTCTGCTGCCCCGACAAGAAACAGTCCACGTCTGCCCCTCCACTACGGAGCTGGTGCTCCCTCCTGCAGGGGGGCGGGGGTCTGAGGAACCTCCTCTCTCACTAGGGAACCCCTCTCTGGTGTCCCCCAAGTGGTTGGGGATGGAGGTCCTGTGCTCCTCGCTGGGATGGGAATGTGGTCACCACCCCCGACGTGCAGTGGGGTGGGGGGTGGGGAACACAGCGTGTTCCCTAGGAATCTGGGTAAACCTCAGATCAGGCCCCTGATGGGGAGTTTCCGGAATGGTTCAGAAAACAAACTTTCAGGACGAAGTGACAGTTGCCGCTAGAGAGGTCAAGCTGATAGGAGGCTGGGCCAGCCAGCCTCGGGAGGGAGAGGGCTGCCTGAGGCCCTTGGGAGTGAGGCTCCAGTTGGGTTGGGCTCCACTGGGACCACAGCCTGCAGGTCTAAGCGGACCCACTGTCCCCAAACGGCAACTGAAAATTACACCCGCTTTCCCAGAGGCGTTGAATCTGCTCAGGTCCTCCCCGCAGGCCCTCACCCGATGGTTCTGGTAGGCAGTGACCGCGGTGAATCGTGTCTCCTCGAACACAAAGGTTTTGAAGTTCTCCTCAGCATACTTCTCGCTATCTTTGCGCGGGTCCACATAGACCACGTGGAAGCGGGGCTGGTATCTGTGCATGGAATTCAGAATAATCTGGAAGACAAGGTGGGGAATCAGCTCCAGCGGTGGGGCTGGGCTGAGGATCTGGGGTGGGAGCCAGGAAACGGGTTGAGGTCTGAGTTGGCAATGAGTTTCCTGGAGAAGTTGGGCAAAACCCTTAATTCCAAGATGAGGCTGGGTCACTGGGCCAAGAGGAGGCCGTGACCCATTGGCAACTGCCAGGAATGAGCTCCAAGTGGCAAAAGATCTGGGTTTAGGTTCTCTTTCCTTAGGTGCCTGCCCAGCAACCTCGATGGCCTAGACTCCGTAAAGCCTCTTTCTCCAGCCCCCTTGCTGGGGCCCCATCTTTTCCATTAAAAAAGCTTCCCGCATAAAATCAGGAGTGGGGTGAGAGAAGGAGGGCGACCCCTCTCCCAGGGCCCAGGCCCACTAGGCTGTGTGACCCCTGACCAGAGGCCACTCTCCTCATCGGCACGCCAGCGCTGCCCAAGCTCCGCCTCAGCCTCTGGCCTCGAAGGGACTCTAAAGGGCCTCCTCGGGGACAGCCCAGAGCCGCCTGAGGACAGCCGGGGACCTGGGGATTCTACAGGCCTCTTAGGGACAGGCGGGTGCCTCGGGACTCGAGGCCTTGGGGGACACCAGGAGCCTGGGGAGGCGGTCGCTCACGTGGCCGTTGTCGTCCAGTAGGTTGTTGGTCAGCTTGAGCTTGTCGAAGGACACGATTTGCTTCATCCACTGAGCGCCCTTGGCAGGCGAGTCGGGGTGGTAGTGCACGCGGCCTGGCGTGGCAGGGTCGGCCTTCCCCGCCACCAGCCAGGATGAGCTGTGGAAGGCGTACCTGGAGCGGCACGGGGTGGGGTCGTGCATGTGGAGGTGAACCCAGAGGGCCTTGACCCGCGTGCTGGGCGAACCCTAAAAGTGCCTCTGAGAAGTTTCCCCACCTGTGAGATTGAACCCTCTGCTGCCACACGTGCTGGGAGCTTTGGACTTAACGGAGAACTCCCACCCACCCCAACACTCAGAACAATGAAGGAACTGGACACCCCATGGGGCACCGAGAGGGGAGGCTGGGCTCCCGCCATCTCATTTCGCTGGATGCGGGTCCTCCCGCCCCGGTGCCGGTGCCGCTGCAGTGGGAGCCCACACTTGGCCTTGCCGGGGCCTCAGGCACAGGGCAGTACTCGTTCTCTTTATTAATTGCTGTTAATTGTCTGGGCAGCTGAGGCCCGCCCTGCATAATCTCTCCTGGCCACCCCACCTTTCCGGCCCAGCTCCAGGACCCAGAGTTCCCTGGGGATGGGGGAAGGGGACTAGGCGCTCAGGCCGGCCTCCTGGGAGAGGGAGATTTGCAGAAGTCCGGGGCTGAGTACTTGGCTGACCACCCTAGGGCCACACCAGCCAAGGGGAGCAAGAGCTGTCTGGAGCCTGCGGCTCCAGAGGCGGGTTCTGAGAGTGCGTGGAGTGGAGTTTTGGGTCTGGGGTCAGATGGGAGTGGAGGAGGGAGCGGGTTGATCGGGCAGTATCGCAGGTGCCTAAAGAGTTTCATGGTGCAGACGACCCTTGGAGTTGGGTCGCCAGGCGGAGACCCGCCACTTTCCAGGGTGCCCTCCCAGGTCCCTCACGCTTACAACCGCTCGCTCACCGGTAGCGCTTATCGTCCACCGGCACGAAGTCCATGAGCAGCATATAGTCGGCCATGGGATCCATGCCGAAGAGCTTCACTTGGAAGGTGGGGAACATCCGCCTGGGGGTGATGAGGCCTCCGGTCACCCTAGCTGGTGGAAGGCAGCTGCTTGACCTGCCCGGAGCTGGCGGCCCCTCTGCTTGGCCCCTCCCTCCAGCCTCTGGGGGCTGCTGTGTCGCCCAGCCCTTGGGCTCCATCTCTCCTGGCTTAGCTGCTCTAATCTGGGCAGGCCCCTACTCAACTGGGAGCTTGGCGCAGCAGGGGAGCCTCCTGGGCCGTTCCTGGACACAGAAATGGCCGGCCCAGTGCTGGAGCCCCCACCTTCGGCAACCTTGGCCTACATAAACCCGGCCTCGTCCTTGCTGACTTTTTGGCCTCTTGGTCCCAGCTTCAGTCGGCAGCAGGGTGCCTAACATGCACCCTTCGCAGAGCGTCCCCAGCTTAATCGAAGCAGCTCCCGGCTCCAACAAAGTGAAACCGGGTAGTCTCGTGTGATTTCAAGGCATCCCCACTGCCCTTTTAGCTGGGTCTTCGGCTGTTACCCAATCCCCTCAGTGAGGCCAAGGCTCAGAGCCCTCACTCCCCCGACTCTCAGGGCCCCACTCTATCATGGCCCCATGATAGTCTCCCCACCTTCCTCAGGGCATAGGCAAGCTTCTGCTCCCCTTAAGACACATAACCCCAAGACGCAGCTACCCAGAGTGGACTCAGCTTGTGTCTTTCCTGTTCCTCAAATTTCCCCCGCTTTGGACCCTCGCTCAGTGACCGATCAGAGCTCTTGAAAGGACATTCTGCAGTGCCTGGACGGGTGTAGGCCGTGGGCTGCCCCCACATGATGGCGCAGCAGTAGTGGCCGTGGGGCCCTTTAGGACAACGCCAGGATTGGCCCTCACTTTCCCTCCCCTCTGCCTCCCCTCACAAGCAACTCCCTGCAGGCGGTGGGCAGAAGACAGATGCCAGGAGCCAGCCTCTAGGACAGGCCTGCTCCCTCCCCCACCCGAAGCCTCTGCAGGCTGGAGGGTGCTGCGGGACGTGGGCTCCCGGGTGAAGCCCAGCGCCGACGAGGCCCTTGCCGGGCTGGCCTGAGCCAGAGGCTGGGCTGCCGCTGTCCTCAGGAGGGCCTGTGTGCCTGGGGACAGCAAGGAGGGCCTGGAAAAAACCCACAGAGCTGGAGCGGAGCACAGGCCCAGGTTCCTCAGGAAGGACGCCGGCAGCAGGGAAACAGAAACCACGAGAAGGCTTTGCAAACAGGCCCTGAGCTCCCCTTGGCTGTTCGGAGTCGGAGCTGGTGTGTACATTAGACACAGCCCGGCACCCGCCTTTGTCTACTGGTCAAATCGGGTGCATCTGCAAAACTTGTTCCCCTTCTCTCTTGTCTTTAAAACAAATACAGGCCGGTTGGGAGGTGAGGAGCCGCTGGCTACAGAGCCAGGCCCCACAGCTATGGGGATCTAGGTTGAAGGAAACTGGGTAGCAACTTCCACGGAACAGTGCACGCTGTTTTTAAGGGTAATCCTCTCCTGAAAGTGTCCAGAGAGTTGCCCGGCTGCTGCTCTTTATCTTGCCCGCATAGACTGAACTCCAGAACCAACCAGAGTTTTCTTGAGGTGGGATTTACTAGGAGTCGGCCCGGCGGCGAGGCCCCCTGGACGCCGCTGCCTCCCCCCAGCCGGGTGCGCTCCAAGCCGGGCCGGTTTCTGGGCCGCGCGGCGTCCTGGGGCTGCGGGGCGGACGGGCGAGTCCCGCGGGGCTCCTCGCCGGTTCCCGTGCGGCCCGCGCCGTCTCCTCCCGCCCCGGCGGAGGATAGGTGAGTGTTAGGAGGGGAGCGCCGGGCGGCTGTCGCCGGAGCCGGGACGGCGGACAGCGAAGGAGGCAGCGGGGCCCAGAGGGGCCCGCAGGTGGCCGGGCCGCGCCCCCGACCTGGCTTTCGGCCCCGCTCGCGCGGATCCGGCGGAGGCCCGCAGCCCTGGCGGCAGCACGTGGGGAGGGTCGCGGCGTGGGGAGGGGCGCCCTGACCTGCCGGCCTTGGTGACGATCATCTCGGTGCCCAGCTGGTTGAACTCGTCCCACAGCGCCTTCATCTCTAGCTGCACGCTCACACCAGCCACCTTCGCGTTCTTCTTCACCGGCGCCTTGGCTGCGGCCGCGCAGCTGGCCCCGGGGCCCTCGGGCTCGGCGGCGGCGCTGGTGGCGGCCCCGGCGGCCGGCGCAAACGGGTAGGCGTGCGGCGGCGGCGGGCCCGGGGCGCCGGGGGCGGCGGCGGCGCACGGGTCGTAGCGCGGCGGCGGCGGCGGCGGGGGCTCGCGCGGGCCGTACGGGTCGGCGCCGGGCGACGCGGCGCCCGGGAAGCCCCCCGCGGCCCCCAGGCTGCTCAGGCTGCTGGCCGTGAAGGCTGCAACGTCGCAGAAGTGCGAGAGCTGCGTGAGCCACGGGCTGGACACGGCGGAGATCATGACCCGCGGGCCGCCGCCGCCGCCCCCGACACCGAGCTGAGCGCTGCCCCGCGCCGCGGGCCGAGTGGCGGGCGCCGCGCTGCGTGCGCCCCGGGCCGCTCAGCTCCACACCGCAGGCCGGCCCCGAGAAGGCGCCCCGCCCCGCCCCGCCCCGCGCCCCCCCACCCCCGCTCCGAGACAATGGACTCGCTCCCTCCCGCGGCCCTCGCCCCTCCCCCGCTCCTTCCCCCTCCCCGGCCCCCAGCCCGCCCGCCGCGGCTCGCTCGGCCCGGGGCCCCCCGACCGCCCGGACCGGCTCACCGGTGCGCCGGGCCCGTCGGCCGGCCCTCGCTCTGCCGCCCGCCCGCGTGCGTTTCTCTTCTCTCTCTCTCAGATGTTCTTTTCCTAATTTGTTATTTTACCTTTGTCGTCCTCATTTAAATTTTCCCTCCCGATCATCTTTCTTTCTTCCCCTATCTCTGTAGTTTCTCTTTATTTCTGTTTTACTTTCCGCCTCTTCCCCTTTTCCTCCATCCTCGCCTTCCTTTTCACTTTATTTTTAATCATTCTTTTTCTTTTAGTCGGCGCCTTTCCTCTTATTTTTGTATGTCCTTCTTTGTTTTTTATGTTTTTCTTTTCTAAAAAAATAAAAACTAATGTCTTTCCTTTCTTTTTTATGACTTCACTTTCTGTCTTAAATTTTCCCTTCGTTTTCTCTCTTCTCTTTCGCTCTTGCTTTTTATTGCCTTTTCGTGTCTTTCTGTTTCTCTCCTACCTTCTTCTTTGGGTTTTTTGTGTTTTCTCCCCTTTGCTCAATTTCGTCTCCACGGCTTCCTCGAGGCTTTCTCTCCTTCTGTGAAACTCTCCCGCTCTCTCCTCTCTTACTAACTTTCCTCCCCCCTCTCCAAGCTCACGGCCACCTCTGCTCTCCTTCCCAGCCTCACTCGCCCTCTTCCGGACCTGTGTATACCTGAGTGCCCATCTCCAAAGCTGGGCCCCCAAGCTGGTGAGGGGACAGGCTTTGGGCGGGATGCCGGCTCTTCCTCTCTGCCCCAGAATCGCAGCCAGAAGCCTGGAGCCCACCCTACCAAGAGCTGCCTCCACCTACTTTGCACCCGGGACCCACAGCAGCTGAGGCGGGGGGTCTGGCGGGCGGGCCAGTGTAGACACGGCCTGGAGGCTCACCTTCCATGTCCCTGGTGACGGTGCTGAAGTGCATCCCTGCGGGGGATCCTGGCAGCCAGCGAAGCTTCACCCGGTCGGAGGACCCTGAGTCCTGGTTGGCGGTGCGCTCCGCCGCCTTGGCTGAAACCAGAGAGGCGATGCTGAACGCACTGGCTCGGGGAGACAGCGGGCTCCGCGCGTCCATAGGCGCCCGGCGGCCTGGCCGGCGCCGCCTCCGACTGCGTGTGCCCAGCCGCACCGCGCCCAGCCCAGCCCACGGAGTCCAGGGGCGGGGGCCTGTGGTGCCACTCACAGCCAGGGGCCCCTGGCCCAGAGGATTATGGCGTCATGGGCCCCCCACTTGGGGCTGGTAGCAGCCGAGGGGCCCAGACGGGTGGAGCACCCTGGAAGTGCGGGGCCCTCTTGCTTTCCAAGCTCCCTGCCCCCCTTCCTCCGTTCCCAGGGACCTCCATGACCAACGCCCCTTGAACATCCCGTTGCTCCTGCCAAGGCAGGGCCTTCCTCTGTGCAGCGAAGCCACCGTCAGCTTCTACAGCCCCCCGAGGAGAGGTGTCTATGCCAGCAGCACCCAGCCCTAGCCCGAGGTGGCAGGGCACCCATGACGCCCCGAGTGGCTGCCGGGGCCCAGCCCTGCCCCTGCCCTTGGCCCCTCCCGCCTCCACCTCCTCCCTGGCTGCCCCTGCACCTGGGTGAGGAGAGGGCAGCTTGGGCTCTCGCACCGGCCACTGGCAGGAGCCCCAGGGCCGCAGCGTCCTCTGTTCCTCGGCGCAGCAGGACAGGACCCAGCCCAGTAAATGCCCAACAGCCCCCTGAAGTTGGCTCACTATCGTCGCTGGAGACCCCAGCGGAGGGACGCTGCCCAGGCTGTGCAGCCCGGGAGCCCGAGCGTCACGCGCACTTGCGCGCACCGCCCGCCTCTGGCCAGGACGCTTATACATCCGGAGGGTGGGCAGTGCCCGCTCCTCCGACCTCCCTGCGCACCGGCCGGGCGCAGGGAGGGCCGGGGGCGGGGCCTGGCCAGCCGAGGGAGCAGAGGACACGAGGACATGTTGGAGAACTTCAGGCCACTGGGTCGTATGCTGCCCCCCAGCACCCAGCAGCCAGCCTGCCTGCCAGGAGAAGCTCTATGGCCCGACCGGGCTGGGCAGAGTAAGGCTGAGGCCCGCCGCTCAGCCTGGTTTCTAGGCCCAGGCATCCCAGATGCCAAGGCCTGACTTGGCCTGTGTGTTCCCTCACCTACTGTCTTCAGGGTCTCCTCTGACCAGTTCAGCACACCCATGGCTTTCCTGTACAGGGTCTCTCCAGCTGGGTGTCAACCATGGAGCCTCTATGCTTTGCTGGAGCCTCCCTGGTGCTGGTGGTCAGGGCCGCGGTTTGCAAGGCCTCTCTGTATACAACCTCATTGTAGCCTTCGCTTGTGCGTGTTCAGGACGGGAGTGGGAGGCAGGCAACCTCTCCCAGGGTTTTTAGGATCTCAGGACCTCAGACCCTGGGCTGGAGAGGATGCTGGCTGGGAACTGGGAAGGCCCAGTAACGGGCTGGGGGGCTGGGCGCCAGTGGGGAGGCTGGCCCTGGGCCTGAGGTCCAGGAACGCATGTGAGTCCAGAGCCGCAGTGGGTGAGTATAAGAATAGTGCTACCTGTCTGGGATATGGTGTGTGTGTCGCTGCCTGTATGGGGTGCCCCATGTCCTGCCCCCCACAACCCCTGCCGCCTGCAGCTGGAGCTTTGTGGGCCATGTCAGAAAAGGGAAGCTGTCCTTAGTGCATTTCTCTTGCCCTGAGTAGTCGTTCTGGGCCATGACAGTGACAATGACTTGTGTCTCTCAGTGTCACTGAGGGGACCTAGGGACAGGTCCAGTGAGGAATGCTGTGTGGGGATGGACCAGCGGGTTCCAGGCCCCTTTCCCTCCTCTCTGAGCAGGACCAGCCATTGCCCCCAGGAGCTGCTCCTGCAGGAAGTGACAGTCCGGCTGGAGACGGGTGGGAGGGATGCTGGTGGCCGCAGATTTGGTAGTGTTGCAGGAGACGTGCCTGTGTTGGCAGTCTGCACCCAGAGAGGCCTGGGCTGGTCGGTGGGGCGTGGGGGTGGGGCTCCTGCATGTGCCCCAGCCTGAGGGTATGCCCAAGCTTGTGTCCTGTGCACATCTGCACACACCTCAGGGCAGTGGCCAGATGTGGGGCCTGTGGGTGAGGCCAACATTTAGGAGGGAGAAGTGAAAGTGAAAAACCCTGGGGCCTCTTGGAGACTCTGGGTCAGCCCCTCAAGGATCAGTCCAGAGGTCCCCAGACCTCTGTGCCTGACGTTTGTAGGGAGGAGCAGAGCCTTTCCAGCCCCCATTAACCCCTTCGTGCCTGAGCAGGACCTGCAGGCAGGCAGGGGCGGCCAGCGTGCCACAGCAGAGAAGAGGCCGTCAGGGTGGAGGAAACCCTGGTCAACCAGAAAGACGATGGGAAGAGGTGAGGGGCCCCACCCAGCCCGCTCCGTCGGCCGACCTTACCTCACCGTCTGCCTGTACTCACTCGCTCGATTTCGGACCCCCGGACCCCACTGCTCAACGCTGGGACCCTCCGGGAGCCCTCGGCTAAAGGGGCCCGGAAGCCCTCGGAGCGCGAGGCCGTCCGAGCCTCCAGCCGGAGCCGCCGCCTCCACCAACTCCACCGCCCGGCGGGATAGGGCTCCTCATACCCTCCCTCGCGCCTAGGGCACCGCCCCGCCGCGCTCCGCCGCCCCGCCGCCCCGCCGCCCCGCCACCCCGCCACCCGCCCGCACTCCTCTTCACCTGCCGCCACCCCACCCCTCGTGCCCTCCCGCAGCCCAGAGGGAGCGCGCCCGTTGGATGGCCCTAGCCCCGCACACGCGGGTTCCGCACGCGAAAGCAGCGCCTCAGCACGGCCCGCGGCAAGTGTTCCTCCCTCCCTCACCTGGCCCGGCCGCGGTTCCCTTCCTCCTCGCTCCCCCTGCCGGCCGCACCTCCACAGCCGCGCGGTAGGAGGCCTGACTGGGAGCTGTCTTGCGTGGATCAGGAAGGTGAGGCGCGGCTATGGGTCGCAGGGTCTGATTCCTCAGGGCTCGATGCAAGGCTAGGGCCTGGGCTGAGACGTCTGCTCCTCCGCATGCAATGCGCCGCGAAGACAAGACCCCCATTTCTCCCAGCGCAGGGGGCGAGATGGGAGCTATGATGCCATTTTACAGGCCGGAAAACCGAAGCTTGGCTTTAACTTGCAGCGGGTAGGTAAGGGGTGGGGAGCAGAGGCTTGGCTGAGTGCAGGAGGCTGAAGGGACGGATGCGACCGAGGACACGCGGCGGCCTTTGCTGTCTGGGCTGCACCTCAGCCCTGCCCCAAGGGAGTCCAGTGTGCTGAGACTCGCCCCCACCCCAGTCTTCATAGTTGTGGGTGAAGCAAGCCCTAATTCCAGAAGTTTTTTTCCCTAGCGCAGGTAGGCTGCCGCTGGAGAATTGTGGCCGCCCATCTGTCTGCCCAGTTCCGCCTCCCATGGGCACACGTGGCTCCCTCGGGAGCCTTCAGACAGGCACCCTCACGCCCACCCAGCAGGACCCCCTTCCCCATCTCCTATCCGTAAAGGCACAGCACCTCCCCACTGCTCAAATTCTGAGCACCGCTGGGTTGCCGCGCACCCTGCTTCACCCCTCGTGCGTCCCTGGTGGGCAGACAGTATACCAGGATCTTTGGGCTGGGCTGGGTTTCCCAGGCAAGTTGCGCCCCCAGCATTGGTCCCAGGCTACTTGGGGCAAATATACACACAGAAGGGACCGGCCGGAGGTTCGAGGTGCGCGGGGCACTCCTCCTCTAGGCCTCAGAGTATGGAGAGAGCAGAATCGGGCTCCCCCGCGCACCGTGCAAAGGGAAGCACTGAGGAGCCTGGCTTTACTTGACCCTGCTAATTCGTTTCAGGATGGACCGCCTGGAATTGCTTACAGTGCCTGCTTGGACGCGGCCTCGGGGGTCTCGGGGAAGGCCCGCCGCCAGGAGCTGCCCTCACCGTCCTCCCTCCCGCCATCAGCCGCTCAGCCCTGGGCCCCAGAGAAGGGCAGGCGGCTGGGGGCCCAAACCTCGCCGCAACGTGGACAAGCCCGCGCGCCCAGGGGCTCTGCCCTCTCCTCCGCACTCCACTCCCACCTCTTGACTCCCAACCCTCCGCGGCGGCGGGCGCCAACACAGCAGCCTCGGGCGCTCCCCAGTCGTCTCTCCATCCCACGAAAGTGCTTGGTCCACAGCACCGGCGAACGCGACATTCTGGACGAGCCTCGTGGCCGTGGACGAGCCGAGACCCTGAGCCTGGGAGGCAGGCGGGTGGGGCTGCGTGCCGGGGCCGCCCGCGGGGCCGCTGAGTTGTGGCCTCTGTTCCTTCGTCGGACCCCAGCCGCCAAGCCGGGAGAAGAACCGCGGGCGGGGGCAGCGGGGGAGGAGCGGGAGCGGGAGCCGGCACCGGAGCGGGGATCTGCATCAAAGCCGGGGTCGAATATTGGGTCCTGCATGCGGAGGCGTTGGCGGGAGTGCTGTCTGCCTCTGTGCATAGGCAGTGGGTTTGCAGCCTCTGGGGCGGGTGCTGAGTTAGAACTGGGGGGCTGTGGGGACTCCTGGAGTGGAGGGGCCCAAACCAGAGCCAGAACAGGGGCCAGGTCCGCCTCCAGGGAGGGCTGGAGACAGAAGCGGTTTCCTTCCCTGTCTGCCACGGCAGGGCGCGTTTGGGTCCACCGCCGGATCTCCTGTGCCAGGGCAGACACTGCCTGCGATGAGGAAGGAGGCCGTTCCTGTTACCCAGCCTGGGGTCTCCATGGGAGTCCTCCCCAACCTGTGGCTCAGGTGGTCCCACTGCTCCTTGACCTTGCCCTCCCTGGACCCTTCTCCTCCCTGGTGCCCGCCTCCTGACACCAGGGAGGTGGGAGTGGAGTGGGGAGGAGAGGGCAGAGCCCCTGGGCGCGCAGGCTTGTCCGGGTTCCAGCGAAGTTTGGGCCCCCAGCCGCCCGCCCTTCTCTGGGGCCCAGAGCTGAGCGGCTGATGGCGGGAGGGAGGACGGTGAGGGCAGCTCCTGGCGGCGGGCCTTCCCCGAGACCCCGAGGCCGCGACCAAGCAGGCGCTGTAAGCAATTCCAGGCGGTCCATCCTGAAACGAATTAGCAGGGTCAAGTAAAGCTGGGCTCCTCAGTGCTTCCCTTTGCACGGTGCGCAGGGGAGCCCGATTCTGCTCTCTCCATACTCTGAGGCCTAGAGGAGGAGTGCCCCGCGCACCTCGAACCTCCGGCCGGTCCCTTCTGTGTGTATATTTGCCCCAAGTAGCCTGGGACCAATGCTGGGGGCGCAACTTGCCTGGGAAACCCAGCCCTGGAAGTCCCCACCAAGCCCACCCCCACGTGTTCTCCTTGGTGTTGGGCCTTTACTCAAACTGCTAGGGTGGTGGGTACTCTGGCTGGTTCCAAGCTCTGGGGTGTGTGCCAGACGGCAGGCAGGAACCCTGTCCAGGAGCTCCAGGCCGGCAGCCAGGTTCCCAGGAAGGGACCCAGGGCTTGGAGGAGGTGTCCCTGTGAGTCTGGTCGGGCAGCTGACCACGTAGCTGGCAAAGGCCTGGGAGTTAGACACAGCCTGGTGTGCACACCTTGTGGCTGGGAGGACACTGGACAGGATGACAGGAGGTGTGGCCCCCTCACCCCGCCTAGAGCATCCCCTGAGACTCTTCCTAGGCCCCAGCGCCACCTGTTCCCTGGTCCCAGGGCAGGGTCTGACCCTCCTGAGAGTCCTAGTGCCTGGACCCTGGGGGACAAATGACTGCAGGATGGACAAAGAGAAAAGCGAGACCCTGAGAGAGGCAGACATGGGATGGGTTAATGGGTGGAGAGAAGACTGGACAGGGAAGCACACAGCCCTGTGACACCAGCCTCCTCCCAGCCCGGAGAGGACGGGCCAGGGTCTGCACAGCCAGCTGCATACAGCTGGCCCCCAACCTCCTGTCACCAGGCCTAGCTGTCCCCCCACAACTATGGGTGCGGTGTTCTGGGCCAAGTTCCCAGGAGGACAGATGTGGGGAGATGATGAGAGGGATGGCTGGGCCGGATGGGTGATGGCACCCTCTGCCCCCCGACCTCACCAGGCACCAGGACTCCCTGCAGACTGGAAGTTCCCACAACTCCAGAACAAACAAACAAACAGACAGACTGATGGACAGCCCAGCCCTGGCCCCCTCTCCAATTTCTGAGGCTGTTGATTTAGCTGCCCACTTGGTAGGAGGACCCAGCCACATGGGGAGCTGGCTGTCCATCTGTCTGTCCATCTCCTGGCCACACTAGCCCCTCCACCCCAGGTGCAGCCAGGCAGAGGTGAGGCTCTGAGACCCTGGATGACCTATATGCAGGCTGGTGAGGTGGCTGGATCTCAGCCTGGGGGCCCAGCTGAGGAACCAGTCCCTGCTAGCCCCGTTCCCTTCTGTGGCCTCAGCAGGGAGAGCCACACTTGCCAGGGGAAGGGACTTGTCCCAAAAGACCCTGGAGGAGTGTTGGCTGAGGGTGAGTGGCCAGAAGATGGACACGTGCAGACGGGCACCTCCAGTTCCTCTGGGCAGCAGGGAACCCTGACTGGACAGTAGCTCCCACTTGCCCATGTTCAAGCACCCACACCACCACGTGCACACATACTCGTGAGCATGGGCGTGAGTGTGTGTGTTCACACCATGTTCATACTCAGGCACACATACATGGGAGTGTGGGCACATATGCCTACACATGTGAGCATACCAATATTGTGACCATGGGCACATGTGTCCACATGCACACACCAGACACACAGACGTCAGCATGGGCACACACAGGCACACTGCAAACAGACACACGGACTGGGCCCAGACGCACACATGCACACTGTATGCCTGCAGACACGCAAGCATGGGCACTCTACATGTACACAGACATGAGCACGGGCATGCGTGCACCTCTGTACATACACAGACACACGTGAGCATGGGCACACACATGCACATAGCAGACACCAACACAGACACCAGTGTGGGAGAGTGTGCACACACTTGCATGTGTAGCAGACATACATACAGGTGCACACATGTGCAGGCTTATCACTCACAGTGGCCACTGTAACCCTTCTACAATAATGACGATGCTCACGTGCGCCTTGGATTGACTTGACTTGGGCGAAGCACTGTGGAAGCTTGCTGCTGCGTGAGGAAGGAAGAATGCAATACTTCAGTCCTCTCCTGCTGGGTCATTCCTGAAGCGGATGCACTCGGATGATGGCATCCGAATGGCCAGCCTGCTTCCTTGGACATTAGTACTGGAAGAGATGTTCAAGACAAGATCGGTCTACAGGGAACCTTCTGGGTGGAACTCCCTGGGAGGCCACTTTCCATGATCAGACCCCAACCCTGAATCCTGCTTGGTGGCGAATGAGCCCTGGGAAGCTCTGAGAAGGAAGGCTCTGGGGACAGGGCCAGAGGCAGTGAGGAATGACAACTAAGCCAGTGACCTCAGCACCTTTGTTAATGGGTCCTAACGAGGCCATGCCCCCATAAACATTGGATATGTTGTATCTCTCTTTAAAGATGCTTAAAGCATTTAAAGTAATCAAATGTATCACACTTGCAGTTTTCATTAAATGCTCAATTGATTCAAGTAGTCCGCACTGTCACTGTGACAGCCCAGTGTGACTGCTGGGAGAGACAGTGTGGAAATCCTGCCTCAGCGCAGCGGAGGACTGGCCCCATACCCTGTGCCTCTCGGTCCACTCTGCTCCCTGGCCAAGCCCCCAAGGCTGCTGGATTGTCCCTGCTAGGCCAGGACTGTGCCCAGGTGCCCAGGTTGGCATTGAACCTCCTGCCCACTGCTCTGGGCAGACCCTGCTCGTATCTGCCCCTGTGCCTGTGGGGGCCGACCTGAGGAGCCCTCACTGACCTGGGGCCAAAGGCAAGTGGGCTGCCCAGGCTGGGGCAGGTTTTGGGGAGTGTCCCTGATGGGCAAGGCTCTAGCATGGGAACGCCTTTGCTGAGACCTGTGGAGGATCCCCAAGCCCGTGGGCAGAGGGGGACTGGGGCCTGGAGAGATTAGGGGCACAGGCAGTTTTCCCTGGTCAGGGTGGCGATGCAGGGCTGGGGGCTGCCAACCCTGTCTGGTCTCCTGCCTTCCCAGGGGAAGGAGCTGGTGAGAAGGCTGGGAATACTTCATTTCAAAGAGAACAGGACTGCTTAGGCAGGACCCCTGTACCCTGGGCCCTTCTGCACAGGGAGGAACCAGGGTGGGGATGTCGCCCCGTCTCAGGAGCTGAGACCAGGAGTGAGCTTCATCCTTCAGGGTTCTGTGTCTGGGAACACACCCTGGCCTCTGCAAGCCTCAGTAATGTTGTCTGAGAAGTGGGGAGAATGCTGCAGGCCCCATGGGTGGATGGAGCCAGCACACGTGGGCCCTCAATTGCAGCTCCCCAGCTGATGTCACTATTGTTGCTGCAGGGTCTCCTTGGGCCCCTCCCAGCCCCGCAGGTCCTCCCAGCACTGTGAGTAGGGTGGCTGTTGCCTCCATAGCCCCTGTGGAGCCTCCAGGCCTGGCATGAGGTTTGGGGAGGGGGAATCACAGCTGGACCCCCCAGGAGGCCCAGTTAGGCACCCTCTCCTGGCTTCCCCACTGGGTCCCTATGCCCAGACTCAGCCTTGGTTTCCCCACATCCATAAGCCTGCCCCCGCCCCACCCCAGCCCTGACAAATCCCTTCCCTCCTCCAAGGCTCTGCTGAACCAGGTTGGAATTTCTCAAAAGCAAACAAACAGGCAAGCTCGGAGCTGCGGTTTTCGGAGCTCAGATTCCTCATGAGTCTGTCTGAGCCAGCATCAGACCAGGCCGGCTGCCCCACGGCAGGCTGGATGGAGTGGGGGTCCTCAGCTGAGCACCCCTGGCCCACTGGCTGCTGGACGTGAGCAGGGACCAGGCTCAGAGCCTACAGTCCCAGACAGCACCTGGCTGGCCTGGTTCCCTCCTGAGACCCAGCAAGGATGGCAGGAGGCTGCAGCCAGTGCTGAATTCGGGTCTGGAGTGGCCGGGTGGGAGGTGGCTGGTGACGATGCCTGTACCGATGCAGGGCTGGGGGACATGGAGGGTGAGGATTGGAGGGACTGGAGGCTCAGGGTGGGGGCTAGGCCAGGGTATGGGCTGATGAGAAGTGACCCGAGGTGGCCATCAGAGCGGGTGGGGACATCCTCAGGCCCATGGCAGGGCAGGGCAGGGCAGGGCGTGGAGGCTGCTGTGGAGGAACGTGGGGGTGGGAGAGGCGGGCCAGGGCCGGGAGGGCACCTCAAGGGGCCGACAGGGTTAGGAGGGAGGGCTGGGGAGAGGGGAGGGGTGGGAGGGGTTCTCGCCAGGTGGTCTTAATCTCCTCAGTGAAATAGGAGTCCTGGGGGGTGGGCGGGGGAGGTGGGAGCTGGAGACAGCTGCGGGAGGGGGCCGGGCCTGACAGCCTGAGGCCGCCAGGAACCCCTGCCTACCGGGCCGACGAGTGTCCGTGGGCTGAGACTCGAGCCGGTTCTTCCACCCACCCCTTTTCACTTGGCCTCATCTGCCTTTACTGAGATGATTTCGGTCACCCGGAGGGGTTGGCATGTGTCTGTGGGGGTATTGTCTGGGCCCTTCCTGCTCTCTTAGCTGCCTGAGTGACTGGGCAGGGCAGGGCCTGGGCCACTGACGCCCCTCACTTGGGTCCCCACTAAGCTGTTGTCTGCTCTGAGGTAATGCCAATGGGGCTAGGGGGTGCAGGGGGGAGGGAGGAGGCCCTGGCCATCCCTGGACACCTCAGCTTCCCCTGCCAGCCCAGCTCAGGGAACAGAGGGACAGTGCACGGAATGGCGTGGGTCCAGGACACATGTGGCTCCTGTGTGGACATCCTGGGAGACGGGAGGGGGCATGGGCAGTATGAAGGCGCGGGCTGCCCTGTCCTGCTAAGTAGGTGCTTGGTACCAGCTGTTCTGGGTGGACAGACAGACGGATGTGAGCTTTTGCCGGTGCCTAAAGCCAATCCAGCCCCTCCCTCCAGTGTGTTTGCCAGGACTGAGTGACCCAGCAGCCACCCAATCCTGGGCGGGGGTGTGGACGGGCGCCGGGCTCTCTCAGTCTTCACCAGGAACTACCAGGCCCTGGGGCTGGTCTGAGTGTCCAAGGTACCCACTGCAGCGGAGGTCCCAGCCTGGAGAAACCAAGGCAGTCCCCCCTGACAGAGCTGGCCTGGAACAGGTGCGGCAGGAGCACCTGGGCCGTCCCTGGATCCTCTAGGCTGGCTTGGCTCTCCTGCGGACCCCATGATCAGGGCCCCTCTCTGCAGTGCCCACTCACACCCCCATGTGGCTCCCATGTAGACAGAGCCCCTGGCCACCTGTCCCCTCCCTCCCAGCCCTGTGCCCTGTCCCCACCACCAGATAAGCCAGCCTTCTCCCCTTGCACCTGCTGGGCCCTGCACCCTGCTGATTCTCTCTGTTCCTTGGGGCTGTCAGGGTGGCACTTGCCCCAGGGCATTTGCTGTTGTGTCATTGTTCCCTCTGGGTCAGGCTTAGGGTCACCAGGGCTTCGGGGGCCAGGGAAGGTAACACCTGAGGCGACCAGCCGGCCTGTCTCCCTGTGTAGAGCAGCAGGGAGCAACAAGGCACAACCAAGACGTGCATGGTCTCAGATGTCACCAAGGGGGTGGCACATGAATCCCGATAAGCCAGCCCTCGTGAGCTGGAGGCTGGGCAGATGCACGGCAGCCCTGGCTCAAGGAACAGGCTGGGCTTGTGGGTCTCTGGACACAGGGCCGTCAGCCCTGCACTGGTGGGACTGGTTCACTAGCCTCCCAACTCCAGAACCCTTCAACTTAGTGTTCAGGAGAGTTCCCTCACGTGGCCTCAATATCACTAACCCCCCGAGCTCCTCCTATCCATCTCTGCACATTCAAGACACAATGAGTCTTAGTCACGCCCACACTTAGAGTGAATTTTTGCAATTAAGTTCTTTCCTAAAGTCTGCTACAACCAGCCAGAGTCTTAATTCAGGACAGAGTATGTTTCAGTCTAGGGAGATAAAATAGGGCGATACCCTGCAAACATCTACAAGGCTGTGCAGGGTCAGAGGAAGCAGCCCAGGTCTAAGGGAAGAAATTTCGGGAAGGAAGTCACTGCTCCTAAATGAAAAAGAGCTATGCAACATCAGAGCTGCCTGGAAGGTAAGCAAACATGGTGCCCCAGGGAGAGCAAAGCGACCCTTCTCCCCTGAGGGTGGTGGGACACTGGGCTGAAGGGACGGAATTTGAAGGGCTTTTTTCTGACTCCAGAACTGGGCGTCTGGTTTTGCTTCCTAGGGAGGGAGGTGCCTTCGGACACTCAGTGTCTCCGCCCGGGCCTCAATGCTGCAGACTTTGGAGCTTGCTTGCCTCCTCCACAGCCCTCCTTGCTAGCCCAAGACCAGGGGAGTGTGGGGTGACTGTGTTCTGGATCAGGGACCAGGGCAGAGGTCTGAGGCTGCAGTGGTAAAAGATATATCCCAGTTTGACTCCCCGGAGCCTTGTAGGTGTTGTGAGAAATGATAAAATGATTGTAGAGTCCCTAGCATGATGTCAGCAAATTAAACCTGCCATGTATCTCTTTACACACATATATGCACACCTCTACATCATATCTGCAAATTCTACCATCAGGACGCAGCGAGGGTCATTGTGCAGGTGCTGAGGACACTGTCTGGGGTCTGGACACCAGCCTCTTGGTACAGGATGTCACCCCCTTCTTTCTACACGTGCTACCTTTTTTAATGTGGCCCCAACTGTCCCCTGCTCTGATCTTAAGGCTGGAAGTCTCCAAATCAGTGCCCAGGCCCTTTCAGACCTCCTGACAGCCCCCACCCCAACCCCAATCAACAGTTGGCCTATGGCCTGGACCTAGCCCCGAGCCTCCCCCCATGGTTTATAAGAACAGCCAGCATCAAGCATCTTGGATTTCAGATAGGGGGACCCCCCACCTGGTGGCAGCTGACACCTGAGCCCATCCTACCCAGTGGCAAGGGGCAGGGGTGAGTGACCCAGCTGGAGAGAGCTGCCATGGGAACAGTCAGAAAATCCCAGTGTCACTCACCCTGATGCCAGAGGGGAGACTGAGGCACAGAACAGGGCAAGGCTGTGGGCATCTACGCAGGGCCGGGATGAGCCGGGGTCCTGCCACATCCCTGCCCCTGGTGCCCTGCCCACCCCTGCTGTCCACCCGCCCGCCCAGGCAGAAAATGGCCATTTCCTCCAGCCCCCGCCCCAGGGAGCGACACGGAGCTGGCAAAACAAACAGGCCATTCCTCCTGTGGCCGCTGGCTGGTGATGGATGGCCAGAGGGGCTGGCTGTGCTGATGGACGACCGCCCATCATGTGTGGGCCGGGGGTGGGGCCTGTCCAGGCCTCGGCCCAGGCACGGACACAGACTCCTCATCCCACTCTGAGACACTCCTTCGGCGGGGACCCATAGGGACTGAGGCCCAGCACATCAATCCGTGGAGCCTCCAGCTCCCACTGGTTCCATGAGGTGTCCAGGTCCCCACTGCAGGTAGGGATGTGCCAGGATGACAGCATCTGTGAGGATGGGGTCTCCTGGGCACCTCCTCAGCTTCTGCCAGTTGCCAAGGGCAAGAGCCCCCTCCTCACACCTCTGCAGTCTGGGCTGACTGGGCTGCGGTCCCCTGAAGCATGGGGCTGGGGACCTCCATGACCCAGGCCCCCCAGCAGGGCTCACGCAGGCTGGGTTGGGTCCGGGCTTCTTCCGTGGAGAGGTGTACCTGCAGGACTGATGGGGCACTAGGTCTGGGGGCCTGGTCCTGGCTGTAGAGAAAAGGCCTTGGAGGGGCCGGGTCTCTGAGCTCCGGTGGGGTTGGGTGGGCACGCAGGAGGGCCAGGGCATGAACAGAAATGGGTCAGGGGCTGAGGACTGGGGGCGTCTGACAGGACCCGGCCCACATGGCAGTGGCCTTAGAAGGCCCTAGGGTCCTCTGTCCTGGTCAGCCTTTCTGGCCGGGCCCGGGATTGTCACCTCACTGGAGAGATGGGCAAGTCGAGGCTGGAGGGAGGTCTGACTGAAGGGAACACAGGCCCAGGCTGAGGTGGCCCCTGCTGTGCGCCCTGAGCTCTGCTACACCTGTCCAGTGGTCCCCACAGCTGCCCATACCTCCAGACCGGGCTGATTCAGAGCCTTCCGGTCCTGATGCTGGCCACCCGTGGGGGCTGAAGGACACGCAGTTCCCCAACCTGAGGCCTGCTGCAGCACGGGCCACCAGCGGCTGGCTGGCCGAAGAGGAAGGGGCAGCTGTGGCCAGGCCTCTGACCCTCCGGCTCGTCTGGCCGAGAGGAAGCTTCCGAGACCCCCACTTCCTGGACCTCTGAGTGGGCTGAGGCCCCACTTCCGCCGAGAGCCCTAAGCCCTGCTGTCAGCCTCTCCAATCCCAGTCCTGAAGCCCCACAACCCCCCAGCTACGTGTTTCCTGCTGCAGGGGGTGGTGGTCGAGGGGGCGGTGACCAGGACACTCACCCAGATCTGGGGTCGGCAGGAAGCCCCATTGAATAGGGCGGGTGAGGACTGAGCCCATTGACCTCCCCTAGGGATGGGGCTGCCCACGGAGCTGGGTGATGACCTCTGCTACGAGGGCCCATCAGATCCAGGCTAGCCCGCTGGTCCAAGGCCAGCCCTGCAGGGCTGTAGCCAGCAGGGTGCTTCGATGCAGCCATTCAGCTTCCTAGGGTGGGCTGGGGATGGCCCTGGCCCGCCGGCCCCGTTGGAGGTGGGCGGTGGAGCAGCAGCTGGTGCCTAAGCGGAACCTATCTGAAGGAGGCTCTGTGGCGCTGGGGAAGGCTGGGCATGGGGGCAGGGCAGGTCGTGCCTCCCTCTGACCAGGGTTGTGGGGCAAGGGAAGTGGGGCCCCAGGGGGAGGTTCTCATGTCCTAGGGTCCAGGAGGTTCCGACTGTGCCTCCCAGGCTGGGTGAGGCCGAGACACCTCTGCCTCTCCATGCTGTAGGGACAGGAAATGTGGGGTCTGGCCCAGGCTGGCAGACTGGGGGCAGAACCAAGGCCCATGCGGGGCAGGAAGTGACCCTAGACTCCAGCGGGGGTGGGGTGGCCTCCCAGGAGCCATTTCCTCCCTGGAAACATCCTGCCTGGGCAGCAGGAGGGAAAAGAGGGATCCAGCCCCGGCTGGGCAGGAAGGGCCTGGGGCTCAGCATCCCCTCGGGCAGGGCTCTGGGAGCTCCCAGGAGGGAATGACCTCATGGCACGTCTGAGCCTCCTGAGCTGAAAGGCTGGGCTGGGCCTCCCGCCAGCCCCCCATCCAACCTGAGCTCCCGGGCCTGTCCCCTTGTGCTGGCCTCCCTAGAGTTTCTGGTGCCATCAGCCCCATCATCCCGAGGCCAGGAGCTCAAAGCCCGGACTAGCTTGTTTCCCACATGAAGCATGGCTGGCACCCGCGCCTCCCAGCCTGCACATGGCCAATGGATGAGAGGACAAGGCCTGGAGGGAGGGGCCTTGCAGGCAGTGAGCAACCCACGGCGTCAGCCCAGCTGCCCCTGCTTGGGCATGGAGAGGGTCAGAGGCCCAGCTCCCACCCCTGTGGCCTAAATATAACCTGAGCAGGCGCCTGGCTGGGAATAGAGACCTCTGTCAGCTCCCAAGCAGGTGCTAGTGGGAAGAAGGTCAGCATGATTGGCAGGGGTGCCAGTGAGCAAGCGGCCAGACTTGGGTCATGTGAGTGTCCAGTGGCACGGTCTGAGGGTGGGGTGGTGTGTCCTCACAGGACAGCTGGGTGCCCGGCCTCCCCTGCTCGAGGCAGCCCTGGCCCCTGCCGTTGCCTGTGCCCACGACTGAATGTGCTGCCAGGCCCGGGAAGGGGGGCCAGTCCGGCACTGGCAGCGTGGCTGAGCCCTTGTGCCCTAACCGATGTCCCTCTGTCCCTTGTCCCGGCAGGGCTCTTCTGTCCCCTCTGCCCTCAGGCCTCATCTTGCCCTGCATGCTGGTCCTTGCTCCAACCCTCCCACCAAAAAAAAAAACAAAAAAAAAACAAAAAAAAAACCCTCACAAAACTCTTCAACTAACCCAGCTGATGGCATTTGATCCAGTGTCCTCTGGAGTCCCCTCTGGCCCTCAGCTCCTGTCCCAGCCTCTAGCTCCCCAACTGACCATCAGTTGAGGCCCCCTTGAGCCCCACGTCACTGGGCCCAGGGGGAGCCCCTGCCCCTCCCTCCCTCAGCTGCCCTCCCCAGCCTCTCAGGTGGCATCCTGGGCCCCAGGTCTCCTGGCCTGTTTGGGAGCCCATGTCACATCCCTCTGCCGGCCACCCTTGTGCATGGTTCTCACCAGCTGGCCCTGCTGCCATTGCCCTAAAGCACAGCCTTCTCTCCCAGTCCTTTCTGCCGAGTGGAAATGTCATGCTAAGAATCTGCAAATACACTGGAAAATACCAAGCAGACCCGGGAGAGATGGACCCTTCCTGGTTTCCAGTGGTGGCCCTGTGCAAAGGTCCTGGGGCAGGAACAGCGACTCCTGGGGAGGAGAGGCCTGTGTGAGGCACTGCAGGCTGCAGTGGTCGGCCTGACCCTTAGAGAGGGAATGGGGAGGGCTGGTGGAGAGGATGGTGAAGGGCAATGAGCCTAAGGCACCCAGCCGCCCCTGGACCCCACTGAGGTGTGTGCTGATTGAATAAGCAGGTGTTTGTCCGGCCCCTATGACGTGCCCACCACTGTGCCCACTGTGAAAAGTCACCATCTCAGGGGACAGAATTCCAGAGCCTTAGGCTCTGGAGTCTTGGGTCTAGGGACTCTGAACAGGACCTTGGGGAATCAGTCCTACCTGGCCAACGTGCTGTGGCTTCTGGCACCATCTGCACACCCCTAGTGATGAGAAGCCCACTCCCCAGAGGCAGCCTGTGGCATCTGGGGCAGCTGGCATGGCAGTGCTCACTTTGCAGCCTGGTGGGTGGAAATCCCCCTCCACTGAGGGATGCACAGGGCCAACGTGGGGTGCCCGGTGGGACAGGCCTTGAACTCTGGGTTGGATGGGCCTATCACTCCTGCCCTGGCCCTCAGGGCCCTGCCAGGGCAGAACCCCAGCTCCAAGGCCCTGCCCACACTGGTCCACTAGACATGGGAGTCTGCACCGTGGCCTTGTTTGCTCTTCGTCTAGTTTTTCTGGTTTGGAGCCTGGGCGCCCAAGCTGGGCCAGGGGGCTGGGGATGGGCAGAGGGCGGCTGTGGGTAGGGGCTGGGCCTAGTGCCAGGTCATCCCTGGGCCTGGCCTCACTGCCACCTCCTGCCCTCGCCTGCCCTTGCTTGTGGACAGGTGGATGAGCTACACCCTGGGGTGCTGGGGGACATCTCAAGGGCTTCCAGGGGCTTTGAGGAGGGGGCCTAGTTTTGAGCCTGTCTGCCTCCAGCCTCTGGCCAGGTCACAGGCCTGGGAGGAGACCCAGGGTGCAGCCGCACCGGAGATTCTGTGGTCAGAGGGTCTGGGGGCGAGGATGGGACAGGTTTCCGGTGATCCCTAGCCTTAGTTCTCAGCCGTTGACCTTCCTCAAAGAGGCCTGGGAAGCAGGCTCTGTGTGCCTGGGATGCTGCCTGAGGCTGAGAGGGGGCAGGGACTCCACCCAGGCTGCCCCAGTGCCGTGGGCTCAAAAGGACCTCACCTGACAGGTGGGGAGTCAGAGCCCGGGACAGAGTGGATTGGAGAGGACGCCAGACAGCAGGTGGTGGACAGCACTCAGGCCCCAGGCACAGGGAGCCTCCACCCACACGGCGGCATCCTGCCCCCTCTTCAAATCCTGGCTCCTCCACTTGGTCTGGTGAGGCCCTAACCTCACTCTGACTCTGGAGGGGATAGACGGGGGTCTTGCAGCCTTCCTCCCCACCCCGGCCCCCCGTGTTCCACTGACCACCTCTTCTTTCCACCTCAATCCTAACTAAGTACCTGGATACCCTCTCCTCTCCTCGCCTCCAAATCTGCCATCTGTCATTTCCTAAGACACGTGGGGAAACTGAGGCCCAAAGGATGAAAGAAAATGCTGAAGGAAAGCAATGGGGGCTTGGGTGGAGCTGTGGGCAGGGGTGTTATGGGGCCTTGGAAGCAGCAGTAGGCCCCCTGGGGAGCACTGGTTCCCCAGGTAACCTGGCTTCAGCTGCCGCTGGGCACACTTCCCCAGCCCTCACAGCCTGGCAGGAGTCTACCCACAGCAGCAGCCTGGCTTCCAGGCCTAGTGAGAGGCTGGATCAAGGATCTGTGGATGGCATCTGGGCCCTTAAAGTGGGAAGTGGGGCTGCGGAGGCCCAGGGTGGGCACCACCCCTAGCTGTCCTGTCAGCTGCCCTTCCTCTGGGCATCTCAGGACACCTGGACTTAACACCCACCCAACATTTACCATCTCCATTTCAGAGCTGGGGAAACTAAGGCAGCGTGATATCATGTGTCTGTCCTCACAGCATGAGTCCAAGACTGTCCAGTGAGGTGAGTGGCGGGGCCAAGCCTGGGACTGCCCAAGGTGAGGGCTGGTGGGTTTCCCGGGGGCAATGGACAAGGAATTCCCCGTCAGGGGAGGGTTGCTGAGTGCCTGCGCTGGAGCTAGGAAGTTGGGGGCATTCTTGGGCTCACGATTTAGGCAGGATTCCAGTGGGTTTCAAGGGTGCACAGGAGTCCACCAGGGCAGTCGGACCAGCGAGGAGCAGACCAAAGTCAGGTGGTGACACCCTCCAAGGCCCCATGGGACAGCCAGAGCTCCAGGTGAGCAGACAGTGCCTGGAGGCGGGACATGGCCGAGGTGGACTCATGCTCAGGTCTGCCCAAACCCAAACAGCTGGCCAGAGCTCCGTCCCTCCTCCAGACTGAGGCAGGAGGACCTCAGGGGTGGTGAGGAAGAGTCCGCACAGCCAGGCCAGCTGTAGGCTCTCTGGAAGCACTGTTCCCACCCTGGCCCTCAGTTTCCCCATCTGTAAAACGTGGAGATGGTCCAGAGGAAGCTTGTCAGCTAGTGGGTGGGAGCTTGGTCCAGCCCCACCAGCTGAGAGCAGACAAGGGCTTTGGTGCTGAGTGCTTGGAGGGCTGGGCTGGGTACTGGGCTGGCTGGGTCCTTAGGATGGCCTGTCCTGGGAGAACCTGGAGAACATCTCTCCCCTACACCCCCACATTCCCAGCTGGGCCCGGCTGGCCCTGCCTCCGAAACATTTTTTAGAGATAAGGCCTTCATTATTAGGCCTTAATTCCTCACTGCCTAACACGGCCCCTGCCTCCCTGCTCTGCTGTCCCTGACCCAGTCACTCCTCCACTTGTGATATTCCAGCTCTCAAAGGCCCCCAGGAGGCTCCCAGAAGGAGGATGGCACCACTGAGTCCCAGTGTGGGGCCTGGAGCCTGGAACTCATGTCCCTGAGCCCAGGCCAGCTACACTCAGCCTCAGCTGAGCGTCAGGCTGCCCTGTGGTCCAGGCGATGGGAAGTCCTTTCTATAGATAGAGAAAGAAACCCTATCATGACCAGGTGCTATGGCTCATGCCTGTAATCCCAGCACTTTGGGAGGCTGAGGAGGGAGGAGCACCTGAGGTCAGGAGTTCGAGACCAACCTGGGTAACATCGCAAGATCCCACCTACAAAATATAAGAAAATAAGTTAGCCAGGCATGGTGGTGTGTGTCTGTGGTCCCAGTTACTCAGGAGGCTGAGGTGGGAGGATCCATTGAGCCCAGTGGTTCAAGGCTGCAGTGAGCTGTGATTGTGCCACTGCTCTCCAGCCTGGGCAACAGAGCGAGATCCCATCTGTTGCGGTTCCAAGTGCAGGAATCCTGCAGCACCCCAGGCAGACATCGCCAGTCAGTCCCAGATCTCCTGTCCTCTCAGATAGGAAGCTTCAGCTGTCAGCTCTGAGCTCCAGGTGGCTCCTGCCAGTGGCTCAAAAGCAGCACCTGTACACGCCCATCCTGCTAGTGGTAGGAAAGGGAGTATCCCTGGGCTCTGGGTCAGGCAAAGCCAGGCCTAGAGGGGTTCAGGGCTCCCAGTGAGCCTCATCTGGTGCTGGCAGCCGAGAGAGGGACCAGCAGAACGGAGAGCCGACACTGGGTCCCCCACTCTCAGGTTTCGGGGAACCTCAAGGTGCCCAAGGGGTTCCAGCCTTGCCCCTGCCTCCTGTCACCAGAAACTGCAGTCCAGGGAGGGGCAGGATTGGTTCAGGGGAGGGGTCCTCTCCTCCCCGCTGGCCCTGCCCCCACAAGGCCCGGGCGGGCGCCAAGGCCCAGCTCGGGCTCCAGAAACATTTGCTTTAAGTCTTAAAATATCAGGTTCCCGCATCATGGGGCTTCCCTTGGGGCCCGCTGGGCAGGCGGGAGGGATTTTAGGAGTAAGAAGAATCCCGCTTTGGCCCCCACCGCGCCAGCAGCTCTGTCTTCCCTCGGCCTCAGCTGAAGCCAGCCAAATGTTTGTGGGGTGGCTGGCTGGGCACCCACTCTCCTGCTTTGGAGGAGCCCCCAGTTGGCCTGTCCTCTTCAGGGTCCCTCCACCCTGCTCAGAACATTGGACAGGTGGAGGCCAGGCCCCAGTGGCCTTGGTTCCCGCCCAGAGTTCAGACTTGCTCTCATAGGACCATGGATACTGTCAGCCAAGGACAGTTCAGATGGGGAAACTGAGGCATTGGGAAGGCGGCCTCCTTGAGGAGTCAGCCTTTTGCTCCTGGGGGTGGAAATGTGCACCCCCACTCTGTTGTCCGGCCTTGTGCCAGATGAGGGGCATCAGGAGTCTTGTAAAGAGAATGACACCAGCTGGGTGCAGGGCCCAGTATTCGGGGTGGGGTCCTGGGGCCAGGAACACATGCATGGGGTCTTGAAGGTTAAGTAGGAGTTTTAGGATGGCCCTGGTGCAAAGGCTCCCTCGACAGGAGGAGCAGCCACAGCAGAGGCCTGGAGGGCATGGGCTGGCGCCAGGCTCATGGTGTATAATGGAGGCCCTGGTCCGCCAACACAGGCCCAGGGAGGAGGTGGGCTTGGGTGCTGGGTGAGGGGATGGGGCCTCAGGGTGATTCCATGCTTGGAGCAGGCTTTGGGACCTGCTGCAATTGGGCTTGGGGGGGCAGGAGAGCACTCCCTGCTTGAGGGCTCTGCCACTCAGCTCGAAGGTGGTTCTCTCCTACCTCTGCTGCCCAGGGACCACTGACTGGAGGAAGATATGGCCCCCACACCCCCTCACTCCCTCCCAGGCAGACCACCGGCCTTGGCCCCAGGGACAGGCCTCGGTGCAGAGTGGGAATTGGAGCCGGGCAGCAACAGCTGGGCCCACTGGTGCATCCCCCGCCAGGGGCCCCTGCCTTCGTTCCCAGGCCCCCGAACCATCCCGTTCCCAGGCTGCACCCCACCCCCGAAAACACACTGCCTGGGATGTGGGCAGAGGAGGCTTCCAGGGGACCACCGGCTGGGAGGTCTCGCCTGTCCCCTGGCTACCGGGACGCAGGACCAGCCACCCACAGGCCCTGAGGAGGCCCCACCTCCGTCCCTCGTGCTTGTGTTCGTGGGCACTCCCTCTGCAGGAATACACACTCCAGAGTCGGGGTGTGGGAACTCGGCAGTGCTCACGCCCCCTGTCCAGCAGGGACTGCCGGTGGGGGGTGGGACCCCAGCAATTCTCAGAGCAGTTTTGCGCGGATCTGCCTGTGTGGAATCTGTCGTTTGAGGGCTGCTGTCCCTTCTTGGCAGCACGAATGGGCTCTCTGCTTGCTTCCTTGGGAGCAGGTGCCCATGCCCTGCTGGCAGACAGTCGGGGGTGCCAACTTCTTTCTGTGGCCAGTGAGGCTGTGCTGAGGCCATGAGTGACTGTATGGCCACCTGGTGCCCTCTGGAGAGACCTGGGTGGGTCTCTCCCTACCCGTGCCCACCCCAGGATTCTGGGATGTCTGAGCATCCGGCTGCCTGTCTGTGCCCAGGGCCCCCCACACCCTGTGCTGGGGTGAATCTCCCATTTTACATGTGGGGAAACCAAGGCCGTGGCAGACCCCTGAGGAGCAGCAGGGGCATCTTGTGGCTCAACAGCCATGGCTGCAAGTGACACGGAGGTGGGGGAAGGGCACAGATGGATGCCTAAGACCCACACTGTCTGGGCCGTCCTCCTTCGTGTCCAGGGCTGTAGAAGGCAGGGCTGGGGTGGCTCCCTCAACCCCTTAGGAACCAGGCACCGTGTCCCAAGGATCTGAGGTCGCTGGAGCCCCCAAAACCCGAGCCAGCGGCTGGCCCTGGGAATGGGCGTCTGACCCCTCTGCAGCCTCCGGGATCCCAGAGAAAATCCTCGAGGCCGAGTTAATACCACGACCAATTTTTATTTCAACAAAGTTAATTCTCAACAATGTGATACTAAGGGAGAGGGATTTTCCTGCTTTGGAGGAGGGGGTGGGGGTCCTGATACAGCGCCGCCCCTCCCCTCCCCCTACAGCTGTCCTCGCCACAGGGCAGGGAGTGGGCCTGGAGGGTGCAGTGGGGAATGGAGCAGTGCCTCTCCTAGAGGCGACCCCAGAACCCCATGGAGGGCTGCCTCCTCCATCCTGCCCGAATGCCTTCCCTCTACACAAGCCCCTCCCCAACCCCTGAGATGGGCCAGGGGAGCTCTAAGCACCCCCACCTCTCCTTGTCTCCTCTCTGAGGGCCAGGTCTGACTCCTGTCTGTGACCTGGGCAAGTAGGGGTTGATTGGGAAGTTGTGCTAAGGAATGCATGAGCCCCAGTCCCTAGTGGACCCCTGACCACTCCCTGTGGTAGCCGGCCAGGATTCAAACTGGGCAGGAGCAACCTTCCAGGCACCTCTGCCCAACTGGGGAGCCCCAAGGGAGTAGAAGGGGAGACTGGAGGAGGAGGGGCACTCGGGCTTGACCTCAGTGACCTCCCAGCTGAGCTCATGGCCGGACCCGGAAGCCACTCCTCCTGCTTGGATAATCAATGGTCAGGAGGGTCCCGAGCCCTGTCAGAAATTCCTCCTGACAATGACCACATGGGCTGTCTCACAGGGCTAGGCGCTGCCCTGGCCGCCGGGCCACCTCTCTCAGTCCCGGCCCACTCCATCACCTTAGCCTCGGCTCCTCTGGCCTCAGGTGGGCACTCACTATTCCCTACTGGACAGAGGGGATGCAGGGCCCAGGCAAGGCATGCCCCCTCCCTGCTGGACCTGTGCCCTCCCCCATCCTGCAAACTCCAGCACTGCCCAGGGCCTGCCACCCTGACTGTTGCATGGGTGGCTCCTATGGGCATAGCCAGGGGAGCCCATGATGTGGGGACAGATGGGTGGAGAGGAGGGGCGTTTCCAGCAAAGGGACCAGAGTGTGCAAAGGCTGAGGGGTGCCTTACTCGGAGGGCACTGCCAGAGGGCAGGGGTGAGGCCCAAGGGCACTGCCGACAGGCCAAAGTCAAACCAGATGGGCTGAGGGCCCTGGGGGGCAGGCGGGCCATTCGTCACCGTTATCTGCCTCCCCGCCGAAATCACAAACACATTTTTAAGTGAAGGACTGGCTGCCACTGGCCTGCGGGCCCTGATGCCGCCCAGCTGTGGCCATATTGGGGGCGGGGGTGGTGCGGGAGGGAGGGGTGCCTGCTGCTTCAGGACCCACCCCCTAGGCTGTGTACCGGGGCTGCCTGAGGGGACAGAGGGGCTCCAGGTGAGGGATGTACTTTCTGAATAGGCTGGTGGCTCAGTGGTCATTCCAAGGTCATTCCACTTGGTCTCTAGGGGCAGAGACCAAGGAGAGGGACAAAGACAGAAATAGGGGCAGTGACAAAGAGAGACAAAGATGGGTACAGTGGGCCCGGTACTTGTCATCAGAGACCCTCCCAGCATGTGCAGCACCAAGCCATCCAAGCTGCAAGGCACGGCCCAGTCTCACTGCGGCTGTGTCTGGCCTGTGTGATGTGGGCAGGGCCATGCGAGACTCAGGGTGGCCCGTGGCTCCCCATCTCTTGGGGTGCAGGTGAGGGTGGGGCTGGCACTCCATGTGGCCATTGCTCTGGAAGCATAATGCAGGTCCTGCCTGGCACCCGGCAGTCCCTTCGACCCGGCACCCTGGACCCCTGGGCAGGTCCTCAGGGGTGGGGGGCGCCGGGAGAAATGGCCTGTGACGGGGTGGGCGTCCAGGGCGGGAAAGCAAACAGTGTCAGCAGCTAATGAGCGGGAACCGGGCCTGGGGCCGAGGGCCGGGGAGGGGCACGGCCATCGCTCATCCTGACAGCGGGCGGTGAGGGGGGGCTGGGGCCGAGATGGGAGGGAGCTTGAGAGCCGACAGAGGGTCCCCTGGAGACCCGACCCTGCACACAGACAGACCGACGGACGGAGGGGAGGCAGCCAGGTCCCAGCCCCCAGCTGTGGCCCTGATGGGACCAACTTGCCAACTTGCTTTATCAGCTCCCTGTTGAGCCTTCAGCCAGAGGCCCCACCTCCAGACTTTGCAGGACAAAGGCGGCTCCATGGGGAGGGGTGTGCCTAGGACCCCCCTTATTGCATACTAGGGAGCAGGAATCCAGGATCTTGAGGCTCTGTTATCCTACCCATGTGGCCTGGGACCTCTGCTCTCCCTGGGCCTCAGTTTTCCCATCTTTACAAGGCAGAGGAGGGCAGGTGAGCTCTGAGGGGCTCTCTGCTCTGATTCGACAGTATCTCTGCTCCTCTTCCCTGTGTGCAGCCCCAGCTGCCCTCGAGGTCCCCACCCTTTCTGACAGTCCTCCCCAAATCTCAATACTCCCAGCGGGCCCAGTGGCAGTGGGTGGCTGACTCAGCACCTGAGGGGAGCCACCCCCACACCTGCTCTCCCTGGGGCATCCAAGTTGTCCCCTCTTTCACAGGTGGGAAGATGAGGAGCCAACTGGAAGCGAGCATGGAGGCTGGGATATTAGGCTGGGCTCTGCGCCTCCACGCCTCTGGCAGGCGGGCAGCCACTGTGCCCTCAGCCCTCACCCAGGCAGAGTGGCTTCGCCTCTCATTGCCCCAAGCACCCTGAAGTTGCAGGGTTTCTGTGCAAGACAAGACCTTGGGAGCACTCCTAAGCCCTCCTGGCCCAGCCCCTGCCCCCATGGCCCCACAGCAGCCCAGTGGAGTGGACTGGAGGTTCCTGCCTGAGAGGTATCCCGGCCCCTGTCCTGCCTCAGCCAGGAAGGGGGTGCAGCCATAAATTCACACCGCCAGCCGCCCGCGGGATAAATGTGTCATCGACTGCACAATTTACGAGCACACCCCTGGCCTGAAAGGCAGAGAAAATAAGCCTCTGTGTACACATGGTGCAGCGGGCAGGGCCAAGCTGCTACGAGGGGCACACGGCAGGGAGGCGGGGCAAGAGGTGTGAGGACCCATTCATGGGAACATGGGACACAGACGGAGGTGTGACTGCACATCTCTGGCACACCCACACACACATACAGTGGTGGGACTGGCACACTTAGAAGGTGGCCCGGCATGCCTGGGGCCACTCTGCAGGCTTGCCACCCAGAAGCTGAGTGGTTAGCCTTGAGGGTGACCCACTGTGGGGCTGTGGTGTCTCCCAGGGAAGGAGACCCTCTGATGCTTGCTGTGCATGTAGCTGTGTGAGCAGGTTCTTGCCCGCCCCAGGAGGCCCAGGAGGACACTGGCAGGGAGTAGCCTTAGGGCCACTGCATGGGGAGTCAGAGGCAGAGCTGGTACCGCATGACACAGGGGAGTGCTTTGGGAGATGGGGCACACGGGAACAAGGGCTGGGGCTGGTGATGCCTTGGCTCTGCTTGGGGTCCTACCTGTTTTTGAGACTTGACTGGCCTTGTCCCAGAGGCCTGGGGACCCAGGCGGCCTCTGAGCACATCCAGACGCCAGTGCAAAGGGAGCAAGGCCATGCAGCCCCGAACCCTCACAGGCCTGCCATCACACCTGTGCACAGCAGGCTTGTGGCTCCACTGGTGTCAACAAAACTCCAGCCCGAGTCACCTGCTAGGGCCAATCCAGGTACAGCAACCCACGCCTGAGAGAACACGGGTAGGACTGCAGGAAGATTCTGGGAGCACTCAGGAAGGATGTGGAGAGGATCCAGGAAGGACTGGGAGGACTCCAGGAGACAACATGGGGAGGATTCAGGGAGCATTCGGGAAGATTCAGGGATGGCTCTGGGAGGATTCAGGGAGGACCTGGGGGGACTTATAACAGCAGGATTGAGTCTAGCCAGGACTTGGGAGGTCTGTGGAGTCTTCCGGCTGGCCTTAGCAGGAAACACCCTTCTGCCTGTGATCTGGGGATGCTCTCTGTGCTCCAGCTGGTCCTCCTGTTGACCTTGCCACAAGAGACTCAAGAGTGTGACCCTCTGGGACAACTCCTGTTAGCAGTGGCTCCTTGGCCCACAGAGAAGGGGCTGACTGATATCCCAGAGACATCCATGGCAGCGCACGGCACCTGGCACCCCTAGGGAGAAAAGGCCAGATCACTGACCCCTAGACTATGGACCCTGAGCAGACACCTGTCAGAGACCTGCTGCTCTGGGACCCCCATAGCAGGGACCCAGAGCAGGATTCTGCAGGCTCCGAACCCCAGACCAGGGACTCATAGACTAATATTCCATAGACCAGGGATTCCCATACCAGAAAGTCTCATGCCAAGGAACCCCGCCAAGGACCCCAGGGCAGGGGGTGGCCAAGTGAGGCATTTACTGCCAAGAGAGGCCCCGGGCTCGCACAAACAGGTCCGTCCCCACTTTTACCACAAAGAAAGTCAGTGGTCTCCCACTCCCCTCAGCATGGACGCCTGGAACCTGCTTGGTCTCAGAGTGGCCAGGTCCTTGGCCTCACACACTGCTCTGGGCACTGGTGCCTCTCTGGCCCTAGCCCCCAGGCTACCCTCCTGGAGGAAGCCAGTGCAGTTGATGCCGAGTGAGCACCTTCAGTGGGCAATAAGGGCACGGGGTGGGCATGCTGGGACAGGCAGCTGTCAGGGGCTCCTACCCTCCCCAGCCCTGCTCAGACAGCCTCCCGTTCCTCGGCATTTACAAAGACTGGCTGGAACTCTTCAAGAGCATCTTTAAATAAACAAAGCATAGAGAAAAGCAACCCCCCAAATACAAAGCACATCAAAATAGATTTTGAAACAGACACCCGGGCAGAGCTCAGCCCTGGATCTGCCTGTAGGCACCTCCTTGAAGCTCCACCCCAGCTTGGGATCCCGAGTGGCAGGTACAGCTGCCACATGGTACAGGGCAGAAGGCTTGGTCTGCTCTTGGTCTGCTCTGATGCTGCCCTGGGACCCTCACCCCTGGCTCACTGGACCCTCAGCCGTAGACTGAGGCTTTCCTCCCGGGAGTGGGCACCCTAATTCTGTCAACATGGCCCAGCCAAATGGGGACCTGCTGGTGCCCACCTGGAGTCTGTGCCCCCACATCCCATGGGTCCATCAGGCAAAGTTCAATGGCTTCCCTTCCAGATCCTCCGATTTTTGAGAGTTCCTGTACCCCACCAGGAGTGCAGTGACCTTGCAGGGCTGGCCCTAAGGTCCTGTGTGGCTGGGACAAACACAGTGGAGAGAGTCACACCTGGGCGGCCTGGGGAGGGCAAGGCAGACTGGCCCCTGTGGTTGAGTGAGCCCTCGCCTTCCCGGCCCCTTTCCAGTCTGTTAGGCCTGGAGTCCCTCAATTTGTCAGACATGCTTAAATACACCTAGGTGAGCCCCAAAGGACTTCGTACTAGGGGGAATCCCAGTGTTGGGAGAAGGGAGCTGGCCCTCTCAGGAGGGAGCTGGCCCTCTCAGGAGGGATGGAAGATGAGTAAAGTGCCTCTGCCAGGTGGGGGTCTGGGGCCAAGGGATCTGCAACCCCCCAGCCCTTGACCCTGGCAGCTGGCAGGCTCTAGACAGGTCTGCACACTGGTCTGAATGATTGAACGTGAATGGATGACGGGAGATGGGCTCCCCTGCACACCCCAGCACCCTACTCCCCTGGCGCTCTTCTCCCTGGGACATTCTGGAAAAGCCAGACCCTCCTACAGGCTGAGCTGAGCATACCTCCAGCTGCTGCACACTCTGAACCCTCACCTGAGACGTCGCTAGTGCTAGACTCAAGGGTTTGCTCTGAGGATGAAGGTGACAGTCCAGGTGACCAGGCCCAGGCCAGCCCAGGGACAGTCAGTGCCTGTCTCAGGCACAGAATTCCAACATCTCTGAAGGTCTTTCTAGACAAGGAGCAGCCCCCATCCCCAACCCCATGGCTCTTTGAGACAAGCTGGGGTGATGTCACGGTGGACATCTGTGTTTCCTTGTGTACAATGCCCTTATGCCCGCTGTGGGAACCCTGGGAGCCATCTGTAGGATGGACCCTGGACAGGGGTTGCTGAGGCTGGCCCAGCTAGAACTAGGGTGCTGAGCACACCCCACAGCTCCAGGGAGCACTCCCCCAGGCCCTCTCAAGCCTCTCCCACTGGGTACTGACTCTGCACCTGCCCTGTGTGTATGTGTGTGGGGTGCACTCACCTGCGGGGGACCCACCTGGCCCATCTCTCACCACCTTTTGTCCAGCTGGCCCTCAGCACCCTGGGGGGTGGTGGTGACAGGAAGACAGGATAAAAGGAGGCATTTCCTGTGGGCAGAGAAGACCCCCAGGAGGGCTTCACTGGGTAGGACACGCTGACCCCTAGTTCCTGAGGGGCCAGCAACCGGGGGTCTCCTGATGAGGACACAGAGTTGCTCCCTGCAGACGTTTCCTGTCTGGAGAGAGAAAGTGAGGATGTGAGTGTGTACATCCAGTGTAGACAGTGCTCAGTCAGTTAGACTGTGCTGGGGGTAGGGGCCACTGGGGTTCCCCTCAGGGCTGTTTATTTTTATTTTATTTTTTTGAGACAGAGTTTAGCTCTGTCACCCAGGCTGGCGTGCAGTGGTGTGATCTGCGGTCACTGCAACCTCTGCCTCCTGGGCTCAAGCCATCCTCCCCCTGCAGCCTCCAGAGTAGCTGGGATTACAGGTGCCCAACACCACCACGCCCGGCTAATTTTTGTATTTTTAGTAGAGGCGGGGTTTCACCATGATGGCCAGGCTTGTCTTGAACTCCTAGCCTCAAGTGATATGCCTGCCTCAGCCTCAGGGCTGTTTAAAGAGGGACAGACACAGCCAAGGACAGGCCTAGTCCCCAGGACCAGTGGCCCTGAAGCCCTCCCTTCAGCCTGTGGCGGTAGTGCTTTGAGAGCCCCTGCTGATTTATGGTCCTCCTGGGGGCGGGCGGGCGGGGGACAGAGTTATGGCTGCAAAGGTCTCCCTCCCTCCTCCACCTCCCTGTTGGGGGTCAGCCGGGGTGGGGGTACGGTGGCTCTCAGCTGGTTTCCAGATGGGCTTTGTGGAAGGGGCGCCCAGAGCGGGGAGGCCAGACACCCAAGCAAGGGTCCTGGCCCGTGTCAGCAGGGCCACCACAGTGCCACTGTCTCTGGTCTCTCCTCTAGACCTGGCTCCCGTCTCTGTCTCAGTCCCCATCTCTGTCACATGCAGCCCCCCTTCCCTACCCGTTGGCGGGGTGGGTGGGGGTGGGACCTGGTGATTTATCACCTTCAGCCTGTCTTCCATCGGAAACACAGGGGGTGGGCGCAGACGCTGCGCTGAGCTATGGGCCCCCAGGGCCCCGCCACCCACCCCAATGTTGTTGCTCCGTCTGGGCAGGGGGTGCAGTCCCCCCCACGTGGCCAGGACTTCAGCTCCCCAGACCTTCCCAGGACCTCCTCCACGGGGCCCCATTAATGCCTCGGCTAGTGGGGGTCAGCCCAGCTCTGAAGCTGAGGCTAGGGCCACCCCAGGCTGGAGGGGGCCCACGAAGGACCCCACAGGCAACTCTCTCCAGGTGGGCCAGAGGTGACAGCCTCTTTTCCTGCATCATTGATGGCCCGTGGACCCGGCATCCCTGGCAGAGGCCGTGGAGCCCAGGCCTTCAGGTCGCCCGCCCCTCCCCCGCGGCGGTGTGCACAGCCGGGGCCCAATAAGTGTTTACCGAGCAAACACCAGCGGGAGGGGGACAGCGCACCTGGGTTGACCCCCACCCCACGCCCAGCGGAAGAAGTCCCTTATCTTCCCGGTTGACAGGCTGTCAGTGCACCAGGGCAGGGGCGGGGGCTACGCTCATCCCGCCCCGTCTGTCAGCCGCCACGCGGCGACCCCCTCCCCCCCCTCACGAGGGGCAGCCTGCCCGTCCCACTCGGTGCCGCTCGCCGCCAGCCTGGGCAACCCAGTGCCCCAGCTCCAGGCATCCGTTTCTCCGCGGACCCCAGCTGTCTGCACCCACAGTGCCCACCTCTTTCCGCGCTCACCCCTTAGCCAGCGTTTTCTGCAGACCGCGAGCGCCCTCTGGTGCCTGCCTAGGGTTGCTCGCCCGAGAAGAGGACACGACTAGGCCCTCGCCCTGGGAGCTTCCTGGCCGGTCTGTGAAACGCGCGGGTGCGGCCTGAGCTGTGAGCCTCGCGGCCCAGCCGTCACTGACCACCACTGGCCATCACAGGCCAGGTTGGAGAGTCTGCCGCTGACACGGCGTTGTCTTGGCCTTTGTGGGACAAGACAGATGACCATCTTGCAGGGCCTCGCTCACTCACTCTCTTGCTCACTCACTAGCTGGCTGTGTATAGGCCCAAGATGTGGCTTGAACCCCAAGTGGATCTTGGGGACATAGGCCTGGACACTGTCCTGCACTATGTGTCAGGCCAGGGCAGGCCTAGGAAGCTCTGTGAGGATGGGCTTGAGAGGGGCCTCTAAGATTGAAGAGTAGCCACAGCAGGTAGGGCGTGCCCTGTGGAGGGACTGGCTCGGGCAAAGGCGTGGAGGGCCTGGCCCACGGGGGAGGGTGCACCAGGGCTGGGCCTTGACCTAAGGCTGAGATCCCAGGAGCCCAGGGAGGTGGGGTGGGCAATGGTGGTGAGAGGGCCCTTGGGATGCAGGGCAAGGAGCCCTGAATCAGCTGGCCTGGGATTGGAGGTGTGGGGTCCAGGCAAGGCTTGGAGACGGGACCCCCACCTGTTCCTGCCTAGAAGGAAGAGTCTGAGGTCACAGAGGGGCCCAGCTCATCAGTGGGGAGGGGGTCTTGGGGCAGGTGTGTTGTCTGTGAAATGAAGGACAATGCTGGGTCAAGGTGGTGCCCAGGTCTGCAGGGAGGGTGTGCCTTTCTCCTGTCCCCACAGGGCCATTCAGGTGTACTGAACTGGGACTACCCACTTCCCCACACTCCTTGGAGGCTGAGGCCCCAGGGTCAGTGTGTGTGGAGAGTCAGCTCAGAGTCAGGCGTGGGGACTGGGGGCTCCCAGGCAGCCAAGGAAGGTCAGCCAGCCAGGGCAGCCCTGTGCGTTCCGTGGTCAGTACCTTGGCACGAACCAGTCTAGACCACGGAGAGCCAGCAAGAGGAGGGGCTGTGGAGGAACCATAGGATTCGGCTGCCCCGCCGACCAGCAGGCAGGAAGTTCTTCCTTAGGTCTAACCACACAGTGATTCCAGCTGCTTTCCCCAACAGGAGGCCCTCTGCCTCTGCAGCTCCTGCCCTTCAGGGCCCCCCTGCCACCCCCTGAGCGACACACTGGCCCAGGAGACCTCAAGCCTTGCAGGCAGTGGGCTGCCCACTCCCCCTATCTCCTGCTGGGGCCTTTTCCCACAGACCAGAGGAGTGTCCTTCTCTTGGCTGCGGGCCACCAAGGACCCCGGGCCACTTTCTCCTGGGCTGTACATTTGCACCCCAAAGACCTCAGTGAGGCAGACAGGGTATCCAAGGGGCCTGCCTCAGCCCTGTTTCCAGTGCACACAAAAAATGCTCTGGGGCCCAGCAGAGAGCCCCCTTCTGGGATCTGGTTTCTTAGAGAAAGTGGGGAGCACACCCCCTCCCCTGCCCTGTTGGACTGAGTTTAGAGTGTTGCACACGCACGGTGTTATGACGATGGTTACCTCTGACCTCCACTAGGAGCTCTGGAGGTGTCAGGCCACCGCTGGGGAGGGCAAGCTGGGCAGTTCATTTGTATAAAGGGGGCCACTGTCCTCGATGCGGTGATAAGGCCGGATGGACAACCACAGTAGGCCGCAGCCCACAATGGGCCGGATGCCCTGCACCTACTCACAAAGGCAGGGGTGGCTCCTGCCTCACGTCTGACCGGCAGCCTCGAGATAGCATCAGCCCCGCAGGAGGGCCATCTGTCTTGTCCCACAAAAGCCAGGACAAAGGCCGTGTCAGTGGCAGCCTCCCCGACCCGGTCAGTGGTGGTCAGTGATGGCCACTGGGGGCTGAGGGCCTTCCTGGGCTGGGCAGCTGGGACCTGAGGCTCCTTATCTGGGGCCTCTCTGGGATGCATGGAGAATAGTCTCCATTGTTCATAGGGCCAGACAGGTGGGGGCCACATGGATGGTGGCAGAGGGACCCTGTCCCTGGCACCCCAGGCCAGCCCCAATAGTGAGGAAGGCGTCAGTCACCTCCTAAGTTGGGCACCATGTGCTGACCTGTTTGCTCGGTTCCAGAATCCAGGCAGGGCAGTGGGAGGCCAGAGACTGAAGAACTCTGAGAAGTCCCTTGCTGGTCTGGGCAGTTGGGAAGTGGTGGCCCGGTGGGGGACTCGCCAGAGGCACAGGAGATGAGCAAGGAGCAGTGGCATGGAGGGTACCTTGTACCAGGCAGAAGGAACAGTATGCAGGCCCTGTGTGGCGCAGCCTGAGAGACTGGGGAAGGCAGCGGCTGTGGGCAGGGACAGGAACGGCTCTTAGCTGGCAGAAGCAGGCTGCCAGCCCTGAGCCCTGGCAGAAGGGGTCTGGGGCTGCTGCTGTGGGATGGGGAGGGATGGAAGGAGGAGGGTTTGGGGGTGTTGGTGGAGCCTGTGGGGGAGCAGGTTCACTCCAGAACACAACGATTCCAGAGACCCTGCAACCCCTGAGGTCCACTCATCGCTGTGGGGCCCTCCAAGAACCCCCACCGCACATGACTCTGTCACATAGAGGCCGTCTTCTCACTCCGATGGTCCAGGGAGTCCCGGATGGAGCAACAGACCCGAACCAATCCTGGTCACCTGCCCCAACGCTCCCCTAGTGAACTGAACGCTGCCAACGCTGCAGTCCCTGCATCAGGAAACGCAACCCTTGAAATGCTCTTGGTGTCCTCATGGCCGGCACTGTCCACAAGAACCAGCCCCTGAATATGCTCAGATGACAAGGCGCACTGCTGGGACTGTCTTCACTGCCTACAGTGTTCTCACCACCCCCAAAGCATCCTCACTGTCCCCACAGCGTCCTCACCGCCCCCACAGCGTCCCCATTGCCTCCACAGCCTCTTGACTGTCCACAGCGTCCTCACCGTCCCCACAGTGTCCTCACTGTCCCCACAGCGTCCTCACCGCCTCCACAGCGCCCTTTGTCCACAGCGTCCTCACTGTCCACAGCGTCCTCACCACCCCCACAGCATCCCCACCGCCCCCACAGAGTCCTCGCCGCCCCCACAGAGTCCTCGCCATCCCCACAGCGTCCTCACGGTCCACAGCGTCCTCGTCGTCCACAGCATCCTCACTGTCCCCACAGCGCCCTCACCGCATCCACAGCGCCCTCACCGCATCCACAGTGCCCTCACCGCATCCACAGCGCCCTCACCGCATCCACAGCGCCCTCACTGCCCCCACAGCATCCTCACTGTCCACCGCGACCTCACTGCCCCCACAGCGTCCTCACTGTCCCCACAGAGTCTTCACCATCCACAGCGTCCTCACCGCCGCCACAACGCCCTCACCGCCCCCATGGCGTCCTCACTGTCCACAGCGTCCTCACTGCCCCCACAGCGCCTTCACTGTCCAGAGCGTCCTCACTGCCCCCACAGTGTCCTCACTCCACAGTGTCCTCACTGCCCCCACAGCGTCCTCACTGTCCACAGCGTCTTCATTGTCCCCACAGCGCCCTCAGTGTCCACAGCGTCCTCGCCGCCCCCACAGCGTCCTGTCTCCACAGCGTCCTCACAGCCCCCACAGTGTACTTACTGTCCCCACAGCCTTCCCACAGCATCCCCACAGCGTCCTCACTGTCCCCACAGCATCCTCACTGCCCCCACAGGGTCCTCAGTGTCCCCACAACATCCTCACTGGCCCCCACGTTATCACTTAGCATCTCTCTCATGCCTTCCCATGTGGCCTTTTGGGAGTGTGTCTGGAAGGGGAGAGTTCACCCACTGACTCCTGTCTGCCCCTGAGGTTAGGGTGGGCATGTGAGGATGTGTTTGTGTCCCCTTGAACCGCCTCCTGGGGCCTTTTCCTGTGTTTGGCGAGGGGAATTTCCAGGTCAGTCGTGCAGAGAAGGCCAGATCAGAAGGGTTTATTCAGCACCAGAGTTTGGAAGGGAGACGCAGCAGGGTCTGGACCGCATTGTGCCCCATGGTCCTCCCAAGCCTGGAGGTGCGGGTTCGCCTCCTTCGGGGTAGGGTGGGCAGGAGTTCTGTCCCACGTGGTCTGGGCCTGCAGGTGGGGTGGGTCTGGGAGATGGGGCAGCAGAGGAGGCGGAGACCAGGTTGGCGCGAGGGCCCCTCGGGGAGGGTCCTGTCGAGTTTGCAGGCCCGCGTTGCCCAGCGCTGGTTCTCTCCACAGGACGCGCCGGTTCTCTCCTCAAGACTCGTCGGTTCCAGCTCGCTCGGCCACCAGCGGGTCGGTCAGCGACAGCCGGGCTGCGGCGCGGGTGCGGGAGCGGGCCCGCAGCCTCCGCAGGCGGCACAGCAGCAGCACCAGCAGCAACGCGTGCAGCAGCCCAAGGCCCAGCAGCGCAAGCTGCGCCGCCAGCGCCCCCCAGCAGAGCGGGCCGGGAGCGCAAGCGGCGCGCAGCTCGTCCTCTGCCAGGTAGGGCAGCAGGCGGCCGCGCAGCGCTGGGGGCGCCACGCAACGCAGGTCGCGGTAGGGCGCACGCTCTGGGCGGCCGGCCAGCCAGGCGCGCAGCGGCACAAGGCGGCAGTCGCAGCGCCAGGGGTTGGCGCCCAGGTGTGCGGTGCGCAGCGCGGGCAGCGCGTCCAGCAGCCCCGGCGGCAGCGCCGTCAGGTTGTTGCCGGTCAGCACCAGCTCGGTTGTGTCGACAGGGAAGGCGGTCGGCAGCGAGGCCCAAGTCAGCCCGCGGCGCCCGCAGTCCACGAGCGTCCCCGCGCAGCTACAGGGCGCCGGGCAACCTGCGGCCGGGCGGCTCGGCGGGGCCAGCAGCAGGAGCAGTAAGCTCAGCGCCCCGCGCGGCCCTGCAAGGGAAGCGCCGCAGTGAGCCGGGCGGTCGGCGGGGCACCTGGGCGACCCAGAGCGCCGGCCCGGCTCCATCCAGCCCCTGATGCCCGGCGTCCCGGTAGCCCGCCAGCCTCTCCACCCTGACCACCCCGCACGCCGGCTGGAAGTCCCCTCTAAGTCTGACCAAAGTCTCTCCCGGCTGCAGCCAAAGGACCAGAGCGCCTCTCAACCCGCGTCGGCCTAGGGAGCAGCCGGGGGCCCGACCGGACTCCAGACTCACCGGAGCCCATGGCGAGAAGACTGCGGCCCGGCTTACTCTGGAGCGGGAGGCGTAGGCGGGAGAGCCGAGCGATAAGGCCGCCCCGCCCCCGCCACGCCCGCACCGACCACAGTGCTGCGGCCTGGCCAGAAATAGCCCAGAGGCCGCGCGGACGCGCGCTGCAGCCGCAGATAGTACACTATCCCGGTGGCCGCAGGCCGCTCAGGCTTCCGCTCCCACCCGCTCTCAGGGGCACACGGAGCACTCGGACACCCGCTGCGACGTTCACCAACATTGTTCTCCTGTCACCAGGACAGGACGCGGCATTCACAACGGAACAAAACGGAGCATCGTGTGGCGGGAAGGGATCATGCGAGTGGGAAGATCGGGAGGCCGAGGCTCAGGATCCCGGCACACCACAGCGGTGCTGGGGAGAAGAGGCCTCGAGCGACAGCAGGGGACGGCACCAAGAGTTGCCAGGAGGTGGCTCACCGCCCAGTGCCCCGGGGGCCCTCCAGGTCGGGCCGGGCCGTGGAGAACGGGTGTGAGCGGTCACGGCCCGCCCTCCTTGCAGCCTCTGGCCTCCTTATGTCTGGAGGGCTCCCATTTGATTCAGCCCAAACCTGCCCGCTAGGCTTCTGGGGATAAGGGAAGACTCGGCCCACCTCGACAGAAAATGGGGTCTCAGCACTCGCTGGGTGACCCGCGGGAGCAGGCAAAGGAGGGCTCCCAAGTCCGTTCTGCAGCACTGGAGCAGGGAACAGACCCAGGATCCTGGGAATCCTCTTCTGCCTAGCTTTGCCCGCTTGACAGCGCAGGGCCTGCAGTTTGGGTGCTGTGACCGTCCGGGGGCGGGGGAAGGGCAAGGGAGGCGGATCTCTGAAGTCCCGCCCAACTTCGCTCCTGATCCCCCAAGGTCAGAGAGGGCCAGCTGGGCGGGGGCTACGGTCCAGGCCCCTTGGAAGCAGATACAATGACCTGGGAGGGAGTGGTGCTGAGAATAAATTAGGGTCAGCTGGGGGCTGTGGCCCTGCGTCTCCGGGTCGGGAATAGTCCGGTCTGGGGTCCAGGGGTGGGAGGGCGTCCCGGAGACGGACGGTGTGTCCGCGGCGAGCGTCACTGGTCCTGCATCTGTTGCTTCATCCTCTGCAGCATCTCCTGCATGCGCCTCAGCTGCGGGCGGAGACAACCGGGCGGGTGAGCAGCACCGCGGGGACGCATCCCTGCCGCCGGCCTCCGCCGCCCCCGCCGCCCCACATACTTCCTCATCCTTCATCCTAATAAGCTTCTCAGTCTCGGCGTCCGGGGTGGGCAGCGGCAGGATCGGGATGGGGCTCTCCATGCGGCTGTCCTGGGTCAGTTTGCTGCAGGGGTAGGGGGAGAGGATGGGAGGGGCGGCGCCGCCGGCAGGCTCAGCGTGGGCTGGGGATGCCTGGCCCATCCCCGCCAATGCTGAGGCCCTGCCCTCCGGAGCCCTCACAGCCCTGGACTGGTTCTAGGGAGACCAGGCTCTGGGGGTGTGTGGGCGATTTGGGGAATGGTGCAAGGTTCAAGTCTGGATGGGCTGACAGGACCGGCCCTCAGTTATGGAGACGTGGGCGGGGCCAGAGGGGCGAGGTCTGCCTTGCGGCTGGGGCGCGCACCTGGTCATCTGCTGGATGCAGTGCGCGCGGTAGTTCTCGTAGTGCACGTCGCACGTCACGTCCTTGAGGTCGTGCATGTGCGTGCGGATGAGCATGTTGCGCAGCTTCACGAAGTCGCAGTGCGCCTGGTTCTCCACTGCGGGGTGGGGGTGGGTAGTGGGCTGGCGCCGGCCCAGGACAGCCTTCCCCCGCCCCAGACCTGGTACCCCAAGACTCTACTCACCCTCCACGATCCCCCAGGGGTACAGTCGGCCCCGGACCCGCTGCCCCTTGGCCTCCACCACCGTGTTGCTGCCTATAACGGCGAAGGGCGCGCTCTCCTGGGGGAAGGAGGGAGAAGGGCTCACACCCGGTGAGCGTAATTGCAGGGTTACTGATGGGAAACGGGCATGTAACTCCCGGGGCACCCCTCCAGCATCACCACCAACGACCTCTCCTCAAAGAGATCCTGGCGTTGCCCCTTTCTGGCCTCTCTGCCCCTGGCTGGAGTCAGAGCCCATGCGGCTCACATTCCAGGGCCTTTCCAGACTATGCCCAACCAGGCATGCTCCCTCCTCATCTCCTCCCTCATCAAGAACCACCCCCTCCAGCTGCCCCTTCCTTCCCCAGGGCTGAGCCTATGTCTCCCTGTGCTGATGCCCCTGCCCTGGTGGCCACCTGCCCCTGGCATGGTCTCCATCATCACCACTCTAGCTGCTGGGGCACCCAAAGCCACCAACCCTGGAGCTCAGAAATCTGGGAGCCAGGGTGTGCCACTGGGGCAGCCCCTTCCTCTGGTGACCCATAGGAAGAGGGTTGGGGTTGGGGGCCTGGCCCACTGCTGCACCTCTGGATCTGGGCAAGTGCTCCATACCTGCCAAGCACCATTCGGGACCCACATGACCCACCCCAGCCAGGCAAAGACATGGTGACCTTTACCTTCTAGCCCTGGATGAAGGGGGTACAGGTCCTCTACTCCTAGAACAAATGACTCTTGCCCCCAACTGGGCTGACCTGGCCCTCCTCCAGCAGGCCCGGTGTGAAGGAGACAAAGCCTTCTGGTTCTGCCCCTCGCCACCTCCATCCCCCCTGCCCCACCAGTCTGCATGTTCACCTTCAGTTCCCGGTCCTGCTGCTTGAAGTCCTCATCCTCGTCCGAGTCACACTCAGGGAACTGGTATACATGGATCCCAAACTTGTCAATCTCCTCCCGGATCTGTGGTGGGGCAAGGACCATTAGATTTGAGGCCGGTCAAGTGCCCCTGGTACTCTCAGCCCCAGGGCCCTGGCCAGGCCCCTGTGCAACGGCAGGCTCACCCGCTCCTTCAGCTTCCGGATCTCACTGGGGACAAGACAGTCAGCTTTGGCGATGAGAGGCACGATGTTGACCTTCTCATGCAACGCCTTCATGAAACCCACATCCACTGGCCGCAGCCTGCCAAGAGCAGCCGAGGGTGGGCATAGGCACAGCCAGGGGACCATATTGTAGGGGGTGCACTCCCGAGCCTGGCCCCAGGACAGCCACACACCCATGCCCGAAGGGGGAGATGAAGTACAAGCAGCAGTGCACTCGGTTGTCTTGGATGTTCTTTCGGTTGAGGCCGCTCTCGTCGCGGAAGTACTGCTCAAACTGCTGGTCCACATAGTCGGTGATGGGCTTCCAGCTGTGGGCAGGAGGGAGGTGAGGCCAGGCCTGGAGTGCTGTGGCCGCCTAGGCAGGGCCTTTCTCAGCAGGCCTCGCTCACCACTCGGTGTTGTTGACAGCGTCCCCGAATCCCGGCGTGTCCACGATGGTGAGCTTCAGCTTGACTCCCTTCTCCTCAATGTCCACTGTGTGTTTTAGAATCTCTACCGTCTGGCTGATGCGCTCTACGGGGAAGGGGCCACTGGAGGGGACTCTCCAACCCTCAGCCCCTCGCCTTTGGCAGCCATTACCCTTGTCCTCATCCATCTTGGTGCCTTGGCCCTACCCCCGAGGGACCCACACCTCGAGAACAGTGGGAGCTGGACCTGAAAGGGAGTCCTTGGAGAGGTCCCATGGAAGGGGACTGGGGATCAGTGCCAGGGCCTCCTGGGGGCCACTCACCCTCAGCACTGAGCAGCTTCCGGTCCTTGTACAAGTCTGTCAGGAAGAGGCTGTGGACCAGTGTGGACTTCCCCAGGCCTGACTCACCTGCACACAGGTATAGAGGAGCTGGGTTAGGTCTGGGGCTCCAAGCTTGGCTGGCCAGGGACCCCAGTCACTCCCCCGAGGAGCCTGGCCCACTCACCAGCCACCATGAGCGTGAAGTCAAAGCCTTTCTTCACCGACTTGCGGTGCACCTGGTTGGGCAGTGTGGCGAAGCCCACGTACTGCTTGTCAATGTCCTGGGGACAGGATGGAACAGGTTAGGGACACAAAGGTTTCTCTGGAAGCCCAATACCCTGTCTCTTACCAAATGCAGTATGAGGAGACAGCAGAGGGTACGGTTCCCAGCGTGGGGCATTTCGTTGGCAAAAATGAGGGGAGGGCCCGTGGGCAAAAGACTGGAGGTAAGAAGGCAGGCGAGGGGGTGGCAGAAGACACCTCTGGCCCCAGTCTCAGGGAGGGCTCTGCAGGGACGGAGACTGTGTTTGTCCCGTGGGGAGATGTCAGGCCGCAGCAGACACAGGCGATGTCCTCCCTCCTCGGGCAGAGGGCAGCAGGATTGGGACCCCTGGGACATACTCAAGGCCCTCTAGAAGCCGGAAAAGCTCGGGGCCGACACTCACCCCTTCGGAGAGTGCCAGGGGGCGGGAGGCCCTGCCTGGCCCGCATCCAGCCGCGGGGGCGGCGGCAGCGGAGCAGCGCCTATTTATAGACGGCGGCGCCGAGCCTCCCCCGCCCGCGCGCCCAGGCGCCCAGCCCCCGCAGACCTTTGGGGCCCCTGGCGGGGTCCCACGGCCGCATTCTCCGCCGCGTTTTGGAGTCTCGAGAAGTGAGGCCTGGACAGGGCACGTCGCCCCACCGTGGGGCCGCGGACCTCCGAGGCCGCTGCGGAGGGAAGGGCTGAGCCTAGGAGCTGGCGGGCCGTGGCGCGCGGGGACGGGGACCCCATGCCGAGTCCCGGAGCCCGCGGGGTCACAGACCCACGTTCCGCCCTCTCCACACACGCACCTTGAGCCGCCTCTGGGCCTGGGTCCGCGGCGACAGCAGCTGCTCCACCAGGCGGTCCTGGGGCGCTGCCAGCGAGTCCATCGCGGCGACCCCCGCAGGCCCGCGGGGGCGCTCGGACCCCAGGCCCGGTCAGGCCGCCAGAGCCCGGCGATAGCGAGGGACCTTGGCGCGGCTCTGCCTTAGGCTGCGTTCTCCACCCCGTTTTGCGGACGCGGGAAGTGAGGCCTGGACAGGGCACGTCGCCTACCCGGGGGATCGTCGACCCCCGAGGCCGCCCGAGCCATGCCCCCTGACTGGGCGGACTGGCCCCGAGCTGTGGCGGCGTCGCAGTCCGGGCAGGCCCCGCTCCCGCACCCGAGCCAGAGGCGGGGCGTCGCAGGCGCCCGCGAAGCGCGCGGCGGGGGGCGGCAGAGACGGCCCCGCCCGCCGTCGCCGGGAAACGGTAGCCTGGAAATTGGGCCGCGGGCGGAGCCACCCGAAAGCGGCTGCGGAGGGCAGGGCTGAGCCGAGGCGCGGATGAACCATCATGGCTCGCGTGGACCGGGAGCCCCGCCGCGCCCCCGGGGCCTCAGTCCGGGCCCCGGGACAGCAGGAGGGGACGACCGGGTCCTGCACGCGGGCTGGGGCGGGCTGGGGCGGGCTGGGGCGGGCTGGGGCGGGCTGGGAGTCGGTAGCCGCCGCGCGTCCCGCCCCCAGGAGGTGCTGCGCGGCTTCCGCCCGACAGAGGGCGCCGGAGGCCGCTCCCGGGACCCACGCGCAACCGCGCGGGAACCCGCCCAGTTCAGGGCCCGCTGTCTTCTCGCAGACTTGCCCGAAAACCTCCCGGCGGCGTCACGACGCCCGAAGTGCCCACAGACACGCCGCGCCCTGCACCCCTCCCCAGCCCTGCTTGGGGCTGACCTCCCCCGTGCGTGCGTGCGTGTTGGTGTGTGCGCGTGTTTGTGTGTGCGCGTCCGTGCGGGTGTGTGTAATGCCTGCGTGTGTGCGCGTGCATGTGCGTGTAATGCCTGTGTGTGTGCGCGTGCGTATGTGCGTGTATACATGCGTGTATGCGTGTGTACGTGCATGTGTGTGCGTGCATTGGGTATGTGCGTGTGCGCGGGTGCGTGCATGTGTGTTTGGTGGACTCTTTGCCGGTGCGGCGCCCCAAGACATTCGGGGGACCGGAGGAGGGCAGAGCCCACCTTTTGTGAAGTCCAGCCTGCCTGCCCCCTAGGAGGCTTAGGGTGGACAGAAGGGAAGGAAGGGAAGGGTGCAGGCTGCCAGAGTACTGGAGGTCCCTGCAAAACTTGGAAGCCCCCGCCAACCTGCTGAATAAACGCCGGCCACCCATTCGCTGCCCTGCAGCCCTCAGGTGGCCCTGCCCTCAGAGACAGGGGTAGGGGGTGGGATGGGATCCATCTCCCACGTGCTTCTGTGGACATTCCCTTGCCCTCTGAGCATCCTCACCAGCTCTGACGCACAGGATTGGAGGGACTGGGAGCTCCTGCCAGCCGGGCCTCCCTCCCATGTGGCTACTCCAGGGACTGCGGGGGTCTCCCAAGCTCCACTCTGTGGGCCACCCACCTCCATGACCCCAGTAGAATCCCAACAGGCAAGCCCAACGGAGCAGGACATGGGGCCTGGAAAGGTTCCAGGGTAGGACTGGTCAGGCCAAGCCCCTGCGCATTAGAACATTAGAAGCTGGAGGCCCCAACCCCACCCCACCCGCCACCAGCCCTCCCTTAGGCTCTCCTGGCTGAGAGACCTCCTCCACTCCCTGTCCAGGCCCTGGTCCCGTTGTGGGGCCTGGACCGCTGGCACCTGGGGAGGAGGGGCAGGCCCACAGCTGGAAACAGGAGAGCCTTTCATCCCAGGGAAAGGGGGCAGCTCCAGGCCCCCCAGCTCTACCAGAGCATCCCTCAGTCCTTGCTACCAGAAAGCCTCCTCACTGGCCCCAGCCTTCCGTGGCCCTGACCTGCAGGAAGCCTCTAGGCTGAGTCCCACGCAGTTTCCCCCTGAGGGTCCACACCTCGAAGCCCAGCACCCACCTAGACAGGCTGGCATCTCAGGCCCAGGGCATCTTCAGGAAGACAGACAGCCCTGGGCCTAGGCCTCAGGCTAGCAGGTGTCTAACAGAGTGTGTGACTCTCAGACTGCCTGCCTCAGTTTCCCCATTGGTAAGGCACAGCCTCTGGGGAGGCCCAGGTCAGGAGGGCAAGAATCTCACTCTCAGTGTTCAACTGACCTGCCCTGCCACCCACTGGGGCCCAGTCAGGGCCTGTGGATTCCCTGGGGGAGCCTCAAGGAAGGGACCCTACCTGCCACCCCCCTTCTCTGGTCCCCAAGTGACAAAAGATACTCCCAGGGCTTCCTGAGCCATATGACACAGCTGCGCCCACCTCCTCCCAATGCCTGAGCCTCTCAGGCACTTCCATTCTTAGAATCACCCGAGTCAGCTCTGGCAGCAGCAGCCAGGGCCAAGAGAGCACCAGTGCTGCCTGTGAGGAGGTGGGGGCACAGAGGGTAGTGACGGAGCTCCCCTAACGCCTCTACAGCCCCCTTTCAAAGAGCAAAAAGAATGCTTGGACAGGCTGAGGCTCAACAACGGTGGTAGCAGGGAATCTGCCATGTGCTTCCAGCTCCCCCAGACCCACTGGCTGCCCTAGACACCTGGCCTGGCTCCTGCTCTGGGGCTCCCTTCCTTGTCCACACAGTGCCTTCCTCCTCTGGGCTTGGAGGCCGGGGAGGCCTGGGATGGGGTGAGGTGGACTCCCAGTTGACCTCAAAGGATGGTCACCTCAGCAGGAGGGGGTCCCCACCCTGAAGTAATGGGCAAGAGAACCTGGCTGCACTGAACAGCAGTGGCTGGATCCCAGGGTCTCGGAGTGCCCTTGGGTCAACCTGGGGACACCTGCAGGCACAGGAGAAGCCTCAGGGGCCTAGCCTCCTGGGTCTCCCAGCCTCAGTTCCTTCCATTTCCCTCAAACAGTAGCCTGACGCATGTGTCCCTGCATCTCAGGCTTTGTCTGACCTGCTGTGATGGGGAGGCAGCTCCCAGCCTGGCTCCCCAAGGGGCCCCTCCCAGAGAGCCTCACCCACCTCTCGGTGGGGTGTGGTCCCTTCCAGGAGAATGGCACTGGTCAGCCAGTGACTCCCCCAGCTCCCAGCCCCCGTGCCCAGCCCTCCTGCCCTGCCTGCTGCACCCTGGGCCAGGACTCTGGAGTTCCACTCAGCATCCATGGCTCCTGAGAAACTCCATCCCTGATGGGGGCTGCCAATGCCACCCTGGTGCCAGAATTGGGCTCTTCTTTTTTCCTCCAAAGATGGCTGAGCTCAAGCCAGAGAGGCCACCAGCAGGGTTCCCCCAGCCCTCCCAGCCCACCTGGTTGTCAGCCCCCACCCCACTCCAGGGGTCTCACAGCATTGTTTTACCCTGAGCTTGGCTGGGTTTCGCCCACGTGCCTAGACCAGCCTCCTGTCCAGTCCTGCTTTCCTGGAGGGCGGGGCCCAAGCCAACCCTTTTGAGAAGCCACAAGCCTATTTGTACCCACAGGGTCCCAGGGCCCATCTGGGCACAAGAATGACTCAGACCAGACCTTGGGGGTTCCCAATCTGGGGAAGAGTCCCTGCTGCAGACCTGAACACTCGAGTTTCTGTGTGGGGAGGGAAAGGGGCATGAAGGTGCAGGGGAGGTGGGGGTGACCACAGGCCCTCTGCTGTAGGGCTATTCAGGGACTGTGCTGGCTGATGGAGCCTGACTCCCCTCCCCCAGCGTGGCCTGCCACGACCATGGCCTCACCCAGGACCCCCAGCTCATGGCCTACAGGCCAGATCAGCAGGAGATGCTGGCGCTGGCCCTGTGGGAGGGGGACACTCTGCCCATCCCCCCATCCTGGGGAGGGGCGCATGGTCCCTGCTGTGCGGGTCAGGGGACCAGGGCCCCGACTCCTCTCCTCTGCAGCCCCAGGCGCGGCGGCACTGCCCGGCTGACAATCGGTGATCGCGACAGGGCTGGGTGAGGGCCGGCGGGGGCGGGGTCGCGCTTGGGCGCCCGCGGCGCTAGTGTCACAATGGGTGACAGCCGGCCGGGTCTCCCGGCGGGGGAGCGGCGGTGCGCACATACCTGCTTGTCCTCTGCGGGGTCGGGGTCGGGGTCGAGTCCGGGTCCGGGTCCGGTTCCGGGCGGGTCCGGGCCGGCGGGCGGGGGAGAGACGGAGAGACACGGTGAGAGGCGCGCGGGCGACGGGGACAAAGGCGCGCGCGGGCACGCGGGCGGGCGCCGGGCTCACCTGGGGTCGCCAGCTTGCTCTTGTACCGCAGGCCTGTGCTCATGGTGGCCGCCGGAGGGGGACGTGCGGGGCGGGCGCGCGGGCGGGGCGCGGCGACAAGCGGCGGAGGCCGAGGCCGGGCTGCGGGGTGAGCGGCCCCTCCGCGCCGCCGCCGCCGCCGCCCGCCCCGCCCGCGCGCCCGGCAGCCAATCGGCGCCCGCCGCGCCCACGCGCGACCCAGCGCGGCCCGGGGGGGCGGGGACCCAGGCCCCCCACCATGGACCCTAGCCCGCGGCCTCGGGGCGACGCCCTCGCCTCCCACAGCCCTGGCCGTGCCCGGGGTCACCCGACCAGACCCGCGCCGCCCCCGCCCTGCACGGCTGTTCCTGCCGGCCTCCTCCCCGCCACCTCCCCGGTGCCCCAGCCCAGGCCCAGCCCTACGCTCCCTCCGCCCTCGCTGGGACCCAGGTCCATGCCGGTCCTCGGACCATCCTTTCGGTGCCCCTTCTCTAAAGCCTGCCCCTGGCTTTCCGGGCCAGACCCTGCACGCTCTGCCCCACCCGCCGAGGTCGTGGTGGACTCAGGAGGCAGTGGCCTGAGCAGGGATGGTCCTGGCGCGGCTGGCCAGTGCCCAGCATTGCCCCTGCTGACCGCTCGGTGCTGCGCAGACCTGCTCTGCGAGCAGACGCACCTGGCAGGCTGCAGGCCACAGGCTTTTGGGCAGTGGTCCGGCCTCTCTCTTCCTGGGCTGTAAAATGGGATTATTTGTGAAGAGGAGTGATCTGAGGTGTCTGGAAGGACCGGCCCTGACCGTCTCACCCCAGCTCTGTGCCTGCTTCTCTGCTGACCCATAGGCTGTAGGGATGCTCCAGGCAGACCCAATCCCACCCTGTGGAGAAGGCTTGTAGGGGACCGAGGGGCACTGTGAAGGCAGGGCCAGGGCCTGCACCCCATTTACAGAGGGGGAAGTTCAGGCCCCAATCTTCAGTGAGTCAGCCAGACTCAGTGACTGAGAGCAAGTCTCTCCGGTCATTTGTGTCACTATCACATTCCCAGGTGTCCTCCGCCTGGACTTTCCCAAAGTGTCCCCAGGCGGCACCTCTGAAGGCTTTGGGGCTGTCAGGCTTACGGTCACCACCTCCCCAGGTGAGGGCCCCCTTGTATGGAGATGTCTCCTGCACCCTGTATGGACAGTACCTCCACAGCCAGGGAACCCGCCTGTACCTCCACAGCCATACCTCCACAGCCGTATGGACAGTTCCACAGCCAGGGAATCCGCCTCTGCTCCCCACCCGTCCTGTGCCCCTTGGTCCCTCTGCTGGCCCGTGGGCTCCCTGGGTGGAGGGGGCTGTCGCTAGGGCCTTTCCATCTCTGAATCACCAGCACCCAGCACAGTAAGTGAAAAATTCATGTAAGCCTCGTCTTTGTTCCACAGTCCTTGCTCTGCTACATTCTGTGGCCTGAGCCCCGTTGACCATGACCCTCCTCTGGGTCTAGAACTCTAACCAGTGTGGGGATCCCCCACAGTCCCAACCTCTCATCCAAGATGTGTTTGGAACTCAGGCTTTTTTGTATACATCATACATTATGTGGCACCTCTTTGAAACCTGGGGCTGCTCCTCATAATCAGACCCATTTATATTTTGGGGGCAAAACATATGAGTATTCAGGTGAACTGGAAGAAATAAAGACAGTAAGTGATGGCGCATCAGTTCAGGTCCACCTTTGCCACTGAGTTTGGAAAAACCTTTATGTTTCTGAGCTTTGGAGAATTTGGAATTTCAATAAAGAAATGTGTGTCGAGGTCAAGAAATCAAGACCATCCTGGCTAACACGGTGAAACCCCGTCTCTACTAAAAATACAAAAAATTAGCTGGGCATGGTGGCACGTGCCTGTAGTCCCAGCTATTCAGGAGACTGAGGCAGGAGAATCACTTGAACTCAGGAGGCGGAGGTTGCAGTGAGCCGAGATCGCACCACTGCACTCCACTCCAGCCTGAGCCAAAGAGCCAGACTCTGTCTCAAAAAAAAAAAAAGGAAATGTGTGTGGGGGTGGGGGTAGGGGCACTGAAAGGGCCAGGCAGGACTTCTGAGCATAGACAGGACTTTTTGGAAAGAATTGGAAAATGATAGTTGGCTATTCACCACTTGCTGACCCATGCAAGCCTGTGCTTGTGGAGACAAAGGAGGAGAGATAGGAGCCCTGCCCAGGGGGAGGCAGGCAGCCTGTGAAAGGCACCAGCTCAGCGCCCCTCTCCATGGCTCAGGTGGCAGGGCAGCTCTGGACAGCCTTGGATTAAGGGGTTTGAACTTGGCCTTGAGACAAGCACACAGCAGGCCAAGGACATAGCTCAGACAAAGGGTGGGAGGCACATGTATACGGGAGTAATAGGTTTTAAAACAAATCTGGAGATAGAAGACAAGAAAGATGAGGAATACTGCATAAACATGATCTTTTTTAAAAAGTCTGTCCCCAAAAGATTACTTACAGAAATGCAGTTAGATTGGAGATCAGTGTTTAAGGGACAGCCAGCCTGGAGGTTGATGGAATATATAGGATTGGGAGCCACTCCTTGGAAGAGTGAAGCCAAGGGTGGTCCTGGGTCAGCGCCTCCTGTAAAATGCCTGGGCTGGAAGGGGGAGGCGGCATCTGCTCCCTTACTCTGGGACTTTGGTCACCATGACTGTGAGTGCAGGGACAGCCGGAGTCCCTTCACAGACACACCGAGGCTGCACCCTGTCTAGCTGGGAGGCCTGCTGGATGGCATAGTGTCTGCATGGGACATTTTTGAAGTCAGGAAAATGGGTCATGAGGGCATCGGTCAGCAGACGCATCTCCAGTTCTGCCAGGTGAGGCTTTGAGATACTGGCCACCGCAACGGAGGCTGACAGCCCAGTGAAACACTTATTAGGCTCCTGTTCACCAAAAAGCCAACCAGGCAGGCCTGGTGGCTCACGCCCATCACTGTAGCACTTTCGGGGGCCAAGGTGGGAGGATGACTTGAGGCCAAGAGTTTGAGACCAGTCTGTGCAAGAATGTGAGACCCTGTTTCTACAAAAAATAAAAATTAAAAATTAAAAAAAAAAAACTGGCTGCGGTGGCACGAGTCTGTAGTCTCAGCTACTCAGGAGGCTGAGGCCAGAGGCTCACTTGAGCCTGGGAGTTTGAGGCTGCATGCAGTGAGCCGTGATGGTGCCACTGCACTCCAGCCTGGGCAACAGAGTGAGACCTTGTCTCAAAAAAAAAAAATGAAAAAACAAACAAACAAACAAAAGCACCCTAAGCCTTGGGGCTATGGCTGATATCAGGGGGGCTGGAGCCATGGGGCAGTGGTCTGAACACACACACTTACCTCTCCAAGATTCCATGGCTTGAAAGAAAACTGCCTGCCCAAGTGGGTGTGTGCATCCACTTTCCCCAGCAGGCAGAGGAAGTGCTGGCTGTGGTACAAAAAGAAGTAAATAAAGCACTCCTGTGTGAAAAAAAAAAAATGCTATTTTTTAATTCATAAGGAAAAGAAGTTAATGAATAAAAAAATAAGCTACACCAAGAAAAATCTGTTCAACCAACTTGGGCTACAAATAGCTTGACTCTTTTCAGAAAAAAGCCTCTTAGTGAAGAAATTCTGCAGAGGCCGCATTTGAACCATGCTGGGCCTCCCTCAGCACACAGGGGAGTGAGCGCCACAGGGCTGGGACCCAGAGAAGGATGGAGCTGGTGGGGAGGTGGCAACTGTCATGGCGACCAAAGAATAAGGCACCTCCCATTGGCCCTTGGGAGCAGGTCTTGTGGGTGACAGGCTTCAGAAGGGGAGCAGTTTGCTCCAGGTGACACAAGTCCCCATACTCCCAAGCCTGTCATCTGCAGTTAGGGCTGAGGCCACCACTGACAGATTCCAGATGGCTCAGTCCATCTGAGGCCGAGGATGAGGGAAGAGGCCAAGATGCATGCAGGGTGTCAGGCACCTGAGAGCCCCACAGGCCTACCTGCATGATCAACTCGGGCAACCCTGACCTGTGCTGGGAATGGAGTGTTTTTTCACCCTGAGTAGAAGCAGGAAGTGGAGGTCAGGGCGCGGTGGAGATCTGCTTGAGACTAAACAGCTGAGACTAGAACCCAGGACCGTGGAGCCCAGGCCTGACTCCTGCAAAGTGCTGTGACCTGGTCACAGCCCAGCCAGGGGCTGTCCCAATCAGGCAGCTGCTCGAAGCCTGAGCTCACATCCCTTCTATCCCCTGAATTCACCAGCAACCTGATGGGTCCTGGATGACCCTCCTGACCCCTGCATTATTCTACTGCTCTCATGCTCCTGTCCCTGCTGTTCCTGAAGCCCTAGCCCGCCACCCCTGTGAGATTTGAACCCACCCCCAGCACCTGGGGGCTCCGAGGCAGGCCATGTGACCTGCAGCTTCATGCCCCTGCACCTTGGCACTAGTGTGCCCCCTGCCTGGGCTGCCCTTCTCTAGCTCTGCCGACCCAGCAGCACCGTCTCCAGCCCCTCCAGGCCCACCATGCCCTATGCCTGCCTCTCTTCTGCAGGACACGGCCTGACAGGGAGCTGACTCCAGACTGACTCCCTGGCCCCCACACTCAGCCCCTGTCTGGCACCTGGGAAGCTCAGCAGCATCAGCTCCTGCTGGGTGGGGGCACAGGCTCCTAGGCGTGGATTCACAGGCCCGGCAAGGAGGGCCTGACTAAAGAGCCAGGCTCTGGGGAGCTTCAGACTGCATATTGTGAATCCCAAAACCTCTCCTGGCTGCAGAGGGGTGCTTGTGTGCTCAGCCCAGCTCAGGGGGGTGTGCGGAGACCAGGAGGCTCTGGGACGTCCTGCCTGCCCCCAAAGGCAGTGGCTGTCACCGAGCACAAGGGGAAGTGTGTGCACGGTGAGGATTCTACTGGAGAATGTTTTCTTTGATTTCCTTTTCAGAAAAATGTAAGGGGATCACTACACAAATCAGTCCTCATCACCGATGGGAAGACATGCCCATTAGAAGAGCACAGAACCCACAGCAGCTGTCTCTGCCTGGAGGGTGCCGCCTGGCCCTGCTTAAAGCCGCCTATGTCTTGCAGGGGTGGACAGAATAGGGCTTCAAGGGGGTTGAGTCTCAGTCCATACCAAGTCCTCGATTCCCTGGGCAGCTGGAGTGAGTGCCACAAAGGGCGCCTGTGCTCCACGGCAGGGAGCCAGCCTGGGATCCAGAGCTGAGGGTGTGAGGGAGGTGGGTCTGCAGCCACATCTGATGGGCCTTCAGAGTCTCCTGAAGGGGTCTGGGACAGCGCCTGCAAGATAACACAGAGAGCAGCCCAGGGTAGGGACCAGGCGTGCAGTGTGACTCAGCCGGGAAGAGCTCCCCAGGGTAGGGGGCAGAGGGGGACCCTCCACAGGGATGCTGCCTGAGGCGGCTGCACGGGACCATCCCCAGGCTGTCCTGGCAGGCAGAGGTCCTCACTGCAGTTCTGTGATTTTATGAGAAGCTGAAAGTGGAAGAATAGCAGATGAATGAAGAGATGTGAAATGGCACCAATGTTGATATTCTCCTGTGTCACGCATCGAAGCATGACAAACATCCCACGGGGGCAAGTGCTTGCGAAAGGCAGAGAGCAGGGCCAAAGCACGGTGACCTAGATCCCGCGGCTCACCCCACTCTCCATCACAAAGAGCTCAGTGATGGGCTCCAGGGACTGGCTCCAGCTCCCCACTGCACCCACCTCCTGGTCACGCAAGAGAGATCTGAAAATCACTCTGGAATAAACAGGACCCTGCTGTCCCGTCTTCATTACCTCTGTTCCCTGGACCCTGGTGCTGCATGCAAATGCACTGCCCGTTGCACACCCAGGCTCCCACGGGGAAGGTGGTTGCCAGAGCCCTCAACTCGGCGGCCCATCACCTGGTTTTGAGGCCTCAGGTGATGGTCATATCTGGGTGAGGACGAGGACCCCAGTCCAGCTCATTCCCTGCCATTGTGTGCTCTCCAGGCCACCCGGACTGAACGCCATGGAGGCCGCCTCTGCCATGGAGGACAGCCAGAGCTCTGCCTGCCCCAGACTGCACAGCACACATTGCTGCGCGGGCAGATGGTGGGGGTCGGGAGGGTGAGCAGCTGCCGTCCCTGGGTGCCATGGCCAGGGCCATTGGCAGAGCGGGGCCGGCCTGCGTGAGGGCTCCTGCTCCCACTTGCAGGGCGTGGTGGCGGCTCTGCCCTGCTCCTCATTTGCCCCAGATTGGACGCCATTTCCCATCAAGCATGTGTTGCACCTTTTGTAGGCCGGAGCCATAATCAGCCCTGAGCAGGGGATTCCCCGTTGGTGGAGACAGACACACCTTATACCAGGATGCCGCCAAAGTCCTTCCACTTGACTGGGGAAAGCATGTCGCTGGACCTCCGTGGCCAGCTGTCACATCCTGGACTGAAGTGGATTCCTGCCCCTCCTTGTTCCAAAGGCTGCCTTTAAAGTGGTGGAGCCTTTTAAGGTCCCCTAGAGATGGGGGAGCAGCAGGAGACAGAGCCCCTAAGACAGGGGCTGCTTTTGCAGGAAAGGAGGGGCCCCTTGTCCTCACCAGAAAGGCAGGCAGGAGGTACAGGGTTCAGCCCTCAACCCTGCATGCTTTGACCAGCATCCCCTCAGAGGTGGCTGAGCAGGTTTCAGCCAAAGAAGGAAGCATGATCAGGTGCACCTGGGAGCTGAACCTGGGGAGACCCAAGCAGTGGCCCAATCACCTGCCTTGCAGGACAAAGGAGTTACTCTGTCCCCTCCCCGGGGCTCTTGCCGAAGGGCTCATTCTGCAGCCAGGGACCTTCACGGCCATTCAGCTGCAGGCCCGTCCTGAGTGAGTCCTGCCCCCTCTTGCCTGGTGAGCAGCTGCGTGTGGACTTCTTGGCAGGACAGTGCCAACGTGCCACCCAGTCCTCCCTCTAGGACTTCCCAACCAGCAAGGGGTGCAGGCGGAGGGCACTGGTGAGGGCAGGACTTGTACCTCTGGTCTGCACTGCAGCTGCCAGCCCCAAATCTCACAGCGGCACAGATCAGAAGGCCCCATACGCCCGGAGTGGTGGCAGAGACCCTCTTTCCTTGGGGCTTCACGTTGGGGGATCAACACGCCACAAGCCTTCATAGCCAGGAAAGTGGGGCTGAGCCTCGAGTGCTGGCTCAGAGTTCAGGGGAGTACCTGGAGCCCAGCAGAGGGGCCCTGGGCAGGCGCTGGCCACGGCAGGTGGGGTGAGGGAGGCAGGGCTGATGCCCACGGCTCGGCCTGGGTGAGGGCCTTGTTAGGCAGGTCTCCTCCTTCGGGGGCAGGGCCAGCATGCCATTGGCCAGGTTTGGGCCTTGCTGCCAAAACAGCCTGCAAGGCCTTGCCCAACCTCTGGCCCAGGGTCTGGGCCCGTGACTCCCAGACAGACACTGTGACAGACACTGGTCAAACCAAGGGTCCAACCACAGACCCCTGCATCCTCAGAAGCCCCTGTCCCATGCCAGGGCCCAGTCATCTTGCAGCATGGGGCAGGGGCCCGGTTCAGTACCCCCACTTGTGCCTCAGGGGACTGTCTTGGCTGCCCTGATCCTTGAGGTTTTTTTTTTTTTTTTTTGAGACGGAGTCTCGCTCTGTCGCCCAGGCTGGAGTGCAGTGGCATGATCTCGGCTCACTGCAAGCTCCACCTCCCGGGTTCACGCCATTCTCCTGCCTCAGCCTCTCCAAGTAGCTGGGACTACAGGCGCCCGCCACCACGCCCGGCTAATTTTTTGTATTTTTAGTAGACATGGGGTTTCACCGTGGTCTTGATCTCCTGACCTCGTGATCCGCCCGCCTTGGCCTCCCAAAGTGCTGGGATTACAAGCGTCCGACCTACGAGGTTATTTTTGAGAATCACAAAGAGAGACTACTATCATCATCAACAAGACAATCTGATTCAAAAATGGGCAAAGAACTTGATTTGGCCAGAGATGTGTGTGTCGGGGGGGTGAAATTCCTGAGATCCACCTCCTTCCAGGCTCCAGGGCCCCCAGCCATCTGCAAAGACCTTTCTGAGTGCAGGCTGAACGCCCCATTTAAGCAACCCAGTTGGTGGGACCTTGTTGCAGCAACCTCAGCAAACGAATACAGAGTGTCATAGTCTGTTTGGGCTGCTATAACACAACTCCTTAGACTGCAGGGCTTAAGCAATAAACATTTATTTCTCGTGGCTCTGGAGGCTGGAAGTCCAAGATCGAGGCACCAGCAGATTTGGCGTCTGGAGAGAGTGGAGCCCACTTCATAGATGATTGTCTTTTCTCTATAATTTCACGTGGTGGAAGGGGTGAAGGGTGTCTCTTGGACCCTCTTTTATTATTATTGTTATTATTTATTTTTATTTTTGTAGTGGCAGAGTCTCACTTTGTTGCCCAGGCTGGAGTGCAGTGGCCCAATCACAGCTGACTACAGCCTCAATCTCCCTGGTTCAAGGAATCTTCCCATCTCAACTTCCTGAGTAGCTGGGACTACAGACACACACCACCATATCTGGCTAATTTTTCAAAATATTTTTTGTAGAGACGAGATCTCTCTTTGTAGCCCATGCTGGTCTTGAACTCCTGGGCTCAAGTGATCCTCCCACCTGGGCCTCCCAAAGTGCTGGGATTATAGGCTTGAGCCACTGTGTCTGACCCCAGGCTTCTTCTTTTATTGATTGATTGATCGAGACAGAGTCTTGCTTTGTCTCCCAGGCTGGAGTGCAGTGGCACGATCTCGGCTCACTGTAACCTCTGCCTCCCGGATTCAAGTGATTCTCTTGCCTCAGCCTCCCGAGTAGCTGGGACTACAGGCGCCTGCCACCATGCCTGGCTAATTTTTCTATTTTTAGTTGAGATGGGGTTTCACCATGTTGGCCAGGCTGGTCTCGAACTCCTGACCTCAAATGATCCACCCACCTCAGCCTCCCAAAGTGGTGGAATTACAGGCGTGAGCCACTGCGCCCGGCCTCCAGCCTTCTTTTATAAGGGCACCAATCCCATTTATGCGGCTCCACCCTCGTGACCTAATCACCTCCCAAAGGCCCCACCTTCTAGTACGATCACCTGGAGGGTAGGATTTCACCATATGAATTTGTGGAGACAAACATTCAAACCACAATACAGGGGCACCCCAAGACTTGGACAGAGGGTACACAGGCAGGGTCCCCGGCTACACCACCATTGCTAGGCAGACAGGGTACCCAGGTTACACCACCAGTGCCAGGCAGACAGGGTCCCTGGGTTACACCGCCACTGCCAAGCAGGCAGGGTCCCTGGCTACACCACCGGTGCCAGGCAGACAGGGTCCCAGGCTGTACCAGCAGTGCCAGGCAGGCAGGGTCTCTGGGTTACACCACCAGTCCCAGGCCTCTGCTTTGTCGTCTGACTTCAGAGAGGGAAGCCTTCCATCCAGAGGAGGAATCAAACCCAGTCAGGACGTGCGTGGATCTGAAGTGCTTCTTGGAATTCCAGCGTTTGCATTTCAGTAGGTGGGAAGTTCCCTCCTGGGAGCCCCTGGGAGCCAGGCCTGGGTGGGGTCTGCATGATCCCCTTGAGCTCAGTCTGCTGGCGATCCCGGGACTGCCCCAAACGCCAGTGCCTGGGACCACATTGGGCGTGGGGCTTTATCCAAGGAGAGCTGGAGAGAGGGCTCGTGGGGTGAACAGGACCCCAGAAGCAGAGAAGAGGGGCTGGGCCAGTCCAGGCTGGACAAGCACGTTGGCTGAGAGGGGAGTATGTGATCTGTGCAGCGGCAAAGGTGAATGGTCTGCCCCACCCCAGTGCTAGCGGCCTGTGGAACCTGGGGTGAGTCTCTGCCCCTACAAAACAGTAGACACTCACCTGTCCACGGCGGGACTTGGCCCAGGTGATGGCTGGGGACCCTTCTAGCTCTCAAGGATGCTCAACAAAGTACAGTGAGACCAAAAGCAGCTCCTGCAGGATGAAGGAGACTAGGAAACAGCTGGGAGGAGGGCAAGGCCCGGATAGAGAACCTGCATGAACTGTAAGCAGGTTAGGTCCAAGCAGGCCCAGGGCCTGGAGACTGTCGTGGGGTTGGCACCTTCTCTACCCACAGGCTGGGAGTCGGGAACAACATCTCTTTCAGAGGAGCCACCTGAGTGCTGGAGTCTGAGACCACCCAGGTATTTTCTTACAGCAGCCCCCAGAGAGGCGATCAGAGCTCCGCGGGGTGCAGTCCGGTCACTGCAGCAGTGATGGTGCATGGCTCGTTCTTGCTGCTGGCTGACTCTGGAGGCAGAGCTGCATCCAGCATGTTCCTTGGCACCACCTCACCATTATCCCTGGTTCAGGCAAGAAGAGGCTAATGAAGCCACGAGGAGGGGTGTGGTGGGCCCCCCACTGCTCCACAGAAAACAAAACAGAGGCACAACCGGGTGACTCTGTTCCAGTCCGAAATCAAGGCTGGTACCAGACCCAGTCCCACTGGCTACCTAAGCTGGGAGCTCTGCTCGGCACTGCCCTGCCCAGGTGCGCAGCCCTCCGGCCGCTGGAGTTTCAGTTTGGCTCCATGTTTCTGTCAACAACAGATGCCATCTGTCATGGCAACTGGCCTGGACTTTATCCTGGGACTTTCATTGTTCTGTCAGTGCCATGCCTTCTGAAAATTCACTCAGTTCAAATGCTCTTCAAAGAAACCAACCACTTTCTGTTGCCATTTGAGAGGCTTCCCTAGTGCACAGAGGACAGGAAGCACAGGGAAAAACAAAACACCCAAACTAGGTGCGAACAGTAATGAGGAAAGAGAGAAACAATCAATTTCATACCACCCCTCCCAAAACCCCTCTTTAAAAACAGTCAGCAACATAGAAAGGCAACAGTCTGTGCTGTATATGGCAATCAAGCTTCCACGGGGCTGGCAGCAGAGCAGGCGTGGGTTGTGCCCAATGCTCAACAACTCCTTCCTCCCTCCTGCCTCACCCCGGTCCCTGAGGGAGAGCCACCCGGTCTGAGGACACCTGGCCATCCCACCTGCAGGGAAACACCTGTGAAGGGAAGGGCTCCACGGCTCTTTGTCACTTGCTCACACCTGGACCAGAGCTTGGGCTCCTCATCTGTACAGTGGGACAGCAGTGGAAGGTGGCTCCCCGGTGCAGCGAGGTCCAGATGGGACCATGGGGCCTCAGAGAAGGGGCTCCATAAATACTAGCTACCCACTGTGATTTTTAAAAATTAATCAGCTGGGCGCGGTGGCTCACACCTCTAATCTCAACACTTTCAGAGGCCGAGGCGGGTGGATCACTTGAGGTCAGGAGTTTGAGATCAGCCTGGCCAACATGGTGAAACCCCATCTCTACTAAAAATACAAAAATTAGCTGGGCGTCGTGGCGCACACCTGTAATCCCAGCCACTGGGGAGGCTGAGGCAGGAGAATCCTTGAACCCAGGAGGTGAAGGTTGCAGTGAGCCGAGATTGCGCCATTGCACTCCAGCCTGGGGGACAGAGCAAGACTCTGTCTCAAAATAATAATAATAATAATAATAATAATAATAAATAATAATAAAATATCATGTTTTATCTATGATATTATCAGTCTATCCATATCTTTATATAGAGAGACATTGGTGTCTAGATATTTATTACATGGCCAACATCATGCTGAAGACGATTAAAATACAGAGGGAAGCCAGGCGCTGGTGGCTCACGCCTGTAATCTCAGCACTTCGGGAGGCCGAGGCAGGCAGATCACTTGAGCTCAGGAGTTCGAGACAGCCTAGGCAACCTGGCGATACGCTGTCTCCACAAAAAATTAGCCCAGCACTGTGGTGTGCGCCTGTAATCCCAGCTGCTTAGGAGGCTGGTGTCGGGGGACTGCTTAGCCCAGGAGGAGACAGGGGTGGCAGTGATCCAAGATCACACTGCTGAACTCCAGTCTGGGTGGCACAGAGAGACCCTGTCTCAAAACAAAACAAAACAAAACAAAACAAAACAAAACAAAACAAAACAAAACAGAGGCACATGAACGCTTTCACAGCGGGAGACACTTCCATGGCAAATATGTTTAGCACTGTGTGTTGACTTACCATTCCAGAGGATGAGGATTTAACTCTTCAACTCCTCGTCTCGACCACACACACCTCAAGTCTTAGTCTTACCTGCCTCCCTGTCTGCAATCTGGTCACTGCTGAAGTGACAGAGCAAACACCTCCTCCTTGCTCCTCGCTGACTTTGGAGGCAGAGCTGCACCCACCACGTTCCTCGGCACCACCTCACCATCATCCCTGGTCTAAGTGAGAAGAGGCTAATGGAGCCACAAGGAGGGGTGTGGTAGGCTCCCCACTGCTCCCCAGAACGCATCTCCAGTAGGATACTTCGATTAAGTTAGTCATCAGGGTTTGTATGTTTTTAAAATGAAACCTGTTATTTTGAGATACAGTGTAAGAAACAATGCAAAGAGAGTCCGGTACCCTTCACCCAGTTTTCCCCAATGATGCCATCTTGAAACACTGTATTATATCATAATACTACAAGCTAGATGTTGTCGTTGATCAAGGTGAGGTACAGAACGTTCCCGTCACCCTTTGACAGCCACACCCAGTTTCCACTCCCCTCCCCTCCTGAGTCTCTCAATCACCGCTTCCACGATTTTGGCATTTTTTGAATGTCACATTGATGGAATCATGCAGTGTGGGAAGTTTTAGAATTGGCTTTTTTCACTTGGCATAATTCTCTGGAGATTAATCCAGGTTACTGTGTGTTGATAGCTTTCTCTTTTATTGCTAAGTAGTTCTGTACTAAAAATACAAAAATTAGCCAGGCATGGTGGCGGGCACCTGTAGTCCCAGCTACTCGGGAGGCTGAGGCAGGAGAATTGCTTGAACCCGGGAGGCAGAGGTCGCAGTGAGCGAGACAGCGCCATTGCACTCCAGCCTGGGTGACAGAGCGAGACTCTGCCTCAAAAAAAAAAAGAAACTGCCAAACCGTTTTTTAGAGTAGCTGTACCATTTTACATTCCCACTAGCAGTATATGAGTGATCTAGTTTCTCCAAATTCTTACCAGCATTTAACAGTATCACCTTTCTTGGCCATTTTTTTAATTAAAAAAATTATATATATATTTTAGACACGGTCTCACTCTGTCACCCAGGCTAGAGTACAGTGGTGAAATCACAGCTCACCAAAGCCCCACTTCCTGGACTCAAGCGATCCTTCTGCCTCGGCCTCCCGAATTGTTGGGATTACAGGCATGAGCCACTGTGTCCAGCCTTTTTTTGCCACTCTAATAGATGTATAGTGATATCACTGTGGTTTTAATTTGCATTTCCCTAATGATTGATGATGCATTTTTCATGTGCTTATTTGTTATCTGTGTATCCTCTTTAGTGAAATGTCTATTCATGTCTAATATCCATGTTCGAATTGGATTTTTATTATTGTTGAGTTTGAGGGGTTTTTTTTGTTGTTGTTTTTGTTGAGATGGAGTCTCGCTCTGACGCCCAGGCTGGAGTGCAGTGGCATGATCTTGGCTTACTGCAACTTCCACCTCTTGGGTTCAAGTGATTCTTGTGCTTCATCCACCTGAGTAGCTGGAACTACAGATGGGTGCCACCACGCCTGGCTAATTTTTTTTTCTTTTGTATTTTTAGTAGAGATGGGTTTTGCCATGTTGGCCATGCTGGTCTCGAACTCCTGGCCTCAAGTAATCTGCCTGCCTTGGCCTCCCAAATTGGTGGGATTACAGGCATGCACCACTGCGCCCAGCCTGAGTTCTTTGTATATTCTAGTACCAGCCCTTTCTAGGATATATCTTTTGCAACTGTTTTCTCCTAGTCTGTATCTTGACTTTTGATTCTTGTAATAGAACAACTTTTAACAGAGGAATTTTCACAGAGCAAAAGTTTTAATTTTAATGGAGTCCAATTTATCAATTTTTCTTTTTATGGCCCCTGCTTTTGGAGTCAAGTCTAATAACTCATTCCCTAGCTCTAGATCCTAGAGATGATTCTCCTGTATTTTTTTCCCTGAAAGTTTTATAGTTTTACATTCTAAACTTAAGTTTATTATTCCTTTTTTTTTTTGAGACGGCATCTCTTTTCTTTTCTTTTTTCTCCTTCCTTCCTTCCTTCCTTCCTTCCTTCCTTCCTTCCTTCCTTCCTTCCTTCCTTCCTGCTTGCTTGCTTTCTTCCTTGAGTCTCACTCTGCCTCCCAGGCTGGAGTGCGGTGGCATGACCTCGGTCCACTGCAACTTCTACCTCCTGGGTTCAAGAGATTCTCCTGCCTCAGCCAGGCACCCACCACCACGCTCAGCTAATTTTTGTATTTTTAGCAGAGACAGGGTTTCGCCATGTTGCCCAGGCTGGTCTTGAACTCCTGACCTCAGGTGATTGGCCCGCCTCGGCCTTCCAAAGTGCTGGGATTACAGGCATGAGCCACCGTGCCCGGCCCCTCATTTTATTTTGAGTTGATTTTTTAATAAGGTGTGAGATTGAGGTTTCTGGTTTTGTTTTTGTTTGCCTATTGATATGGTTTGGCTCTGTGTCCCCACAAAATCTCATGTTGAAATGTAATCCCCAGTGTTGGAAGTGATGGTTGGATCATGGGGGTGGATTTCTCATGATTGGTTTAGCACCATCCCCTTGGTGGTGTTCTTGTGATTGCGAGGGAGTTCCCATGAGATCTGCTCATTTAGAAGTGTTGGCACCTCTCCAGCTCTTGCTACTGCTCTGCCACGTGAAATGCCTGCTCCCCCTTCACCGTCAGCCATGGTTGAAAGCTTCCTGAGGCCTCCCCAGAAGCCAAACAGATGCCACCACCATGCTTTCTGTGAAGCCTGCAGAACTGTGAGCCAATTAAACCTCATTCCTTTCTATATTGCCCAGTCTCAGATATTCCTTTGTAGCAATACAAGAATGGCCTAACACATCTATATATGTCCAGTTGCTTCAGCACCATTTGTTGTATCCTTTCTTCATTGAATTGCTTTTGAACTTCTGTCAAAAATCACTAGGGACACACCCGTTCTCCCAGCACTTTAGGAGGCTGAGGTGTGAGAATTGCTTGAGCCCAGAAGTTCAAGACCAGCCTGGGCGACATGGTGAAATCCCATCTCTACAAAAAAAAATATATATATATATATGTGTGTGTATATATATATGTGTGTGTGTGTGTGTGTGTGTGTGTGTGTATATATATATATATATATATATGAAAAATTAGCTGGGCGTGGTGGTGCACACCTCTAGCCCCAACTATCTGGGAGGTTGAGGGAGAGGATCGCTTGAGCCTGGAAGGTCGAGGCTACAGTGAGCTGTGTTTGCACCACTGCACTCCAGCCTGGACAACAGAATGAGACCCTGTTTCAAAAAAAACCCCAAAAACCCCAAACCAGAAAAAAAACTATCATGTAAACCTCAAATATACACAATAAAATTTATTTTTAAAAAATCACTAGGGCATGTTTATGTGGATCTATTTCTGAGTTCTGTACTGTTTCATTGATCTATGTGTCCACCCTTCTGCTAATCTCATATAGTTTTAAATACGAAAATTATGGAATAGGCCCTGAAATCAGGCAGATTGTTTCTTCTTACTTGAGCAAGTTAAAGAATATAAGATTGACATACAAAAACAAACTATGGCTGGATGCCTCATGTCTGTAATCCCAGAATTTTGGGAGGCTCAGGCAGGAGGGTCATTTGAGGTGGGGACATTGAGACCAGTTTGGTCAATATAAAGAGATCTTTTATCTACAAAGAAATAAAAATAAAAAAAAATTTAAAAATCATTTGTATTTCTTTAAAAATGTAGTATCACTGGGCCAGGCGCAGTGGCTCATGCCTATAATCCCAGCACTTTGGGAGGCTGAGGTGGGCAGATCACAAGGTCAGGGGATCAAGACCATCCTGGCTAACACAGTGAAACCCTGTCTCTACTAAAAATATAAAAAAAATTAGCCAGGCATGGTGGCAGGCACCTGTAGTCCCAGCTACTCGGGAGGCTGAGGCAGGAGAATGGCGTGAATCCAGGAGGTGGAGCTTGCAGTGAGCCGAGATCACACCACTGCACTCCAGCCTGGGGGACAGATCGAGACTCCATCTCAAAAAAAAAAAAGAAAAGAAAAAGAAAAAAGCAGTATCATTTATAGTCTCTCAAAAAGTAAAGTGCTCAGGTGTAAGTCTAACAAAACATGGGTAGGATTTTTATGCTGAGAACAACAAAATGTGGATGAAAGAGACCAAAGAGTATCTAAATAAAAGAAGAGATATACCATATTCATGGATTAGAAGATTCAGTATTGTAGAGATGTCAGTTATGTCCAAATACATTCCTACACATCAAAATATAAAAATACAAGCCAGGTTTTTTAGTGGATATTCAAATAGTCATAAGACTCTTCTAAAATTTATATGGAAAGGCAAAGGAACTGAAATAGCTATCATTGTTATTTTAACCTACTTGCTGCAGATTGGATACCCATTTCCCTTTTTGTTTATTTTAAATTATTTTATTGAGGTGAAATTTACATGCAGAGAAATACACAGATCTAAAGTTCTCAATTCAATGAATTTTGACAAATATATAAACCCATGTAACCAAAATCCCAATCAAGATCCTATTTTCATAACACTTGGAAAGTGTTCTGTGTCCCTTCCCAGTCAATTCCCACCCTCCCTCCCCCACCCCAGTCCAGGCCACTACTGACCTGCGTTCTATAATCACAGATTAATTCTGCCTATTTTATAACTTTGAACATATAAAGAACTTCTGCAAATCAATAATAAAAAATATGGATATCAGTTCAGTGTCAGATATGCCCCCTGCAAATATTTTCTTGAGACAATGGCTTTTGGTGGTTGTTTTTCTTATGCTGGGATTACAGGAGTGAGTCACCACACCAGAATTATTTTCATTTTAATGTTCTCTTTTGAGAAACAGATGTTTACAATTTTGATAATCCAATTTATCAATTTTAAAATTTTATATTTCATGCTTTTTCTGTCCTTTCCAGGAAATCTTTGCCTTACTGACTCCAAGCTTATGCATATATTCTCCTCTGTTTCTTCTAGAAGCTTTGCAGTTTTATTGTTATGTTTAGGACTATAATTCTATCTTGAATTAGTTTTTGTTTTGTTTTTTCGAGATAGGATCTCACTTTGTCACCCAGGCTGGAGTGCAGTGGTGCGATCTCTGCTCACTGCCACCTCTGCCTCCCAGCTTCAAGTGATTGTCATGCCTCAGCCTCCTCAGTAGCTGGGATCACAGGCATGTGCCACCACACCTGGCTAATTTTTTCTATTTTAGTAGAGACGGGGTTTTGCCCTGTTGGCCAGGCCGGTCTCGAACTCCTGGCCTCAAGTGATCCTCCTGCCTTGGCCTTCCAAAGTGCTGGGATTACAGGCGTGAGCCACTGTGCCCCACCTTGAATTAGTTTTTGCATACGGTGTTAGGTAGAAGTCAAAGTTCACCCTCCCAATTTATCCAATAGTTCGAGTGCTATTTGTTTAAAACATTTGACTTTCCCAATTGAATTGCCAATTTCATCTTTGATGAAAATCAATTGGCTACACGTTGTGGGTCTCTCTGTGGACTTTATTCTGTTATGAAATGCTGCATAACATAATCTATTGCTGCATAACAACTCAAAACTTAGTGACTTTAAACAGCAATTTAGTCTTACTATCTGTCATGGTTTCTGGGGGTCAGGAATTCACGATATCTCAGCTGGGTAGTTCATGCAATTCCAGGCAGACAGTGGTTGGAGCTGGAGCAACTGGCTGGACATGTTTCTTTCCATGAAGCCTTATATCATCTCTGCAGGTAGACTTGCCTGGCAACCATCTCTGCAGGTGGGCTAGCCTGGCAACCACCTCTGTGCAGGTGGGCTAGCCTGGCAACATTCAAAGCATGGTGGCCCCAAGTCTCTGTTCATAGTGCTGTAGCACCCAAGGCAGATGCTGCATTTTCTCTTGCACCCCAGCCTCAGGAGCTCTGTAGCATCAGTTCTGTGGCATTCTATGGTTTATAAGGGAATGAGATCACTGAGATTCACAGATAGTATCAGGGTTGTGGAAGAGCGTGTGGGATAGAAAGAAGTGTTGTGGCCATCTTTGAAAAATACAATCTGCAGAATCTCGTCCTTTTAAACAACTTTGGTGAATCTTTTATCTCTCTGTCACAGACTGGATAATGTATATTGGTCTGTCTCTGGACAGCAGAGTGGGCAGCGGAAGGACTCCCCAAAGGCACAGCAGAGGCCTGTGGCCAGGGCACTGACAGTGGAGAGGGGACAGGGGCCATCCCCTGTGTACAGCCACACCTGGTCACAGCTGTGTGGCACCAGATGTGGTGCAGGAGGTGAGGGAGGCATCGGGGTGACCAGCTGGATGGGCAGGGCCATCGGTTGTCTCTGTGACAGCGTCTGAAACACAGGCCCAGGGGTCTGGTGGGGGCTGTGTAGGTGAGGCTAGAGCGCACTGGGGATGTGTTCCTGGGGGCTGGGGGCTGCAGGGAGTGTGGGGGAGGAGATTCCCGAACAGAGCAGGGAAGCCAGGCCGGTGGTGTGGGCTGCTGGGGAGCTGCTGAGGCCCCTTCCCGCCCTGCTGCCCTGTACCCTGACTGGGAAACAGAGCCCCGCACAAACAAGGCTATTTGGGTTGGCTGGGGTTCCCTGGGAGGATTGCAGTGCTGAATGGAGCCGTCTCAGGCTCCAGGAGAGGCGCTGAGTGAGAGAGCACATTCCGTGGTGACTATTGGCCTGGCGCTGTCCCGCCCATTTTGGGGAGCAGGCTCTGTGTTGTGCTTGGCCAGCTCACTCCAAAGGAGCAGTGCCTCCGGGGGCAGCAGCGAGTCTCCAACGGCAGGGCGTGTTTCCTGTGCAGACGACCCCTCCTCGCTGAAACTCATGATCCAAGGAGCTCTCTAAGAAAGCAACTCCTGGCCCGGCGCGGTGGCTCACGCCTGTAATCCCAGCACTTTGGGAGGCCGAGGCGGGTGGATCACGAGGTCAGGCGATCGAGACCATCCTGATCCTGGCTAACACGGTGAAACCCCGTCTCTGCTAAAAATACAAAAAATCAGCCGGGCGTGGTGGCGGGCGCCTGTAGTCCCAGCTACTCGGGAGGCTGAGGCAGGAGAATTGCGTGAACCCAGGAGGCGGAGCTTGCAGTGGGCCGAGATGGAGCCACTGCACTCCAGCCTAGGTGACAGAGCAAAACTCTGTAAAAAAAAAAAAAAAAAAGAAAGCAACTCCTGACGGAGGGCAAGCGGCTGCGACCCTGGCCCAAGGTGGCTGCACTGCCCTTGGCAAACTACCCAATGCCTTGGGTCCAATCGGGGGTGGGGAGATGCTCTGGGGACCTCTCTCGCCCCCCACCCGGGGCGGTCTCCTTGCCTGGCCACCTCCTGGCAACATTTCCCGCCTCTTCTGCGCTGTTTGCTGACCTTTGCTGGCGTCAGGCCTTTGTTCAGGCTTGTCACCATTTTTTAGCACGGTTAAGCAAAGTTTAGAGTAAATTTTTCTAAATTTCGGTAAAAATTTGAAAAACATTTAAAAATTTCTCAAAGTTATTTTAGCAAATGTGCTTTTGTCCGGAGGCTGGCTCCTCCTGGCTGTGCTCTGAGCCCGCTGGCCTCCCGGACAGGGCCTGCTGCCCCAGCACTGCTGCTCCACCGGTGGCTCTCCTGCACATTTCATGTTTCACTTACACATTAGGCTCTCCCTCAAGGGAATCTGCCCGAGAGCAGGGCCCTGCTGGCCTTGTCCACACTGCTTCCCCGAGGCGCATAGAAATGACTTCTCCCGGCCCTGTGCAGTGACTCATAATCCCAGATCGCTTGTGCTCGGGAGTTTGAGACCAGCCTGGGCAACAGGGCGAAACCCCGCCTCTACCAAAACAGACAAACAAACAAACAAACAAACAAACAGCTAGGTGTGGTGGCGAGTGCCTGTGGTCCCAGCTACTCAGGAGGCTGAGGTGGGAGGATCACTTGAGCCTGGGAGGCAGAAGCTGCAGTGAGCTGAGATCACGCCACGGCACTCCAGCCTGGGTGACAGAGTGAGACCCCATCTCGAAAAAAGAAAAGAAAAGAAAGAAATGACTTCTCCCAAGCAAAACTGATCCAAGGGTGTCTCATGATTTTTGTTGTTCATTTGCTTTAGCGTAGGCAGTGTGAAGACCTCGCCCAGGTGTGCCACCAATGGAGGCTGCAGGCCCCGGCTCCAGTGAGGGCTGGTGTTGCTGCTGTCCTGCCCAGGACAGCTCTGCATCCTCCTCCCAGAAGCCAGGTGTGGTGGTGGGCTCCTGTAGTCCTAGCTGCTCAGGAGGCTGAGGCAGGAGAATGGCGTGAACCCGGGAGGCGGAGCTTGCAGTGAGCTTGCAGACTCCACCGTGGGCTGCCCACCTGGCTGCAACTCCTGAATGTCTAGTAGGCCTCACACCCTTCATGGATGCACCTGCAAAGAAACTGCACTGTGCTTGCCCGGGGGTCCCCCGTCTGACTGGTGACTGCACCATTTGCTCAAATAAAATCCTCAGGGTCACCTGCTTGTCCTGCATTGGATCCATCAGCAAGTCCTGCCGATTCTATCCCTAGATGCATTCAAAATGTTCTCGCCTGGCTTCATCACCACCTGTGTCTGTGCCCTGAGGCACTGCAGACGAGGTGGCTTAACCACAGACATTTATTGCCTTGTCCTGGAGGCTGGAAGTCCAAGATCAAGGTGTGGGCAGGGCTGGTTCCGACTGAGGCCTCTCTCCTTGGCTTGCGGGCAGCCACCTTCTCCCTGAGTCTTCCTGGAGTTGTCCCTCTGTACATGTCTGTGTCTCAATTTCTTCTTAGAAGGACACCAGTCATATGGGATCAGGACCTACCCCCTCATGAATTTATTTTAACTTAACTACCTCCTTAAAGACCCTACCTCCAAATACACATTCGGAGGTCCTAGGGGTGAGGGCTTCGGTGTGGAGTTTTGGAAGGGAGAACATAAGTCAGTGCATAACATCACCCATGCCACCCTCATCCCTGCTGCCTCCGCTCAGGCCTTCCATCTGGGGCCACACTCATCCTCACACAGCAGTGTGGACTGTTCAGGTCGCCACTCTGCCTGAGCCATGCCCACAAGACCCACATGAGGAGTCCTAAGGCCTGGAACTCAGACTCTTGGGACGCCTGCCCGGGACGAGGTCAGCAGGCCCCTCACTCTCCCAGACACAGGGGCCTGTGCACTGCCCGGAGTCTCCCAGTCCTTCTCTGTGCCAGCACGGATCGGTATTTTATTTTAAATGACAGCTTTATTGACACAATTCAAAGACCATACAATCACCCACTCAAAGTGTACCAGTCAGAAGTTGGTAGCATATTTACAGAATTGTGTATCCATCACCACTGGGTAACTGTAGAACATTTTAAACTGAGACATAATTCACACACCATAAAATCCCGACACATGCCCCAACACCGATGAACCCTGAGGACATTATGCTAAGAGAAAGATGCCAGCGACGAAAGGGCAGGTACCATGTGGTTCCACGTATGTGAGATGCATAGAGTAGTGAGGTTCATAGGCACGGACAGTAGAATAGGGGTTGCCAGGGGTTGGGGGCAGGGGATGAGGGGGCTGCTGTTTAATGGGGGCAGAGTTTTAGTTTTGCAAGATGCATAAAGTTCTGAAGATGGATGGTGGTGACGATTATACAACATTGTGAATGTATGTAATACCACTGAACTGTACACTTAAAAATGGGCTGGGTGTGGTGGCTCACACCTGTAATCCCAGCACTTTGGGAGGGGAGGAGGGCAGATCACCTGAGGTCAAGAGTTTGAGACCAGCCTGGCAAACATGGTGAAATCCTGTCTCTACAAAAATACAAAAATTAGGCCCGGCGTGGTGGCTCATGCCTGTAATCCCAGGACTTTGGGAGGCTGAGGTGGGCAGATCACGAGGTCAGGAGATCGAGACCATCCTGCTAACACGGTGAAACCCCGTCTCTACTAAAAATACAAAAAATTAGCCGGGCATGGTGGCAGGCGCCTGTAGTCCCAGCTACTCGGGAGGCTGAGGCAGGAGAATGGCGTGAACCCGGGAGGCGGAGCTTGCAGTGAGCCGAGATCACACCACTGCACTCCAGCCTGGGCGACAGAGCAAGACTCCGTCTAAAAAAAAAAAAAAAAAATTAGCCAGGCGTGGTGGCAGGCGCCTGTAATCCCAACTACTCGTCGGGAGGCTGAGGCAGGAGAATCGCTGAACCCAGGACGTGGAGGTTGCGGTGAGCCGAGATCACACCACTGCACTCCAGCCTGGGAGACAGAGCAAGACTCCATCTCAAAAAAAAGACTCAAATGGTAAATATATGTCATGTATATTTAACTACAATTTTTTTAAAAAAGTAAATAATTAAAAATCAATCAAACGAAAAGTTGCCAATGGGCCTAGAGTGCTGCCGGGTGGATTAATATGTCGGCAAAAGAAAAAAATGCTCATGCATCCATGCATCCGTGTGCTTGTACTTGTACACACTACCCTGGAAGGGTACGAAGGAGCTGGCCCGTGAGTCAGTGACAAGGATGGCATTCCTTAGGTGGGTGGGAGCCCCAGGCAGCAATCTCCACAAGTGAGTCCTTCCATGCTCCTGGAACTTGGAATCTTGGGACTCTGTTACCTATTAGAAAAAGTTAAAAAATTAGTTGCCAAAGGAGGCCAAGCTGAGGGAAAAGAGCTAAAGCTTCCAGCAGCGACGGTGGCCCCACCCCACCAGGCCCCACCTTGGGCGGGGGCTCCCAGGAAGAAGCCAGCCTGTCCGGTGAAAGCTTGAAGCTCCTGTTCTGTAAGAAGCTGAGTAATGGTGACATACCAAGGCAGGTCAGCAGGGAAGAAGGCGACTTTGTTTATTCCTTCCCTCCTAACCTCACACATCCGCTCAGAGGTCCAGCAGTGTGCGGTCGGCCCCGTCCCAGTGGCTAGATTGAACGATCTGCTGAGACCACGGAATTCTGAGCAGAAGGCGTTCCCAACGGCCACGCTCACACCCAGAGCACAAGCTCCCGGCCAAAAGCCGCCTCCCTTCGCTGCACAGGAATCTTAACATGCGGGATTATCCACTGAGGAAAGAGTGGAATGGAACAAACAGAAAAAGTGAAGGTTCCTGTAAAGGCGATTAAAATCGACTTAGTTGGCAGCCGAATGTTAACACTGCTGCAAAGCCTTAAAAAGAAAGCCAGCCATTTTATGCAGAATTTACATCCCAGCAGCCCAAGAAATCAGGCTTTTACCTAATTAAGGAGGAGTAACAAGGCATATTACTTGCTTCTGTTTTTATTTTTATCTTTCGGACAATTTCCAAATAAATTATTACCAAGCTGTTTTGAGGTTTGAGAATAAGAAGAAAATCTGATATTCAAAATAAGGAGGCGTTTCACGGTCTCTGACTGATAAACAGACATCCATTAGCAAAATGAGAGAGAGACACATTTTCCTAGATCAAATTTCCAAAGAAATGGAAGTTTCTTGTGTTTTCTTGCCAAAGTGCTGGCTGCCTCTGGTGTTTTGATGAAACATTTTCCTCTGGAGAATAAGAAGATTCTGGAAGTGTCTTGTGTGTTTGGAGGGCTAAATAGATGGTAGATATAGTGATGCTGTTAGAAGTTAGGGCTCTCTTGTAGAAGGAGGTACAGATATGGAATGATGGACACAAGGAGGAGCCTACAGGGCCGGGCAGAACTAGGAGTGACTGTGAATTCATGGTATGAATTATTATGGATGCATTATAACTAATTACACGATAATTAAAATTAATAGTACAATCACATATTAATAACACAACTATATTAATAATATCACAATTCAATGATGTTTAATAGTATTATTAATTATATATTTATTTATACATATTATAATAATCTTCCAAATACTTTTTTTCTAGGATCTAAATGATACCGTGGTAAAGTGAGCACAACTCATGCCTGGACCCCAGTGTGGAAGAAATATTCTGCTCCGAAAAGCTGGGCTTGGTCAGGCGTGGTGGCTCACGCCTATAATCCCAGCACTTTGGGAGGCCAGGGCAGGAGGATCACGTAAGCCCAGGAGTTTGAGACCAGTCTGGGCAACATAATGAGACCCCATCTCGATAAACAATTTTAAAAATGTAATCGAGTATGATGTTGGGCACCTGTAGTCCCAGCTACTTGGGAGGCTGAAACAGGAGGATCCCTTGAGCCAAGGAGCCATGATCCTGCCAGGGCACTCCAGCCTGGGCGACAGAACGAGGCTCCGTCTCAAAGCAAACAAACAAAAACAAACAAAAAAAAGGAAGCAGGGCTCCTCAGGGAAGTGGCTGCCTCCAGTGCTGCAGCAGTTAAAGTGCAGGCTGAGCCCGGTGCAGCGGTGGTGCCAGGAAGCAAGGGCGTGCTCCACCATGACAGGGACACGGCGCCGGTCAGCCAGCATCCAAACAAACCCCACAGTCACTGAATATAACTCACCTAATCAAAGAAAACCCCACAAGCCTTCACTGGTAACTGGAGGGGAGACTGGGCAGTTTTCCTTACAGTGGAAAGCCAGCTCCTAAATGGAGAAGAAATGAAGGAGTTAGAAAATCACTATCTTGAGTGGGCATAGTGGCTCACGCCTGTAATCCCAGCACTTTGGGAGGCCGAGACAGGAGGATCACTTGAGCCCAGGAGTTTGAGACCAGCCTGGCCAACATGGTGAGACCTCGTCTCTACCAAAAAAATTTTCAAAAAATTAGCTGGATGCAGTGGGATGTACCTGTAGTCCCAGCTACTTTGGAGGCTGAGGCTGTAGGATCCTCTGAGCCCAGGAGTCTGAGGCTACAGTGAGCTGTGATCGCAGCACTGCACTCCAGTCTGGGTGGCAGAGTGACACCTTGTCTAAAAAAAACAAAAAAATGGTAGCACAATGTAGATTTTTACAGAAAGAGCAAGAAAGGCCATGAAGCAAAATGCTGAAAAGCAACAACTTGAAGTGAAAGGTTTAAGGAGCTCATTGTGCCTTCCTTTTCGCCGGAAGACCCAGAGAGAGCCCTGAGTGGGTCTGTGGCCTTTGGGAGTCTCTGGCCATCACAACGGGAGCTTGTGGTCCTGTAGGAGCTGATGGGTCGGCATCGCCTGGGCCGAGTGTCCATGTCTGCCATGCGGCTCGTATTCTTCCACAGCAGACACTCAGCTCTCTGCATACAGGCGTGGCTGGTACAAAAGCCACAGGGGCTCTCCAAGGGCCCCAGCTCAGGGTCAGATGTGGGATGTGGCCGGCCCCAGACTCTCTGCTCAAGCTCGGCTGTGCAGCCTCACAGGGGCTGGCCCTGCCACGGGTGCCCCTCCCAGGCCATGTACCAGGAAGTTTCCACCCTGACCTGTGAAGATGCAGCGCTCTCTGGATCTGAGCAACACACTTCATTCAGAATGGGCCTCTCCCAGGACAGCACTGATGGGAGCTTCCCGTGCACACCTGTTGGGCTGTGCTTCTCCTCGGAACATCTGGTTAAGCAGGAATGAGGCCTGTGTTGGGGCAAGGGGCTGCTCCACTCCCTCCATGCCCCACCTGCAACTGTGCAACCACCTCCTGCATCCAGCCAAGCTGAGGGGTCCACATGCATGGTCAGCAGGGTTTCACCTGGCAGTGAGATCTGCCCCCTGCACTGCGGGGACGAGGGCTGGTCTGTCCTCATGTCCTGCCCCACTGGCCACCCCAAGCCCCAAGGGAAAAGCAGCACAAATGTCTGCTCCCCACTATGTGAGGGCACCTGCTCCTCTTTCCGCCGGCCAGCTCCTGGATGCCCCACACCCGCAGCCTGGGAGCAGAGGGTGGCAGGAGGAAGAGGAGGTGACAGAGAGCCCAGAGACAAAAGCTAATTTGTGGGCCACTCCTGGAGGCTGCAGGCACAGAGACAGGGGGTGCCTATCGGGGCTTGGGGCTGAGGGGACACCCAGAGCTGCAGGTGGAGAGCAGGGGTCACTGCCAAGGGCGCTGGCCAGATAACCAGGCATAGGGCTCAGGGGAACCTTCAAGGAAACAGGCCCGGGGCTGGGGCCTGAGGCAGGGCTCTGGTGAGACAGCTCCTAAACCCCAAGCCAGCACGTCCATGCTGGGTCCCTGACCTCCAAGGCCATTGCTCTGGGGGATAAGACACGCCCAGTAAGCACGACCCCAACATCTACTCATTCTGGCAGCCTCTGGGCCTCTGCAAACCCTGCTTGGGGGGAAGAGGAGACTGAGGGGGAGGCTGCACCAGGCGGAGCTGTTGGGGAAGGGCCCCTGGATGCCACGTGTGAACCTCAGAGAGGGCAGGTGTGTGGGCAGGCACGGCCGGGCCATGGGAGCACGTGTCTGGGCAGGGGGAGGGCAGCGGGCCTGGGCTGAGCATGTTGGGGGCCCTGCGAGAGAGACTAGGGAGGTCTCCAGAGGGGTGGCATGACCAGGGTGTTAGGGAGATTGATGTGGCAGCAGCAGACCCCCGAGGAGGCAGGGGTGAAGGTGTCACCCAGGAGGCTGCAGACAGCTGGCCAGCCGGGGTCCGAGGGGCCGGTTAATGAGGAGAGAGCCAAGGGCCAATGTACCCAGGAGGAAGGAGGGAAGCCAGGCCAGGCAGGGATGGGTGGTGACACACAGGGTGAGACCACAGTCATGAAGCAACTCCCGCAGCCACTCCACTCAAGCCGGTCCTGAGGCGGTTTCCACACTCGTTGGCTGTGACTACAAATTAGAAAGCCAACTGCAGACATCAAGGCTGCCCTGCAGCTGTGACACCCCTCCCCGCCCCACCCACCACACCTCTGACTCCCAGCCGAGGGCCGAGAGCCCATCCTGAGCACACCCCATCCACCCAGCTCCAGTGTGCACAGGGTGTGGCAGCCTCGGATGCAGAGAAGCGCCTCACAGCCTCCCCAACAGGTTCCCGCTGGCCCAGTGCCGGCCCTTGCCCCAGTTGCGCAGGGACCTGCGGAGCTGTGTTGCAATTCATTTATTTGGCAACAATGACCTGAGAGAGCCTGGCCTTTAGAGCGAAGATAAACGGGCTCTTCGACTAGGATGTCCTTGTCACAGCGGGAGGGAGATCTGCAGCTGGCCCTGCTCCCTTACCCCTTTGCACAACGTGAGGAGCCCCTGAGAGGAGCCCAGGGACCACGCCGAAATGCAGGGTGCTGTGGGGTACTCCAAGGAGGAGGCCAGGCCCTTGTCCTCAGCTCAGTCCCGGGGGAGGAACCCTGGGAAGGGGAGACAAATTTTGCAGGGATGTGGAGTCCTAGAGAGCCGAGTGGGGCCGCAGGGCGTGGGGGCAGAAGGAGGTGCAAGGGCTGTGCACCAAGGACACAGATCAATAGCCGGCTCCTCGGAGTGCAGCTGAAAAGCTTAAAAGCTTTGAAAATGCAGTGGGCCGGGCGCAGTGGCTCACGCCTGTAATCCCAGCACTTTGGGAGGCCGAGGCGGGGGGATCACGAGGTCAGGAGATCGAGACCATCCTGGCTAACACGGTGAAACTCCGTCTCTACTAAAAATACAAAAAATTAGCCCGGCGAGGTGGCGGGCGCCTGTAGTCCCAGCTACGTGGGAGGCTGAGGCAGGAGAATGGTGTGAACCCTGGGGGGCGGAGCCTGCAGTGACCCGAGATCACGCCACTGCACTCCAGCCTGGGTGAAAGAGTGAGACTCCTTCTCAAAAAAAAAAAAAAAAAAGAAAGAAAATGCAGTGTCTGGGTTCTGCCGGTGAGCACCTAATAGCGCTCTCTGAGAGTGGCCCTCGACTCTGCCTTTTTTTTTTTTTTTTAATGCAGATACTGGTTTAAAACTAGACACACTCTCAGTCAAGTGAACACCATCCTCACAGACTTCATGATCCAGACTTGTTCTACGTGACCCAGATTACATATGACTGCCTGTTATGTGCTTTAAAATATTTTTTAATTGAATTTTTTCTGTGGAGATCATTGAAGATTCACAGGCAGTTGTAAGAAATAACACAGAGAGGTCCCTTGTACCCAATGGTACCATCTTGCAAACGGTAGGACATCATAGCCTGGATGCTGACACTGGTGCGGTCAAGATATGGGATATTTCTGTCACCAGAGGTTCCCTCCTGCTGCCCTTTTATGGCCACACGCACCTCCCTCCCACCGAAGCTCTTTCCTAACCTCCAGCAACGGCTGATGTGTCTTCCATTTCTAGAATGTTGATTTCAACAGTGTTATGTAAGTGGACATGGAATCATATAGTATATCATCCTTCAGGCCTGGCTTTTTCCACTTAGCATAATGTTTTGAAGATTTATCCAAGTTGTTGCAGGGATCAATAAAAACTTCATTTCTTTTTTTTTCTATCAGTATTGTATAGTTTTCAGTGTTCAAATTCTGTATTTTTAAACTTAATTTAATTTTTTAAATCTTTTTAGAGATGAGGTCTCACTTTGTGACCCAGGCTAGAGTCCAGTGGCACAGATCATAGCTCACTGCTGCCTTGAACACCTGTGCTCAAGTGATCCTCCCCTCTCAGCCTCCTGAGTAGCTGAGGCTACCAGTGCACACCACATACCTATGTTCTATATATGTTAGATTTATACCTAAGTGTTTCATTTTTTGAGGGATTTTAAATGGTATTGTATTTTTAACGTCAGTGCCCATGTGTTTGTTGCTAGCATGTAGAAATACAATTGACTTTTGATCGTTTATCTTATGTCTTGCGACCTTGTTAAACTAACTTATTAGTTCTAGGAGGGCTTTTTTGAGGGTAGATTCCTTGGAATTTTCTATGCAGAGACAATCATGTTATCTGCAAGTGAGGGCAGTTTTGTTTCTTCCTTTCCTGTCTGTGTGCCTTTTATTTCCTTTTCTTGCCTTATTGTACTGGCTAGAACTCCCAGCTCTGTGCTGAGTTAAGAGTGGTGAGAGCAGGGCTGGGCGTGGTGGCTCACGCTTGTAATCCCAGCACTTTGGGAGGCCGAGGCGGTCGGATCACGAGATCAGGAGATCGAGACCACGGTGAAACCCCGTCTCTACTAAAAATACAAAAACTAATTAGCCGGGCATGGTGGCGGGCGCCTGTAGTACCAGCTACTCGGAGAGGCTGAGGCAGGAGAATGGCACGAACCCAGGAGGCGCAGCTTGCAGTGAGCCGAGATTGCACCACTGCACTCCAGCCTGGGTGACAGAGCCAGACTCTGTCTCAAAAAAAAAAAAAAGAGTGGTGAGAGCAGGCATATTCTCTTTGTCTGGATCTTAGATGGAAAGAACTTAGTTTTCACCACCAAATATCACATTAGCTGGCTGGGTGCGGTGGCTCAAGCCTGTAATCCCAGCACTTTGGGAGGCCGAGGCGGGTGGATCACAAGGTCAGGAGATCGAGACCATCCTGGCTAACATGGTGAAACCGCATCTCTACTAAAAATACAGAACATTAGCCAGGCGTGGTGGCGGGCACCTATAGTCCCAGCTACTTGGGAGGCTGAGGCAGGAGAATGGTGTGAACCTGGGAGGTGGAGCTTGCAGTGAGCTGATATCACGCCACCGCACTCCATCCAGCCTGGGTGACAGAGTGAGACTCCATCTCAAAAAAAAAAAGAGTATCACATTAGCTATAGGTATTTGATAGATGCCCTTTACAAAGTTGACAAAGTTCCCCCTTTATTCTTAGTTTTAGAATTTCTATTATGAATGAGTGTTGAATTTTGTCAAATGCTTTTTTTTTTTTTTGAGATGGAGTCTTGCTCTGTCACCCAGGCTGGAGTGCAGTGGCACGATCTCGGCTCACTGCAAGCTCCGCCTCTTGGGTTCACACCATTCTTCTGCCTCAGCCTCCCAAGTAGCTGGGACTACAGGCACCCGCCACCACGCCTGGCTAATTTTTTGTATTTTTAGTAGAGATGGGGGTTTCACCATGTTAGCCAGGATGGTCTCGATCTCCTGACCTCGTGATCCGCCCTCCTCAGCCTCCCAAAGTGCTGGAATTACAGGCGTGAGCCACTGCACCCAGCTGATTTTTGTCAAATGCTTTTTGTGCATCAATTGATATGATTTTTCTTTGTTAGCCTGTGAATTCAGTGGATTATATTGTCTGCTTTTTGAATGTTTAACCAGTCATCCATTCCAGGAGTAAACTCCACTTGGTAATGGTGTACAATTATTTGTATGTAGTGCTGAATTCTATTTGCTAATATTTTATCAAATATTTTCTTGGTCTATATTCATGAGGGATATTTGTCTGAGATTTTCTTATACTGTCTTTGGTTTTGGTATCACTATAATTCTAGCTGCATAAAACAAATTGGAAAGTCTTCTTTCCTCACCTATTTTCTGGAACAGTAGTGATAAATTTTTCTTTAAAGATTTGATAGAATTATCTATTTAAACCATAGGAGTCTGGAGATTTCTTTTTTAGGAGTTCTAAAATTATTAATTAAATTCCCTATTCAAATTATCTTTTTCATATTGGGTAAGTTGTGGTAATTTGTATTTTTCAAGAAATTGGTTCATTTCATCCAAGTTGTCAAATTTATATGTATAGAGTAGAGTTATCATTCCTGATATTGGTAATCTATGTCTTTTTTTTTTCTTTGGTCAGTATTGATAGAGTTTTGTCAGTTTTATTGACCTTTCAAAGAATCAGCTTTTGGCCGGGAGCAGTGGCTCATAGCTGTAATCCCAGCACTTTGGGAGGTTGAGGCAGGAGGATCACGATGTCAGGAGTTTGAGACCAGCCTGGCCAATATGCTGAAACCTCATCTCTACTGAAATACAAAAGTTAGCTGGGCATGGTGGTGCATGCCTGTAGTCCCAGCTACTCGGGAGGCTGAGGTAGGAGACTCGCTTGAACCTGGGAGGTAGAGTTTGCCGTGAGCCAAGATTGCGCCACTGCACTCCAGCCTGGGCAACAGAGCAAGACTCCATCCCCCTCCCCCCCAAAGAAAAGACAATCAGCTCTTTCTTTGATTGATTTTCTCTATTATTTTAATAAGGATTTTATTAATTTTTGCTCTTTTATTATTTTCATCCTTCTGCTTGCCTTGGGTTTATTTTGCTCTTCTTTTCCTAGTTTCTTGAGGTTTTTGAGCTTATCGATTTGAGACTTTTCCTCTTTTCTAATATATGTGTTTAATGTTATAAATTTTCCCTATCCACAATGCTTTTTCTGTGTTTTGACATTTGTATTCCATTTTCATTCAGCTCAATGTATTTTTAAAAATATCTCTTGAAACTCCTTTTTCCCATGGATTACTTATAAATGAGTTGTTTAGTTTTCAAGTATTTGGAGGTCTTTCTAGTATCTTTCTGTTGATTTGTAGTTTGAATTCATTGTGTTTGGAGAACCCACACCATGTGATTTCAATCTTTAGAAAATTGTTAAGGTTTGTTTTGTGCCCCAGAATATGGTCTATATTGGTATATGTTTCGTGGGCACTTGGAAAGAAAGTATAATCTGCTGTTGGAATAAAGTGTTCAATAAATGTCAATTCGATCCTGTTGGTTGATGATGTCATTGCGTGCTTCTATTTTCTTGCTGATTTTCTGTCTAGTTGATCTATCAATTGTTGAGAGAGGAGTGTTGATGTATCCAACCACAATTGTGGATTTGTCTATTTCTCCTTTCAGTTCTATCCCTTTTTGTTGTATATATTTTGCAGTTCTGTTGTTTGTTACATAAATGTTTAGGATTACTATGCATTCTTGTTGCATTGACCCTTTTATTATTGCATGTCAGTCTTATCCCTGGTAATTTTCTTTGCCCTGAAGTCTACCTCATTTGATACTAATATAGCCACTCCTGCTTTCCTTTGATTAATATCTGTGTGAAACATCTTGAAGTGAATTTCTTATAGATAGTATATAGTTGATGCATGTTTTAAAATCCATCTTACCAATCTCTTCTAATTGGTGAGTTAAGACATTTACATTCAATGTGATTATTGATATGTTAGGGTATAATTGTGCCATTTTATTTATTTATTATTATTATTTTTTGAGACAGAGTCTTGCTCTGTCGCCCAGGCTGGAGTGCAGTGGCGTGGTCTCGGCTCACTGCAAGCTCCGCCTCCTGAGTTCACGCCATTCTCCTGCCTCAGCCTCCCACGTAGCTGCGACAACAGGCGCCCGCCACCACACCCAGCTAATTTTTTGTATTTTTAGTAGAGACGGGGTTTCACCGTCTTAGCCAGGCTGGTCTCGATCTCCTGACCTCATGATCCGCCCACCTCAGCCTCCCAAAGTGCTGGGATTACAGGCTTGAGCCACAGTGCCTGGCAATTGTACCATTTTATTCTGATCTGTTTTCTGTTTGCTCTCTGTTTTTTGTTTCTGTTTCCTTTGTCCTGACTTCTTATCAATTAAACATTTTTTAGAATTCCATTTTGATTGATCAATAGTGTGGGTTGTTTTTGTTTTTTGTTTGCTTGGTTTTTTTTTTTTTTTTTTTTGGAGACAGAGTCTTACTTTGTTCCCCAGGCTGTAGTGACATGGCTCACCGTAACCTTAAACTCCTGGGCTTAAGTAATCCTCCTGCCTCAGCCTTCTGGGTAGCTAGGACCACAGCCATGTGCCTCCAGGCCCGGCTAATTTTTTAATGTTTTGTGGAGTCAGGGTCTCGCTATGTTGCCCAGGCTGGTCTCGAACTCCTGTCCTCAAGCAATCCTTCTGCCTCAGCCTCCCAAAGTGCTGAGATTATAGGTGTGAACCACTGTGCCTGGCCCTCCATCGTGTTTTTGAGTGTAGCTCCTTGTACAGCCTTTTTGTGGATGTTCTACATTATATACAACTTATCACAATCTACTGATGGTGTCATTTTTTCAGTCTGAGTGAAGGGTAGGAAACTTACCTCTCTTTGTATCCCATTATCCTGCCCCATTTATAATGTAATTGTCTTAAATCTTTCCTATACATACACTTAGAATCACATTAGGCAGTGCAATAAATTTTGCTTCAGCCATGAGACATAACTTACAAAATTCAAGAGGAGAAGAAAAGCCTATTGTATTTACTCACATTTTTACTTATTAGGTTTTTTTCCTTCCTTTCTTATTTAATTATTTCCTTCCCATTTAGATAACTTCCTTCAGACAGTGTTTTTGGGTAAGTCTTTGGCAACAAATTCTCTTAGTTTTCCTTCATTTGCAAATGTCTTGATTTCCCTTTCATTCCTGAAGGCTATCTTCACTGCATATAAGATTCTGGGCTGATGGTTCCTTTCCTTCAGCACTTGCAAAATATCGTGCCGCTTCATTCCAGCCTCCATCACCCCTGAAGGGAAATATGCAGTAATGCAAATGCTTTTTCCCTATAGAGTATTGGTATTGGTATTGGTATTGCTTTCTCTGGCTATTTTCAAGATTTTTGCTTTGTCCTTAGTTTTTAGAAATTTCATTGTGATGCGCCTTGGCATGGATTGCTTTGGGTTTTCCTTATTTGGGATTCATTCTGAATCTGTAGGTTTGTGTCTCTTGTCAAATTTGGGGAGTTTTAGCCGTTGTTGAGTACTTTATCAGCCTTGCACGCTTTCTCCTCTCCTTCTTAACCACCAATGACACAAATGTTAGGTCTTTTGTTGCAGTCCCACATATACCTGAGACTCTGTTCTTTTTTTCTTTTTCAGTCTATTTTCTCTGTTGTTCAGACTGGGTACTTTCTATTGTTCTGTCTTCCAGTTCAGTGTTCTTTCCTCTGTCCCCTTCGTCCAGTTCTTGAGCTCATCCACTGAGTTTATACTTCAGTTATTCTATTTTTCACTTCGAAAATTTCCATTCCAATTTCTTTATATCTTCAATTTCTTTCCTAAGATATTCTCTCTCTTTCTTTGTTGAGGCTATATTTTCGTTTGTTTCAAGCACGTTCTTAGTTGTTTGCTGAAGCATCTTTATGGTGGCTGCTTTACAATCTTTGTGAGCTAATTCTAACATCTTTGCCACCTACTGTTGGCATCTACTGATTGTCCCTTTTCACTTAGTTGCATTCAACAGTTTCAGTCCATTGCATCATACTGAGAACCACCTTCCTGGTAATGAGCAGTTTTCTATTGAAACCTGGACATTTTTTGTGCTATGAGACTCTGGATCTGATTTAAATTTTCTGTTTTTCAAACAGTTTTATCGAGGTATAATTGATACCCAAGAAACTACATATTTAAAATAGGCAGTTTGATGAGTCCTGACATATGTCTATACAGACCCATGAAACCATCACCACGATCAAGATAATAAACACACCCATCAGTTCCCAAAGTCTTCTCTATTTTTTTTTCTTGAGACAGAGTCTTGATCTGTCATCCAGGCTGGAGTGCAGTGGCACAACCTCGACTCACTGCAACCTCCACCTCCCAGGTTCAAGCGATTCTCCTGCCTCAGCCTCTCGAGTAGCTGGGATTACAGGCGTGCGCCACCATGCCCAGCTAATTTTTAGAGCTTTAGTAGAGACAGGGTTTCACCATATTGGTCAGGCTGGCCTCAAACTCCTGGCCTCAAGTGATCCAGCTGCCTTGGCCTCCCAAAGTGCTAGGATTACAGACGTGAGCCACCATGCCTGGCTCCAAAGTCTTCTTTTACTGCTTTTGTAAACATTGTGGTGTTGTGCTGTTGTTTTTTTGATGCTGCTCCGGCCCCTTGTTACTGCAGGGTGGAATAAAGTCCAAGTTCCCGACTCAGTCTCCATTCATACCCAAGAGAGCTCTTTTTCTCTTTACTCTGGGCAGGGTCTGGCTCCCCATGTGGTTTCTGCTGACAGCCCATTGGGGTGGCCTCATTACCGCTGGGTAGTAGTGAAGAGCCAGGTTCCTCGCTTTGCCTCATCTGACACCAACCCCCACCCCCAGCAGGGAGGGGGAGAGGGCGGCATTACTGGCAGATGGGGTGGAAGCTCAGGCTGTTCCACAATGGGGTATGGGTCAGGGGTGGGTGCGGCTGTCTCGGCTCCCTCCTTGGCCTCTCTGAAACCACAGGGGGAGATGTTGGGTTTCCTTGCCACGGCTTCCCAAAGTGGGGAGTCTAGGCTCCCGCTCAGCCTTTGCTGGAGTGGCCGAGGGTGTTTTGGTGCTGATGGCTGGAGTAGACAGGTTATTGTCTAAACGTTTTGACCTTGCAAGGCTGCTCCCTCCTGGTCCTTTGGCTAGACACAGCAGCTTTCATTGGAGCAATTTTTGTCTGTGTCTGTTGGCGTTTCCAGGTTGCTGGCTTCTTCAGCTCCAGGAGTGATATACGAGGCCAAAAGAAACCACAGGAAGCTGCCCGCCCCATCATCTTTTGGTCCTGAGGTCCATGACGGATCTCTGCTCTTCTCTTCACCTTTCAGAATCCGCTTGTGTTTGCTTTCTGTGTGGTGTCCAGGCTTTTAGCCGTACGTACATAGCGGGAGGAACAGGGAAAAGTACTTCTACTCAATTTTCCTGGAAGTGGAAGTCCCTGTATTTTTAGAAACCATTTCCCCTGGGTGACCCTTGCGCAGTCAGTTCTGCAAGGCTGAGCAGTGAGCCTGGGAATTGCCTTGGCTGGCTCTGGCCTTTCCATCAGCAGACACCTGAGAGGTCTCCAGCATTTTAGGCGACTGGGACAATAGAGAACCACTTCTATTAATAGGTCCGAGCTTACAGAATCCACCAGGGCCTTGGAGATGCCCACCCAGTGGGGTGCGGTCCTGGTCTGGAACTGGGAGGCTCCAGGGACAGCAGCCTCCTACAGCCCACACCGCCCCCTGGTGGCCGAGCCCGATCAGAACCGGGCTAGGGCCTGGTCAGGGGTTCTTGTCCCTGGGAGGTGAGACCAGGCGTCCTCTGGAGCAGGTGCTTGGGGCAGAGATGGGAGCACCCTCGATCAGGGTGGAGATGCGTACAGAGCAAGTGTATGCACTTTCTAGAAAATCTCCCCCAGAGGTCACGACACACGGGGGAGCCCCCATCACCCTGTCCTGCAGATAAGTGGCTCAGGTGTGGGACACCAACTGGCCCCAACACGCTCTCTGAGCTTGGGGAGTTAAACCCAAGAGTGCCCTGACAGGCTTTCTGTCTAGCTGGGGCCCAGCCAGGGATGGTGGCTTAGTTAGATCGGACTGCTATTAAAAAATACTGTAAACTGAGTGGCTTAAACACAGAAATGTATTCTTCACAGTTCTGCGGGCTGGAAATCTGAGACCAAGATGCAGCTTTGTTGGGTTCTGGTGGGAGCCGCTTCCAGCTGCGGATTTTTGACTTTGTGTTTAATCCTCTCGTGGCAGAGGGCAGAGAGCTCTCCGGGCCCCTCTGATGAGGGGACTAATCCCATTCATGAGGACTCCACCCTCACGATCTCTTCACCTCCCAAGGACCCCACTTTCTAGGGGGTTAGAATTTCAACAATGAATGTTAGAGGGATGCAAACATTCTGTGCATAACAGGCAGGGCTGATCCTCGGAGGCTGGCTGGGCTCAGGACCCCAAATGTCACCAGGCACTGGGTGTTCTGCAAATGCCTTCCAGGGTCAGGGCCTCAAGGAGATGGCCTCTTCTTTGGCACCTGCCTCAGCCTGGGGTTCATACTGCCAGGCCTACGGAACTGCCTCCCCTGGGCTGTCCCCGCCCCCATGCCGCCAGGAGCCTCTTCAAGTCTCACGTCACCCTCAGGCTGAGTCCTCCTCTTCCCTCCTCCACTGGCCTCCTGGGACTCAGAGCTCAGACATAAGTGGGCTTAGAAAATAAAGAGAAAACTCACACACACAAAAATAGGATTGGCTAATCAACATTGGAAGAAACGGTCCTTTCACAGATTTTTTTATTGCGATAAAATATACATGACAGGCTGAGTGCAGTGGCTCATGCCTATAATCGCCGCACTTTGGAAGGCCGAGGCAGGAGGACCACTTGAGACCAGGAGTCCAAGACCAGCCTGAGCAACATAGGGAGATCTCGTCTCAAAAAATAAGAATAATAATTAAAAATTAGCCAGTCATGGTGGCCCACGGCTGTAGTCCCAGATGTTCGGGAGGCTGAGGTGGGAGGATTGCTCCAGCCCAGCAGGTCGAGGCTGCACTGAGCTGTGATCAGGGTGAGTCTCTCTCTCTCTCTATCTCTCTCTCTCTCTCTCTATATATATATATATATATATATTTTTTTTTTTTTTTTTTTTTTTTGAGACAGTCTTGCTCTGTCTCCCAGGCTGGAGTGTTCAGTGGCACGATTTCTGCTCACTGCAACCTCCACCTCCCAGGTTCAAGTGATAATTGTGCCTCAGCTTTCCGAGTAGCTGGGATCACAGGCACATACCACCACGCCCAGCTAATTTTTTGTATTTTTAGTAGAGTTGGGGTTTCTCCATATTGGCCAGGCTCGTTTCAAACTCCTGAGCTCAGGCAGTCCACCCACCTCGGCCTCCTAAAGTGCTAGGATTACCGGCATGAGCCACCATGCCCGGCCTATACACACACACACACACACACACACACAAAGACTGTCCATCTTAACCATTTTTTTTTTTTTTTTTTTTGAGACGGAGTCTCGCTCTGTCGCCCAGGCTGGAGTGCAGTGGTGCATCTCAGATCACTGCAAGCTCCGCCTCCCAGATTCAAGTCATTCTCCTGCCTCAGCCTCCCAAGTAGCTGGGACTACAGGTGCCCGCCACCATGCCCAGCTAATTTTTTTTTTTTTTTTTTTTTTTTTAGTAGAGATGGGGTTTCACTGTGTTAGCCAGGGTGGTCTCGATCTCCTGACCTTATGATCTGCCTGCCTCAGCCTCCCAAAGTGCTGGGATTACAGGCGTGAGCCACCCCGCCCAGCCCATCTTAACCATTTTTAAGTGTGTGATTTGATGGGCTTAAGCACATTCGCATTATTGTGCAACTATCACCACCATCCATCTCTAGGACTTTTCATCTTCCCAAACTGAAATTCTGTCCGTATAAAACAACTGCTCCCCACTGTCCCCTCTTCCAGCACCTGGCAGCCACTATCCTACTTTCTGTCTCTATGATTTTGACTACTGTAGGAATCTCATGTAAGTGGAACCATGCAGAATCTGTCCTTCCGCAACTGGCTTATTTCACTGACCATCATGTCCTCGAGGTCCATTCACGTTGTGGCATCTATCAGGATTTCCTTCCTTTTTAAAGGCTGAATAGTACTCCATTGTAAGTTTATATTACATTTTGTTTAACCATTCATCTATCAATGGACATTTGGGTTATGAATAACATTGCTTCCATCTCATGGCTGTTGTAGTAACAGGTGCAGGAGTATCTGTTCAAGTCCTAGCTTTCAATTCTTTTCTGTATATACCCAGAAGTGGGTTGCTGGATCAAACGCTAGTTCTGTAGTTAATTTTTTGAGGGACCCATAGTGGCTCCATTGTTTGCATTTCTACCAGCAGTGCACAAGGGTTCCAATTGCTCCACATCCTCACCAACACTTTTGTTTTCTGTTTGTTTTTTTGTTTTGTTTTGTTTTGTTTTTTGAGACAATTTCGCTCTGTTGTCCAGGCTAGAATGCAGTGGTGTGATCTCGGCTCACTGCAACCTCCGCCTCCTGGGTTCAAGCGATTCTCCTGCCTCAGCCTCCCGAGTAGCTGGGATTACAGGTGCCCGCCACCACGCCCGACTAATTTTTGTATTTTTAGTAAAGACAGGCTTTCATCATGTTGGCCAGGCTGGTCTTGAACTCCTGACCTCAAGTGATCTGCCTGCCTCAGCCTCCCAAAGTGCTGGGATTACAGGCGTGAGCCACCACGCCCCGCTTGTTTTCTGTTTTTGTTTTAAAATATAGTAGCACCCCCAATAGGTACGAAGTGGCCTCTCACTAATTTTTAAAGATGTGTACATTGGGCCAGGCATGGTGGCTTAGGCCTGTATTCCCAGCACTTTGGGGGGCCGAGGTGGGCGGATCACTTGAGGTAGGAGTTCGAGACCAGCCTGCCCAACATGGTGAAACCCCGTCTGTACTAAAAACTGCACAAATTAGCCGGGTGTGGTGGCGGGCACCTGTAATCCCAGCTACTCAGGAGGCTGAAGCAGGAGAATCGCTTGAGCCTGGGATGCAGAGGTTGCAGTGAGCCAAGATAGCGCCACTGCATTCCAGCCTGGGCGACAGAGCAAGACTTCATCTCAAAAATAAAAAATAAAAATAAAAAAATGTGTAAATTGAAGCTGTGTTAAGCTACTTTGCTTATCCACACTAGAAAGGCATGTCTTTTACAATTAGAATGCCCAAGGATGGACACTTCTGCCTGTGGGTGCAACCTTTTTGGAAAACAGTTGGTAACACGCACCAGCAACCTCAAAAGGCTCATACCTTTGACCCAGTAATTCCAGTTCAGGAAATTTAACTCCAGAAAATGAGCCTAAGTGTACAGAAAGATACAGTGCTTGATATTCTCTAAAGTGTTCTTATGAACAGAAAAATGGTCACACTAGTCTATAAAATTGCAACAGCTGGTTATCCATTTGGAAAAAACAAAGGTTTGGGTCATATATCCCACAGAAAAATACACTGCAGTCTGATTAAGGAGCTCTACTTACACAGCACAAAATTAAAACTAAGACATGGTGGCCTGTGCCTACTCAGCTAGTCAGGAGGCTGAGGCAGGAGGATTGCTTAAGCCCAGGAGTTCAAGGCTGCAGTGAGCTATATCATGCCACTGCACTCCAGCCTGGGTGATAGAGTGAGACCTCATTTCTGAAAGTAAAAACATTGTGTTAAAGCTATTAGAAGAAAGGATTAGAATTTCAGGGTTTAATACAGCTGGGTTTATTCTGGCTCCACCCTTAACTTGTCCTAAAATGACTGCAAAGAAAATGAAGTCTTCATACCTGTAATTCCAGCACTTTGGGAGGCCGAGGCAGGCAGATCACTTGAGCCCAGGGGTTCGAGACCAGCCTGGGCAAATTGGTGAAACCCTGCCTCTACTACAAATACAAAAAATTAGCTGAGCATGATGGCTCGCGCCTGTAGTCCCAGCTACTTGGGAAGCCAAGGTGGGAGGATTACTTGAGCTCAGCAAGTTGAGGCTGCAGTGAGCTGAGATTGCACCACTGTACTCCAGCCTGGGCAATGGGAGTGAGACCCTGTCTTGGAAAATATATGTGTATATATATATATAAATTTTTTTTATATATTTATATATATTTCTCTCTATATATTTATCTGTATGTATAATTTGTAACCATTTCTAGCCTTATTCATATATTAAGTTTTCTGACAACTCTTTGACTTTGTCTTTCTTAAATCCAGAAAAAAACCACTTATTCTTACTACCTACTAGAGTTTTGTAGGGGACTTCAACATACCACTCTTATTAACGGACAGATCATCCAGACAGAAAATGAGCAAAGCAGCATCAAAGTTAGACTACACTCTAGACCTGATGGGCCGAACTGACATTTACAGAACATTTACTTACATTCTCCACAAAGCTCCTGCTATCCACAAAGCTCGGGAACTGAGCCGTGTGGATGAAACATCTAAAGAACCTCAGTCAAGGACGTCCCAGGCTCTGGTGGATACTGGTACTACAGGGAATTCAATTAGGGGCAGTGCCAATGCCACCACCATGGACCTCGTGCGGGTCAGGGTTCCCAGGACCCAGTGGTCCACGAGCAGAGATCAGCGGAGTAGAACGCTTCTGCCCACTGCTGGGGCTTCTCTGCATGAGGCATGTCCCTGGTTTTTATTTTCCTGGCTGTTTTCCCTCTCTGCGGATTCAGGGACTCCATTGCCAGTGGACACCCCCGTTGTTGGTGCTTCCAAGACCCTAACTCTTGACAATCACCAGATATAGAACTAATTCTTCAAACTCTGGCAAAGTTGAACAAATCTCATCCAGATCAAAGGGAAGAAGCCACTTGGTCATCTGAGGAAGCTCCCAATGGAACACAGAACGTAGGAGATATATTTCACTTGTGAATAAAAACTCTTGTCTTAGTATTTATCTGTGTTGCGGTAGCCAAGTGCATATCCACGTTTTGGGATGCTGCCACAAAGCTGATGTCTTGCCAGATGATCCAACAGAAAGAACAAGGGGGCTGGATGTTGCAGGCATCAGAAAGGCTACCATTTGACTTGGCACAAAAATCGATGATGGCACGCTCAGAAGAGAACAGCTGGTCCTTCAGCCAAAGCTGGCCAGGAAAATGACCGGGAAAGCCACAGCTCAGGTGTAAACGGGTCCTGCTGCATCCAGTCTGTTTGGGGAAACTGAGGATTAAAACAGAAGCCACAGCTTGCGAAACATACCCTGACTCACAAAACACATCAACTGTGCCAGATCAAGCCATGGTGGCCATCATTATTTAACACCAGTTCATTCAGATCCATGTGTCCTAAAATAAGCCATGGACAGATTGGCCCACGAACACACACGACCAGGCCAGGCATGGTGGCTCATGCTTGTAATCCCAGAACTTTGAGAGGCCGAGGTGAGAGGATCCCTTGAGGCCAGGAGTTTGAGGCCAGCCTGGTCAACATAGTGAGACCCCGCCTCTACAGTAGCTGAAGTCCCAGCTAGTAGGGATGATGAAGTGGGAGGATTGCTTGAACCCAGGATTTCGAGGCTGCAGTGAGCTATGATCACATCACTACACTCCAGCCTGGGCAACAGAGTGAGACCCTGTCTCTAAAACAAAACAAAACGAACCCATAAAGACAAGACCACTCATCGTTGTTCCAGTAAGCCCCTCAGTTAACAAACTCTGTCCAAACCCTGACAGGACATCCTATGACTAACTCTAGTCCCCAGACCCACTCCTTTAGATGTGCAGGCTCACTTGCAACAAAGCAATAAACTTAACTTTGTTGACTACAGATGGTCTTTGGCTGGTGGACATCAATACTGATGAGATACAAAAGAAAAAAAGAGGCCAGGCACGGTGGCTGACGCCCGTAATCCGAGTACTTTGGGAGGCTGAGACGGGCAGATCACTTGAGGTCAGGAGTTCGAGACCAGCCTGGCCAATATGGTGAAACCTCGTCTCTACTAAAAATACAAAAATTAGCTAGGTGTGGTGGCTCATACCTGTAATCCCAGCTACTCGGGAGGCTGAGGCAGAAGAATCTCTTGAACTCAGGAGGTGGAGGTTGCAGTGAGCCGAGATTGTGCCACTGCATTCCAGCCTGGGTGACAGAGTGAGACTCTATCCAAAAAAAAAAAGAAAAGAAAAAAATAGGAAACTTTGTTGGTGAAGTAGAGAATACAATACATAAGTTTCTGAACCCAGAGAGAAAATACTGATACATCAGGCAATATATAAAACTCACCAAAAACAGAGCTCACAGAGAAATGATGGACTGGGAGAAAATGTTTGCAACATGTGTAACAAAGGCAAAGAATTGGTAGTAGAACACATAAAGAATCTTTATGGCTGGGCATGGTGGCTTATGCCTATAATCCCAGCACTTTGGGAGGCCGAGGCAGACGGATTGCTTGAGGTCAGGAGTTTGAGCCAGCCTGGCCAACATGGTGAAACCCTGTCTCTACTAAAAATACAAAAATTAATCGGGCATGGTGGCAGGCACCTGTAATCCCAGCTACTCGGGAGACTGAGGCAGGAGAATCGCTGAAACCCAGGAGGCAGAGGCTGCAGTGAGCTGAGATCACGCTACTGTACTCAAGCCTAGGCAACAGAGCAAGACTCTGTCTCAAAAAAGAAAAAAGAAGAAAAAGAATCTTTACATAGCAACAAGAAGACCACCTACATAATAAAAACAGAGAATTCACAGATAACAATGAAACACAAGTGGTCAATAAGCATATTGCAAAAGAGTTCAAACTCAAGTGAAACGAAAATTAAAATGAGATATTCTTTTTCATCCGTCAGATTATCAAAGATTGGCTGGGGACAGTGGCTCATGTCTGTAATCCCAGAAGTTCGGGAGGCTGAGGTCGGTGGATCACTTGAGGCCAGGAGTTCGAGACCAGCCTGACGAAAATGACTAAACCCTATCTCAATTAAAAATACAAAAATTACCCGGGACTGGTGGCACGTGCCTGTAATCCCAGCTACTCAGGAGGCTGAGGCAGGAGAATTGCTTGAATCCGGAGGCGGAGGTTGCAGTGAACCAAGATTGCACCATTGCATCCCAGACTGTCGACACAGTGAGATTCTGTCTCAAAAAAAAAAAAAAAGAGATTACAAAAGTTTGATAATATTGTGTCATAGCAAGGATGATGAGCAAATGGTACTCGGATACACTGCTGGAAGACTGCAACTGATACAGATGCATTAGAGGGCAATATGGCTCTATTGATTAAATTTCACATATTACTTCCTGGGATCCAGCAATTCTGCTCCTGATTTTTTCCCTTCAGAAACACTCCTAAATGTGCACAAGGAAAAAAAACGCAAGGCTGATAGTGGTGGCATTGTTCATAAGAGTAAAATCTCCGGATGCAATCTGAGTGTCTACAAATAGGTGGAGGCAAATGAAAAATGAAATGTTGATAACTTGGAAGCAACAAACCAGGGAACCTGGGAACCAAGGAACCCCTAAACCTTGATACCATGAACCCTGAAACCATGGCACCTTGGAAACTTGGAGCCTTGAAACCTTGGACCGTGGGACCATGAAACCTTGCAACCGTGGAACCATGGAATCTTTAAACCACAGAACCACTGAACCTTGAAACCAGGAAACATGAAACCTTGGTACCATGGAACCTTGGAACAACTGCAGTATGGAAGTATAGAAACATGAAACCTTGGAGCCATGGAACCAAGAAAGGTTGGAACCTTGGAACCATGTAATCTTGGAACAAGGGAACCATGTAACTTTATAATCATAGAACCACAGAACCTTAGAACCCTGTAAACTTGAAACTCTGTAACCTTGGAACCATTCACCATTGAATCTTGGAAACTTGTAACCTTGGAACCATAGATCCACTGAATTTTAGAACTCTGTAATCTTGAAACCATTGAATTTTGGAACCATTAAACCACGGAACTTTGGAACAATGGTAACACTGAACCTTGGTAATGGAATCTTGGAACCTTGGAAAGATGGAACCATTGAACCCCGGAACCTTGGAAAAATTGCACATCAGTGAAATCACTGATCTTTGGAATCATGGAATCATAGAACCTTGGAATCACTGAATCTTGGAAACATGGAAGCTTGGAACAATGGTAACATTGAACCTTTGAGCCAAGGAACTTTGGAAACATGGAACTATTAATCCTTGGAAGCTTGGAACCATTGCACCTTGGAAGCATGGAACCACAGTACCTTGGAATCTTTGAACCATGTAACCTTGGGCCTTGGAACCAGTGAACCATGGAAGCATCTAACCCTGGAACTATGGAATCTTGGAACCTTGGAACCTTGAAACCATGAAGCAATGAAAAGAATGTGTCAGTGACCTGTCCAGTCATGGAAAAAGTACCAAGACATATCACAATGGGAAACTGCTAAGACACAGGATGCCACTTGTGGTTCAATACCATTTAAATAAAAAGGAAAAACAATCCAAAACTATATTGCCACGTAAATATGTAATTATGGAAATGCAGAAGAAAAGGCCTACAATGTCATATGCCAACCTGACGAGGGCTGTGGGCTGGGAGAACACCTGGAGAATTTTATGTGAGACACAGTCTCCCTCTGTCACCCAGGCTGGAGTGCAGTGGTGTGACCTTAGCTCACTATAGCCTCTGCCTCCCGGGCTCAAGCAACCCTCCTGCTTCAGCCCCCCAAGTAGCTGGGACTACAGGACGGTGCTACCACACCTGGCTAATTTTTAAATATTCTTTATGGAGATGGGGTTTCTCAATGTTGCCCAGGCTGGTCTCAAACTCGTGACCTCAAGTGATCCGCCTGCCTCAGCCTTTCAAAGTGCTGGGATTACAGGTGTGAGAGTTACAGGGAGAGAACATCACCGGAAAATGTGGATGATATCATGCTACATGGGGAAAAGCAAAGAAAACTGCTCTGAAAGCCTGACCTCACCCACGGGAGATGCTGCACGGAGGGCAGTTTGCAACCAGGAGGTTGTCAGAATCACTCAGGGGGTGTCCCTAACCTCCTTCTGCCCAGCTCTGCCCCAGCTCTGACTGGGCAGGTCTGAGTGAGCTTGGCTGTGCCGGGTAGAAGTATACCCCCATTCTATGATTCTGGCACAGCCAGGCTGGCCTCTCTGGGCAGTGGGATTGCATTCCCTTCTGGCCTCTCCATTATGGTCTTCCTGCTAGCCAGCATCACTTTTATAACCACATAAAAGTTTCTTTTTTAAAATAGAAGACAGAGGCCGGGTGCAGTGGCTCACACCTGTTAATCACAGCACTCTGGGAGGCTGAGGCAGGCGGATCACTTGAATTCAGGAGTTTGAGACCAACCTGGGCATCATGGTGAAATCCCATCTCCATAAAGAATATTTAAAAATTAGCCAGATGTGGTGGCACTGGCCTGTAGTCCCAGCTACTTGGGAGGCTGAAGCAGGAGGATTGCTTGAGCCTGGGAGGCAGAGAGAGGCTATAGTGAGCTAAGATCACACCACTGCACTCCAGCATGGGTGACAGGGTGAGACTGTGTCTCAAAATAAAATAAAATAGAAGCCAGAAAAAAAAAAGTGTTGTTCCTTCCTCATCTGGGTTGTCCCTTCTCCAGCCTCAGCTGTGAGCACCATGGAGCTTTGTTGAGTGTCTAATTCTCTAGAACAAAGGGCCAAGTCCAAGCTAGAGGCCTGACCTTCCCCAGTCCCTGGGGGCTGAGCTGGGTTTCACTTCCCCAGGAGTCCACATATTCTGAAGGAATTCTCATGTATTTCTTGCTGCCAAAGTCTCCAAATGGGGCTTTGCCCCTGCCTTGGGCTGTCGAGCTGCTAATAAAACAAAATACCTGAGACTGGATAGTTTATAAACAACAGAAGTTTTTTGCTCATGGTTCTGGTGGCTGAAAAGTCCAAGATCAAGACACTGGCAGGTTTTGTATCTGGTGAGTCTTGCTTGCTCTCTGCCTCCAAGCAGCCTTATTGGCTGCGTCCTCACGTGGCAGAAGGGCTGAACCAGCTCCCTGGAGCCTCTTTTATAAGGACAGTCTGCCCCCATGGCCATCAACTTCCACAGGCCCAACCTCTTAATAGCATCAACTTGGGGTTATGTTTCAGCATATGAACTTTGGGAGGGACACATACATTTGTATCATAGCACTTATATTGTGTCAACAGGAAACTCATTCATTCATTCAAGGATTTCTGGGTTTCCACTATGAGCAAAACGCCAAGGCCAGCTCTTCATTATTTCTCATCCCATCTGATATAGTTTGGATGTGTGGCTCTCCCCAGATCTCATGTTGAAATGTAATCCCTAGTGTTGGAGGTGAGGCCTGGTGGAAGGTGATTGGCTCATGGGGGTGGTTTTCACATGAATAGTTTAGCACTATGCTCTTGGTGCTGTCCTGGCAATAGTGAGTGGGTTCTTATGGATCTGGTCATTTTAAAGTGTGTGGCATCCCCCACCCCCGCCACCCCAGCTCCTGCTTTCACCATGCGCTGTGCCTGCTGCCCATTCACCTTCCACCAAGACTAGAAGTTTTCTTAAGGCCACCTTGAAAGCAGATGCTGCTATGCTTCCTGTACAGCCTGCAGAACCATGAGCCAAGTAAAGCTCTTTTCTTTATAAATTATCCAGTTTCGGGTATTTCTTTATAACAATGCAAAACTGGACCCATACAACATCTAATTTAAAAACATTATAAAACCACACGGTGGATTCCATCACCCCATTCTAAAGAGGAGGAGATAGAGGGATGGGAGAGTTGAAAGGATTGCAGGGGGTCAGAGCCTCACCCTGGTGCTCCCGCTCTGGACCAGGTGCCAAAGCACCTTCTGGTGAATGCACATATGAGCAAGGGGTGGATTGTTTCTACACGCTTCTGTGGCAGACAGTGTCTGAGGTGGCCCCACGATCCTGCCTCATGGAAGGCATGGTCTTGTGTTCACCCCTTGAGTAACTTCCTTCTAACAGAACGCAGCAACATTGAGGATGTCACACTGTGATTAGATTACAAAAGACTAGAATCTTGCCCTTGCTGGCTTTGGTGCAGGAAGCTGCCACCATGGAAGGCTCATGCAGCAAGGAACCAAAGTCAGCCTCCAGCTGAGAGACAGCCGAGAGCTGGGGCCTTGGTCCAGTAGCCAGAGAAACTGGGTCCTGCCAAAGAGCACGTGAGTGAGCTTGGATGGGCAGCCCCACCTAGCGAAGCCTTGGATGAGACCACCGCCCTGGCAGACACCTTGACTGCAGCCTCGGGAGACACCCAGAAGCAGAGCATCCAGCTAAGCCACACTCAAGTTCCTGCCTCGTGGAACTGTGAGGCTGCAAATGGGTGTCGTCTCAAGCTGCTGCTGGTGGTGATGAAATGGGAAGGGTTCCTTTGTCCCCCTCGCAGGGCGTGCGATGGGGGTGTAGCTCGCTTCTTCAGTGCCCCACTGCTCAGACCTCGAGTGGAGCGTACAGACAGGCAGGCTGTGGGGCTCCGACCCCACAGCAGTGTCTAGGGGTGAATATTTACAGTTTTTGAAGCCCCAGTGGGCGTGTGTTACAGGGTGCTCGTGTTAACCAGCTCAGTTAGACCCTCTACCTTGTTGTAAGGCCAGAGGGCTTTCTGTATCTGGTTCTTGCCTTGGTGTACCAGAAGAATCAGATCACGCCTGGACTTGGAGAATGGGTGCAAGGTTTTATTGAGTGGAAGTAGCTCTCAGTAGATGGGAGAGCCAGAAGAGAGATGGTTTTCCCCAGCCCAGGCTCTCTTCTGACTGCCCTAGCCAAACCCTGTGTCATTCTGCCGGGGTCGGTGGCCTGCCGGCGTCTGTCGGTGTGCTCTTCTGTCGGTGTGCTCCCCTTGACGTCCAGCCGCTTCTGTCTTCTTCCGCCGATCCGCTTGTGTCTTCTTCCGCCGATCCGCTTCTCTCCACATCCAGGCGGTTGTGTGTCTGCCTGCTAGAGTGTCAGGGGATTTTTTTTTTTTTTTTTTTTTTTGAGACGGAGTCTCGCTCTGTCGCCCAAGCTAGAGTGCAGTGGCGCAATCTCGGCTCACTGCAAGCTCCGCCTCCCGGGTTCACGCCATTCTCCTGCCTCAGCCTCTCCAAGTAGCTGGGACTACAGGCGCCCGCCGCCACGCCCGGCTAATTTTTTTGTATTTTTAGTAGAGACGGGGTTTCACCGTGGTCTCGATCTCCTGACCTCGTGATCCGCCCGCCTCGGCCTCCCAAAGTGCTGGGATTACAAGCGTGAGCCACCGCGCCCGGCCGAGTGTCAGGGGATTTTATAGGCACAGGACAGGGGCATGGCAGGCCAGGGTGGTCTTGGGAAATGCAACATTTGGGCAGGCAAACAAAAATGCCTGTCCTCACCTAGGTCCGTGGGGGTGGACCCCTAGCCAGGGACCACCACCTCCTCTACCCAGCACTTCCCTTCCCGACTTGGTATCATTTAAAGGGACCATGCTCTTCCCTTCCCAGCACTCTCTTATCAGTGATTTGTCACTTACTGGTAGAAAGCGAATACCTCTTCCTACTGTAGTGACTGCAAATGCATTGCCTCTTGTTTTGCTTGTTTCCCACTGGAGGGTGCAGTGAACAGATAGGGGCATCCTCCTCTGGCTGGGAGGGGCAGGGCATCGGCCCCTCAGCTGTCCCTGCCTAGAGCACACAGTGCCGTCCGATCTTTTTCCCCCTCTGCTCTGCCGTCACACATCTGGGGCTGGAGGAAGAAGCGCTAACTGCAGGGGAATGCCAATTTCCCAGTGCTAGTCACGCTTCAATTTGAAACCTAAATGAACAAAAATAGACATCCCATCGAACAACATCAAGCCTTTAAAGAGGAAGGCCGGGGGTGGGAACAGGCTTGACTTTGGACTACAGACATTCCAGGAACTTCAGGATGTTCCCACGATACTGACTGCGTTTGTTAAAAATACCTTTAATACCAAAAATTACAAAGAGTGCAACTAATCCTGTTTCTTAAAGCCAAGAAAAACACACTCGAGTCAAACACAATGTATGGCTGCAAGAGAGAGATTTCCATTAAAAGGGAAACGTGCAACTGCCCCACAGGCCAGGCCAGCACCCCACGCCACAGGCATTGCCCATGCACCCAGGCAGCCACGGTGGAAAACGGGCTCAGTGGCCCCCCAGCTTGGCGCTTGCAGGGGCTTCTCGGAAGCTCATGCCCTCCACCCACGAACTCAGCCCAAGCAGGCTGTGCTGATTCCTAGTGGGACTCTTGCCTGGGCAGGGGCCATTTGGTTGCCAGAAATACCCAGGACACCAAGAGAGGCCCCTTCATCATCTGTACCCAGAGAGGAAGGCAAATTGCTCATCTAGAGGGGTGCCCAGCACTGGGGGCAGGGCCAAGTGGCTGCAGAGTCACAGGCAAAGGAAGCAGAGAGTCCCAGGTGGCAGAGACAGCCGTGGACCAGGTGCGACTTTCACTGCAGCCTCTTGCTAAACCCTCCAGAGCTTTGTGAGGGGATGCTGAGCTCATCTCTCAATCCAAAATGGTGAGGCCTGGGGAATTACATGGGTTGTCCAGGCAGCAGTGCCAACCTCGTGAGGTGAGCAGATGCTGAGCCCCGGGCAGCCATCCTCTGCACGCACACTGGCTGTGCCTGCCACGCCTGGCCCTCTCCCTGTCTGCACTCCAGTGGGGAGGTCTTCATGCTCCCAGGGTCCCGGAGGGCCCTCCCCGGCCCTCCATCCAAAGCAACTTTAGAACTTTTGCCTGGGCCATTCTCCTGCCACCAACCCTCAGCTTCAGGCCAGGTCTCCAGCTGGTCTGGAGATAAGGGTGCATCTGCAACTGACCTGGGGTGACACTTGTGGTGACTGTGCCAGAGAGCCCAGGAGTGGCAGGTTGGTTGGCATTCACAGGACCATCAGGGTCAGCCTGCACGTCTGCATTCCAGAGGCTCCCTGCAGGTCCGAGGGCCAGGCCTCCCCAAGTTCAGCCAGCCCAGCTTCTCCCAGGGTGTGAGGGCAGGGTGCGCCTGCTCCCTCTGTGCCTGGGAATCCCCCAGCGCCCTCTCCCACCTCACTGAGCCTGAAATCTACTTTTTAAAATGTTTTAATAGACTTTAGCTTTTAGAGGTGTTTTAGGTTCATAGCAAAACTGAGCAGAAGTTACAGAGATGTGCCATATGTTCCGCTCCCACAGGCACAGCCTCCCCCGTCAGCACCCCACAGAGGGGTGCACTTGCTAAATCCATGAACCTAGGTCAATGCAGCCTATCCCCCAGAGTCCACAGTGCACACTAGGGTTCATTCCGGATGCTGCACTTTGTGAGAATTCAGACAAATGCATAATGACGTGTCCACCATTATAGAATCATACAGAGCAGTTTCACTGCCCAGAAAGCCCTCCCTGCTCCACATGTTCACCTCCCTCCTACAACCCCTGGCAGCCACTGATGTTTTTATGAGAGCCACTGATTTTTTTTTTTTTTTTCTAGACAGAGTCTCACTCTGTTGCCCAGCCTAGAGCGCGGTGGCATGATCTCGGCTCACTGCAACCTCCACCTCCTGGGTTCAAGCAATTCTCGTGCCTCAGCCTGCAGAGTAGCTGGGATTACAGGCACCCCCCCGCCACCACGCCAGGCTAATTTTTGTGTTTTTAATAGAGAAGATAGGGTTTTACCACATTGTCCAGGCTGGTCTCGAATTCCTGGGCTCAAGCAATCCACCTGCCTCGGCGTCTCAAAGTGTTGGGATTACAGGAGTGAGCCATTGAGCCTGGCCGGGGGTCACTGATCTTTTTACTGTCTCCATGGTTTTGCTGTTTCCAGAATGTCATATAGTTGGCATTGTACAGTACGTAGCCTTTTCAGACTGGAGTCTTCCAATTAGTAATATGCATTTAAGTTTCCTCCAAGTCTTTTCATGGCTTGATAGCTCATTTCTCTTTAGCACTGAATAATATTCTGTTGTCTGGATGTACCACAGTTTATTTATCCACCCACCCACTGAAGAACATCTTGGTTGCTATCAAGTTTTGGCAAAATTATAAATAAAGCTGCTATAAACATCCATGTGCAGGTTTTTGTGTGGACTTAAGTTTTCAATTCATCTGGGCCAATGCCAAGGAGTGTGATTGCTGGATTGTATAGTAAAAGTATGTTTTGTTTTGTAAAAAACTGTCAAACTGTCTTCCAAAATAGCTGGAACACTTTCTATTCCCACCAGTAATGAATGAGAGAGTTCCTGTTGCTCCATGCACACTGACGTTTTAAAGCAATATTTTTTCTAGTATAAAATGTCTTCTTTATAGAAAAGTTGAAAACCAAAAGGAAAGCATGAAAAATAAAATGAAAATTATTAGTGATCCCCTGACCCCTTCATTTATTCAGCAAATAGCTGCCTGTCTACCATGTGGGGCAGGCTTCAGGGGCTGGGCTGCTGCGGCCACCAGCATAGACAGCCCTGTCCCTGAGGGACCTGTCTTCATAGAGACGAGATCTACTGACCTCAATACACAAATAAGTCATTGCTATATCCCGCAGTGGAGCGTGGGATGGGGACAAGCGCCAGGAGAAAAGAAAGCAGGGGAGGGAGGCGGAGTCCCAGGGGGCAGGAGAGGGGAGGAGGCACAGCAGGGCCCTGGCAGATGCAGGAGCTGGCAGACGCTCTGCACAAAACGAGTGGGTTTTCCAGAACTGCACAGGTACTGACTATGCGGCCTGCTCCTGGTCTGTACTGACTGATCCCTTACAGTGTGGTAAATGCCCACCTCCACCCCATCCACTCTCAGTCCCTACATTGTGACGTAGCACTGTGGCCAGCCATGGCTGGACAAGGTGGACCCCCACGCACCTGAGGGCCAGCCTGCACCCTAATTGGGAACCTCCAAACTTGGGCCTGGAGATATCTAAGAAAATTGACCTGGGGGCGAGGGGAAAGGGGATGGGGGAAGGAGAATAGAGCAGAGAGAGGGAAGGGAGGTGATGTAGCAGAGAGAGACAGAAAGGGAGAGACCACAGGGAGGGGAGGAGGGCTCAGGGCCAGAGCAGCTGTCCAGGCTCCAAGGACTGCAGCTCAGCCCAGACCATACATCCTGAAAGCTGGCCCCATGCCACCCCCAGCCACATGCTTCCTGCTCTGCTGCAATGTGACCTTAAACCATGGCACAGCAATCCGTGTGATGTAGCCAGTGCCCTGCTGATAGGTGTGGGGTGGTTTACAGTATCTGGCAGTGCTAGATGATCAAGCAGTGAGTACCCTCGCTGACAACTTGAGAATTTCTGTGGCTGCAGCACCTGCTGGACACAGCATGGGCACTTTTTGGCACGATTTCATGTCTGTCTTCATCTTAATCATCTCTAGTTTTTCTAAATTTCATCATTCTAATTTATAAAGTGGTAAGATCATAATATCCTTTATTTCTGTTCAAAGAGAACAAGATCATTTAGAAGTGAGTTAGCGGGCCAGGCATTGATGGCTCACACCTGTAATCCCAGCACTTTGGGAGGCCGAGACGGGCGGATCACTTGAGGTTAGGAGTTTGAGACCAGCCTGGCCAACATGGCAAAATTCTGTCTCTACTAAAAATACAACAACAACAACAAAAATAGCCGGGCATGGTGGTGGGTGCCTGTAGTCCCAGCTAGTCGGGAAGCCGAAGCAGGAAAATAGCTTGAATCCGGGAGGCAGAGGTTGCAGTGAGCCAAGATCACACCATTGCACTCCAGCCTGGGCGACAGAGCAAGATTTCTAGGTCTCAAAAAAAAAAAAAAAAAAAAAGTGAGTTAGTGGAGAAAACATCTTTGAGGGTGCACATGGCCCAGACACATTTGATCCCTAAATATTTTGAGATACATGAAAAGATAAGAATTTTAGGCCAGGTGTGGTGGCTCACGCCTGTAATCCCAACGCTTTGGGAGGCCGAGGTGGGAGGATCACCTGAGGTCAGGAGTTCGAGACCAGCCTGGCCAACATGGTGAAGCCCCATCTCTACTAAAAATACAAAAATTAGCCGGGCATGGTGGCGGGCACCTGTAATCCCAGCTACTCGGGAGGCCGAGGCAGGAGAATCCTTTGAACCTGGGAGGCAGAGGTTGTAGTGAGCCGAGATCATGCCATTGCACTCCAGCCTGGGGGACAAGAGCTAGACTTCTTCTCAAAAAAAAAAAAGAATTTTAAAATATCATCCCATTATACTGTCATCACACCTGACAAAATAAAAAACACGAAACACAATGTTTTCCATCATCCAGCATCAGCCCACATCAGCGTCTCCCCAGTGGCTCCCCAGGTGACTCTCCCTCAGGCTGCGACATTCTGAAGTCTGTTGCCCCATCTCACTCAGGGGCCAGAGGACCCGCTCCCAGTCCGTGAGCAGGGAGTTTGGAAGCAGCGGCAGACACTGTCCCGATGTGGCTCGTCTGCCCTGTGAGGGAGGAAAGCTGCCCCTCAACAGGACAGGGGGCAGCAGGCAGGGGTGGGAGGGGAGGACCTTTGCCCCACCAGGTGGAAATACATTCCAGCAAATTTATTTATAACTAAAAAGATACTTATTTTACTTTGGAAGAAAAGTTTAGGATGAAATATAAAGTATTTTAACCAAACCATTTTCTGTGTCACTGATCTTTTATTTATAAAGAGGCTGGACACGGTGGCTCATGCCTATAATCCTGGCTCTTTGGGAGGCCGAGGTGGGAGGATCACTTGAGTCCAGGAGCTCAAGACCAGCCTGGGCAACATGGCAAGACCCCATCTCTATTAAATTTTTTAAAATTAATTGGGTGTGATGGTGCATGCCTGTAGTCCCAGCTCCTCAGGAGGCTAAGGTGGGAGGATTGCTTTAGCCAAGGAGTTTGAGGCTGCAGTGAGCTATGATTGTGTCACTGCACTCCAGCTTGGGCGAGAGAGTGAGACCCTATTTCAAAAAGAAAAAGGGAAGGAAAGAAGGGAGGGAGGGAGGGAGGGAAGAAGGAAGGAAGGAAGGAAGGGAGGAAGAAAATGGTCCTTACGGTCTTTGCCTACTCATTAGAATTCTCACACTCTGGATGGTACATCTCAAATGGGGCCCACTGATGCCTGGAGTTTCCTCATTTCCCCAACTGCACCCCCACAACATACCAGCGATCTGACTGTCTGAATGGAGACTTAGACACTCAGTCCAAGCCTCTCTCCCTTCCTCTCTCCTAGTCTCTCCCTCCCTCTGTCTCTCTCTGCCTACCTCCCCTCTCATCTCTTTTTGGTTTGGATTTCATGTTCTTATTTTATTAGGTTTTATTTTTTGTTTTTTTAAGAGATGGGGTCTTACTCTGTCACCTAAGCTGGAGTGTAGTGGTGTACTAACAGCTCACTGCAGCCTCAGATTTTGGGTTCAAGTGATCCTCCTGCCTCAGCCTTACCAAGTAGCCAGGACTACAGGTGCGTGCCACCACACTTGGATAATTTTTTTTTTAATTTTTATTTTGTAGAGATGGGGTCTTGCTCTGTTGACCAGGCTTGTAACAAACTCCTGGGCTCAAGCTATCCTCTCGCCTTGGCCTCTCAAAGTACTGGGATTACAGGCCTGAGCCACCACACCCACCTCATGTGTATTTTTTTTTTTTAATGACATGTAATTTACATGCTATAAGATTTACCTTTTTGGCCATGCACGGTGGCTCACGCTGGGAATCCCAGCATTTTGGGAGGCCGAGGAGGTTGGATCATGATGTCAAGAGATTGAGACCAGCCTGGCCAACATGGTGAAACCCTGTCTCTACTAAAAATATAAAACCCAGCCAGGTGTGGTGGTGGGCGCCTATAATCCCAGCTGCTCAAGAGGCTGAGGCAGAGAATTGCTCGAACCCAGGAGGCAGAGGTTGCAGTGAGCCGAGATCGTGCCACTGCCCTCTAGCCTGGGCGACAGAGTGAGAATCCATCTCAAAAAAAAAAAAAAAAGATTCACCTTTTTAAAGTGTACAATTCAGTGGTTGTTAGCATATTTTAAATGTTATGCCACATCATAAACTATGTAATTCCAGAATATTTTCATCACCTCCCAATAACGTTCTGTACCCATTAGCAGTCACTCACCATTCTCCCCTGTCTCCAGCTTCTGGCAACCACTAACCCACTTTCTGTCTCTTGTGGATCTGCCTATTCCAGACATTCATGTAAATGGAATGACAAACTATGTGGCTTTTTGTGCCTGGATTCTTTCACTTAGCATGATGTTTTTAAGGCTCATACATGTTTTAGCATGTGCCAGTACTGACCACCCAGGGGTTGATCTCAGCTGGGGCCTGATGTTTTCTTAGCGCCTGGTGTCCACCTAAGGCCTGGGTGTCAACTTGGGGCCGGATATCCAACTGAAGCCTGAGTGTTTCCTGGTGCCTGAGGAGTTCCTGGGACCCGGATTTCCACATGGGGCCAGATGTCTGGACTTCTGAGGCCTAGGTGTTTGCTTGGGACCTAGAGGTGCACCTGGGACTTGATGTTCACCAGGGGTTTAGGTATCCATATGGAGTCAGGTGTCCATCCGGGGCCTGATGTCCAGTTACAGTCACGTGTCCACCTGAAGCCTCATGTTTACCTGGGGTCGGGGTGTTCATCAGGGGCCTAGTTTTGACCTGGAACCTGGGCATTTGCTGAAGTCCACCTAGAGTTTAGTATCCACCTGGGGCCTGATGAAAACCTGGAGCCTGATGGAATCCTAGGGCCTGGTAGTTAGCTAGGGCCTGGGTATCCACCTGGGGCATTGATTTTCAGCTGGGGCCTGGAGTTCTCCTAGGGCCTGGTGTGCACCTGAAGCCTGTGTGTCAGCCTGGGACTGGATAGTCACCTGGGGTCTCAGTGTCCACCAGGCCCTGATGACATCCTGGGGCCTAGTTGTCCATATGGGACCTAATGACCTGAACATATGGGGCCTGGGTGTTTCCCTGGGGCCTGGGTGTCCAGCTGAGGCCTGATGTTCACCAGGGGCCTAGTATCTACCTGGGTGCCTGGGGTGCACTGGCTTCCTGCTGTCTACCTGGGGCCTGGGTGTTCCCCTGGGGCCTGGGTATCAGCTGGGAGCCTGGTACCACCTGCAGCCTGGTGTCCACCTGGAGCCTCATCAGGCTGCCTGGTCTCTGGTGCCCACCTGGGGACTGGGTGTCTACTTGAGACCTGGCGTCCACCTGGGGCACAGTGTTCACCCGGTGGCTACTGTCTACCTAGGGCCTGATGTCTACTTGAGACTGGGTGATCACCTGGGGCCTGATACTCACCTGGGGGCTGATGTCCACTTGGAGCCTGGTGTCCACCTGAGGCCTGATGTCCATTTGTATCCTGGTGTCCTCTTAGGGCCTGGTGTCTGCCTGGGGCTTGGTGCCTTCCTGGAGACTGGATTTTCACCTTGGGCCTATTGTTCACCTGCGTCCTAGATATCCACGTGGGATCTGGTGTGCACCTGGGGCCTATGTCTACCTTGTGCCTGTTATCCTTCTGGGGCCTGGTGTTTACCTGGGCCCTGGATATCAATCTGGTACCTGCTATTCAGCTGGGGCCCATATAGCCACCTGGTGCCTGGTTGTCACTTGAGGTCTGGTGTCCTCGTTGGACCTTATTTCAGCCTGGGCCCTAGTGTTTATTTGAATTTTCATATCCTCAGGGGGCCTGGTGTTCTTCTAGAGCCTGAGTGTCCATGTGGGGCCTGATGTTCACCAGGGTCTTATGTATCCATCTGGGGGCCTTCTGTCCACCTAGATCCTGCTGTCCACCTAGGGCCTGCTATTCACCTGGGGCCTGGAATTCTCCTTGGCCTGCCACCTATGTTGGAGTGCAGTGGCACGATCATAGCTCACGGCAGCCTCCAACTCGTGGGCTCAAGTGAACCTCCTGCTTTGGCCTCTCAAAGCATTGAGATTACAAGTGTTAACCACTGTGTCCCACACACCTTTTTAATTCTTTTAAGTATATGCCCAGGAGTGGAATTACTGGGTCTTGTGATAACTCAATGTTGAACTTTTTGAGGAACTGCCAAACTGTTTTCCACAGCAGCTGCATCATTTTATATTCTCATCAGCAGTGCATGAGGGTTCCAGTTTTTTCATATCCTTGCCAATACTTATTATTGTAGTATCTTTTTGATTATAGCCATCATCCCAGGGGGTATCTCATTGTGGTTTTGATTTGCATTTCCCGGATGGCTGATGACATTGAGCATCTTTTCATGTGCTTATTGGCCATTTGCATATCTTTAGAGAAATGCCTATTCAAGTTCTTTGTGCATTTTTTTTTTTAAACAGGATCTCACTCCCATCACCCCAGCTGGAGTGTGGATGCCATCACGGCTCACTGCAGCCTCCACTTCCCAGGCTCAGGTGATTCTCTCACCTCAGCCTCCTGAGTAGCTGGGACTACAGGTGTGTGCCATCACACCTAGCTATTTTATGTGTGTGTGTGTGTATTTTTAGTAGAGATAGGGTTTCACAAAGCCTCCCAGGCTGGTCCTGAACTCCTGGGCTCAAGAGATCCTCCCACCTCAGCCTCCCAAAGTGCTGGGATTACAGACCTGAGCTACCACACTCAGCTCCTTTGTACATTTTAACGTTGTGTTGTCTTTTTATTATTGAGTTGCAAAAGTTATTTTTATATTCTAGATACAAGTTCCATCAGGGACTTACAGATGTATGATTTGCAAAGATTTTCTCCCATTCTTTGTGTTGTCTTTTTCACTTCTTTATAGTGTCCTTTGAAGCATGAAGTATTTACATTTACTGATTTAATGAATACATTGATTTTAAATAATTTATTTAATAATTTATCATTTATCTATTTTTTTGTTGGTTGCTTATGCTTTTGGTGTTGTATCTTAGAAACCATTGCCAAATCCAAGGTCATGAAGATTCATACCTCTATTTTCTTTTAAGACTTTTATAGTTTTAGTTCTTATACTTAGTCTTTGATCAATTCTGAGCTAATTTTTGTATATGGTATGAGGTGGAGCCTAACTTCATTCTTTTGCATGTGGATATATCCAGTTGTCTCAGCACAATTGTTGAAAAGAATACTCTTTCCCCCATTAAATCGTTTTGGCATCCTTATCAAAACTGTTAGCCATAAATATGAGGGTCTATTTCTAGACTCCAAATTCCATTCCATTCATCTATACGTCTTTTTTTTTTTCTTTTGAGACAGAGTCTCACTCTGTTGCCCAGGCTGGAGTGCAGTGGCGCGATTTCGGCTCACTGCAATCTTCGCCTCCCGGGTTCGAGCAATTCTGCCTCAGCCTCCCGAGTAGCTGGGATTACAGGCATAAGCCACTACACCTGGCTAATTTTTGCATTTTTAGTAGAGATGGGGTTTCTTTCTTTCTTTCTTTCTTTTGGACAGGGTTTTGCTCACTGCAACCTCTGCCTCAGGGGTTCAAGTGATTCAGCCTCCCAAGTAGCTGGGACTATAGGCGCACAACACCACGTCTGGCTAATTTTTTTATTTTTAGTAGAGACCAGGTTTCACCATATTGGCCAGGCTGGTCTCAAGCTTGACCACAGGTGATCCACCCGTCTTGGCCTCCCAAAGTGCTGGGGTTACAGGCGTGAGCCACCACGCCCGGCCTATATGTCTATTTTTATGCCATTGTCACATTGTCTCCCTCACTATAGCTTTGTAGCAAGTTTTGGGATCAGCAAGTGTGAGTCTTCAACATTGCTCTTATTTTGTTTTTCAAGATTGTTTTTGTTATTCTGGACCCCTTACATTTCCATATGAGTTTAAGATCAGCTTGCCCATTTCTGCAAAGAAGTCAGGTGACACTGAATCTATAGATCAATTTGGGGAGTATTGCATTATTACAGCTGATCCTTGAACAACCCAGGTTTGAATGACACAGGTCCACATGTGAACACATTTTCTTCTGCCTCTGCCACCCCTGAGGCAGCAAGGCTAACTCCACCCTTCCTTCTCCTCCTTGGACGTGAAGGCAACAAGGATGAAAATCTTTATGAGGATCCACTTTCACTTAATGAATAGGAAGTATATGTTATCTTCCTTGTGATTTTCTTAATAACATTTTCTTTTCTCTAGCTTACTTTATTGTAACAATACAGTATACAATATACATAACATACAAAATAAGTGTTAATTGACGGTTTATGTTATTGGTAAGGCTTTCAGGAAACAGTAGGCTAGTCATAGTTAACTTTCTGGGGAGTCAAAAATTATATGTGGATTTTCACCTGTGCCCCGAATTGCCACCATCATTCAAAGGTCTACTGTATATGTTCTTCTTCTTCTTCTTCTTTTTTTTTTTTTTTTTGAGACACAGTCTCACTCTGTTGCCCAGGCTGGAGTGCAGTGGTACAATTTCAGCTCACTGCAACCTCTGCCTCTTGATTTCAAGTGATTTTCTGCCTTAGTCTGCTGTGCAGCTGGGACTACAGGTGCCCACCAACATGCCTGGCTAATTTGTGTATTTTTAGTCGAGATGGGGTTTTTGCCATGTTGGTCAGGCAGGTCTTGAACTCCTGACCTGAAGTGATCCACCCACCTTGGCCTCCCAGAATGCTGGGATTACAGTCATGAGCCACCATGCCTGGCCAGCTGTACATCTTCTAATCCACAAACACAGGATGTCTTCCCATTTACTTGGGTCTTCCTTAGTTTCTTTCAACAATGTTTTGTACAAGTCTTTCACTTTTTGGGTTAAATTTATCCCAGGTATTTTACTTTTTTCATGCTATTATAATCGAATTATCTTCTTACTTTTATTCTTACATTGCTCATTGCTACTGTATAGAAATACAATGGATTTCTGTATATTGATCTTGTATCCTGCAACCTTGCTGAACTAGTTTATTAGTAATTGTTTTGTTTTGGATTTCTTAGCACTTTCTTTATACAAAATCACATCATTTTCAAATAGAAATAGTTTTGCTTCTTTATAATCTGGGTGGTTTTTCTTATCTAATTGCCCTGTTTAGAACCTCTATTACAATGCCGAATAGAGGTAGTAAGAGTGAACATCTTTGCCTTGTTCTTGATCATAGGGGGAAATCTTTCAGTCTTCCACCATTACGATGTTAGCAGTGGGGGTTTTTATGGATGCCTTTTATCAGGTTGAGAAATTCCCTTACAGCCCTAGTTTGTTGAGTGTTTATCATGAAAGATTGATGGATTTTTGTCAGATGCTTTTTCTGCATTTATTAATATGTTCATGTGTTTTTTTGCCCATCATTTTATTAATATGATTGACTTGATTGATTGATTGTTGGACCAACTTTGCACTCCTGACATAAATGCTACTGAGTCATAGTACAGAATCCTTTGTATATGTTGCTGGCTTTTGTTTGCTAGTATTTTGTTGAAGATTTTTGTATCTAAATTCTTAAAAGATATTGGCTTATAGCTTTCTTTTGTGTGTGCTTTTGTCTGGCATTGTTTTGTGGGTATTCATGGAATAAGTTGGGAAATGTTCTCTTCTTTTTTACTGTTTGGAAGAGTCTGTAAAGTATTGGTGTTAAATACTGTTTAAGCATTTGGTAGAATTCACCAGTGACACCATCTCACCCTAGGCTTTGCTTATGGGAAGTTTTGTTTGTTTTGTTTTGTTTTTTACTAATTCAATCTCTTTACTTGTAGTTCTATTCAGATCTTCTATTTCTTCTTGAGTCAGTTTCAGAATTTTCTAACTTTCTAGAAATTTGTCTGTTTTATTGAGTTTATCTAACTTGTTGGCATGTGTATTAGTTTTCTATTGCGCTGATAAATTTCCACAAACTTAGTGGCTTAGAACCAAACAAATTTAATATCATGTAGTTCTTGAGGTCAGATATCCAAAATTGATTTCATGGAGCTAAATTCAAGGTGTTAGCAAGGCTGCATTCCTTTTGCAGGCTCCTGGATAGACTCTGTCCCTTTGCCTTTTCTGGCTTCTAAAAGTCACCTAAGTGTAATAGTTCTTTTTTCTACCCACATAAATCTGCTGTTTTGTTTGTTTGTTTGAGACAGAGTTTTGCTTTTGTTGCCCAAGCTGGAGTGCAATGGCGCGATCACGGCTCACTGCCCTCCTGAACTCTCGGGTTCAAGTGATTCTCCTGCCTCAGCCTCCCATGTAGCTGGGATTACAGGCACGTGCCACCATGCCTGGCTAATTTTTTGTATTTTTAGTAGAAACAGGGTTTCACCATGTTAGCCAAGCTGGTCTCAAACTCTTGATCTCAAGTGATCCACCCACCTTGGCCTCCCAAAGTGTTTGGATTACAGGCATGAGCCACGACGCCTGGCCATAAATCGGCTGTTGAGCCTCTCTGGTGAATTTTTTATTTTGGTTATCACACATTTCACTCCAGAATTTCTTTTTGTTTTTTAAATAATTTCTGACTGGGCATGGTGGCTCACACCTATAACCCCAGCACTTTGGGAGACTGAGGTGGGCAGATCACTTGAGGCCAGGAGTTTGAGACCAGTCTGGCCAACATGGTGAAACCCCACCTCTACTAAAAATACAAAAATTAGCTGGACATGGTGGCACATGCCTGTAATTCCAGCTACTCAGGAGGCTGAGGCAGGAGAATCGCTTGAAAACCCGGGAGGCAGAAGTGAGCCGACATCACACCACTGCACTCCAGCCTGGGCAACAGAGTGAGACTCCATCTCAAAAAAAAAAAAAAATTGTTCTCTTTGTTAACATTCTTTATTTGGTAAGACATCATTCTCATATTTTTTGTTAGTTCTTTAGACATAGTTCCTTTTAGTTCTTGAACATATTTAAAAACAGTTCATTTAAGATGTTTGTACAGTGAATCCAATATCCAGGCTTTCTCATGGACAGTGTCTCATAATTTTTGTTGTTAAAAACAGATCTTTTAAAATAATATAATATGGCAACTGTGGAAATCAGATTCCTGCACCCCCACCTCCCCAGGATTTGTTGCTGTTTGTTTGTTCAGTGACTTTCCTGGGCTAATTATGTAAAATTTGTATTTTTGTGGTGTGTGGCTACTGAAGTCTCTATTCGGTTAGCTTAATGGGCAGCTAAATGATTGGACACAAATATTTTTAGATGCCTGGAACCAGTATGTCTCTTAGCCTTTGCCGAGGGGCTCTGTGTATGGGTAAGGGCACACTTTTGATCCTCAGCCAAGCAGATGGCAACTCCACCTTATTTTTTACTTCCCACTTGTGCAGAGCTTCAAGGTTAGCCAGACGTGAGAGCTGAGGTTCTCCTGAGTATGCACTCATCCCTACACATAGACTTCTAGATTCCCAAGAACGTGTCAGAGCTTGTCAAAGCCCCTATAGACATCTTATTTCCCAGCTTTTCCTTTTAAATACCTGGGTTAGCTTGTTATTTGCTCCAACTGTTATACACCACCTCAGGCAACCATGATATTCAACAATTGTCTCTGGTTGTTTTCAACAAATGCTCCTGGGGAAATAGCTCTTTATACTGGGCAATCCCCAAGTCCAATCAAATAAAGAAAGTCTTGTGGGTGGGGTCTTTATGGAACCACCAGAGAGGTCAAATAATGACAATTCTGTAGAAATGGGGCTCTGAAAGAGCTCTAACCCTCCCTACACCTTTCAGCAGCTGCCATATGTTCATTTTCACCATAGTGGTGGGCTGTTAGTCTCCAAGACCATTGTAGAGCTGAAGGGAGAATGATGAGAACAGTGCAGGCTAAAACATCACACAGATCAGGCACCGTGGCTCATACCTGTAATCCCAACATTTTGGGAGGCTGAAGCAGGAGGATTGCTTGAGGTCAGGAGATCAGACCAGTCTGGGCAACATAGTGAGACCCCATCTCTATAATAAATTTAAAAATTAGCAAGGCATGGTGGTTCACACCTGCAGTCCCAGCATTTTGGGAGGTTAAGGTGGGAGGACCCCTTGAGCCCAGGAGTTCCAGGTTACAGTGAGCTATGATGGCACCACTGTACTCCAGCCTGGGAGACAGAGCAATAACCTGTCTCAAAAAAACACACAAAGCACCACGAAGCCCACTGTTCTTATTGAAAGTCAGCTGTTTTTCTTGAATAAGCATTCCCTAAATTTCTGTGGGCCTTTGGTTAATTTCCAGAGTTTTGAAACAGCTGATTATGATGATTTTTTGCCAGCATTGTCATCAAGTTTCTGGAGGAGAGAATTTCCGGAGGTCCTTAGTCCACCGTTTAGCTGGTGTCACCTCTCTAGAGCCATTCCTTACTCTTGCTGAGACCCAACCTCTTGCAGTGAATTGGCAAAAAGTAAATGTTCAAGATGCTGAAGAGGCAGCTCTACAGGTAGAAAGTAGATCGGGGTCTGCTTTGAGCCAGGGGTGGGGCAGAGAGTGGGGATTGCAAACAGGCACAAGAAAATGTTTTTTGGGTGATAGAAATGTTCTTTTTTTTTTTTTTTTTTTTTTTTGAGATGGAGTCTCGCTCTGTCACCCAGGCTGGAGAACAGTGGCGCAATCTCGGCTCACTACAAGCTCCGCCTCCCGGGTTCATGCCATTCTCCTGCCTCAGCCTCCCGAGTAGCTGGGATTACAGGTGCCCACCACCATGCCTGGCTAATTTTTTGTATTTTTAGTAGAGACGGGGTTTCACCGTGTTAGCCAGGATGGTCTCCATCTCCTGACTTCATGATCTGCCTGCCTCGGCCTCCCAAAGTGCTAGGATTACAGGCGTGAGCCACCGCGCCCGGCAGATAGAAATGTTCTAAAACTGGACTGAGGGGATAGTGGCATGACTCTATAAATTTACTTAAACTCAATACAATGGGTGAATTTGGAGTTAAGTAAATAATACGCGAATAAAACTGTAAAAAAAAAAAAAAAAAGTTAAGTGTGGAAACCTACTCAGCCACATGTCCTGGCATGGAGGGGCCTCTGTGGCACCTCCAACAGGTGAGCAGGAAGAAGTGCAAGGTGAGATGCCGTCAGACCGCATGAATGTGTGTGCCCCCAGATACCTGTGAAGGCAGCAGGAGGCTGTGGGACCGTTCACTGGAGTGGGGGTAGACCGGGAAAGATCTATGTGTGCCCAATTGCAGAGGCCCCAGGAGCAGCGGGGACAACAGGTCTGTGGCTCCAAACAAGTTCTGGGGCCCCCATATAAAAAGAGAGGCAAAGGCCGGGCGTGGTGGCTCACGCTTGTAATCCCAGCACTTTGGGAGGCCGAGGCGGGCGGATCACGAGGTCAGGAGATCGAGACCACGGTGAAACCCCGTCTCTACTAAAAAAAATACAAAAAATTAGCCGGGGGTGGTGGCGGGCGCCTGTAGTCCCAGCTACTCGGAGAGGCTGAGGCAGGAGAATGGCGTGAATCCGGGAGGCGGAGCTTGCAGTGAGCCGAGATTGTGCCACTGCACTCCAGCCTGGGCGACGGAGCAAGACTCCGTCTCAAAAAAAATAAAAAATAAAAAGAGAGGCAAGGCCTGGGAAAGAATGAAAACACTTGGAGTGAGGAAAGCTGCAGAGAAAGAGCCCTGGAGGGCATCATCTCAGAGAGGAAAGGCAGATGCCCAGCCGGGGAGTGAGAGGCAGGAGCTCGAGAGGAGAGCTTAGAGTCAGGAGAGAGCTCCCTAAGCGGGGGAGCAATCAACACCAGTGCTGCAGAAAAACCTGCGAAGTAAGGGAAGGACTCAGGCTGCCCATGTGGCCCTTGGGGACCCAAGACAGAGCTCTGTGCGGTGGAGAGGGTGCGAGATTTGGGGGAACATGGGGACATGGCCGCGCGCTGAGGCACAGGAGCTGAGGCAGGAGGGACAGGCTGATTAAGCGGCAGTCAGCTGTCAAGCTTGCCCTCTCTGGCAAGAGCATGCATAAATCTGACAGGAAGACACCCCTGGGGAGGGAGAGGTCCAGGCACGCCTCGCCAGCCCCTCTGTGCTTTCAGCTTTTGGGTGTCCTGGTTACCTGCTTTCAGACTCATTGCCTCACATAAAATGGGTCATGCTTTGCTGTCAGATGTCCAAGCCCAGCTTCTTTGTGCTTGGATGATGAAACTTTCCAAGATGGTGTTGGCGCTGTGTGTACACCAGACCCCTGATTAGATGTGGTCTCACCTCCCCTGCGTTGATGGAACAGCTTTGCTCAAGTCCCTGGTGGGCCCGGGGTGCAGCTGAGGGGCAAATGGTCTGCAAACTCTGAGGAGCTCAGTGACTTCCTGGCCCCACTCCAGCCTGAGAGCCAGCGGTGGGGAGTGGGCTCACACCAGCTCAGATGTCTGGAATCCTGGCTGCAGCCCGTTTTGAGAGATCTGCCAGGGATGAGGAGAGGCCTCTCCTGAGATCCTCCCTCCCTTAGGACCCAGAGCAGGAGAGTGTCCTTGGGCACAGCCCTGCAGCAGAGGGCCTATGCTGACATTAGACCTATGCTGATGTCAGAGGGAGGCTGGACAGTGTGTTCTGCTGGCTGGATTGGGACCACAAGCCTGACTAGCTATTGCTCCAAAGGTCTAGCAAAGCCCAGCCACACTGGGGACACAGGGTCTGCAGTGAGTCCCGGCTGAGATGAGGTCCCCACCAAGATCACAGAGCTCCAGGTGTCTTCCAAGTGGCCTGGGAACCAGAAACACCACAACTGAGACACTGGATCTTTGCAGGCTAAAGGGAAACGCTCCCGTGTTACAATTGAGAATTTGGTTTAGATATAATGTCACTGAGTGGGGAAAGAAGGCACATTTGCACAATAAATATACTTGTGCAATCAGCTATTCTTAAAATATAAGTCAATAAAAATAGCATCCTTATCTTACATCACACATGTGGCAGAAGGAAGAAGCCCATAATCAGAGGCTTGCATCTGCACCATCTGTGGCACTTTTTCCAAAACAACCAGGCTGTACCCCCACTCGCCATCGCCCGCCCCACCCTGGGGGCTGATGGGAAGATCTGGATGGACTGAGGCAGGCACTTATGGTTAGAAAAGCCCTCCTGGGAAATCTGATGCATACCCCTAATTGGGAACCACCGGATTTAAGAGCCAAATGTAATAAACCAAATACAGGGGAAAAACAGGAAAATGCTCCCTTTCCCTCAAATGTGCAAGCATCGTCTAAGCATAGGAGCAAAGGTGATGCCGTGAAGATAAGAAGCCAGAGGTCTGGCTATGGAAACCCATAGATGTGCAAAGCCCATGATAACATGCTGGAAGGCATATGACAAGGGAATTGAAGAGCTTTTGCACATCAGCCAGGAAGAGGTAAACATTCCAGTACGAAAATGGGCAAATGATAAGAAAAAGCAATTCACAAAAGACAATTACAAATAGCCAAGCAACAGGCAATGAGCACTCAGCCTCAGCAGGCAGCAAACAAATACACCTAGTTTTAAAGTGAAGTTTCAGGCAGCTGTATATGGGCCTATATAAAACTTATCTCCAAGCTTCAAAATTAAGTGAAAAAGGCTGGGCGTGGTGGCTCGCACCTGTAATCCCAGCACTTTGGGAGGCCAAGATGAGCGGATCCCTTGAGCTTAGGAGTTTGAGACCAGCCTGGCCAACATGGCTAAACTCCACCTCTACAAAAAATACAAAATTAGCCCGGCATGCTGGTGCCCACCTGTGGTCCCAGCTACTAGGGAGGCTGAGGTGGGAGGATCACTTGAGCCCAGGAGGTTGAGGCTGCAGTGAGCCTGCAGTCCAGCCTAGGTGACAGAGTGAGACCCTGTCTCAAAATAAAATAAAGTGAGGTTTCATTTTTGGCTGAGCACAACGGCAAAGTCTGTTTCCAAAGGGTATGTGTGGCGGCCTGTGGCCAAGGCCTGTGCCTCCAGCAGGGCCCAGAGCATTTCCGGGAGCCCCTCCTTAATCCAGGATTCTCCTCCAGTCATTTATCCTTTAGGAATTTCAATAATTGAGTACAGTCATCTTGTTTCAAAATGTTCCCAATATTATGTATACCAGGAAAGAAGAAAGAAACAAGAATATATGACTAACCACCAGAGAACAGTTAAATCCATTTCAGCATCTAATGGAATGAAGGCAGTTATTGGTAACTGTATTTTAGGAGATGATTGAATAATATGAAAGATCCTTTTAAAGGGATAAAAACAAGGATCAAAACTAAATATAGAATATTTCCACTTAAAATATGCACTTATATCTGTTTACCAAAATCCAGGAAAATTTGTTAATGCTTGAACAATGATCACTTTGGCTTGGTGGGGGCACCAGTTAATTTTAATTTTCCTCTGTATACTTTTCTATGGTTTCTGAACTTTCTAAAATTATTACACTATGACTACAGTCAGGAAAAAGTATTATTAAAAGGATCGTTGTAGCCCTTCCCCAGGGCTCCCGGTGTGCGAGCCACGTTTCCTTAGCCTGGTTGTTCTTGACACATCTGTTCCCAATAGGGGGTGGGCAGAGCTGGTTAAGGCCAACGTGGGGCCCACTTCCTCGGTCCCATAGCCCCCTTAGGAGGCAGACGGTGCCTGGTCCATGCAGTTCTGCAGTCACACCCTACACACCTGCCGCTTCGGCCACAGGTAAACACGAATGGGGGGGGAAGGAAGACCTGGCACTGCTGCTGCGTGGGCACTGCAGGATGGCATGGAGCGGGCCCAGGCGGGCCTGGACAAACCCTGCTCTTGGGCGCATCTGTGGCCTGAGAAAGGGGGCAGCAGCTGGGCTCCAAGCGGTCAGTGCCAACACCAGGACAGCCCCATGCATGGCACGCACTCTGATGTCATTAAAAACAGAGGAAGCCCGAAAGAACACTGCACACACGCTAACCAGTGTCTCACAGTCCTCGCCCAGGAATCCCACGGTGCCTGGCAGTGGACACACCCTTACCTGGCGAAGGCTGCCCCCTTGCCCCCTTCCCCACCTCTTCTCCTTCCCTTCATCTTCCCCTCCCACCTTTCCCTCCCTCCCCTCCTCCCTCCTCTCCTTCTCCACCTTCCCCCTCCACCCCTCTCAGACCCACTGGACTGCAGCCACCACACAGCCAGATGCTGTACTGCGTGGAGAGCAGGTACCTCCACCCCGAGAACATGCTCTAAAGCAGCAGTCCCCGACCTTCTTGGCACCAGGGATCGGTTTCGTGGAAAACAATTTTTCCACCTATGGGGTTGGGTGGGGGATAGTTTCGGGGTGAAATTGTTCCACCTCTGATCATCAGACATTAGATTCCCGGAAGGAGCGCACCACCTGGATTCCTCGCATGCGCAGTTCACGATCGAGTTCCGCTCCCATGAGCATGGAATGCCCCGCTGATCCGACAGGGGGCGGAGCTCGGGTGGTAAACTCGCCCACTGCACACCTCCTGCTGTGAGGTCCGTTCCTAACAGGCCACAGACCTATACCACTCCGCGGCCCAGGGGTTGGGGACCCTGCTCTAAAGAACGGGTTTGGGGGACACCCTTTGAAGCACCGCCCCTACTCCTTTAGAGAAGGGAAGGGTGGTTTTGTCTTCAGTGCCCTTCGCTTTTGTGGGACTTCTGGCTGGAGGTGGAACTGGTGACTTTTCATGACCACCCACCCCGCGCATGGGTGGCTCAGAGGAACCTCCCAAAGGAACCAGTGGCCTCGAGATGCAGAGGAGGAAGAGCCATGTGAAATGAATGGGCTAGGGAGGAGCCAAGGATGCCTCCATGGCCCAAAGGGAAGGAGGGAGCCAGGAAGAAGATGCTTCCCTGGAAAGAAGGTAGTCGTTTTCTATTTTATAGCAGAGACCTCAGAAAATACATGAAAATCAGTGTTTGCTTGATTAATTTCGAACAAATTGTAAAAATCAAATATATTTTCCAACTTTTGATCCATGCAGGGCTTTAAGCAGAAAAAGCTTCTCGTCATCCACAGGGCACACCTGCTTGCCCACCGAACTGCCTGCCATCTGCACTAACGCCACAGGCAGGAAAGCAAGGTCTCCGTGAGACAACTGCACACAAGGGATGGTGCACTCACTACTCATAACAGCTAGGGTGCTACAAGTAGGTGGAGGCAACACAAGTATCCATCAATGGATGAAAGGATAAACAAAATGTGTGTGTGCAGACAATGGAACATCACTCCGCCGTCAAAAGCAGGAAATTCTGGGCCGGGTGCAGTGGCTCACACCTGTTATCCCAGCACTTTGGAGGCTAAGGTGGGAGAATTGCAACCTAGCGAGACCCTCTCTCTACAAAAATAAAATGCTAGCCACGCATGGTGGTGCGTGCCTGTAGTCCCAGCTACTGGGAAGACTGAGGCAGGGGGAGCTCTTGAGCCCAGAAGTTTGAAGCTTCAGTGAGCCATGATCCTACCATTGTACTCCAGCTTGAATGACGGAGTGAGACCTTGCCAAAAAAAAAAAAAAGAAAGAAAGAAGGAATTCTGACACATGTTACAACAGGGATGAACTCTGAGGTCATTATGCTCAGTGAAATAAACCAGTCACAGAAAGACAAATACAAATACTGCATGGTTCCACTTCCATGAGGTACCCTAGAGGAGTCAAATCCATGGAGACAGAAATAGAATGGTGGGCGCCAGGGGCAAGGGGAGGAGAACGGGGATGGGGAATGAGCACTTCGTGGGGATTGAGTTTGTGGTGGGAAGCTGAAAAGTCCTAGAGCCAGATGGTGGAGACAGTTGAAAAGTCCTGGAGACAGATGGTGGAGATGGTGGCACAATCTATGGATGTGCTTAGTGCCACCGAATTGGTTCAAATGGCCAATGTTGTGTTATATGTATTTTACCACAATCTAAACAATTCTTTTAAGTAACAAACGGAAAGTAAATGTGTGTCCTTTTTCTGAGGTGAAGTAGGGCAGCACCATGCATGTGAGGTTACGGGAGAGCTGGGGTGGCAACAGGGGCCTGGCTACCGATGCTAACGCTCTCTGGGCTCTTTGGCCATGCCGTGGCCGATGAGGCAGCCCGTGTTGACACTGAGGAGCTGAGTCACAAGGCGTCTCCATCGTGCCTGTGGGAGTTTAACTCATGGAGGTGTCAGCACCCACAGAGAGTGGCCAGCGCCACTGAAAGACTTCATTATTCGTATTTCTGGAGAGGAGGGGCATACTCGCTCCACCCACAAGGCCACAGGGGGTGACCCAGGTTGGGTCAGGAAGCAGAGAGGAGACAGGGAAAGCTGAGACCAGAGCCTTTCAAGGTGGGGCAGGTGAAGAGCTCAGGACCAGCTGGTCTGAATAAGGCTGGCTGGCCAGGCTATAGGGCCATCCCTAGTGCCTGCTGCCTGGCCCTGTGCGATTCAGGGCCCAGGAAATAATGGCTTGGTTGTGAGAGTTAGATAGAGGGGGTGGTTGGGGGTAGGGACTTCGGACAGGTTGGCCTGCATGTGAATAAACAGGCTCCCAGGCAAGTTGGTTATCATCTCTAGGATTTAGCTGTTTCTGGGAGGGACAGTCTCTTCCCAGCCAGCCTGGCCTCCCAAGATATCAAAACATCATAACATATAAACAGCATGATTAGGCCAGGTGCAGTGGCCCATGCCTATAAATCGAGCACTTTTCAAGGCCCAGATGGAAGGATTACTTGAGGTCAGGAGTTTGAGACCAGCCTGGGCAACAAAGTGAGACCTCATCTCTACTAAAAATAGAAAATTAGTTGGGCGTGGTGGTATGCACCTATAGTCCCAGCTACTCCGGAGGCTGAGTCAAGAGAATTACTTGAGCCCAGGAGTTTGAGGCTGCAGTGAGCTGTGATCGTGCCACTGCACTCCAGCCTATGTGACAAAGGGAGACTCTTGTCTCAAAAAGAAAAAAAAATCATGATTAGTGCTCACTGGCCACCACTCCACAGCATCTGTCTGAGCACCCTGGGAGTGCCCAGGGAGTGTTTCCAAACCCTCAAGGGTAACACGTGTGAACAACTTGAAAATCTTTACTAGCAGGCTGTTGTGCAGACAGATGATCTCTGATGTCGGCTAAACCAGCTCCTGTGCAGACAATCCCTGTCCGTTTGACTCAGGCCCCCTTGCCTCAGCTTTCTGGGCCTCAAGACCCAAAGTCCACGCACCTCATATTTTAATTCGTTTCCCTGTTAACAGAACTCCACTCACTGCCTCTGCGAACCTTGCACACCCCCAGCCCTGCCCTGCCTCCCACCCCATCAGCACCTTCCGGCTTCCTGGAGGCCTGGGGCCTTGGAGTACCTCCTCCCCTACATTTCACTGAAGAGGCACTTGCTGGGTTGTGGGCTCCTGAAGACACCCCTGCAGGGAGAGGAGACTCTGGAACTCACCAAGGCCGTGGGCAGTCTCCTGGCTGAGCATGAGGTCTGCTCCAAGCTGGAAAAGCCTTGGCCAGCACGGCACCCTGGGTAGGAACTATTCCATGCCTGCCATTTGTATGTTAGGAGAATCACAAGGTCACTCCCTGGCATGCTTAAGTTGAAAAAGAATAACTGCAAAGGGAAGAGGTTAGGAAAGGACCTACTAGAAGTGCTATGTCACCTTCCCATATTCAAGAGCAGGTGCCTGAGATTCTGCTAATTCAGGGAGCAAGGAGCCTGAGACCCAGCCCATGCAGGACGCTGGTCCAGATGTCCCTGCCTGAGTGCCAGAGTGAACACTGGCACGCTCCAGCTCCTGGCCACTGCCCACGGCTCCTACTCACTGCCTGGGGCTCCTCCTCACTGCCTGGGGTTCCTGTCCACTGCCCAGGGCTCTTGGCTGCTTCCAGGGCCCCCTGACCACTGCCTGGGGCTCCTCCTCCTCACTACCCAGGGCTCCTGACCACTGCCTGGGGGTCCTGCGCACTGCCTGGGGCTCCTTTTGTGCCTCCTGGAAGAGCAAACTCATTGCTTTCCTTACAAGTTCATTTTAGTCACAGAGGTTCCCATTTTTTTTGGAACTTTCTCCTGGATGCAGACACAGTGCTCTCCCTTCCCTGGGGTCCGTCGGGCCCTTCCCCACACATGCTCTGCCGGCATAGCTGAGGGTGCACAGGATGCAGAGCTGAGTGAAATGCACCCCCTGCCCTGGAGGTGCTGAACGTGACAAGGAATCTCTTCCCACACCCCCACGGGGCAGATGCTAAATGGGAGGACAGACATGGCACATGGCTGTCTGACCCAAGACAGGGCCATGGATGAGGCCTAGGAGAGAGGAGGTAGGGAGGGCAGCGAGCTGGGCTTTGCAGACCAAGCAGGGTCTCACCGGAGAGCACGTGGGGCAGGAGGGAGTCAGCCTGGCCCTCTGGCCTCAATCTCATTTATGTTCCGGAGCCCTCCGCCTAGCACAGCTCAGGGGTGTCTGGCCTCCGTCCAGTTCGGGTGACCCCTGTCCCCTGCCAGTGACTGCTGAGGGCACAGTTCTGTGATTCAGTCCTGTGCAAGCCATAGGGAAGCCTACCACGGGGTTTCTAGAATGCACTCTCTATTGACGAAGACAGCCATGGGAAGAGATGGCCTCTTCTTCCTGGGACACTATCACATCTGGTGTGAAGATTGAAATGGCAGCTGAGGAAAGCCAGCTGAGGATGGCAGAGCACAGATAGGAAGATAACCTTGATGTCATCATGGGTCCAAAGATTCAGGGGCCTCCCGCCCTGGGCTTCCCCAATATGAGGCCTAAACGCCTTTGCTGTGTGAGCAGGGGAGGCGAGGTTCTTCCTGCTGCCACGGGCAGCCAAGCCTCTATAGCAGACCTGAGAAACAGATTTCCTGAGGCCAGATCACAGGTTGTGCAGGGGTGTGGCTAGTCACAGAAGCATGAAGTAGGGCAAGGTGGGACCCAGAAAGATCTGGGATCATGCTCTTTGGGAATCAGGACCCCCAGAGGGCTGCTCAGGGCTGGCCTGAGCAGCGGCTTAGGTGGGAGGACCCTTAGAGCCCTGGGGCTGTGGGGTCAGAGGTCACAGAGAGCAGGGACAGGATATAGGAACTGAAAGTGGCCTGGAACTGCCGGGGTAGAGCCTGGATGTGCATGGACAGAGGAATGGTGCCCAGGGCATCCTTCTAAGGCTAAGACTTGAGTCGGTTCGTAGGTGAAAGAGATTTAAGCTGCGAGAGATGAGGCAAGGGAGGCCGGTGTCTGTGGGGTGAGGCTCACGGCAGAGGGACTGGCCTGGGTTCTCTTTCACTGGACCCGAAGCTGCCAGAGGGATCCAGTGAAGAAGGGAGGAAGCTTGGTCCTTCACTCTTTCCTGGGCATCTGCCGCATGCCAAACCCTGTTCTAGAGGAAGGGTCCGGAACCGTTTTCTGTGCGGGGCCAGAGAGAATATGTTTCAGAACTTGCAGGAGAGGAGCCAAAACTGGAGATACCACGTAGGTACTTACATCACAAAAGAGAAACACATTTCCATACAATTTTTATTGATGAAATTCAAATAGAATAACAGTACAGTTTTTCGTAAGATAGGTCTACTAATGAGAAGAATGGAACTGCTTTTAATTAAATTATTTAAATTGTGGTAGAACACACATAACATTCACCACTCTGACCATTTCTAAGCATGCAGTTCAGGGGCAATAAGTGCATTCACATTCGGCTCTCACCACACCCACCTCCAGAGCTTTGTCATTGTGTAAAACCGAGACTGTCCCATTAGACGCCAACGCTCCATCCCCACCTCCCCAGCCCCTGGCAGCCACCATTCTGCTTTCTGTCTCTATGGGTTTGACTACACAGGGCACCTCATATAAATGGAATCATACAGTATTTGTCTTTTGTGTGATTGGCTTATTTCACTGAGCTTAATGACCTCAAGGTTCATCAATATTAGGGCATGTATCAGAATTCCTTTCCTTTTTGAGGCTAAATTTTCCAGTGTATGTATAAACCACACTTTGCTCATCTGTCCTTCTGTTGACTGACACTTGGGTTGCTCCACCCCAAGCAACCCAGGTTAGGTTGGCTGTTGTGAATGATGCTGCTGTGAACATGGGTGTGCAGGGACCTCCTGGAGACCTTGCTTTTCAAACCTTTCGGGCATACTGACAAGTAAAATTGCTGGATCACATGGTCATTCTAGTTTATTTATTTTTTTGAAACAGGGTCTTGCTGTCACCCAGGCTGGAGTGCAGTGGTACAATCATGGCTCACTGCAAAATCGAACCCCTTGGCTCAAGTGATCCTGTTGTCTCAGCCTCCTGAGTAGCCAGGACCACAGGTGCATATCACCTTGTCTGGCTAATTTTTTTTTCTTTTGTAGAGACAGGGTCTCACTCTGTTACCCAGGCTGGTCTTGAACTCCTGGCCTCAAGTGATCCTCCCGCCTCAGCCTCCCAAAGTGGTAGGATTACAGGTGTGAGCCACCTTGCCTGAGAAATCCCCCTACTGTTTTCCATGGTGGCTGTACCATTTTGCATTCCCATGAACAGTGCACAAGGGTTCTAATTTCCCACTACCTCATCAACACTTGCTATCCTTGGAATTCCTCTTCTGTGTACAGGAGAAACTTTTTGCTTAATCAAGATTCAAAACTAGTGTTCCCTGTCATCAAGTTGAAATGTTCTGTTAGCACTGGTCTGTAGTGAGATTTTATGTGTTTCTCTTTTCTTTATGACTCAAAGATTTTCTTTCTTTTCAACTTCTATTTCTCTTATGCCCTTGTCTATTTGCTCCTTTCTTGTTTAATATTCATCTCTGAAATGATATTTAAGTGTTCATTACAACCCTTCCCTAAGTTCTTGCCATTCATTTTGGATTTTTTAAAAGTTTTTTCTTTTTTTTTTTTTGAGACGGAGTCTCGCTCTGTCGCCCAGGCTGGAGTGCAGTGGCGCAATCTCGGCTCACTGCAAGCGCCGCCTCCCTGGTTCACGCCATTCTCCTGCCTCAGCCTCTTCGAGTAGCTGGGACTACAGGCGCCCGCCACCACGCCTGGCTAATTTTTTTTGTATTTTTAGTAGAGACGGGGTTTCACCGTGGTCTCTATCTCCTGACCTCGTGATCCGCCCGCCTCGGCCTCCCAAAGTGCTGGCATTACAAGCGTGAGCCACTGCGCCCGGCCAAAAGTTTTAAGTTCAGAGAAATGTATGTATGTTGTCATGTATGTATCTTGTATCAGTTTCTTGTTTAAAGTTTGTTTGGACATGATTAGGGCATAGTGTTCATCCATTTTACATTATTCGTCCTATTTTCTTTTTTCTTGTAATACACTTATAATCCTTTGCATAGGATTTGACCTGGAAATTTGCATCCTTAAACTTAAAGGAGGGTGCCCCTTCTCTGCGGCCTGCCAGTGTCTGTTGCGCTCCTCTGCTCGTTCCGCAGTCCGCCGTCTCCCTCTCCTTGCGTCCTCGTTCTCCTCTGCTTGGTGTTACCTTCCCCTCCCCATCCCACTGCCATGTCCCCCAGTCTCCCCCAGCACTCCCCCCACCACAGATGCCAACATATCATGGATTTGCCCCCAGGCCGCGGCCTCCCCTCACTAGGTTGTAAATTCCAACTTGAGCTTTGGTTTCACTACCTGGTTCTGGTTGCCCCCTCTATTTTTATAGAGAATTCAGGGGAAATCAAAATCAAAATCAATAACTCCCTCACCCTGCTCACCTTGTCAGAAGCTCCTCTTGCTTTCAAAAGGCTGTGTCCCTCCTCTGGGAAGCCCGGGGCTTAGGTCTTTAGTCTTTGGGATTGGCTGGGCTCCTGGGCCTGCAGTGGAACCTCTTCCCCTTGGTTTCCTGAGCTAGGAATGGTTGTGTGCCCGGTGCCACTGCCTGAGGCTGCACGCAGAAAGCGCTGGGTGTTTGGAAGCTGGCAAGGGCCACTAAGTTTTGCTCACCACTGCCATTCAGTCGTGATTTATCTACAAATGCTGGCTCCTGAAGGAATCCATGTGTGTGGTCGTCTGCTGGGGCTGCCGTGATGAAGTACCACAGGCTGGGCGCCTTAAACAACAGACATCTACTCCTTGCAGTCCTGGAGGCTGGAAGGGTTGGTCCTTCTCAGGCCTCTCTCCCTGGCTTGTTGATGGCCGTTCTCTCCCTGCGTTCTCATGGGGTCTTTCCTTTTCCTCTGTGCCTGTCTGCGTCCTAATCTCTTCTTCTCCTTCTTTGAGACAGGGTTTTGCTCTGTCATCCAGGCTGCAGCACAGTGGCATGATCGTAGCTCACTGCAGGGCTCAAGTGATCCTCCCACCTCAGCCTTCCAAGTAGCTGGGACTACAGGCATAGTCCCAGGCTAATTTTTGAATTTTTTGTAGACACAGGGTCTTGCTATATTGCCTAGGCTGGTCTTGAATTCCTGGGATCAAGTGACCCTCCTACCTCAGCCTTCTGAGTAGCTGTGACTACAGGTACACAAGACCACACCTGGCTAACTTTTTTTTGGTAGAAATGGGATCTCACTCTGTTGTCCAGGCTAGTCTCAAACTCCTGGGCTCAAGCAATCCTCCCACTTTGGCCTCCCAAAGCACTGGGATTACAGGCCTAATCTCTTCTTCTTATAAGAACACCTGCCATGACTTCTGGTGTGTGTTGCCAAGGTGGGCCGTGGGGGCAATATTATTGCCATCGTCCTCTCCCTCTGTCCCGGGGGTCGAGATGTCAGGACTCAGCTCTCCAGAGATGGAGGGCTGTCGTAACCTACTTGGGCTACTGGACAATGGGGAGATTCACGGCCCTGTGCAACACCGTCACCAGTTGCCTGGTGCAGCCCAAAGACCACCAATGTAAGGGCAGACCTGTGCCATGGAAGACAGCCACTCCTTCCCAAGCGTCATGCTGACCCCAGGTCACTGGAACCTGGGAGTGGAGGGGGTTCGAGGCCTAGCACCCAGTTAGTCTCAGACCCTGCTTAGGCAGAATCCTGGGGAATCCCCGCCACCATGGCAGATCCACTGCTCTGGAACTGATACGGAAATGCTGAGAAGGGAGAAGCACGGTCCCTTTAAATGATACGGAAGGGGGTAAGGGAAGTGCCAAGGGAAGTGCCGGGTAGAGGAGAGCGTTTTCTCACCCTCCTATCTCAGCCTTCTGAGTAGCTGTGACTACAGGTACACAATACCACACCCGGCTAATTTTTTTTTTGGTAGAAACGGGATTTTACTTGTTGTCCAGGCTAGTCTCAAACTCCTGGGCTCAAGTGATCCTCCCACTTTGGCCTCCCAAACCAAAGACCGTTTCTGAAGAAACGGTCCCTGACTAAGGCTCCACCCCCACGGACCTAAGTGAGGACAGGCATTTCCTGCCCAAATGTTACATTTCCCAAGACCGCCCTTGCTGCCACGCCCCATCCTGTGCCTATAAAATCCCAGACCCTAGCAAGGCAGAGACAGGAGCGGCTGGACGTGGAGAGGAACACATCGGTGGAGGAATCCACAAGTGGCCGGATGGCGAGAGGAATGCGCCCACAGGCACCGGCATGCCACTGACATGGAGTTTGGCCGGGGGAGTTGGAGGAGTGTCTGGGCCACCCAGCGGCCCGACCCTAGAGGAAAACCATCTGTCTTCTGGTTCCCCCATCTGCTGAGAGCTACTTCCACTCAATAAAACCTTGCACCCATTATCCAAGCTCATGTGTGATCCGACTCTTCCGGTACACCAAGGCAAGAACCCGGGATACAGAAAGCCCTCTGTCCACGCGACAAGTAGAGGGTCTAATTGAGCTGGTTAACACAAGCTGCCTATAGACAGCAAAACTGAAAGAGCAAACAGCATACGCCAACTGGGGCTTCAGCTGTAAACATTCACTTCTAGACCCTGCTGTGGGGTCGGAGCCCCGCAACCTGCCCGTCTGTATGCACCCCCCTAGCGGTGGGAGAAGCAGGACACTGAAGAAACGAGCCACACCCCCATCCCACACCCTGCAAGGTGGACAAAGGAACCTTTCCGGTTTCGGAACCACGACACAGGCTTAGGCAGCCGGGCCCGCCAGGAGGTGGTGGCAGTGACAATGGCGCAGCTTCCAGGATTATCCATGTCATGGGCAGCACTTGCTGATTTGAGGATTTGGAGCACCGTTCGTGCAATGTTAGTGGACAGTCCAAGGGCAGAACTTCTGAGGCGTAAAAACGTCCACCTTTCTGGTCACATTTAAGTACTTGGCAACACCAGGGGATTGTTATACCTCCAGTTACTAAAAAACACAGTCTTATTCAGCATACAAAAGCAATCACAGCCAAAACAGAAGGAAACACCAGAGCCAGTTACAAAGACAGAGGACATTCAGCTCTTTCGACAGCAGGCAAAAGATTAAAAAGCTGAAAAGGTTGATTTTCATTGCCTGGGAGAATTCTGTCACCGGGTCTTTGGACTTCTTAATTCTCACAATTCTTTCCTGGGACCACCTCAAGATGAATGGGAACCACAGCATGATGTCCAGCTTAGGTTCTATTACAAGTCAGAACAAAACGTGATAGACTGGCTGGGTGTGGTGGCTCACACTAGCACTTTGGGAGGCTGAGGCGGGTGGATCACTTGAGGTCAGGAGTTTGAGACCAGCCTGGCCAACATGGTGAAACCCCATCTCTGCCAAAAATACAAAAATTATCCAGGTGTGGTGACACATGCCTGTGGTCCCAGCTACTCGGAAGGCTGAGTCAGGAGAATCACTTGAACCTGGGAGGCAGAGACTGCAGTGCCCCGAGATCACGCCACTGCACTCCAGCCTGGGCAACCAAGCAAGACTCTGTCTCAAAAAAAAAAAAAAAAAAAAAGAGGTCAGGTGCGGTGGCTCACGCCTGTAATCCCAGCACTTTGGGAGGCCGAGGCGGGCGGATCATGAGGTCAGGGGATCGAGACCATCCTGGCTAACACAGTGAAACCCTGTCTCTATTAAAAATACAAAAAGTTAGCCAGTTGTGGTGGCGGGCGCCTGTAGTCCCAGCTACTGGGAAGGCTGAGGCAGGAGAATAGTGTGAACCCAGGAGGCAGAGCTTGCAGTGAGCCGAAATCGTGCCACTGCACTCCAGCCTGGGCAACAGAGCGAGACTCCATCAAAAAAAAAAAAAAAAGTGATGGAATCCCATAGGACAGAAATCACGAGCCTTGGTTTGCCGTCACCAGTAAAAGAAAAATTTCTTTTTCTCAGCCTAATGTAGGTTCACATGGACTGAAATGTGCTTCTTCTCTTCATGGGCTGGTGATGGTTGGAACTGCTGGGACTGTCCATCGAGGGAACACTTGCTTGGGCATTTTTGAACAAAGTTTTGGGCTCACCTGCTGCCCTTTTGTGGAGGATACTTGGAAAATCAAATTTATCAACCTGAGAATTGTTGGCGACAGTTCTCTTGCTCCTGGAATTACTGAAACCAGCTGTTACATTTGAACAAGGTGGTCTAGAGGCCTTTCATAATATAATCACCTTACATGGTACCAACATGGTACGACATCATGTAAAGTAGGCATTGGTGGTGGAACTGGAGAACAAGCTTTATGTAGTGGAAATGAGGCACTGCTGAACAAACGAGAACTGGGTTTACCTGACTCTCTAAAGCATTGAGCCCCATCAGCCTAAAACATCTATACGGAAATGCTTCCAAATACATCAGTAATGTCTAAGTGATTTCAGATGTGAGGATTGACCTATTTTAGTTGAAATATCTTTCTGAACTCTAGACTTAACATATTCTGTGAATACTTACCTATTTTTACCTGAGTTGCAGCAAATGTTCTGAAAGCTTAATGCAAATAAATCTCACTTTAGATGTTATAGAAAAAAGAAGAAGACCCGTCATATGGGATTAGGGCCCACACTAATGACCTCATTTTAATTCATTCAGGTCTTTACAGACCCTCTCTCCAAATACAGCCACATTCTGAGGGAGCAGGGCTTAGGACTTCAACAAGTGAATTTGGGGGAACACAGTCCAGCCCATAATAACGTTGTAATTCATTTCATATGCTTGCAGCACCTAACACATAGCACACTTACACACATATATACCGAAACATGACGCCTCTCTGCAAACCGTCCTTCCCTGGTGAGTGTCCTTGAGCAAGCTCGCCCGCCCCCCCGTCGTCGTCTCTCCACTAGAGGGCAGCGAGCACCCGTTAAAGAGGGCCCAGGCCTTTGCAAGGCGGCCACACTCAGCCACATTCTTGGTTATTGCATATTACAAGCTGGAGGTTCTGAATTTTCTCTCTTGTTCCATGCCATGCTAATGCAACTTAAGTTACCTGAAGGCCCTCCATCATTAACATGGGATGGGGGCCCCTCTTTTGTCCTCAGTGGGGGGAGAGAACCTGGGGTCCCCAGGGTCCCCGTCTGTGAGTCCGTGGTCTGCACACACACCCTGCTGAACAGGCACTGTGTCCGCAGCTGGATGGGATCGGAGGTGCAGGAGAGACGGGACAAATTCTACAAAGATTCAGAGAAGCCAGTGAACTCCAATAGTGGTTTTACTGATTCCCTGCAATAAGACAGGGGAAGGGGCACCTCTGTTTCCTTTTCCCCTCCCATCCCAAGTTTCTGGGGCCTCCAGCCTCCATTCTCCTCTCCAGCCAAGGGCTGTAAGGCGCTGCCTCTCTTTGGATGACTGCTCTGTGTAATGCTGGGAGCGCACTGATCGGTCACATGACAGTCAGGCAATTAGGAGACGCAGGAGAGTCCCCGGCCCCCACTATGATGCTTCTCCCTGCAGAATGCATCTTCTCCTCCCCTCACCACCCTCCTCAGCTGTGCTCTGCCAGGACTGCTGGAAACGAGCAGCCCTGGGCTCTCTGCTTCACAGCCAAGGGTGGATGTTGCCGGGTGGGGACCTTCAGCTCCTGTGCAGTGATATTCAATCCTGGTTCCAACAAGGGGCGGGTTGCCACCCCTCACCATCAGGGCGCACACTCCTCCCATAAGAAAAGAGATTACCAGGGATTAAAAAATATAGTTAGGTAGAAGGAATAAGTTTTAGTATTGGAAAGTAGAGTGGGAAAGTTATAGTTAACAATAATGTATTGTGTATTTCTGGGGTTGTTTTGTTTTGTTTTGTTTTGAGATGGAGTCTCACTCTGTTGCCCAGGCTGGAGTGCAGTGGTGCAATCTCAGCTCACTGCAACCTCCGTCTCCCAGGTTCAAGAGATTCTCCTGCCTTAGCCTCCCTAGTAGCTGGGATTACGGGTGCCTGCCACCGTGCCCAGCTAATTTTTGTATTTTTTAGTAGAGACGGGGTTTCACCATATTGGCTAAGCTGGTCTCAAACTCCTGATCTCAGGTGGTCCACCTGTCTCAGTCTCCCAAAGTGCTGGGATTACAGGCATGAGCCACCACGCCAGGACTGTATATTTCAAAATAACTAGAATTGGAATGTTCCCAACACAAAGGAAAAATGTTTGAGGAGATGGATATCCCAATGACCCCGGTGAGAACATTATATATTATATACATGTATCAAAATATCATATGTGCCCCAAAATATGCACAACTCTGAAATATCAATAAAAAAGAAAAGAGATCTATTACACAGCAGGGTGACTACCGTCGATAATAATAAGGTATCGAACATCAACAGACAAATGGGTGAAGCCAATGTGGTACAAATACACCATGGAGTACTACAAAGCCATGAAAAAAGAGTGAGATCCTGTCATTTGCAACAGCATGGATGGAATTGGAGATCATTATGTTAAGTGAAATAAGCCAGGCACAGAAAGACAAACTTCACTCATCCGTGGGAGTTGAAATTAAAATTCCCAAAGGTACCTTTCACACTTCTGAAAGCCCCCTTCTAACCACCTCATTCACAGCAGCATCATTCTCAACAGCCAAAAGGAGGGACCCACCCAGTGTCTCTCCACAGATGAGTGGAAAAACAAAATGTGGTGTAAACCTGCCACGGAGTATCATTCAGCCTTGGACAGGAAGGAACTTCTGACATAGGCCACAACATGGATGAAACGACATTCTGCTGAGTAAAACCAACCAGACACAAAAATTGCATGACTACAATTATGAGTCATCAAATTCCCAGAGACAGAAAGTAGAATCGTGGTTGCCAGGGGCTGGGAAAAGAAGACATGGGGAGTTTAATGGGCACAGAGTTACAGTTTAGGAAGATGAAGACCTTCTGGAAATGGGCAGTTGTGCTGGTTGTACAACAATGTTAATGTACTTAATACCACAGAACTGTACACTTTAAAATGGTTAGAAAGAATGGTAAATTTTGGCCAGGCGCGGTGGCTCACACCTTTAATCCCAGCACTTTGGGAGGCTGAGGCGGGCGGATCACGAGGTCAGGAGACTGAGACCATCTTGGCTAACACAATGAAACCCCGTCTCTACTAAAAATACAACAAATTAGCCAGGCGCGGTGGCGGGCACCTATAGTCCCCTACTCGGGAGGCTGAGGCAGGAGAATGGCATGAACCCGGGAGGCGGAGCTTGTAGTGAGCCGAGAGAGCACCACTGCAGTCCGGCCTGGGCAAAAGAGTGAGGCTTCATCTCAAAAAAAGAAAATAAAGAGTGGTAAATTTTATGTTATGTATATTTTACCATGATTTAAAAAAATGACCACAAAAGTTACCCCTTCCAAATGGCAGCACTCCATCAGGAAGGGAGCCTTGAGGCCTAGGGGCTGGCATCATCCCACCCAGCTTGAAAAGGGATTCTGCACCCTGGAGGAAGACACACGGCCGGCAGCAATGGTCCCAGGACTGGCGCACACCATTGGGGAGCATCATGCCCAGGCCCAAGAGGGACAAGGCCTGGTGCCCTGGAGCCTCCTCAGCTCTGACCAGGCTCCCTTCTCCCAGAGACAGGGTGCAGCTGGCCTGGACATGGCCTGGGGTGCCCTCCATGACAGAGCGTTCACATACTTTCACTCTACAGGTTCGCTCCCGCCCCTGCCCCTTCCCCATCAAAGTTCCTACAGCTGTCATGGGCTCTGCCTCGACCAAACAGAAGACCCAGTCCATAAGCCCATCTTGCCATCTGGCATCCTGCTCCAACACTGGGGCAAGGCAGAGTCTTCGCAAAGTGAAGCAGAAGACAGGCTTGGGGGATGGAGGAAGTAGACCCCATTTGCAGAGCCTGTGCTTTGCAAATGCTTCTCCCTGGTGGCAACTCTGGACTGTCAATCTGTACATACATCCCTGTCCTAAGGCTTCCCCAAGATCCCCATGGGTGGCATTCAGGGCACTCAGGAGCTTGGATGGGAGAAAAAGCATCTTTATTTTCACTAAGGTTTAGCATTTTCTCCATCTCTGAATGTAAGCGGCACACATCAGCAATTCTAAGGGGTCCATAGAGCTCATCAGGCTATGCAAGGCTCCGTGGTGCCCCAAAAGGTTAAAGACTGCTATGCCTTAGAGCAGCGATCCCCAGCCTTTTGGCACCAGGGACTGGTTTTGTGGAACACAATTTTTCCGCAGACCGAGGGTGGAGTGGTGGTTTTGTGATGATTCAAGTGCATTACATTTTTATTTTCCCCTTTCTTCCGTTATTATTATATTATCATTATAACATTATTATTACATTGTAATATATAATGAAATAACTATATAATTCACCATAATGTAGAATCAATGGGAGCCCTGGGCTTGTTTTCCTGCAACTAGATGGTCCCATCTGGGGGCGATGGGAGACAGTGACAGATCAGTAGGCATTCGATTCTCATGAGCACACAGCCTGGATCTCCCACATGCACAGTTCACAATAGGGTTTGTGCTCCTATGGGAATATAATGCCGCTGCTGATCTGATGGGAGGCAGAGCTCAGGGGGTAATTCAAGCAATGAGGAGCAGCTGTAAATACAGATGAAGCTTCATTTGCTTGCCTGCCTCTTACCTCCTACTGTGTGGCCCATTCCTGTGACCCCAGGGGTTGGGGACCCCTGCGCTAGAGCATTTGCAGGGAAACAGGAGGCTTGGAAAGGAGTGATCTTCCTAAACAGGGGGTCAGGAGATCAGCAGTGTGCACGCTCAGGTCAATAGGATAGCAGACCCCAGGGAGGCTGGGGCTGTAAGCCAAGGGGTACTCCAGGGAGGCAAGGTCCATTCCTGCAGATGCACCCCCCACGCAGGCCATAGGGTCCAGGAGAAGAGGATGTCCAGGTGGTGGGAATGGGAACAAGCATGATCTTTCATCTGTGTTAAATTGATAGCAAGGGTGATTTTGCTCCATGCCAGAGACAGGAGCAGGGGTCACCTGGTAGCAATGAGAACCTCCCTCCAAGACTCTTGGCCCTGGCCCAGGCGGCGAGAGGGAAGGCTGGAGGGCCATGAGACTGATGGGCAGGGAAGAGGCCTGGCCTCCTCTGTGGCCAGGGCTGTTGGGGAAACACCTTCACCTAGGCAGCCTGAGATGATCACGGCAAGAGCTCCAGCTGCTGTCACCCCAGGCAGGGTCCCTGCACATACTGTATCTTTAGAGGTCCCTTCAGGACCCTGGTTTGCTGCCTCGCAGTGTCATCAGAGCCAGGGGAGGACAGGAGAAGTGACCACACCGTTGCTGGGAGGTGCATCCTGCCAAGCCCAGCCCATGGCTCTGATGCCCAGGCTCCAGCATGCAGTCCAGGGTGCAGAGGCTGTGTGCAGCAGGGGTGTGACAGGCCCCTGTGTGGGCTGGCGGGAGGCCCCACCCACCCATACACACCTGAGGTGCTCGGGGGTGGGGGTTTGCTGGTGGGGTCCTGGCCTGAAGCCTGCGAGTCCTGGATGTCAGGCCAGGCTCTGGGGGTGGGCCGGGGATGCCCCTGGGCATCTGCTGCTGCCTCCATACACTACTGACTGTCTCATTTGGCCTCTGGCCATTGCCCTGCTGTCTCTGTTCCTGGAAAGTGGTCCCAATTCAGATCCCAAGAGAGGATTCTTGGATCTCGAGGAAGAAAGAAGTAGGGGCGAGTCCATAAAGTGAAAGCAAGTTTATTAAGAAAGTGAAGGAATAAAGAATGGCTGCTCCATGGTCAGAGCAGCCCCGAGGGATGCTGGTTGCTTGTTTTTTTTTTTTTAATTTGAGACAGAGTCTCGCTCTGTTGCCAGGCTGGAGTGCAGTGGCACGATCTCAGCTCACTGCAACCTCCACCTCCCAGGTTCAAGCAATTCCCCTACCTCAGCCTCCCGAGTAGCTGGGACTACAGGTTCGCACCACCACAGCCAACTAATTTTTTTTGCATTTTAGTAGAGATGGGGTTTCACCATGCTGGCAAGGATGGTCTTGATCTCCTGACCTTGTGATCCACCTGCCTCGGCCTCCCAAAGTGGTGGGATTACAGGCGTGAGCCACCATGCTCGGCCTTGGTTGCTTATTTTTATGGTTTCTTCTTGATTATATGCTAAACAAGGGGTGGATTATTCATGCCTCCCTTTTTTAGACCATACAGAGTAAGTTCCTGACATTGACATGGCATTTGTAAACTGTCAAATTGTTGACAGTTTGAGAGTGTGGCAGTGAGAATGACCAGAGGTCATTCTCATCACCATCTTGGTTTTGATGGCTTTTTAGCCTGCTTCTTTACCTCAACCTGTTTTAATCAGCAACGTCTTTATGACCTGTATCTTGCAGTGACCTCCTATCTCATCCTGTGACTTAGAATGCCTAACCGGGGGGGCCAGGCGTGGTGGCTCACACCTGTAATCCCAGTACTTTGGGAGGCCACGGTGGGTGGATTACCTGAGGCCAGGAGTTCGAGACCAGCCTGGCCAACATGGCGAAACCCCGTCTCTACTAAAAATACAAAACTTAGCCGAGCGTGGTCATGCACACCTGTAGTCCCAGCTACTCAGCAGGCTAAGGTAGGAGAATTGCTTGAACCTGGGTGGTGGTAGTTGCAGTGAGCCGAGATCGTGCCATTGCACCCCAGCCTGGGCAACTGAGTGAGACTCCATCTCAAAAAAAACAAAACTCTCTGAGAATACAGCCCAGTAAGTCTCAGCCTTATTTTACCTAGCCCCTATTCAAGATGGAGTTGCTCTGGTTCAAGTGCCTCTGACGTCTCTACTTTATAGGTAAAGACCCTGAGAGCTGTCTAGGTTCCTAAGCAGAAGCAGGCTGTGATGAGCTGGATGTGGTGGCGCGTGCCTGTGGTCCCAGCTACTTGGGAGGCTGAGGTGGGCAATCACTTGAGCCCAGGAGGTCAAGGCTGCAGTGACCTGTGATCATGCCACTACCCTCCAACCTGAGTGACAGAACAAGATCCCTATCTTTAAAAAAAAAAAAAAAAAAGGCCGGGTGTGGTGGCTCACGCCTGTAATCCCAGCACTTTGGGAGGCCGAGGCGGGCGGATCATGAGGTCAAGAGTTTGAGAACATCCTGGCCAACATGGTGAAATCCCATCTCTACTAAAAATACAAAAATTAGCCGGGCGTGGTGGCCAGGCACCTGTCGTCCCAGCTACTCGGGAGGCTGAGGCAGGAAAACCGCTTGAACCCGCCACTGCACTCCAGCCTGGCAACAGAACGAGACTCCGTCTGAAAAAAAAAAAAAAAAAAAAAAAAGGCTGCAATGAACCGTGTGGGGAAAATACGTGTGTTAGATGAGCTGCGTTCAGGCAAGAGTTATGGTGTTGCTGGTGGTGAATACATTAAAGAAGCAATAGTATATATTAAAGTGTCTTTCAACAGAAACAGACACACAACAATGTTATGTATGGATTAGTGAATGAAATGTTGCAAACAGAAGCTCTCACAAGCTTGTATTTCCCCTGGAGCAATGGTTCTGTACTTTCTGGTTAAAAGGTTTAAGATGAGACAGTTCTGAGCAATGATTCTAAATGTCTGCCACATCTCAGATAAGAAACGCTTCTCCCTGGAGCACCAGAAAGCACTTAGGATAAGGGGCGGACCCACGTCTCTCCCCCAGGGACTCCTTTCTCCTCTAGAGTCCCTGGAGCACTATGCACACACAACATGCTGCCCTGCACCCCCTTCTCCCTTCCTCTGGCCTCCAGAACCCCCAAGAGTCCAAAGCCTTAGCTTCAGTGGTCTGTGCCCCAGCATGCCAGCTGGGGAGAGACATTTTTCCTCGTCTCTAAGAGTTAGGAGACAACGTCATTTTAACAAAAGCAGGACACCCGACTCCTTTTAGGAGGGCTCGCTGATGACCATAACTACTGAAAATAAAGGAACGTTTTCATGTGAAAAATGCTAATTCCAGAGGAATTTCACTTGACTCCTGGCAGGTGGGGCTGTCAGAGCTGTCTCGGGAGGTCTGGGGGGGGGCGGTGGGCACACACACACACAAACACACACACGGGTCAGATGGGGAGGAGCGTGGGATGGGGCTGTCAGCAGGAAGGGTGTGGAGGGGGCAAAGGCATGTTGTAGGGTCTGGGCTCCTCATCATTAGCGGGGCCTGGGCACCCTTGGACACCGCCACTTCTGCTTCTGGGAGGTTACAGAGGGATTCCAATGCTGAGCCCCCAGATGTGACTCAACCAGGCATCCGTTTCTTCAGTCATCATCCTCTGCTTTGGAATTAAACTCTCCCAGGCCTTAGTAAGCAAGAAGACAGCCCTGCAGGTGAACTTGAGGGTGAAGGGCAGGGAGGGTGGAGGGGTTGGTCCTGCCCCCTCCAGGTCCTTGAAGGCTCCATCTGGAAGCTGTTGGGGCAGGGCTGACTCTCCTGGGAATGGGACCCCACCCCACCAGGTCCAGCCCTTCACTCCTTTTCCTTGCCTAGACTTTTTAACCCCTCTGTCTGGACTTCTCCCAGCCCGAAGATTACCATCCAGTTCACTGCCATTGTGCGCTGAAAAGCATTTTAGTTCCCTATACGATGCTTTGCTACCCCAACCCTGACTTAGCAGCGCCCTAAGCCACTTTATAATGTCACTTCTGCCTCTGGTTTCCCTGTTTCTGTTATGGGATCCAGCTGCCTCATAAATGCTTCGCCTGTGATCAGACACAGTTGGGGCTGCTGAGGGCTCTCACCCCAGCAGGGCCTCACCAAACCCCGCAAAGAGGACCTCCAAGAAGAGGCTGGGAAATGCCGAGTGCCACCGCCCTGCCGACACCCCACGCTGGCTTCAGGGCTACTCAGTGTGATTGGTGACACGGAAGGGTGGTCATGCAGCCACATACATCCCCATGGGAATCCGCGACAGAGGAGGGCAGGCGGGGCACGAGTACATGAAACAGCAGCCTTGACCTTGACTGAGATCGTGGTGATTAAAAGGGCAATTGAAACAATGGGGGGAAAGCCAGAACCAGGGGTGCAAGAATAATCTATCAGGACTCTTACCCAGAGCCTTCCTGAAGGGAAAAAGAAACCCAGTAAAAACAAACTCTCCTTCATGGTGGCAACAATGAAACAATCTCGCTTCTCTTGCTCTCAATTTTATTGGCCTCCAAAGTTTCTGTGTTTCTAAAGATTAGCCTTCCCTTGGGAAGTTAGTGGGGGGAAAATAAGCAAATATTAATTCCCCTCTCGAGAAGTCATTCTTTTGAGCAAGTTTCCCCAGGAGCTCTACAGGGCACAGCTTGTGAAACCTCATTCCAGGCCTTCTCAACTCAAGTGGGGGGAAAGGATTAACAAATATCTTTGAATTCCAGCGAGACAAAACAGGAATGGCCTCAAGCCGGGCTTCCTCCTGCAGCCTCTCGAAGGCTCCTTCTGCCTGGCCCAAAGTCACGGAAGAAGAGCGCCTGTCCTCATGGCTGTGCCTGGGGCTGCATCAGATCCGCCAGGTGGGCCGGGGACAAATCCTGATTTTCACTTCTGATTAGTAATTGTGTGTGAGAGATGTTCCCAGCTAAAATAATATACAATAACTTCCCTAGAGAAAATATACACAGTCAATTTTTGGAATCACTTAACACAACCCTTCACCGAGTGAAGGTACAATTGGAACAACATAACACGTTTCCCATGTGGAAGAGAAGGGCTGGTACAAGTTGATGTCATCGTGGGAGAGACGAATGTGCCGGTTTTATTAGCCCCAGGCCACACGTAGGTGAGCCGTGGGCCATTGTTATGCAACCATTCAGTATTATTTTTCCATAAATCAAGGTAACGCCTAATAAAGTCCGAGTCTTTAAATCAAGCGGCCTTTTCCTATTTGGAACATAAAGTTGGGCTGTTGCCAGGAGCTCCGGGAAGCAGAGGGCTACAAGTACCATTTCAATAAGGAACGTAAGTGTCCATTCACCAGCACCGGATGCAGGCTGGTGGGTCACGCCCACTCGCCAGTATTGTCAAGTCAGTCTTAGGGGAGCTTCGCATTAGCACTGACAGTGACAGACTGCAGCTGGGGCTCAAGAGCAGCCCATGCGCTTCTGCTGGGAGAGGGACGTGTGGAACAGGCAGCTGCTTTGGCCTCCCAGGGCTGCCATCACAAAGTGCCACTGGCTGGTGGCCTCACCACAGACCTTTATTGTCTCATATTCTGGGGGCTGGAAGTCTGGGATCAAGGCGTGGGCAGGGTTATGTCTTCCGGGGACCCTCTCCCGGGCTTGTCGATGTCCGTCTTCTCGCCATGCCCTCAGAGGGTCGTCCCTCTGGGCATACCTGTGTCCTAATCTCCTCTCCTTTTTCTTTATTTAGTTTTAGAGACAGGATCTTGCTCTGTTGCCCAGATTGGAGTGCAGTGGCAAGTCATGGCTCACCGAAGCTCCACATTCCCAGTGCTCAAGCGATCCTCTTGCCTCAGCCTCCCAGGCTCCCAAGTAGCTGGGACTACGGGTGCACCTCACCACGCCTGGCTAATTTTTAAAATTTTTTGTAGAGATGGGGTCTCACCATGTTGCTCAGGCTGGTCTCAAACATCTGAGCTTGAGCAATCCTCCTGCTTTGGCCTCCCAAAATGTTGGGAGCCACCTTGCTAGGCCCTAGTCTCCTTTTCTTATAGGACACCAGTCATACCAGAGTAGGGCCCACCCTCATGACCTCATTTTGAATGAATTACCTGTTTAAAGATCCTCTCTCAGCCGGGTGCAGTGGCTCACGCCTGTAATCCCAACACTTTGGGAGGCCGAGGCAGGTAGATCACTTGAGGTCAGGAGTTCAAGACCAGCCTGGTGAAATCCCGTCTCTACTAAAAATACAAAAAATTAGCCAGGCGTGGTGGTGTGCACCTGTAGTCCCTGCTACTTAGGAGGCTGAGGCACAAGAATCTTTTGAACTCAGGTGGCAGAGGTTGCAGTGAGCTGAGATTGCACCACTGCACTCCAGCCTGGTCAACAGAGCAAGACTCTGTCTCAAAAAAGAAAGAAAGAAAAAGACCTTCTATCCAAATACAGCCATATTGGGTTGGGACTGGGTGGTTAGGACTTCAACATAGGAACTTGGGAGGGAGGCCATAAATCAGCCAATAACAGGGGAAGCGCAGAAAAATCTTGGCATCATTTTGCTGTTGTAAAAGAAAATGGAAAGGAAGGAAGGAATAGACATTGGGTGATTCCCAGTTGTTTTCCCGCCATGACTCAGCTGGCTCAGCATCTCCATCAGGCCAGCCCAGGCACTCCAGCGTGGCCTGACCCTTGGACAGACAGGTGTGAGGGTGTGAGGGGTGGAGGTCTGCATCCAAGACACCCCCAGAGACCCCTGAGGTGAGTGTGTGTGCAAATGAGCTGGCCAAGGGGCTGGATTTGCATTCTTGATGTTTTCTGCAGAGACAGAGCAGGTGGAGGAAGTGGGAGGCAGCTGATGGGGAAAAGCCAACAAGCTTAGCTTCATTTTCAGTTCTCTGCAGCGGGGCAGCTGCTTATCTGATGGAGGCTCAGATCCTCCATCTCTAAGGTAATCATATGCTCATCTCACGTGTCCTTGAGAGGATTAACTAACTACAGCATCGTCTGCCAGGAAAGCCCAACACAGAGCCTGCCTGGTCCACAGCGCCTGGGAGCCGTCATTGCCCTCTTCCCAGCATCCCAGACTCATGCTTTCATCCAGGGCTCTGGGTACAGGGAGAGGAGGTATGGGTGGCTGGAGTCAGAGACCTAGGCGCAGCTTCCTGGTCACAGTGGATATTCCCTGGAAACAAGAATGTTCTGGACTCACTGCCTTTGCAGAGTTCACATCTCAACTATGAATGACAGTGACTGAAAAGGGGCTTGATCCAGCCCCGACATCTTCTGGGTGCACATTCCCCAACTTTCTTCCCACCACGGGGAGGAAGGAGTGGGAACCAAAGGCAAATGAGTATTTGAACAATGGCAATTCAATGTCTTTGAAGACTCGAAGTAGTTGAGTGACAGAGTCACAGCATACACAATTGTGCTGGGGCCCTGTGATGTCCTGGAGGGTGCTATGATTCACATCACCCTCTTCACGATCTAGGGATGGGCCACAGGGACATTACCACGCACCTCGCAGCCCAGAGGTCACTTTCAGGTACCACCAGGTGCCATCTGGAATGGGGATAAACATTTGGGACCATCAGTTGGTTCAGGAAGCTGTGGGGTCACATGGAACAGACAGCATCGGAAACCCCCAACCTGGATTCTGGGAGGCAATGTGGCTGACAGCTCTGCAGGGACATGCCGCTTGACCATGAGTGGCTTTTTCGTACTTTCTATATTTCAATGTTAGAGAGAAGAAAAAGCACTATTTAGCTGGGAACAATGGCTCACACCTGTCATCCCAGCACTTTGGGAGGCTGAGGCAGGAGGATCAGCTGAGCCTAGGAGGTCAAAGCTGCAGTGAGCTAGGCTTGAAACCCTGTACCCCAGCCTGGGTGACTGAAAGTGAGACCCTATCTATTAAGAAAAGAAAAGAAAAAAAAAAAAGGCTGGGCGTGGTGGCTCATGCCTGTAATCCCAGCACTTTGGGTGGCTGAGGCGGGTGGATCACCTGAGGTCAGGAGTTCCAGACCATCCTGCCCAACATGGTGAAACCCCATCTCTACTAAAAATACAAAAATTAGCTGGGCTTGGTGGCGCATGCCTGTAAACCCAGCTACTCTGGAGGCAGAGGCAGGAGAATCGCTTGAACCCAGGAGGCGGAGCTTGCAGTGAGCCAGGATCGTGCCACTGCACTCCAGCCTGGGTGACAGAGTGAGACTCCATCTCAAAAAGAAAAATAAAAAAGAAAGAGAAAGAAAATACGATTTATCTGCCCTGTCATCAATTTTTCACTTTAAGAAAGAAAACAAGAAAAGTTTCTTGTCACAACAGACATACAAAGCATAATCTGCCGGTTTGGGAGGAAAGAGCCTTTTCCAGGGACTTTCTAGAAAGTCCTCTCTTGTTACCTGTCAAGGTGTGTGGGGGCGGGAAATGCCGCTCTGCACCGACCCTGGCGCGGCCTGGAGCTGCTGGCCCAGGACTTGGAACGGAGCAGGATTCCTACGTGCCCTTCGCGGGCTGTGCAAAGGGCGGCCAGGCAACCGCAGAAGACAGTCTCGCTAACGAGTAGAAACTTTTCTTACTTTTAGCAAACCAGCAATGCTTACTCTCTCAAAGGGAGTCTTCTCTTTTAGAATCAACATTAGAACCTGATTCTGCCCCCATGACATAGGCCCCAAAGAAAGACATCCAGGAACCAGCGTTCCTACGCTATGCTCCCTTTCCTTCAGGTGAGGGCATCGGCTTTGGCAATCTCGGGGACAATACTCACTTTTGCATGAAGAACTTTCATAAACTCCACACCTGAGTTTCAGGCTGGAAAGAAATCAAGAAAAGCCAGTTACATGTGATCACAGAACGCCCCAGCTCAGCAATGCATCACCAGAAGTAACAGAACCTCCTGCAGGGTTCTGACCCCCTCCCTCCCCCGCCAGCATGTTTTTAACAAAAGCCAGACCGCAGGGACTACATCAAACCTTAACACTTCTGCTCATCAGAGGACTCAGTCAACAGAGTAATGGCAACTGACAGAATGAGAAAAAATATTGGCAAATCATACATCTGACGAGGATTAACAGCCACAATATATAAAGAACTCTTGGCTGGGCACGGTGGCTCACGCCTGTAATCCCAGCACTTTGGAAGGCCAAAGAGGGTGGATCACCTGACGTCAGGAGTTCGAGAACAGCCTGGCCAACATGGTGAAAACCCATCTCTACCAAAAATACAAAAATTAGCCGAGTGTGGTGGTGTGCGCCTGTAATCTCAGCTACCAGGGAGCCTGAAGCAGGAGAAACACTTAAACCCGGGAGGCAGAGATTGCAGTGAGCTGAGATCGCGCCACTGTACTCCAGCCTGGGTGTGAGAAACAAACTCACTCATCCGAACCTAAAGAATGGATTCAGAGACCCAGAGAATAGCCATAGTGAGACTTTTAATGACGGTCTTGCCTGATAGGCAGGCACAGCCAGCACAGTTTCAACAGGCAATTTATCCCCTAGTGCACAGGTCCCTCCCCCAGTTCCTCATAAAGTGAGTACTATGGGGTTACAACCTTCCCGGACATCGCCTATTGATTGTTTTGATTGTTAGGTAGGGACTGTAGGTGTTTTTTTTTAGAGTTATCTTGCTGCATTTTGTTGCAGCCCACAATGCATTGCAATCCTAGTTAGCTGAGGGGTTCTCCAAGTTTTTGACTTATGACCTAAGTAGCTGGGCAGGCTGATAAGAACAGACAAAGTGAGCTATTTTGAAGACTAGTAAGCTTTCATCTTAGACTAAATTTCTTTGGTTCAGGTGAAGGCAACTAAGGGTGGGGGGGCGTGACAGAAGAGGGGGAAGGGGAAGGCCGACAAGCAGTCATTGGCTATCCAAGCAGGGGCCTGGTATATCCTGTCTCTTCTGTAGTTTGCTGACCTAAGCTGATTCAGGGCACTTTGTCTTGGAAATGGAACACTGTATACATTATTTCCTTCATGGGTAACAGAGCAAAACTCCGTCTCAAGAAAAAACACACACACACACACACAAAAACAACAACAAAAACTTTTAAAACTCAACAACAACAAAATCAAATAATCCAATCTAACAATGAGTGAAACCCTGGGAGTGGTGGCTCATGTCTGTAATCCCAGCACTTTGCCCGCACTTTGGGAGGCTGAGGTGGAAGAATCTCTTGAGGTCAGGAGTTTGAGACCACGCTGGGCAACATAGTGAGACCCTGTCTCTACAAAAAATAAGAAATAATGAAATCAGCTGGGCATAGTGGCGCATGTCTGTAATCTCATCTACTTGCAAGGCTGAGGCAGGAGAATCACTTGAACCCGGCAGGCAGAGGTTGCAGTGAGCCGGGATCGTGCCACTGCACTCCAGCCTGAGTGACAGAGTGAGACTCTGTCTCAAAAAAAAAATCAAGATGGTAAATTGTATAATATCTGTTTTTACCACAATAAAATCAAACCACAGCGACTGATGACCCCATTCATTTCAATGCTCATATCATATCTGAACAGTATCTAAAATAACAACACAGTTCCTTCCTGTTTTCGTAGTTTTACATAAAATGATACTCCCAAGTTCTTCAAAATGATGTCCTATTCCTTCAGGAATGCAGACAAAATTGACAAAAGTATTCATCCCAAAGACTACTGTCTCTGAGGTGGCCATCTGACAGTCTGGGAAGGACTCCCTTTCCATGGAAAGCTCTTATTGTGATCTGGGAAGTGTCCCACATCCAAGACACCAGTTCCCAAGCCCAGGTGCATCCCGACAGCCGTGGGCCGATTGTCCAGGACGTGGCACCAGTCGTCATGATGGTACTGCCAACGTTGCCTGTGAACACACACAAGGACGGGGCTGCAGCTTCAACGGGAGCAGAGAGGTTACTTATACCGCCTGCCTGCCTCCCTCAGTACACGGAGTAAATAAGAGAAGACAGCAGGCATCGGTAACAAGAAACTGTGTTTAGGCAAACACGGAGCTGCAGTCTCTCACTTCCCGGGCTGGACACACTCCCTCCTGCTAAATGACAGTGGCCAACGACAGTGTGTGGGAGGACTTTGAGAGTTTTTGGGTAAAAAGGCCAACCTCACTTTCAAAAAGAGTGAAAGTAGAGTGGAAGGAAACAGAGAAAGGAACGCAGTATTTTTAAAGCCCTGACAGGTGGCGGTCCCCTGTGGTGCTCTGGTGGCCGGGCTCTGGTCTCTGGAGTGTCTGCTGGAGCCACTCGGGTGGTAACTGGGGAGGCATCACAGTGACCCGGTGCACTTTTGTTTTTTTCTACTCTACATGGTTTCCCCTTAAGAAGGGGCCAATATGATGAAAATAATTATAAAAGACACCCAAAGAGGCAATAGAAAGCTTACTTTTTTTTTAGATCCAGGTTTTGAACATTTAATTTTTCCTAGGAAATTGTCTATTTTAATGAAATGTTCAAGTGTGGGAGCACAGAGTCATGCATAGCTAATAAGTTCTCTCTTCTTATATTAACATTTCTGCTGTATCATGCCTGCATCACCTTTATTTTCAACATGGCAAGGATGCCCCTCAACCATGTAAAATGTCAGAAAGCTGAAGGCTGTGGAAGCCAGAAAGAAAGAGGCAGGTGGAGTCACGTGGCAGACCATGACCCAGTGAGTGTCAGAGAGAAAGCTCTGAAGGGTGTGGGAGCCAAAAGCAATATTCAGAATTCAGCAACATTCAGGCTCACTAACACAAATGACTGTAAAATGCAGTTTTTTTTAAGTATGCTTTACTACAGCAGCACATTTAACAATTTATTTTATTTATTTTTTTTGAGACGGAGTCTCACTCTGTCACCCAGGCTGGAGTGCAGTGGCGCGATCTCGGCTCACTGCAACCTCCGCCTCCCGGGGTCAAGCGATTCTCCTGCCTCAGCCTCCCAAGTAGCTGGGACTACAGGCGCCCACCACCATGCCCAACTCATTTTTGTATGTTTAGTAGGGACGGGGTTTCACCGTGTTGGCCAGGCTGGTCTTGAACTCCTGACCTAAGATGATCCACCCACCTCAGCCTCCCAAAGTGCTGGGATTACAGGCATGAGCCACTGTGCCCGGCCCCACATTTAACAATTAAAACAAACTTTTTGCAGACTGTGTCTCAGTTTGTTGCCCAGGGTGGTCTTGAACTCGTCTTCAAGTGATCCTCCAGTCTTGGCCTCTCAAATTGTTGGGATTACAGGCTGATTCTAAAACATGTGATGGGAAAGCCAAGAGCCGAGAACAGTCAGATGTGTTCTGAAGGGCAACATGGGGGATAAAGATGGATCGCAAAGCTGAAATACCCAAAGGCTGTGCAGGCTCAGGACAGATGAGCAGTCCCAGGTCAGAGAAGAGTCTAGGACCAGACCCAAGAAACTGTGGCCACGTAACAGATGGCCACGTGGCATTACAGCCTGTAGGAGGGAGAAGGGACTCGATTCATGTCCATGTGGAAAAAGAAAACAGAACTGAATCTCTACGTCATACCTTACTCCAAAGACCTCAGGATAAAACCTTACAACTTTCAGAAGAAAATACAGAAGGCTTTATGACTTTGGTATGAAATATAACTTCTTGATGAAAACACTGAAAGCACAGAGCAGATTGCTAGATTAGTCTACATTCCATTGTAAACGTTCTGTATATTAAAAGACACAATAAAGGAGTGAAAAGACTTTAGGCCACAGACTGGGAGAAAAGCTTTGCAGAGGATAGAGCCAACTAAGCATTAGAATCCGGAATATTCAAAGAATCTAATAACTTAATTAAGAAAAGGCCAAGAACCCATTGAAAAGGGGGAAAATAGGAACTGGCAATTCACAAACTGGAAACAGAATGGACCACAGAAACACAGAAAGATGGCTCCCACACCTGTGGTTGGGGGTGATGCAGAGCAGCCTCGGCCAGAGCTGTGGCGGTGTCAGGAGGCCAAGGACAGCCATGCCGTGGGACCCCGCAAGCCTGTGTCTCAGTACCTGCCCTGGAACCCCTTGCGCCTGCATGAGACTGTTTAGTAGCCGTGCTAGACTTGCAGAAAACTGGAGCCCCACCCCCACCCCGCTGACACTCCATCAGTAGGATGGACACTGTGGCCCAGCCAGGACTGGCATTCCCCTGGTACTCTGTGTGCCCCAGCAACCCTGCAACCATTCATGAATGAACTGGAGTGACACATGTCACAGTTAGTGCGGCAGGCTCACACACTGTGGGTGAGGAAAGGAGCTGCAGAAGAAAGAGAACGACAGATGGATAGGTACATACATACACGAATAGACAGGTGGATGGATAGGTACATACATACACGAATAGACAGGTGGATGGATAGGTACATACATACACGAATAGACAGGTGGATAGATAGGTACATACATACATGAATTACAGGTGGATAGATAGGTACGTACATACACGAATAGACAGGTGGATAGATAGGTACATACATACACAAATCAACAGGTGGATGGATAGGTACATACATACATGAATAGACAGGTGGATAGGTACATACACATATGAATAGACAGAGGGATGAATAGGTACATACATGAATGGATAGGTGGATAGATAGGTACATACATACATGGATGGATGGCTAGACACATACATATATACATGGCTAGATGGATAGACAGGTGTATATGTACCGGAATAGATACATACATACATACATGAATGGATAGAGAAATGCACACATACATGGGCAGGGAGACAGATGGAGAGATAGCTACATCTATCCATGCATAAAGGTAATAGTCTCTATATCTCCTGTGCTACTGCAGAGTGTGATCTCTATCACTTGGAGGAATAAGCCTAGGCATTAGAAGTACAAACCCACGCAGAGAATGTTAACACCAAATTCAGGACTGCCACTGTCACCTGGGGGGCCTCTGGGATGTGGAGTGCATTGTCAGATCTCATTTCTGAAGAGAGATGGTGGACACTAGGATGTTTGTGATGCAAGCAAGCTCTTTATCTTTTTTTTTTGGTCTGATCAACTTTCTAAAGATGATTTTTAAAATGCCCAGCTCTGAGTGCAGGTCCTCAACTTTACTCCTGAACGTGAGCCTCGCTGAGTCTGCAGCTGGTCGCAGGCCTGGGAAACCAGGGTGGGCTGAGGAAGGAATGGGAGGCAGAGGGGCCAGCAGGAAGGATGGGACCCCAGGCTAGGCTGGGGGGTCAGCAGCAGACACGGGTTGAAGGGGAGTGGGTCATGGGAGGGGCCTGTGCAGGATGGAGCCCAGCAGGGGATGGGAGAGGACACAAAACCAGGCAGAAGGCGGTGATGGCAGCAGAGAGGAGCACCCAGGGGCTGCCGCTTGGTCACAAGTGTAGGCCCGCTGTGCCCTCAGCACAGTGCTCCAGGGCTCACCAGCCACCCAGGACCAAGACCCGTAGTGCTGGGGGGCTGCGGCTCCTTCCCAACCTTTCCCAGGGCTGCCTCTAGCCCCCATCTCTCCAAATTAGCAGGGGAGCTGGAGCCCCTAAGACCCAGCCTCACGTCGTCCTCACACCTGTGTTGGGAGCCATGCCCTGCTGCACCTGAATCTTCTGTTTCTCCCTGATCACGGGCTCCTGAAGTTTGAGGCCTGCGGTTGTTCCTCTCTTCAACTTGGTTGCTGCGGTGAGTTTCTGGGAGGTTTGTCTTACTAGATTCTGTGCTTCCCTCCACCATGGGAACCTGGAATCTCTTTTTTGCTTTTTAGCATGCAGGTAATTTCCAACCTTTACATCTGCCTATCAGACAAATCCTATCTATCTTCATACCTCAGGCAGTATCACCCCCAATGTGTGGTCTAAATTTGGACTTCCGTACACATGAGTTCACCTCGACGGCAGCCTCAATGTAGGCGTAGTGGGGGGGATTGGGGAGTCAGTGGGGCTTGTTGCTGCCCCTGTGTGAGCTTCCTGGTGAACACCAAGGCGAGGGTTTACAAACTCCTGGGTCAGTGGAGGGGCCTCTGGGCATACGGGCTTTGGGGGTGGGGGCGCCCCAGCACGGGGAGGCATCCTGGCTGCCTCAAATAGAGATGCTTTGCTTATTTCTTCCATGACACCATTACCAGGGAAGATTTTATTTAAAGAAAGACTTTACTACTACAAATCTAAACAAACCGAAAGCTACTGTCTTATTGCCTTTCTCCCTCTTGTTTTGTGGAAAACCACATGGCCCACCGTGATGCAAAATAAGAACTAAGACCTGCTGAGGAGCAGAAGTGGGGGTGCGAGTGGGAGGGGCTCCACCAGCGGCAGGTGTGGTGCTGCTGCAGGTGAGACATGAAGGAAACAGCCTGGTGGGGCCCTTAACAGGCCAAGTCCCTGGGCCATTCTTCCGCAGACTGCACCTTCCCACAGCACTAGAGCCGCCAGGCTGGGTGGTTGCCCGTCACCTCACCAATCTGCAGAGGAAGCAGCCCTGTCCCTTGGCTTGCTAAGAGCTGCAGGGGAGTCAGTGACTTACTCAGGAGCAGGCAGGTCACGGGGAACCAGCCCCTGCACAAGCTCTACCCTGGGCAGCAGTCACTGCTGTGCCCCCGCCCCACGGAAGCCACAGGGCTGTGACAGCCCCCACAATGCACATGAGGAGGGGCAGGCGTTGGCTGCAGAAAGGGAATGATGGGAAGAGGAAAAATGCTGGTTCCTGGCAGCTGAGCTTTTTTTTTTTTTTTTTTTTTTTTTGAGATAGAGTCTCTGTTGCCCAGGCTGGAGTACAGTGGCGCAGTCTCGGCTCACTGCAACCTCAGCCTCCCGGGTTCAAGCGATTCTGCTGCCTCAGCCCTCGAGTAGCTGGGATTACAGGCATATGCCACTACAACCGGCTAGTTTTTGCATTTTTAATAGAGATGGGGTTTCACCATGTTGGCCAGGAGGGCCTCCAACTCCTGACCTCAAGTGATCCACCCGCCTCAGCCTCCCAAAGTGCTGGGAAGCACCGCACTCGGCCTTTATTTTTATTTTTATTTTTTTGAGAAAGTTCTTGCTCTGTCACCCAGGCTGGAGTTCAGTGGAACAATCACAGCTCACTGCAGCCTCAAACTGGCTGCAAGGGATCCTCCCGTCTCAGCTCCCTGAGTAGCTAAGACTACAGGCACATGCCACCATGCCTGGTTTTTAAAATTTTTTCTTTTTTTAGTAGACACAAGGTCTCACTATGTTGCCCAGGCTGGTCTCAAACTCCTGGGCTCAAGTGATCCTCCTACCTTGGCCTCTCAAAGTGCTGGGATTACAGGCATGAGCCACGACACCTGGCTGCAGCTAAATTTTGAAGAGAACCTTGCTCTGTTTATTTTCTTTCCTTTCCTTTTTTATTTTTTATTTATTTTTTGAGACAGGGTCTCACTTTTTTGCCCAGGCTGGAGTGCAGTGGTGCAATCTCAGCTCACTGCAACCTCCACCTCCCTGGCTTAAGCAATTCTCCTGCCTCAGCCTCCAGAGTGGCTGGGACTACAAGCATGTGCCACTATGCCTGGTTAATTTTTGCATTTCTTTGTAGAGACGGGGTTTTGTCATGTTGCCCAGGCTGGTCCCGAACTTCTGGACTGAAGTGATCCTTCCCAGGAAGGAAGCCACACCTAGGCACACACCCTGGGCCTTGATAATACAGGTGCTGGGACTATAGGTATGAGCCACAATGCCTGGCCTCCTTTTGTTTTTCAAAAAATGCTTAATATTCACGCAAGATGAAGAGTTCTTTTTTTTTTTTTTTCTTTTTTTGGGACAGTTTCACTCTGTTACCCAGGCCAGAATACAATGACACAATCTCAGCTCACTGCAACCTCCACCTCCTGGATTCAAGTGATTCTCCTGTCTTAGCCTCCTGGGTACCTGGGATTACAGACATGTGCCACCACGCCCGGCTAATTTTTGTTTTTTGTTTTTTGTTTTTGTTTTTGTTTTTTTTGAGACAGAGTCTCGCTCTGTCGCCCAGGCTGGAGTGCAGTGGCGCAATCTCGGCTCACTGCAAGCTCCGCCTCCCGGGTTCACGCCATTCTCCTGCCTCAGCCTCTCCGAGTAGCTGGGACTGCAGGCGCCCGCCACCACGCCCGGCTAATTTTTTGTATTTTTAGTAGAGACGGGGTTTCACCGTGGTCTCGATCTCCTGACCTCGTGATCCGCCCGCCTCGGCCTCCCAAAGTGCTGGGATTACAAGCGTGAGCCACCGCGCCTGGCCTAATTTTTGTATTTTTAGTAGAGACGGGGTTTCACCATGTTGGTCAGGCTGGTTTTGAACTCCCGACCTCAGGTGATCTGCCCACCTCAGCTTCCCAAAGTGCTAGGATTACAGGCGTGAGCCACCGCACCAGGCCGAGATGAAGAGTTCTAGGGACTGGCTGCAGCACAGTGAGAATGGACTTAACACCACTGAACTATGCACTTAAAAATGGGTAGATATTTTATGTTCTGTATGTTTGACCACAATCACATATTTTTAAAAGAAAGGAAAGGATGCCTGAAATTCAGATCAGAGCTCTGACAGCCAATTTGTTTTCTGCGTCCAACCCATTTTTCTTTGCTTCTGTCTCCCTCCATTTACTGACCCTCACTTTACTTTAAAAACCAGATCTCTGAGGAAGGCATGAGGCAGCCAATAGCCACCTCTGGAAGCCAGGAGGCACTGGCACGGGGATGCTGTGGAGCACGGTGTGGCGAGGGCAGTGTGGCCCTGCGAGCTCGTGAGCCAGTGGGGACAAAGCTCATAGCATAGATGCCACAGAGATGGCGACCAGCGTGGAATCTGCTCCATGTCTTGGGAGAAAAGGAGCCTAGAATTCAGCTAAAGCATCAAAGCCAGGGTGAGAAATGCTGGTTTTCGCTGAGAGAACTGAAATAGAAACTTCAGTCTCTTTCTGCCTAAGACACCAAAGCCTCTGGAATCTGAGACACTGAGGCCTGAAAAGCAATTCTGGTTCTGGGGTTTATCACCACCCCCACTAACCCCTCAGTCAGGAGCTGGCCACCCCACTGCCCTGGACGCTCTTTAGGGCATGGCCCTTCACACGCCTCCCCACAGAGGCTGCATCCGAGCTCCCCTGAGACTCACCACCTCAGCTCTTCTCATTGGCTAAATCCCATCCACCCTTCAGGTGTAGCTTCCTCTGAGGGACTCCCTGACCACCCAGCCTGAATTCACACTTAGGTGGATATATTTATGTGTGATGCTGTCATCCCCTGAGTCTGCCCCCTGGTTCCCAGCCTGCTCAACTCTGTATCTCAAGCGTCTGACAGGAATAATGATTTGCTGAAGGTTGAATGAACCCGAGACACTACCGGGGTGCAGACTCCTGCAAAGTTACTGAGTAAATCCACGGGAGGAGAGACGGAACTCAGCCTGGGACAGGCCTTCCCGTGGCACCAGCCTGGCCTTGGGAACAGCAGCTTTTCAGGAACCTGCTGCTCATAAAAACCGTATAGTTGTCAAAGCTGAGCACATTCTGCTCCCTGGTTAGAGGGTGCGCGATTCTATCCGAATGTTGATTCTGAAGATAAACTGCCCCTTAGCAGCAAGGGGGGCTGAAAATTAGGCTCTCAGAATGAAAACGCAAACTTCGAAACTGGTGAGGGCTGGAAGCTGTTGTAAACATCACTGATGCATAGTCGGCCCGTGGCTCAGCTCTCTCTTCGGGAACCTTGCCCACCCCCTCCCCTGCCAGGCAGCAGGCTGCACGCCCTGCCTCCCTCCGGGAAGCACCTGGCCTGACATCACTCCACTGTCATCAGGCAGAGGACGGGCACATCCTGTGCTCGGCCCTCCAAAAGCAAACACAGCGGGCTCGGGAGAGGCTGGAGCTGGATGCGGCGCACCTGCAAACCCAGCCCTCTCCCTGCTCCTGGAGGCACAGGCACCTCCTCCTCGGGGTGCGGGGAGCAGCCCTGAGTAGGGCTGCCTAATGGGGAGGCAGGCTTGGGCCCACACAAACCCTTCTGTCTTTACTGTGGGTGCATCGGCACCAAGGGCAGGGGCAGGCACTGCTCTTCCGGTGCGACAGCAACCCGGTGCCGGGTGGAGGGGGATGACAGGGAAGGGTGAGAGGGAGCTTCACAGAGCACTGGAAATGTCCTATCCCTGGGTGGGATGTAGATTTCATGAGAGCTCATCTGACAAAACTCCTGTCATGGGAAACAAGATCTGTGCATTTTGTTGTATGAAAATTATGCCTTACTTAAAACAAAACCAATCACAACCACTAGGATGACTGCTATTAAAAAAAAACACACACACACATGCTGGTGAGGATGTGAATAAAGACGGAGGGACCCTCGTGTGCCGATGGTGGGAATGTGAGATGGTGCAGCTGCTGTGGAAATCAGTGTGGCTGCTCCTCAAAAGTTAAAGGTAAGAAGAGCCTCTGATCCAGCACACCACTTCCAGGTGTAGACCCAAAAGAAGCGAAAGCAGGATTGGGGCAAATGCACACTCATGCTGAAGAGGTAGAGGGAACCTGAGTGTCCATGAGGAGATGAGTGGATAAAGAAAAGATGACACATCTGCAGAAGGCAGCATCGCTCAGCCTGGAGAGGCAGGGAACTCGGACACACACTGCCACGTGGATGGACCTTGCGGATATTACGCAAAGTAAAATAAGTCAGTCACAGAAAGACAAATGCGGAGTGAGTCCACTGACATGAGTTCTCTAGAATAGCCAAATTCACAGACAGAAAGCAGAATGGTAAGCTGGGGAGGGGCTGAAAAGAAGGGAGAAAGGAGAGTTGTGGTTTAATGGGTACAGTGTTTCAGTTTTGTGTGATGAAGAGGATTTTGGAGATTGGATGCACAACAATGTGGACATACTTAGGTTAGCATTATTCAAGTGTGTGCTTAAAAATGGTTATGATGATAAATGTCATGTTGTTTGTTACCATAAGTGAGTAGAAAAGCTGCACAGTGATGGGGCCAGGGGTCTTAGCAGCCCCCATCATCCTCATCCTTACTTCTCAACCACGCAGCCCTGGCCCTTCTGTGTCGGCCCCACTTCCTCAGGAAACGCCATCTGTGGCCTGAAGAGACCCCCCAGAGTCCCCGTGGCTGACCCCAGGCCTGCTTCCCCACCAACTGGCTGGGGTGTCTCAGCTCCTCCTGTTATCTGGAAAGGCTGCTTCCCAGAGCAAGTCTAGAACTGCCCTACTGGGAGCAGATGGTAGTATGCAAAGGTCACTGTCACACACGGGGCTGCCATCACATGGGCTGGCCCTGGGCAGGTGGGTCTCTGGGACCAGCTCTGGCAGCACAAGGAGAAGCCCCCGGTCCTGCCGCCCTTCAAAGAGCACCACCTGAGCACAGGACGGAGGCCCGCTGCCTACAGGGCCACTGCAGACTCTGGCCCTCTTAATGAACACAAGGGTGGGGGGGTCCCTCAGAGGCAGGCCCTGGCAGCCACAGGTGTGGGACAGTTGATGACATGTGGGCCGCTGTCTTCTCTCTGGAACCCGTGCAGTTGGCCCCCAGCACAGCCTCTTCCACTCTGATTAAGCACCAACGGTTTGTGCCAACCCCATGAAATGTGACTACCAACCTGACTGTCATCGCAGGAAGGGAGGGACCGCAGAGCCTGGGCTTGGCAAGCCTCTTGTGGGAAGGGCCAGTTGGTAAATATGTTAGGCTCTGCAGGCCACGTGGCCTCTGTCCCAGCTACTCAACCCTGCCGTGGGAACAAGAACAGCCCACACAAAGCAAAAGGAATGGGCACCACTGTGTTCCAGTAAAGCTCATTTATGGACAGTGATTTAGAATTTCAGATCATTTTCACATGTCATGAAATCTTTTTATTTTTTATAATCATAACTCACTGCAGCCTCCAACTCCTGGGCTCAAGGGATCCTTCCGAGTAGCTGGGACTACAGGCTCATGCCACCACTCCCAGCTAATTTTTTAATTTTTTGTAGAGACAGGGATCGAGTTGGCCTCAAGCAGTCCACCGCCTCAGCCTTCCAAAGTGCTGAGATTACAGGTATGAGCCCCTTTGGCCAATCATGAATAATAATCCTCCTCCTCCTTCTCCTTCTTTCTTCTTCCTTCTTTCTGACCATTTAACAATGTAACAAACATAGTAAGCTTCTGAGCCCTGAGCCATGGGGTAGAGCGGTGCTGGGATCCGGCCAACAGGTCACAGCCAGTGATCCCAGCTCTGTCCCTACGTCCAGACAGGCCCTCCCCAACAAGTGTCCCTCACCACTCACTCCCCAGGGATCATCCTACTGCGAAATGTGAACCACAATGACATCAGCTGCAGAGGAAGCAAAGCGGATAAACAGAGAGGCAATGAGGTCAGAGGGTCAAAGCCCATATCACAGTCCGGACTCGTGCCTGGCGCTCACGCTGTCCCTCAGAAGAGACCATCAAGCTTCAAGACTGTCCACAGAACTCTTGGCTCTCCCTGAGGCTGCCTGCACAGTTTAAACTCTAAAGACATGAGAACCGATTCACTAGAAAGTTAACCCAGAAATGGTACGGGCCAGTCACATTCCCCCAGGAAGGAAAGCCACCCCCGGGCAAACATCCTGGGCCTTGATCACACAGGTGCATTGGAGACCAAATCCCAGCCCTGATGACACGGGCATCAGGTGCAGTGGCCCCCTAGACCGCATGATGTCAAATGTGGCAGAACCTGCACTCTGACCCTTCTTGGCATTGGGATCTAAAACACACCCTTACAGTTAGCCTCTCTCTGCTTGTTTTCTGGTCTACAAAATGGGGGTGAAATATCTATGCACTTCATGGTTGTTGTGGAGGTTGGGGCAAAATAGAATACAGGCACACTTGTATTTTATTGTAGTTTGCTTTATTGCATTTTATAGATATTGTGGTTTTTACAAATTGAAGGCTTGTGGCAAGCCTGTGTATAGCATGTCTCTTGGTGCCATTTTTCCAACAGTATGTGACCTCAGGCTCTCTGTGTCACATTGGTAATTCTCATAATATGTCATACTTTTTCCTTATTATGTATCCATCATGGTGATCTGTGACTGTTACCAGTAGAGGGTCGTGACTGCAAGTTGTCCAGGTTCTTGATGTTTTGAACAGAGAATTGGACAAAACACCCAGCAAAGCAAAGAAAGAATGAAGCAACAAAAGAATGAAAGCAGGGTTTATTGAAAATGAAAGAACACGCCACAGTGTGGGAGCGGGCCCAAGCAGTGGCTCAGGGCCCAGATACAGAATCTTCTTGGGTTCAAATACCTCCTAGAAGTTTCCCATTGGCCACTTCATGCTCATCTCATGTAAATGAAGTAAGTGGTAGCCGCAATCATTCTGATTGGTTGCAGAAAGCAGCCAACCAGAGGCTGAAATGATGTTACAAAGGTCACACTCCTGTGCAAACATCTGATTGGTTGCAAAAAGCAATCAGAGGCTAGGATGAAGTTACAGAATTATACTTCTATGTAAACAAAGACTCTGCTCACAATCAGTCTGATTGATTGTGGACAGCAACCATTCCGAGGCTAGAGTGAAGTTACCAAGTTGCAAACAAAGACTCCACGGGCAATCAGTCGGATTTGTTGAAGACAGCCAATTTCCCATCTGCCAGTGCAGAAAAGGTGAGGATTTAGGTTCCCTGCTTCCAGACCCTATTCTCCTGCCTCATGACTAATTATTTTTTTTTTTTTTTTTTTGAGACAGGGTCTCACTCTGTCACCCAGGCTGGGGTGCAGTACTGCAGTCATGGTTCACTGCAGCCTCAATCTCCTGGGATCAGGCGATCCTCCCACCTCAGCCTCCCGAGTAGCTGGGACCATGTGTGCCACCATGCCTGGATAATTTTTGTATTTTTTGTAGAAATTGAATTTCACCATGTTTCCCAGGCTGGTCTCAAACTCCTAGGCTCAAGCAATCTACGTGCTTCAGCCTCCCAAAGTGTTGAAATTACAGGTGTGAGCCACTGCACCCAGCCTGTGATCTTTGATGTTACTATTGTAATTGTTTTGGGCCCAGAACCATGCCCATATAAGACAGTGAACTTCTGATAATATGTGTGTTCTGACTGCTCCACTGACTGTCCATGCCCCATCTGTCTCCCTCTCCCCAGGCCTCCCTATTCCCTGAGACACAACAATATTGAAATCAGGCCAATTAATAACCCTACAATGGCCTCTAAGTGTTCAAGTGAAAGGAAGAGTTGCACATTTCTCACTTTAAATCAAAAGTTAGAAATGATTAAGCTTAGTGAGGAAGGCTGTCAAAAGTTGAGATAGGCTGAAAGCTAGACCTCTTGCACCAAACAACCAAGTTGTGAATGCAAAGGTAAAGTTCTTGAAGGAGATTAAAAGTGCTCCTTCAGTGAAGACACAAATGATAAGAAAGCGAAACAGCCTTATTGCTGATATGGAGAATGTGGTAGTGGTCTGGATAAAAGATCAAACCAGCCATGCATTCCCTTAAGTCAAAGCCTAATTCAGAGCAAGGTCCTACTTCTCTTCAATTCTATGAAGGCTGAGAGAGGTGAGGAAGCTGCAGAAGAAAAGTTAGGAGCTAGTAGAGATTTGTTCATGAGGGTAAGGAAGGAAGCCATCTCCATAACATAAAAGTACAAGGTGAAGGAGCAAGTGCTGATGTAGAAGCTGCCACAAGTTATCCAGAAGATCTGGCTAAGATCACTGATGAAGATGGCCACATTAAACAACAGATTGTCTATGTAGGTGAAACAGCCTTCTATCAGAAGAGGATGCCATCTAGGACTTTCCTAGCTAGAGAGGAGAAGTCAATCACTTGCTTCAAAGTTTCAAAGGAAAAGCTGGCTTTGTTAGGGGCTAATGCAGCTGGTGACTTTATATTGAAGCCAATGTTTATTTGCCATTCCAGAAATCCTAGGGCCTTAAGAATTATGCCAAATTTTCTCTGCCTGTGCTCTAGAAATGGAACAACAAAACCTAGATGACAGCACATTTGTTTACAGCAGGGCTTACCGAATATTTTAAGCCCACTGTTGAGAAATACTGCTCAGAAAAAAAAAAGAATCCTTTCAAAATATTATTGCTCGTTGACCATGCACCTAGTCATCCAGGAGCTGTGATGGAGATGGACAAGGAGATGAAAGCTGTTTGCATGCCTGCTAACACAACATACACTCCGCAGCCCATGGATTGAAGAGTAATTTCAATTTCAAGTCTTATTATTTAAGAAATACATTTCATAAGGCTATAGTTGCCATAGATAGTGATTCCTCTGATGGATTCGGGCAAAGTACATTGAAAACCTTTTGGAAAAGATCCACCATTCTAGATGCCATGAAAAGCAGCAAGGTGTGGTGACTTACACCTGTTAATTCCAACAATTTGGGAGGCTGAGGCAGAAGAATCACTTGAGCCCAGGAGACCAGCCAGGGCAACATACAGAGACTCTGTTTGTAAAAAAAAAAAAAAAAAAAAAAAAACTAGCCAGGTTTGGTGGTGCATGCCTATAGTTCCAGCTAATCGGGAGGCTGAGGCAGGGCTCACCTGAGCCCAGAAGGTTGTTGATGTCATTGTGATCACATCACTGCACTCCAGACTGGGCAACGAGTGAGACCTGTCTCAAAAAAAAGAGAACATTTTTGCTTCATGGGAAGAGGTCAAAATATCAACATTAATAGGAGTTTGGAAGAAATAGATTCCAACCCTCATGGATGACTTTGAGGGTTCAGGACTTCAGTGGAGAAAGTCACTGCAGATGTGGGGGAAACAGCAGGAAAACCAGATTCAGAAGTGGAGACTAGACCAGGTGCAGTGGCTCACACTGGTAATCCCAGCACTTTGGGAGTCCAAGGCAGGTGGATCAAGGGTCAGGAGTTCAGGACCATCCTGGCTAACACAGTGAAACCCCGTCTCTACTAAAAATACAAAAAATTAGCCGGGCGTGATGGCGGGCGCCTGTAGTCCCAGCTACTTGGGAGGCTGAGGCAGGAGAATGGCGTGAACCCGGGAGGCGGAGCTTGCAGTGAGCCGAGATTGTGCCACTGCACTCCAGCCTGGGCGACACGGCGAGACTCCGTCTCAAAAAAAAAAAAAAAAAAAGAAGTGGAGCCTGAAGAAGGGGCTGAATTGCTGCAATCTCAGGATCCAACTTGAACACATGAGGAGTTGCTTCTTAGGGATGAACAAAGAAAATGGTTCCTTGAGACAGAACGTCCTCCTGGGGCAGGTGCTGTGAACGTGGTTGCAATGACAACAAAGGATTCAGAATATTTCATAACCGATAAAACACAGCAGGTTTGAGAGGATTTCTAATTTTGAAAGACCTTCTACTGTGGGTAAAATGGTATCAAGCAGCCTACAGTGCTGGGGGCCATCTCCGGTGAAAGGCAGAGTCAATCAATATGGTAGACTTCACTGTTGTCTTATTTTAATACATTGTCACAGCCCCTCTACCCTTCAGCAACCACCACCCAGATCAGTCAGCAGCCGTCAGCACTGAGGCAAGACCCTCCGCCAGCGGAAAGATTCCGACTCACTGAAGACGTGGAAGATATTAGCATATTCTTAGCAATGAAGTGTTTTTGTTTTTTTAAGGCGGAGTCTCGCTCTGTCACCCAGTCTGGAGTGCAATGGCGTGATCTCGGCTCACTGCAACCTCCATCTCCTGGGTTCAAGCCTTTCTTCTGCCTCAGCCTCCTGAGTAGCTGGGATTACAGGCGCGCACCACCACGCCCGGCTAATTTTTTTTGTATTTTTAGTAGAGACGGGGTTTCACCATATTGGCCAGGCTGGTCTTGAATTCCTGACCTCATGATCCTCCTGCCTCGACCTCCCAAAGTGCTGGGATTACAGGCATTAGCCACCGTGCCCGGCCAAGTGTTTTTAAATTAAGGCATACAAATTGTTTTTTTAGACGTAATGCTATCCTATACTTAATAGACTATAGTTTCGTGTAAACATAACTTTTATATGTGCTGGGAAACCAAAAAATTCATATGACCCACTTCATTATGGTATTCACTTTACTGCAGTGTGGTCTGGAACTGAACTCACGCTATCTCCAAAGTATGCCTGTAAAATAAAGCCCACACCTAATTCCCTGCCTCAGAAAGCCCCTTCCTCACCTCCACCCAAGTCAAGGGTGTGAGTTAAATTCAACTAGCTTCCGGCTGTATCCATTCAGTAAACACGAAACAAAAGGTATTAAATGGCAAGAACTGCATGCAGGGGGCTTTTGGGACAGTGCCCAGGACACAGGAGCTCAATCAACGTCAGCTATGACAGTGGTGCAGATGACTAACGTCTGACAGATCTCCTTTCTTTAGAAAAGAACAGCTGTCCTCAGACAGGGCTCCACCCAGAGCTGGGCAACAGGTGACTGCTGCCCTGAACATCCCTACGCAGCCCACCAAGCCCCACCCAGCTCCAAGAGGAGCAAGGGGCCAGCCAGACTGCCGGGACAAGGCCACATGGGGCCACCTCTAGATCCCGGGCACACCTGCAGAGATAGAGCCACAGGAATTGGGGGCTGAACTGAAGCTCCACTTCTAGAGTGACCTTGAGGGCAGCAGTGCTCAGGCCAGCTCCTGAGACAGCCATGGGGAGTGGGAGGTGGTGTTCAATGGGAACAGAGTTTCAGCCTTGGAAGATGACCACGTTCTGGAGATGGTGGTGGTGCTGGCTGCTCAACACTGTGAATGTCCTTAATGCACTTAAAAATGGTTAAAGTGGGGCCAGGTGCGGTGACTCACACCTGTAATTCCAGAACTTTAGCAGACCGAGGTGTGTGGATCACTTGAAGTCAGAAGTTCAAGACCAGCCTGGTCAACATGGTGAAACCCTGTCTCTACTAAAAAATACAAAAAAATCAGCCAAGCGTGGTGGCGCACACCTATAGTCCCAGCTACTAGGGAAGCTGAGGTAGGAGAATCACTTGAACCCGGGAGGTGGAGATTGCAGTGAGTCGAGATCGCACCACTGCACGCCAGCCTGGGTGACAGTCTCCATCTCAAAAAAAAAAAAAAAAGTTAAAGTGGGCAAGGCACAGTGGCTCATGTGTGTAATTCCAGCACTTTGGGAGTCCCAGCCTGGAGGATAGTTTGAGGTCAGAAGTTCGGATCAGCCTGGGCAACCTAGCCAGACCCTATCTCTACAAACAATTTTTTTAAAAAATCAGTCGGGTACTGTGGCTCACACCTGTAGTCTCAGCTACTTGGGAGGATCGCTTGAGCCCAGAAGGCGGAGGTTGCAGTGAGCTGTGCTTGCTCCACTGCACTCCAGCCTGGGCAACAAAGCGAGACCCTGTCTCAAACAAACAAACAAACAAACAAACAAAAAACATGATTAAAGTAGTGAATGTTGTATGTATTTTACTGTAATGTTTTTAAGAGGGAAAAATCACCTTGGGGAAAGAAAGGAGTGCCCGGGAGCACTTCCAAGATTATACTTAGGTTTTTGCTTCCTAAGCCAGGAAACGTAACTTTGCATTTGATTTATTCTGTACCCATCTTATCAGCACTTTCAAAGAAATGAGAACAGGGAACTGGAGCTCTCACAATAACTGGACAAAGACGGGCAAGAGATTAGAGAGCCCCAGTGCCTGCCGCCACCTCCTGATTCACTTCCCATCAGTGAAGGCGTGAGTGGGCCCTGCCCACACCATGGTGAGGCCCTCACCCCGCCCTTCCTGGGATGAGGACACAGCCAGCCCTCACTTGTGATCGATGCATGCAGGCTGCAGCTTTCACCCGGGGGTCACGGCCTCACTCCAACTCACATCAGGCCACATGGCAGCCCCATCGAGTCTTTGGGCCCGGCTGCAGAGGCAGGTGCCATGCCTGCACTGCACATCCAGGTGTGTTGTTGAGCAACCCCCTCCAGACCTTGATGTCATCCTCCTGGGCCCCTCCTCCAAGTCTTGTGCAACCCAGTGATGTGATGTGTGTGTCCTGCACCCCAGGTCCTGACTGGCACTCACCCTTCTCAGCTGGGTTAACTCCTCCGTGTCTTTCAGGTGCCTGCACCCCAGCAGCAGAGAACCAACTGTACAGTAGCCATGTTCATGCAATCCACTCTCTGCTCCTGGATGCCAGCAATCTGGCACGCCATCCCAGCACACAAAAGGATGCATGGATGGTGGCCTGGGCGTCATGGACCTGGGGAGACAAGGCAGCCCAGCAGCCCCTGCAGAGCCTCGGGGAACTGTTCCTAAAACACGTGAACTTGCTTTGGGAATCCAGGAACACCTTTGTTGGAACAATCCAGCCCTTGGGACACCCAAATTTGAAGCCCCCACCACCACCCAGGGATGCAGCTTTGGCGAGGGGCCGGTCAGGAACAGCTGCTAATCTAGGTGGGGTTTCCTAAGCCCAATTCACCTGCCAGAAAATCAAGCCCTAAATAAATAATTTGGTTTCCCTTTAGTTTTCTTTCCCTCCCACTGCCCTTTACAACAACCTGCCAGTTTAAGCCAAGGAACAAAGATAGAGACCTCCTCTGAGCCCCACCTGCCATTTGTGATAAACATTTCAGAGAACAAGTTAAGCAGTGCTGGAGAAAACAGGAAAAATAAACTCTGAGTCTCTACATAAATATATATTCTATGAAAGCCTAAACTTAATCCACCACCAGCACAAGGCAGACCAAAAGGGCACACACAGCTCTGCCGCCGCTACAGAGAAAACGATCTCTACATGCTGTTCCGCGTGCTTCTATACAATGCAGAGCTTTGAACTGTTTATAACAGTACACAACAGAGGCACAATCACAAGAACACAGTGATTCTGCTCTTTGAAGCTGCCTGCAGTCAAGTATTCCACAGGCAGGAAGTAGAAATCTGTGCTTTGATTTGTTTAAAGTAAATTAAACATAACTGGAAACCATATTTCCTCTCATTCAGAGGAAGTTACAAAAGGTACAGAGGGCCAAGAATATCTGGTCCTCATGCAAACGATGAGGTCGGTTCTTCCTAAGCAAAAAAAAACAGAAAACAAAAACAAATACTGGCCTTTAACATACATTCGAAGACGTCACATGTGTTCATTTTTTTTTTTTTTTTTTTTTTTTTTTGAGACGGAGTTTTTCCATCTTGTCGCCCAGGCTGGAGTGCAATGGCGTGATCTCGGCTCACCACAACCTCCGCCTCCTGGGTTCAAGCGATTCTCCTGCCTCAGGCTCCCGAGTAACTGGGATTACAGGCATGCGCCTCCACGTCTGGCTAATTTTTTGTGTGTATTTTTAGTAGAGATGGGGTTTCTCCATGTTGGTCAGGCTGGTCTCGAACTCCTGACCTCAGGTGATCCACCCGCCTCGACCTTCCAAAGTGCTAGGATTACAGGCGTGAGCCACCACGCCCGGCCCACATGTGTTCATTTTGAAGAGATTACCGCTGTGGAAAACAATTTGGAAATAACTGTTTCAGGTCAAAGTGTAAGTCATTCAACTAAATGTGCGTCTACGCTTTGGAATCGAGCATTTTTATTTTTTCAAATTCAAGCCTGTGGTCCCTTTGAGCCATTCTTTTCTCCACTGGACTTAGCCATTTCGAAACCTGCCTAGGGAGGAAACGACTCAGGCTCTGTGCAGAGGCAGCCCCATGGGGGCAGGAGGCAGCAACACAGCCTGGGGCCAGGCTCCAGGGCTGCTCTGCAGGGGACACTGCCTGGGCAGCTGAGAGGCAGTGAGGAGTGAGAGAGGCCCAAGACCCGGGCACATTGGCCTGCCTGGGAGGACCTGGCCAGTCCCTGGTGGCGCCTCAGATCTGCTGTAGCAGGGGCTCGGCCTGAGCACCTCTGGCCTCTGCCCACCTCGCAGGGCATCATGAGAAGCAGGCATGATGTGCACGCTCTCCGGGCCCTCCAAGTCATGGCCATGGCTCTCCATTAACACAACCACGTGCCCGAGGGCTGAGCCCCAGCAGCAGAGGGTGGTGGGAAGGGCCGGGGCTCAAAGGCCTGGGTTCCCACTCGCTGGCGGCAGGAACCCAGCCTCAGTTTCCCTGTCCGTAAAATGGGGCTGATAGATCTTACTTTAAAGAGTTGAGGCCGGGCACAGTGGCTCAAGCCTGTAATCCCAGCAGTTTGGGAGGCCGAGGCGGGCGGAGTACGAGGTCAGGAGATCGAGACCATCCTGGCCAACACGGTGAAACCCCGTCTCTACTAAAAATACAAAAAAAATTAGCCGGGCGTGGTGGCGGGTGCCTGTAGTCCCAGCTACTTGGGAGGCTGAGACAGGAGAATGACATGAACCCGGGGGGCGGAGCTTGCAGTGAGCCGAGATTGCGCCACTGCACTCTAGCCTGGGCGACAGAGCGAGACTCCATCTCAAAAAAAAGGAGTTGAGAGGCTAGGCCTGGTAGCTCATGCCTATAATCTCAGCATGATTTGGGAGGCTGAGACAGGAGGATCACTTAGTCCCAGTAGTTCAACACCAGCCTGGGCAACATAGTGAGACCCTGTGTCTACAAAAAATTTTAAAAATTAGCCAGGCATGGTGGTGCATGCCTATGATCCCAGCTACCTGGGAGGCTGAGGTGGGAGGATTGCTTGAGTTTGGGAGATTGAGACTGCAGTGAGCCAAGATTGTGCCACTGCACTCCAGCCTGGACAACAAAGCCAGACCATGTCTCAAAAAAAAAAAAAAAAAAAAAAAGCAGCTAAGAAGGAAAACTGTATGGCTGTTTGTTGGCATGACCCCCATCCCTCCATGTGCAGCAGAGGGTGACACCAGGCTGATGTGCAGTGCCATTGTGTCTCCACCCTGCTCTCCCGTTCTTCTGCACTTCTTTACCTCCCTGAAATCCCTTTTCCCACCTGGGCCATCTTGTGCTCGAAGCAGCACCTGACAGCATGTGCCAGCTCCTTCCCCAGATACGTTCCCCATTGTGCAAAGGTGAGCTTCCCCGCCTTCAGGTCCCTCTCTTGCTCCTGTCTCTCTCCTATTCCAGAGTCAGGACCCCAGCTTTCTCCTCCATCTTCCCATCTCCCTGGGGAAGCTCACATCTTCCTACGTCCTCCATTCCAACTCTAAGTCTATACCTCCCAAAACTGTGTCTCTGGGCTCCAGAACTCCTCCTTGAGTCTCAGACCCTCTGAACCAAGAACTTCATCCCGAAACAATCCATCTTCCACTGAACTGGCCTCACACTGTCAAAAGGCTATCTACCACAGCCTTGTGGGGCGATTTCTGTGGCCTGCCTGTCTGTCCATTGATCTATCTGTCTATCCCTTCTCCAACACCACCCTGTCTGTATGACTGTAGCTTTGTAGTAAGTCTTCAAATCAGATAGTGTGTGTCCTCCAACCATATTCTTCTCTGGAGTTGTGTCTATGATAGCTTCCTGACTTTCTCTGTGAATTTTAGAGTCCGCTTGTTGATTTCTACCAAAAAGCCTGCAGGGATTTTCACTGGGACTTAGTTTAATTTCTAGATCAGTGTGGGAGAAATGACATCTTGTAAACCTTGGAATATTGACCATTCCAACACAAGAACACAATATACCTCTCCATTTATTTAGGAATTCTTTGATTTTTTTATCAGCATTTTATAGCTTTTTATATATCTTTTTCTTCTTTTTTTTTTTTTTTTTTTTGAGACAGGGTCTCGCTCTGTTGCCCAGGCTGGAGTGCAATGGTGCGATCTCAGCTCATTGCAACCTCCACCTCCCGGGTTCAAGCGATTCTCTTGTCTCAGCCTTCCAAGTAGCTGGGATTACAGGCACCAGCCATCATGCCCTGCTAATTTTTGTATTTTTGTAGAGATGGGGTTTCACCATATTAGCCAGGTTGGTCTTGAACTCCTGACCTCAGGTGATCCGCCCACCTCGGCCTCCCAAAGTGCTGGGATTCCAGGCGTGAGCCACTGTGCCTGGCCTCTTTCTTCCTTTTTGATATAAAGATGGGGTCCTGCTATGCTGCCCAGGCTGGTCTTGAACTCCTGGGTTCAAGCAATCCTCCTGCCTTAGCCTCTCACAGTGCTGGGATCACAGGCATAAGCCACTGCACCGGCCAAGTTTTATTGTTTTCAGCATGTAGCTCTTGCATATATTTTATAGGATTCATGACCAAATTTGTGTTTTGGTGCTGTCATAAATGGACATGTTTATTTCAATTTTCAGTGGTTGTTTGCTAGTAGATATATTTCCTGTGAGTTTCAGTAGCTTTTCTGTAGATTCCACTGGATTTTCTACAGGGAAAATCATATCATCTGGGAATAAAGATGGTTTTGTTTATTCCTCTCCAATCTGTATGCCTTTCGTTTCTTTTTCTCAACTTTTTCACTTGCTAGAACCTCCAGTACAATGGTGAACAGAAATGATGGGGTCAGACGACCTGGCCTTGCTCTGGCCCTTAGAGGAAAAGTATTCAGTCTTTCACCCTTAGGCATGCTGCTAGCTGTAGGGCATTTGTAGATGCCTTTATCACATTAAGGAAATTCCCTTTAAATCCCAGCTTCCTGTGTTTTGGTCACACATGGGTGTTGAATGTTGTTAAATGCCGTTTCTGGATCTATTGAGCCGATCATAAATGCTTCCTTCTTGAGTTGGTTGATAGGAAGAATTGTGTTGATTGACTTTCGAATGTTGAACTAACCATTTACTCCTGGGATACACTCTACTTGATTATGCTGTATAATCCTTTTTGTACGTGGCTGAGTCATATTTGGTAATATTTTGTTGAAGATTTTCACATTTGTGTTCATGAAGGACCTTGATCTATAGTTTTCTTTTCTTCCAAGCTTGGTTAAGCAGCAAAGTCACTTGCAGACTAGTTTGATTTTTTTGATGCAGGGCAGATCAGCCCTAAAGTGGGGCTTAGCCCTCAAGGGTTCTTGGCCTCACCCAGGAAAGAATTCAAGAGCAAGCTGGTGGTAGGAGAAACAGCTTTTACTGAAGCAGCAGTGTTGCAGCTCCGTGACTGCTCCTGCAGAGCGGGGGGACCCCATAGGCAGATAGTAGCAGCTCAGGGCAGCTTTGCAGGCATACTTATATCTACTTTTAATTACATGCAGATTAACGAGTGGTTTATGCAGAAATTTCTAGGGAAGCAGTAGGAACTCCTGGGTTGTCTGGTCATTGCCATGGAAAGGAGAGGTCAATTCTGGGTGTTGCCATGGCAATGGTAAACTGACATGGCACACTGGTGGGTGTATCTTAGGGAAAGCTGCTTCTGCCCCCTCCCTGTTTTAGCTAGGCCTCAATTTGGTCCCTTGTATGAGCCAAGCCTCCGAATTGGGGCCCGCCTCCAACCTCACTTTCAAGCCTTGTTTTAAGCTCTGCAGGGGAGGGTCTAAGACACCCTTACTCTAGAGCTTATTTGCTCCACTACTAAGGTGGGGCTCTTCAGGGGTCTCTAGGGCATCCCAGGGGTTCAGTGAGAGCCATCCACTGAGTCTGGCTGCGACCCGAGCATCTCCCAGAACAGGTGAACTCTTGGACTCAGCTGCCTTTCTGCTCCTGGTCACCCGTTCTTTCCTATCTCCACGACGTTGCACACCACACACACACAGCTTAGGATCCCCCAGTGCTCGGGGCAACCCTGAGGATTACTGGAGCCCCCTCTCTGCAGTGTTCCCATCCCTCCAGGACTCAGCCCACAAACCACAGCTGTTCAGAGCCCCCCATCTCCACTCCTCAATGCAGCCAAGCCACTCGCACTGCTTGATGTCCATGAAGCACGCCCGACCCCACCAAGGCAGAAACCCAGGGCAGCTGTGGCGCCTTGCCGTCTCATTTCTGTAGACTCTGGGGTCACAGCTCTGCATGGCCTTTTGCTCAACACCTGAAAACAGTTGATTCAGACATTTTGTCCAGGTTTCCAGTTGCTTAGGGTAGCGGAGTATGTGCACCATAGCTAACCCACCTTGTTGCTGATGACATGACCTTGGAATAGTCCACACCAGGCCAGGCCAGCCAAGCCCCTGTGCCTGACCAACCTCATGGCAGATACCACCCTCAAGGAGCCATTTGTCCAGCCCCAAGAGTGGCCCTCACCAAAGCAGCTTCCAAAATGTTGATGCCAGGACATTTCTTGTGGCGGAAGTCTGATAGAAGAGGGACGGTGGAGGAGGGCAGCACCCACTCTCAAATGCTGTGGCATGAACTGCATGGAAGACAAATTATGAACAGTGATTTTTTACAAATTGCATAAAACCAAGAAGAGTTAAACAAAATTCATGATAGTGAAAATTTGGGTAAAATTAAATACCAATGAGAGAAGAATGTCTCTTCTCTATAATACAGTATGTTAACCTGACAGATTACTATTTGGCTGTCAAAAATAAATAATGTGGGCACAGTGGCTCATGCCTGTAATCCCAGGACTGTGGAAGCTGAGGCAGGAGGGTCCCTTGAGGTGAAGAGTTCAAGACCAGTCTGGGCAACATAGCGAGACTCCATCTCTACAAAAAATGTAAAAATTAGCCGAGCATGATGGTACACACCTGTGGTCCCAGCTACTCAGGGAGCTGAGGCAGAAGGATTGCTTGAGCCTGGGAGGTTGAGGCTGCAGTGAGCTATGATTGCACCACTGCACTGCAGCCTGGGTGACAGAGTAAGACCCTGTCTCAAAAAATAATAATAATAAATAATGTGATATGAAAGAGATGTTTACAAACAAAACGGAGAAGAAAGAACCTAAGTTGTCCCCACACAATGATTACAACAATGTAAAATCTGTGTCAGCATGAGAAAAGACCAGAAAAAAGTCTATAGAAATGACAACAATTATTATGAAAGGCTGGCAGGAATATGAGCAAAATTCTTTTTTAATCTTTTCAAAAGTTCTTAAATCTTTAATAATTAAAAAACAAGCCAGGAGTCAGTTCTATTCAAACTTCACAAACAATAATAATGAGAAAAAAACCAGGAAGTGACCCACCAGCTCCCACAAGGGCAAAAGAAAGCCCTTCTTGGAAGACTTCCTGTGGACCCGGCTGGGCAGGCAGAGCCCCTGTGGCCTGTGTGGCCCGTGGCCTCAGAGGAAGCTGGAAAAACAGCAAATGCATTAGGAATGAAGAGCTGTAGACATCCGCATCAGACCCCGCAACACAACACACTACTTTTTACTGTATTTTATTTATTTTGTTTTGTTTTTAGAGACAGAGTCTTGCTCTGTCACCCAGGCTAGAGTGCAGTGGTGAAATCACAGCTCATTGCAGCCTCAAACTCCTTGGCTCAAATGATCCTCCCACTTCAGCCTCCCAAGTAGCTGGAACTACAGGTGCATGCCACCATCCTTAGCTAATTTTTTAATTTTTATTTTAGGAGAAACAGGGTCTCACTCTATTGCCCAGGCTGATCTTGAACTCCTGGCCTCAAGTGATCCTCCCGCCTTGGCCTCCTAAAGTGCTGTGATTATGGGCGTAAGCCATTATGCCCAGCTAACACACATATTTTAAAATGAAAATCTCTAAAGCTATGGACTTGGAAGTCTATAATTTGAAGGCCCTCTATATTAGATGAAGAGGCCACAAAGCTTCCCTTTTAACAAACACGTTGAGAGATGGCACCAGGCACCATGTAGCCTTCATGCTGGACCAGGCTGTTCTGTGGAATCTTGAGAGGCTATGTATCCTGGGACCACAGTAACCAAATTGCTGAAAACAGCCATGAGGAAACCCAGGTGTGTGAAGCCAGGCTCAGTCACAGTCGGGGGCACCTGCAGTGTCACCGCAGGCTTGTTCTCACTGCCGAGGCGATTCTGCCAGGTACTTTGCATGCACCCTGCTGTCTGCTGTGCTTCCTCCTGCTCAAGGGATGGGGAAAAGACATGCCTGGAGTGAAGCCACTACCCCCAAGTCCTGGCAATGCCCCGATAGGATGTCTGGGCTGGAGGATTCCCTCAGGCTTGGCAAGCTTCACCTTCCTGCTCTGTGAGGGCGATGGACTGCAGCATGTGGCCTCTAAGGATGACCCTTCCACAACACCCTACTCTCTGTCTGTCTAAGGAGCACATGCATCTGTTCTCATGGCCACAGGCTTGTCTGCCTCAGCCCCAGCTCGCTGCAGCTTCTACGGAGACCCAGGTGAGGAGTGTTGATTGCAAAGTTTACAGATTTCATTCACACTGATTTTCAGTAATAGTGATGACAACAATAATGAGATCAGCCATCCTTACATTATAGCATCTGCATTTGTCAGGTCCCACTTAAGTCATTTACGTATATTTGCTCATTTAAACTGCACAATCACTTCAAGAATGATAACAGTATCAGTACCTCCATTAGGGGTGAGGAAACTGAGGCACCGAGAGCCCACGTTGCCCAAAACTGAATGGCGAGTCACTGGCACCCATTTTAAGATACACACAGAGAGATATGTGTAGAGCATATAAACAACATATATATATGTTGAAAACCAAAAAACTTCATTGTTGTTCACTGTATCCAATTTTGGAGAAAATGGAACCTTTGCGCATTGCTTGTGGGGACGTAAGATGGTGCAGCCGCTGTGGAAAACAGTTAGGTGGTTTCTCAAAAATTTGAACACAGATTTACCATATGAGCCATCAACCCCACTCCTAAGTGTATGCCCCAGATAATTAAAGCAGGAACTGGAACAGAAGCTTGTGCGCCCATGTTCACAGCAGCATTCTTCACAATAGCAAGAGATAGAAGCAGCCCAGGTGTCCAACAGATGAATGGATAAACACAGTGGGGCATCATTCAGCCTCAGAAAGAGATGAAATCCTGATACTGACACATGACACAGCATAGATAAACTTGAAAAATATTGTGCTAAGTGACATAAGCCAGACACAAAAGGACAAATACCATACGAGTCGTTACATGAGGTACCTAGAATAATCAAATTTGTAGAGTGAAAGTGGGATGGTGGTTGGTGGTTGCCAGGGGCTAGGGGAGGGGGAATGGGATTTAGGGACAGAGTTTCTCTTTAGGGTGATGAAAAAGTTCTGGAATATATATATATATATTCATTCCAGAGAGAGAGAAAGAGAGAGAGAGAGAGGAAATCGAAACATTCCTCTCAGTAAGATCGTTTTGGTTTAAGATGGAGAAGGGATTGATGGAAGGCAAAACTACAGAAAAATGGGTTTCTGTAGTCACACAGGTGAGAAGAAATGAAGAGTTACTTAAATAGCAGCTGAAGAGATTGATTAGAGAGATATTAGGGGATTAAAATTGATAGAACTTGGTAATTATTGGAATTGAAAAGAGGTAGAAGGAGGAACCAAAAATAATTCCCAAGTGTCTGGTGTGGCCAGCGGGATGGGACAGTGGCTCTGCTCGCTGGTTTAATTATTCAGGAGCTTAGAAGGACCATTCCATAATTCTCCTCCATCACTGTTCTAGGAGTTACTAGCAGGTCATGAGGAAGCAGGTAATTATTTTTAAAAAATCATTTGAGGAGTACTGCTCAGCGATCAAAAGGAATAAATGAGGCCGGGTGCAGTGGCTCACATCTGTAATCCCAGCACTTTGGGAGACGAAGGTGGGAGGATCACTTGAGGCCAGGAGTTCAACACCAACCTGGGCAACATAGTTAAGACCCCTATCTCTAAAAAAAATAAAAATAGGCCAGGCGTGGTGACTCACACCTGTAATCCCAGCACTTTGGGAGGCCGAGGCGGGTGGATCACGAGGTCAGGAGATCGAGACAATCCTGGCTAACATGATGAAACCCCGTCTCTACTAAAAATACAAAAAATTAGCCGGGTGTGGTGGCGGGCGCCTGTAATCCCAGCTACTTGGGAGGCTGAGGCAGGAGAATGGCGTGAAACCAGAAGGCGGAGCTTGCAGTGAGCCGAGATTGTGCCACTGCACTCCAGCCTGGGCGACAGAGCGAGACTCTGTCTCAAAAAAAAAAAAAATAACAAAATAAAAATAAAAAATCAGCAGGGCACAGTGGCACACACCTGTCATCCCAGCTACTTGGGAGGCTGAGGCAGGAGGATAATTTGAGCCCAGGAGTTCAGGGCTGCAGTGAGCTACAATGGCACTGATGCACTCCAGCCAGGGCAACGAAGCAAGACTGTGTTTCAAAACAACAACAACAAAGAATAAAGGTTTGGCGCATGTAACAACACAGACAAAGCTGAAAAACATTGTGCTGAGCCAAAGGCACCAGACAAGAAGCAGCATAGAGTGAATGATTCCACTTCTGTGAAACCCTGAAAGCTAAATCTAATCTCTAGTGATCAGTGTTTGGCCAGGTCTGTGAATACGGGATTTGACAGAGACTGCAGCACAAGGAAGCTTCCCAGGGAAAGGGGAACGCCCTGCGTTTTGATGGTGACGGTAAGTACATCAGCCAATTCACTGAAAAATGGTACATTTTTGTGCATTCATCTTTGCTCATTCATTTTAAGTGAATTGGCTGTTTCTTACCGTCACCATTAAGTGAATTATATTTTAATAATAAGTGTGATTTTAGAACATAAAAAACAATCAGAACTGTGGATAAATTCATTCTCTTCCTTTGAAGATGTGTTCATGGGCTTGAACTAATAACCAGTCTTGGCAGTCACATGGGTTTTTGCTCTATGAACTGATTACTTGAAATAATGAGCCCAAGATTTTTAAAGTGCCACATATGGGCAGTTCCAAATCTTTAAGCTTTTCCTTACAATCCATTCACTAAAATGTATTCCATTTTATTCTACTTGAAATTATCAGAATTTCATTTCTTGGGTAATTGTTATTTTAGGTCACACTGAGTAACTGTAGGCTAGAATTACTGCCTGGCAGCTCAGAACATGAGGGGACAAATACAGACTTTTGCTCTGGGAAGCGCACAGCCTTTGGTTATGAGAAAGGCTTAGCCCTTGTCTTCAAGTGAATTGGATTTCTGCTGTGATTTGGGTGTGTTTAGCAGGTAAGGAAAGAGTACAGGAGCAATAGGGGCTGGCCAGGGCTGCACAGCCTGTTGGTGGGAAGGTCCAGACAGACAGTGCCCCTGGCCACCAGGGTCTTGTGCCTTAATGATTCAGAGGGTACTATTTTTATAGACTTGAAATCTAGCATTATACTGCCTGGTACTTTGGTTTCCTTAACAATAGTCCAGTTAATTCAGCCTGGGCAACAAAGCAAGACCCTATCTCTACAAAACTTTTTTTTTCTTTTTTTTTTTTTTTTTTGAGACGGAGTCTCGCTCTGTCGCCCAGGCTGGAGTGCAGTGGCGCAATCTCGGCTCACTGCAAGCTCCGCCTCCCGGGTTCACGCCATTCTCCTGCCTCAGCCTCTCTGAGTAGCTGGGACTACAGGCGCCCGCCACCACGCCCGGTCTACAAAACTTTTTAAAAAAATTAGCCAGGCATGATGACACACGCCTTTAGTCCTGGCTACTTGGGAGGCAGAGGCAGGAGGATCACTTGAGCCCAGGAGTTTGTGGCTGCAGGGAGCTACGATAGCGCTGATATGGAAGGGAAGTGCTGGGAAAGGAAGAGCGTGGTCCCTTTAAATGATACAGGAGTGGGGAAGAGAAGTTCTGGGTAGAGGAGGGCATGGTCCCTGGCTAGAGCTCCACCACCATGTACCTAGGTGAGGATAGGCACTCCTGCCCAAACGTTGCATTTCCCCAGAACGCCCTGGCCTGCTGCACCCCCATCATGTGCCTATGAAAACCCCCAAGACCCTAGCAGGCAGACACAGAAGTGGCTGGACGTCATGAGGAACACACTGGCAGAAAGAGACACAAGCCGCTGGACTTTGAGAGGACGCTGAAAGGAGCACTCTGGCAGAAGAGCACACTGGCAGACACTGGCAGGCCCTCGACTGGTGGAACGACGCGGAGTTTGGCCAGGACATTGGAGGAGAGCCTGGGCTGCTGAGTGACCCGACTCCAGAGGAAAGCCACCTTCCCACTCCATCTCCCTTCTGGCTCCCCCATCTACTGAGAGCTACTTCCACTCAATAAAACCTTGCACTCATTCTCCAAGCCCACGTGTGATCCGATTCTTCCGGTACACCAAGTCAAAAACCCGGATACAGGAAGTCCTCTGTCCTCGCGACAAGGTAGAGGGTCTTTTTTTTTTTTTGAGATGGTGTCTCCCTCTGTCGCCCAGGCTGGAGTGCAGTGGTGCAATCTCTGCTCACTGCAACCTCCGCCTCTGGGGTTCAAGTGATTCTCATGCCTCAGCCTCCCAAATAGGTGGGATTACAGGTGTGAGCCACCACACCCGGCTAATTTTTGTATTTTTAAGTAGAGATGGGGTTTCGCCATGTTGGGCCAGGCTGGTCTTGAACTTCTGACCTCAAGTGATCTGCCCACCTCGGCCTCCCAAAGTGCTAGGATTACAGGCGTGAGCCACCTTGCCAGGCCTAGAGGGTCTAATTGAGCTGGTTAACAAAAGCCACCTATAGACAGCAAAACTAAAAGAGCAAACAGTAGCACTGGCTGTCAACATTAACCCCTAGACCCTGCCATGGGGTCGGAGCCTCACAGCCTGCCTGTCTGTATGCTCCCCTAGCGATTTGAGCAGTGGGGCACTGAAGAAGCGAGCCGCACCCCCATCGCATGCCCTGCGAGGGGGACACGGGAACTTTTCCTGTGTCAGCACCACTGCACCCCAGCCTGGGCAGTAGAGGGAGACTCTGTCTCAAAACAAACAAACAAAAAAAAACAAACACACAACTGGGTGCGGCGGCTCATGCCCATAATCCCAGCACTTTGGGCCAAGGCAGGCAGATTGCTTGTGCCCAGGAGTTAGAGACCAGCCTTGGCAACATAACAAAACCCCATCTCTACAAAAAATACAAAAATTAGCTGGGTGTGGTGGCACGAGCGTGTAGTCTCAGCTGCTCAGGAGGCTGAGGTAGGAGGATCGTTTGAGCCCAGGAGGTACAGGTTGCAGTGAGCTGAGGTCACACCACTGCAATCCAGCCTGGGTGACAGAATGAGACCCTGTCTCAAAAAAAAAAAAAAAAAAAAAGAAAAGTTAAAAAAAGAAATTTTGTTTTTAGGAAGTGGATGCACATGATGAAAAAATTCAAAAGCTACAAAAGAGTGTAAGGTGAAAGTAATGATAGATCTTTACAAAAATCCTGGATGCATTTATTTATAAGCATGTATGTAAATGGATCCTTTAACAGTGGTAGCACTTTCCTATTCACAACAGCAAAGATATGGAATCAAACTGTGTCCACTGACAGATGAATAAATAAATAAAATGTGGTATATATACATATAAAATGGAATTCTATTCAGCCATAAGATGAATGAAATCGTCATTTGCAGCAGCATGGATGGAACTGATGATCGTAATGTTAAGTGAAATAGGCCAAGCACAGAAAAACAGCTACTATATGTTCTCACTCACATGTGGGAGCTAAAAAAGTTGATGTCATGGAGGGAGAGAATAGAATGATAGATACCAGAGGCTGAGAAGTGTGTGTGGGTGGGAAGAGGATAAAGAGAAGCTGGCTAATGGGTACAAACATATGGTTAGGTAGAAGAAATAAGCCCATAGCAGAGTAGTAGGGTGTCTGTAGCTGGCAACAATGTATTGCATATTTCAGAGTCGCTAGAAGAGAGGACTTGAAATGTTACTGATGCAGGGCAGGAAGGAATTCAAGAGCAAGCTGGTGGTGGAAGAAAACAGCTTTCTTGAGATGGAGGCAGTGCTATAGCTCTGGCTGGCTGCGCCTGCAGAGCAGAGCTACCCCATAGGCAGTGTGCTGAGGGTCGCAGCCTAGGGGCAGTTTTGCAGTCATATCTTATACCCACTTTTAGTGGCATGCTAATTAAGGGGCAGGTTATTCAGAAACAGCTAGAAAATGGGTGGTAAGTTTTGGGTGTTGCTATGGCAATGGGAAACTGTCATGGCACTGGTGGGCATGTCTTATGGAGAGGTCCTTTGTGCACTTCTTCCTAGTTTTGGCCAGTCTTCAATCTGGTCCGGAGTTGAGTCTCGCCTGCCTCCTACCTCATTACCAACACTTAGAAATAAATACTCAAGGCCGGGCGCGGTGGCTTACGCCTCTAATCCCAGCACTTTGGGAGCCCGAGGCGGGCAGATCACGAGGTCAGGAGATCAAGACCATCCTGGTTAACATGGTGAAACCCCATCTCTACTAAAAAAATACAAAAAAAAAAAAAATTAGCCGGGCGTGGTGGCAGGAGCCTGTAGTCCCAGCTACTCGGGAGGCTGAGGCAGGAGGATGACGTGAAACCAGGAGGCAGAGCTTGCATTGAGCCGAGATCGTGCCACTGCACTCCAGCCTGGGCGACAGAGCAAGACTCCCTCTCAAAAAAAAAAAAAAGAAAGAAATACTCAAGGTGATGGATACCTCAGATACTCTCGGTTGATCATTACATATTCTGTAATGTATAATGTAACAACTACTCCATGTACCCCATAAACATGTAAAAATTTATCAATAAAAAGTAGAAACTTATATGCACTATTCTGTATCTTCAATAGCTCCCTATTCTTTCTGATATAAACTATGGTTATGTCAGAAAATGCAGAATAACTACATTGTACATCAGTGTTTTACCTCAGTTAAAGTATTTTTAAAAGTCAATATTATTGATGTACAGCTTGCATACAAGAGAGTGAACACATCTTAAGTACACAGCTTAGGCCGGGCATGGTGGCTCACGCCTGTAACCCCAGCACTTTGGGAGGCCGAGGTGGGTGGATCACGAGGTCAGGAGATCGAGACCATCCTGGCTAACGTGGTGAAACGCCGTCTCTACTAAAAATACAAAAACAAAATTAGCCAGGTGTGGTGGCGCATGCCTGTAGTCCCAACTATTTGGGAGCCTGAGGCAGGAGAACAGCGTGAACCTGGGAGGTGGAGCTTACAGTGAGCCAAGACGTGCCACTGCACTCCAGCCTGGGTGACAGAGTGAGACTCTGTCTCAAAAAAAAAAAAAAAGTATATAGCTCAATGCGTGTAGACAAATGTGTATACCTGTGTAAGTAACCATCGTCACAGTCAAAACCAAGAACATCCCATCACTCCAGAAGCTTCCCTCATGACTCCTCCTGGTCACACCAGGACCCCGGGAACCACCTATCTGTGTTCCATCATTCTAGATGAGATCTGTCCTTTCTAGAGTTTTCAATAAAAGGAATCACAGTGTGTACTGTTTTGTCCAGCTTCTTTCATTCAACATAAGTCCTGTGAGATTCATCCACTTGTTGTACCACCAGTTTTCTGGTCTTTATTAATAGTGTTTTCCTACTTTTTTTGTGTTAATATGGAGAATTATATTGATTTTTAAATGTTAAGCTGATGTTGCATTACTGGGATAAACTCTATTTGTCCATGGCCTATCCTTTTTTTTGTTGCTAGATTCAATTGACTTCTTTTTTTTCAGACAGGGTCTCACTCTGACACCCATGCTGGAGTGCAGTGACGTGATCTCCACTCACTGCAGCCTTGACCTCCCAGGCTTAAGTGATCCTCCCACCTCAGCCTCCCAAGTAGCTGGGACCACAGTTGTACACCACCACACCTGGCTAATTTTTTGGATTTTTTGTAGAGTCGGGGTTTCACCATGTTCCCCAGGCTGGTCTTCATCTCCTGAGCTCAAGCGATCTGCCTGCCTCGGCCTCCCAAAGTGCTGGGATTATAGCCGTGAGCCACTGTGCCCAACTCAATTGGCTAGTTTTTGTTGTTGTTGTTGTTTTGTTTTTTTTCTCATGATGGAGTTTTGTTCTTTTTGCCCACGCTGGAGTGCAATGGCGTGATCTCAGCTCACTATAACCTCCACCTCCCGGGTTCAAGCAATTCTCCTGCTTTAGCCTACGAAGTAGCTGGGATTACAGGCATGCACCACCACACCTTGCTAATTTTTGTATTTTTGGTAGAGACAGGGTTTTGCCATGTTGGCCAAGCTGGTCTCAAACTCCTGACCTCAAGTGATCTGCCCACCTTGGCCTCCCAAAGTGCTGGGATTACAGGTGTGAGCCACCACACCCAGGCAGTATTCTGCATTCTTAAACTGATTTTCTGCCTCCTTGTTCTGTCATTTACTGAGAGAGAAGTGTGAAAATCTCTAGCTATAACTGCGCATTTGTCTATTTGTGGTTCTGTCAGTTTTTGCCCTGTATCGGGTGCATACATATTTAGGATCATAAAGTGTTCTTGATGACTTGACCGCTTTATCCGCATAAAACAGTCCTCCCTATCTCTAGGAACAGTCCTGTTCTGAGTCTGCTTTGCCGGATGCCATTCCAGTATTCTCATAACTCATGTTGACATGATCTTGTTCCATTCCTTTACTTCCTCCTGCATTTTTAATTGTGGTAAAATATACACAGCACAAAAGGATCTTTTTTTTTTGAGACAGAGTCTCACTCTGTCACCAGGCTGGAGTGCAGTGGCGCGATCTTGGTTCACCGCAACCTCCGACTCCCTGGTTCAAGCGATTCTCCTGCCTCAGCCCCCGAGTAGTGGGGATTACAGGCACGCGGCACCATGCCCAGCTAATTTCTGTATGTTTAGTAGAGATGGGGTTCACCATGTTGGCCAGGCTGGTCTTGATCTCTTGACCTCGCGATCCACCTGCCTCGGCCTCCTAAAGTGCTAGGATTACAGGCATAAGCCACCACACCTGGCCAAAAGGATCATTTTGATCATTTTAATTGTACAGTTCTGTGGCAGTAAGCACATTCACAATGTTGTACAACCATCAGTATCATCCATCTCCAGAACTTTGTTGTCATCCCAAACTGTAAGTCTATACTAATTCAATAATAACTTCCCATTCCCTGCTTCCCCAGCCTCTGGTAACCACTATTCTAATTTCTGTCTCTATGAATTTGATTACTCTAGATACCTCATATAAGTGAAATCAGACAATATTTGTCTATATGTGACTGGCTTATTTCACTGGGCATGGCTTCAGCATTCATCCATGTAGTAACGTGTCAGAATTCCTTCTTTTTTTTTTTGAGACAGAATCTTGCTCTGTCACCCAGGCTGGAGTGCAGTGGCATGATCTTGGCTTGCTGCAACCTCTGCCCCCGGGTTCAAGCAATTCTCTGCCTCAGCCTCCTGAGTAGCTGGGATTACAGGTGCCCACCACCACGCCTGGCTAATTTTTGTATTTTTAGTAGAGACAGGGTTTCACCATCTTGGCCAAGCTGGTCTTGAACTCCTGACCTCGTGATCCACCCACTTCGGCCTCCCAAAGTGCTGAGATTACACGCATGAGCCACCGTGCCCGGCCAGAGTTCCTTCTTTAAGGTTGGATAATATTCCATTGTCCATGTCTGTAGACCACATTGCTTATCCATTCATCTGTCGGTGCACGTTTGAATTGTTTCTACCTTTTAGCTAGCGTGAATGATGCTGCTGTGAACATCAGTGCACAAGTGTCTGAGTCCCTGCTTTCAATTCTTTTCAGTGCATGCCTATCCTGGGCGTAGAATTCCTAGATCATACGGTAATTCTGATTCACTTTTTGAGGAACTACCAAACTTTTCCACGGTGGCAGCACCATTTTACATTCCCACCAACAGTGCACCAATGTTCAATTTCTCCACATCTTCACGTTCTTTACATCCTTGCCAATGCTTTTATTTTCTGTTGTTGGTTTTGCTTGGCTTTTTTTGATACTAGCCATCCTGTGAAGTGGATCTTATTGGGGTTGATTTGCATTCCCTAATAACTAACGATGTTGGGCATCTTTTCACGTACTTCTTGGCCACTTGTATGTCTTCTTTGGAGAAATGTCTATTCAAGTCCTCTGTCTATTTCTTAGTTTTTTGTTGTTGAGTAAAGTTATGACTTTTCAAAACGTATTTTACCTTGATTTGTTTTGCCAACTATGATGTTTTATTTTGAGCTTTAGAAGTGGAAAGAAACTAATAAGTCGTATTTAAAGCCATGTTGTTCTTCCAGTCAGCACCATAATTCTTAACAAGAAAACTTGACATTTCATTTAAGTGATTAAATGTATAGAGGTTGGAGATTTGCATTTTCCTCTATAATCCATATAATAATCCATGGAAAATCTTTTCCAATAGTTCGCAGTGCAGCAGAAAACAGCTCGTACATAACGACAAAATGAAAACTCCCAGATCATTTGCATCCTGCCAGAATCTTAGCTTCCCTCACATTACTGCTATTCATGACCTCAAGCCGCACGTTCTTATAAAGATGTGACCCCAACTTTGATAGTAAATGAATGGTTATCAGATCGAGGTCTCTCTCTTCCTCTCACAGCTTCAAAACAGTGACAGGAAATGGGAAAAGGGAAAACACCTCAGAGTTTGCAAATGGGTGACTGTGCCCCTCAGCAGCACAGGAAGGAAATGACCACGGGACACCTGTGCAGTGGCTGGAGCCAGGCCGGCCTCACTCGATGTCATGTGACGGGTGGAGATGGGGGAGCTGTGACAGCGGCAAGCACATCCCGGCCAGGCCCGGGAGAACACGGGCTCTGCCAGCTCACCCCCTCCACAGCCTTTCCTTCAGAAGGCTCGCTTTGGACACAGACTGAAACAGGCAGTGAGATATAATGTCAGGGTTTGCTTCTAATTCTTCGAGGGGTGGAGGTAGGGGCTAGGTATACAAGACTGGTGTGAACAGGGGCCTGTTGGAGCTGTGTGATGGGCTGTGTGGTGGGGGGAGGGGTGTCATTATATTATTCTATTTGTGTATACATTTGTGTGTTTTCATAATAAAGGTGGTATTTTTAAAAAAGAAGCCTCTCCTCCCTTTTTTCTCCTTGGTATTTCAAACCATCCAAATATTAAGAATGCCCTCTAAAGACAATCAAAACAGCAAGCATCTCAACAGTAATAACTTCACCCCACTGAGCTGAATTAGGCCAGCAAAGGTCTCAGAAATGAACTCTCTACCTTCGTTCACTCAACACATCTTTGACCTTCGGGAAAGTACCCCGTGCCAGTGTGCCAGGCTGTCTTCTGCCTCCAAAGAGCAGTGGAGACTGGGTGTCCTACTGGTCAGTAGATGTGGGCAGAGCCCCACAAAGAGCAGAGTCTGGCAAGGGGGGTCCAGGCCAGCCGGGGCAGAGGACTTGCAGGCACTGGGACAGACTGTGGCCTGCCTTTGGGAAACGGGACCCTGCCTGCACACAAGGCTGACTCACCACACACCAGCCACAGTTTGCTATATGACCAGAGGGTAAAGAGAGACCCCACCCAACCGGGGCCTTCGGGCACCAACTAGAGGACAGGAAGAACCCAGCTGGAGGCCCTCTTGCCTCAGCCAACAGGCGCCAGTGGTCAGCACAAGGAAGACGGAACACAGGCCATCCCCAGGGTGGGGACAAGGAGGAGGAAGCTCGGCCTCCAGCCCCAGGCACAGGGCCCCTTGAGACCCCAGGAGGCAGTGACCTAGTCTCAGGGTCCCTTTTCTTCCCAATTCCAGCAGTGTTAGAACTGCCAGGTACAAGAAGGAGCCACGCAGTCCTCTGGGCAGCAGAAACCCGAGGCTCAGTGAGAGCAGTGACCCAGGAGAGCCAGCTTTCCACGCGCATGCTGGAGCCACTCGCTCCTTTTGGCCACACATAAGTTACTGAGCATCTGCTCACCAACAGCTTCCTTTTGTTAGGAAGTGTGGAAGTGGCATCTGAGCAGACTTGGGGGAAGTGAGTGGGTGTGGGGCCTGTTCCGGACGCAGAGAGCAGCCAGTGCAAAGGCCCTGTGGCAGGAGCATGCCTGGTCTCCTGGGGACCGAGTGGCCAGGGTGTGGAGAGCGGCAGCAGGCAGCACAGGCCTTGGCCACTTTGGGGCCTTTGACTGTGAACAGAAGCCACAGCACGGTGTGGAGCAGAGGAGCAACATAATCCAGAAAGGTGGTTTTTTGTTTTTGGTTTTGGTTTTTTGTTTTTTTTTTTAAGAGACAGGGTCTCATCTGTCACACAGATTGGAGTGCAGTGGTGTGATCATGGCTCACTGCAGCCTGGAACTCCTGGGCTCAAGCCATCCCCTCCTGCTTCAGCATCCCCAGCAGCTGGGACCCCAGGCACACACCAGCACACCCGGCTATTTTTTAAATTTTTTGTAGAGACCGAGTCTCACTATGTTGCCTAGGCTGGTCCCAAACCGCTGGCCTCAAGACATCCTCCTGCCTCAGCCTCCTGGCTACATAGTCACTTCTTACCTTGCACACAACTGGAGAGAAAATCCTTGACTGAAAGATGCCTGGCTTTGCTATATCTCCCACAGCGCTTCCCTTGCACAGCACCTGATACGACGAGTGCCAGGATCAGGGTTCTTGTGACATTTTGAGGCCAATTATGAAATCTAAGGAGACTAGGGACTTCCAGTTTCATTAACTTGATTCTTCCTGTTAGGAAGAAAGTACCTGGATTAAAATAATTCACCCTAAGATGTGAATGAATGAAAATGAATGTCAAAACCCTCTAGAGAACTTTAACGAGGTATCAATTCACGGAAAGCCTAACTGGTAAAATTAGTAGAATATATCTCAGGCTGTCCACAGCATCAAAGGAGAAGTGTGTCTGTATTGAGGGAATGGGTTCAGGAGAGACACCAACAGGGGAGCTCACGTTCCGGGTCTCTCTAGATTACAGGATCCAGAGGTTCTATGAGTGGCCATCCCTGATCACCCCCAGTTCCCAACTGACCCGGACCACGGCCTCCCAATCCCTGCGTCGGCCCTTGAAGCTCCCAGGGTGGCTGTAACTCCTTGGGTATCAGCTTGCTTGGCGTCCTGCCTCTGATGCCCTCCAGCTGCATCCCTGGGGACCACAGCTCATGGGCCCCACAGAGGCAGGAGGAACCACCCTCGCCAAACCCTAGCCAGGCTGTCACCTGGCCCAGACTGCCTTGGTCTGGATGTCTGCAGCAGCCTGGGCTCTGCTCACCACTCTAAACACAAGTGGCCACATATCATCTGATTCCACTTACATGAAATGTCCAGAAAGGGCAAATCCATAGGGACAGAAAGTAGATTAGTGGTTGTGAGGGGCTGGGAGAGGCTGGGAGAGGAGGTAGGTGAGGGGGAAATGGGAGTGACTGATTAATGAGTACTGGGCTTCTTTTGGGGCCATGCAAATGTTCTAAACTGGATGGTGATGGTTACACAACTCTGTGGACAGACTAAAAAGGATGGAAAACTCTACTAAGAACTCTTCTTTAGAGGGGTGAATTGTAGGGTATGTGAATCATATCTCAGTAAAGCTGCTACAAAGCAAGTAGAGAGAGAGGAGGGAAGTAGGAGAGGCTGGCGGCCCCAGGAGCAGGGCTCAGGAACCAGCTACGGAGGTTAGGAGGCGGGGCCAGAGCCAGACAGAGGCACAACCAAGGGCAGGCAGCTTGGACAACCCTGAGGGCGCTTCCAGCTGAACTGTGGAGTGTTTGGCAGAAGGAAAGGGTCAAGAGCAGGGGGCCAAGCTTCTGGTGATGGCCTGGGCCCTAGACATTCCCTCCCCTAACAAAACCCAGAAAGGCGTGACTGGGAGAGAAGGCATAGTCAGGAGCATCACTCCCATGTCTTGCCTCCCCACCACCAAGCCCACAGGCACAGCACACTAGCAACCACCCAGAATGACTCACACCTTCCTGTGTCATTGTCCAGTATGAACTGCCCAGGGTCTTGAAGCACCAAGGACTAGGAGATCCCCGTGTCCCCAGGAACTGTACTCTGCATTTTCAAACAGAACATTTTCATGATATGTTGATGGCCACTCTTTTTCCTGACTGGCCATCTGAGACACTGAGCAGAGGTGAGGTTACAGCACCCCCAAAGGTGACCAGAGAAGCTCACCATTGACAGCACAGGGGAGCCCTTTCGGGCCCGACACAGAGTGTCACCCTCTGAAGCTGTCACGGAATCAGAGACTAGGGCTCTGTCACCTCACACCTCGGGAACACTGCAGGGGTGCTCTGCAGCATGTCTCTCTCTGTTTTTTTTTTTTTTTTTTTTGAGACAGAATCTCACTCTGTTGCCCAGGCTGGAGTGCAGTGACGTGATCTTGACTCACTGCAACCTCCACCTCCTGCGTTCAAGCGATTGTCCTGCCTCAGCCTACAAAGTAACTGGGATTACAGGCACCCACCACCATGCCCAGCTGTTTTGTATTTTTGGTAGGGATGGGGTTTCCCCATGTTTGCCAGGGTGGTCTCAAACTCCTGACCTCAAGTGATCCGCCCGCCTTGGCCTTCCAAAGTGTTGGGATTACAGGCATGAGCCACCATGCCTGACCTGCAGCATGTCTCTTTTTTTCTTTTTTTTTTTTTTTTTGAGACGAAGTCTCGCTCTGTCGCCCAGGCTGGAGTGCAGTGGCGCAGTCTCGGCTTACTGCAACCTCCGTCTCCTGGGTTCACACCATTCTCCTGCCTCAGCCTCCCAAGCAGCTGGGACTACAGGCGCCTGCCACCATGCCTGGCCAATTTTTTGTATTTTTAGTGGAGATGGACCTCCTCTGAGCCCCAAGTCTACACGACCAAGTGTCTTTGCAAAATCTCCCTCCAGATCCACCCAAGTCAGACGCAAGGCTTCCCTTCCACATCAGGTCCTGTTCTGGCGTTCTATCTCTGCAATGGCCCCATCACCATTTATGCTGACTCCTCCTCCCCATGACCCATGTCTAGACCGCCACTATATCCTCCATCTCTCTCAAACACACCTCTGCTCCCACTCCTGGCACCACACACCCCCAACAGCCTCAGTCTGGGGAGCTGTCATCTCTCACCTGGACGCCAGTGCCTGCCTGTGCCATCCATCCTCCAAGCCACAAATAAACGGTGGCTGGAAAGCATGCCAGCCAGGATGGTCTCGATCTCCTGACCTCGTGATCCACCCATCTCGGCCTCCCAAAGTGCTGGGATTACAGGTGTGAGTCACTGCGCCCGGCCCAGCATGTCTCTTAAACTCAGGGGCCACAAGCAGAGCTGTCAGAATGCTTCAGAGGAAAACAAGTGGGGCCTGGTGACAACTCATGCAAGACACTGGGGGTGACACGGAAGAAGGGGACTCTCCAGGGCTGCTTTTAAGTTGGGGGCATTCTTAGAATTAAGAAGCTGTCAATCAACTGCCAGATCCTGTAAAGAACTGTTTCAACTCCATTAAGGAAAAATAAAGGAAACCGAAAAGAAAAACAGACAAAGGATACAATGTTCTCATGAAGATTGCCTGTAACCAATAAACATTTTAAAAGATGCTTAAAGTTGCAAGTCATGGATAGAATGTAAATTAAGGCATCAATAAGACAACCTTTTTCACCCAACAGATTAGGTTAAATCTAGTGCTGGTGAAAGTGTGGGGAAACAGGCATTCTCAGGCCACGGGGCAACATCTGTTAAAACTCTAAAAGGTTGGGCAGGTGTGGTGGCTCATGTCTGTAATCCCAACATTTTGGGAGGCCAAGGCGGGTGGGTCACTACAGGTCAGGAGGAGTTCAAGACCAGCCTGACCAACATGGTGAAACCCCGTCTCTACTAAAAATACAAAATCACCTGGGTGTGGTGGCACATGCCTGTAATCCCAGCTACTTGGGAGGCTGAGGCAGGAGAATTGTTTGAACTCGGGAGGCGGAGGTTGCAGTGAGCCGAGATCGTGCCACTGCACTCCAGCTTGGGCGACACGGCGAGACACCATCTCAAAAAACAAACAAACAAACAAACAAAAACCTCTAAAAGGTACATGCCCTTCAGCCTAGCAATTCCACTTGGAGGAGCCCAGCCTGCAACACAAGTGAATACACACACTCAAGGATGTTCACTGTAGGGCTATATTTTAACAGAAGAAAACTTACAGGCACCTAAATGTTCTTCCACAGAGGAATAATTATAAATAATGATTCATCTATATAATAAAACACTATATAGGTATAGAAGAAAACGTTTAAGGAATATGTTAACTGTGATGTTATCTCTGGAGAATGGGATTTTAGGAAAGGACTCCCATTATACCTTTGTATGACATTTATAATCAGAAAACAAACCTTCAAAAAAAACGAGTTGTTGGGATGATGGTATGATCCCGTTTACATAAAATTGAAAATAATATATATGCATATCTACATACATGTAGCTGTGCTGTCTAGAAAAGTGTCTGAAAGTGTCTGCATCTGTATATAGTTGCTATGGCTTCACATCTTTACAACAGGCACACCTAAGTGTGACTTGTTTAATTTTAAAAAGAAAAAACCTGAGCTGGGGCTCAAGAGTCTGCTGGAGCCACCTCATGTGGTCCCTGGGCTCATACCTCTCCCTAAGCAACTCCTCCACACTCTCAGTAGCGTGTGGGGGAGTCCCTCAGACTCATTTCCCAGGGGCCTCCTCTGAGCCCCAAGTCTACATGACCAAATGTCTTTGCAAAACCTCCCTCCAGATCCACCCAAGTCAGATGCAAGGCTTCCCTTCCACATCAGGTCCTGTTCTGGCGTTCTATCTCTGCAATGGCCCCATCACCATTTATGCTGATTCCTCCTCCCCATGACCCATGTCTAGACTGCCACTATATCCTCCATCTCTCTCAAACACACCTCTGCTCCCACTCCTGGCACCACACACCCCCAACAGCCTCAGTCTGGGGAGCTGTCATCTCTCACCTGGACGCCAGTGCCTGCCTGTGCCATCCATCCTCCAAGCCACAAATAAACGGTGGCTGGAAAGCAGGAGCCTGATTTGTGGCTACTCCCTGCTTAGACGCCTCAATGGCTGTCCATGGCACGAAGACCAAGGCCAATCCCCTAACCGGGCCTGGAACACCCCACACCTTCCACCCCTGCCTCACCATCCTCCCCTCCCTCTGGGCTGCATCCTCTGGCCACCATCAGGCCCCAGGGCCACTACACAGGGGATTCCCACCATCTGAGACTCCCTCTCCCTCTCCCCCAGTCCCAGTCCCACAGCACCCAGGAGGTTCCCAGTCATCCTTCGGGTCTCAGCTCAGTCCTCGATTCCTCAGTGAAGCCAACTCCGACCCTCTTTCCCTGATACCATCATTGTGCCTCAGAGATTTCATCTCTGTCCCTGCCCCTCAGCTCTGCGTGCCAGGAAAGTGAAGCATTGTTGAACCCAGATGCCCAGCTCAGTGCGTGCGCCAGAGCAGGGGAACAGTGTTTGATGGGTCCTACATATGCAGACAAATGTTTGAACACTGTCATGGCCTGGATGCCCCCAAAATTCATGTGTTGAAACTTAACTGCCAATGTGATAGCATTAAGATACAGGGCCTTTAGGGGGTGATTAAGTTCTGGAGGGGGAGCCCTGATAAACAGGATCAGTGACTTTGTAAATGGGCTTGAAGGAACCAGCGAGGCCCCTTTTGCCCTTCTGCCTTCTGCCCTTCTGCCTTCTGCCCCATGGGGACACAGCAAGAAGGCCCTCACCAGACACTGAATGCTGGTGCCTTGGTCTTAGACTTCCCAGCCTCCAGAACTGTAAGAAATAAATATCTGTTGTTTATAAACTACCCTGTCTCAAGTATCTTGTTATAGCAGCACAGTAGACTAAGACAAATACTGTACATACTTCAAAAAAAAAAAAAAAACCTTTTATTCTGTCTGGGCACGGTGGCTCACACCTGTAATCCCAGCACTTTGGGAGGCCAAGGCGGGTGGATTGCCTGAGCTCAGGAGTTCGAGACCACCCTGGGCAACATGGTGATACCCCGTCTCTACTAAAATACAAAAAATTAGCTGGGTGTGGTGGCGCATACCTGTAGTCCCAGCTACTCAGGAGGCTGAGGCACAAGAATCACTTGGGCCCCACAGGCAGAGGTTGCAGTGAGCCAAGATCGCACCACTGCACTCCAGCTTGGGCTACAGAGTGAGACTCTGTCTCAAAAAAAAAAAAAAAGAAAAAAGGCCAGGCTCATGCCTGTAATCCTGGCACTTCGGGAGGCCAAGGCGGGTGGATCACGAGGTTAAGAGATGGAGACCATCCTGGCCAACATGGTGACACCCCGTCTCTATTAAAAATACAAAAAAAATTAGTTGGGTGTGGTGGCATGCACCTGTAGTCCCAGCTACTTGGGAGGCTGAGACAGGAGAATTGCTTGAACCCAGCAGGCGGAGGTTGCAGTGAGCGTATATCACACCACTGTACTCCAGCCTGGCGACAGAGTGAGACTCCATCTAAAAACAAAACAAAACAAAACAAAACAAACAAACAAACAAAAATCTCTTATTTTGAAAAAATGTTCAAATATACACAGAAGTAGAGAGAAGAGTAGAATGGATGCCCATGTGCCCAGCATCCAGCCTCAGGAACCACCAGCCTCCTGCTGTTTTATTTTCTCTGTCCATCCTTCACATCTTTTTTTTTTCTTGTTTTACTCACAAATAGGTCAGTATGTAAGTAGATACACTTCACCCACATAATAGAGAATACTCTATGCACGTATTCATGGGTCAAAGGGGTCCCTCCACAATTCATACTCATCCCTCCGAACACTGCAAGCGTTGTGTGGAGCTATTTGCTTTCCCACACACTCACTTTCTGCCGCAGCAAGGCTGGACCCTGCTGGAGTGGTGATGTGCAGGAACTGCCTCATAGCTCAGGTGGTAAAGTTATTTGGCTGGGAACTGAATCTCTCCCCACATGCTGTCACACCCTTCCCGGCCCTGACAAACACAAAGAGATGCATCCCATCGGGTCACCCACTTGGCTGAACCATGTACCTGGTAACCTCCTTGGGAGGTTCTTTGGAGGGTATTTTTCTCCTCTACACAAAGCATGCCTACGAAGTAAGCCGAGAATGACAAAAACAGGAAAGCCCAATCTTGCAGAGACAGAGGGGCCAAGGCCTGCATGATAATGCGGCCCAAATTCATAGCTCAGACCCAAAAGAAAACAAATGTTTCATCCTCTAAACTAAGCAATACAGTGAGGGCAGTAAATTGCAATTACAAGTAAGAACTTTAGCAGTTGCTGATCATAAAATGAAAAGGGACAAATATGTTTATCCTTAACAGGGTCACAAATAATTCCACAGCTGTTAATTTTGGCAGCCACTACTCTGCAGGCAGTATGGGCTCATGGTATACTATCTTCATTGTCACCTCGGACAAAGATCCTATTGGCCAAAGGCACACAAGCATCTTCAGGAAAACTAGATTTAAATGGTAAGATTAAAAAACACAGTCATTATTTACAAGCACAAGAAAGGTTCACTAATAAATCCAGAGAATGATGAAAGCCAATGCTTTATCCACTTATCAACCCAGATCACATGACCGCTTTCAAATGACTCACTTGGCCAGATTTACTGACCAGGACCCTGCACAAAATACTACAGAGAAGACCAAGGTTGACAGAGGATGTCTATGTCCTGTGTTCTGCCCACATGAAACCAGCTACCTCCAACCCTCCCTGTCCCTCCTCCAAGGGGTGTCTCCGAGTCCCCCGAATCAGTCACTTGTGCTCCATCTCCACCACCATCAGACCTGAGACTCCCAAAGGTCAGAGACAGGCAAGCAGCAGCCACTCAGTGAGAGAGGGAAAGGGATGGCAGGCAGGGCCCAGCCTCAGACTAAGCCAGCATTGGAGAAACTCAAAGGTGTTCAGGTTACTGTCACTTATTTTTCAGAAAAACAAAATAGGATTTAGAAAAGCTATCATCTGTGCACATGCCAAATCATTCCTCATGAGCAGAGTTTTCACCCCAATCACCACCCTGACTGTGCCCTCCTCTGCTCGCTGTGAGATGCCATCTCAAACAGCTCCCAAATGGCCCTTCCTAGGACAAACACAAGCCTTAGCTCAGACAAACAGGGCTGCACAATGTGCGTGTTCCCTCAACTTCTCCAGCAAATGCTCACTTCAGTTAAATCGAGGAGAAAAGCTGCTCCTTACTGAACAGCAAGAAGGGTAAGATAAGGCGTGCGAAAACAGTATCACATCTTAAAAGTTACCCTCCACCTTACCCCAGCCTTACCCTAACTTTACCTCACCTTACTCCAACTGTAGGCCACCTTACCCCAAACTTACCCCATTTTACCCCAACCTTGCTCTATCTTATCCCAGTCTTACCCCACTTTACCCCATCCTTACTCCAACTTTACCCCAACCTTACCCCAAGCTTACCCCACTTTACCCCAAGCTTACTCCAACCTTGCCACCTTACTCACCTTACTCCAACCTTACCCCAACTTTGCCAAACCTTACTTCATCTTAGCCCACCTTACCCCAACCTTACTCCGCCTTACCTCAACCTTATCCCGCCTTACCTCAACCTTATCCCACCTTACCCTAACCTTATTTTACCTTACCCCAACCTTATTTTACCTTACCCCAACTTTAGCCACCGTACGCCAACCTTACTCCACCTTACTCCACCCTTAACCTCATCCTTACTCCATCCTACTCCACCTTGCTCCAACCTTACTGTCAGTAAAATGGCAATGATAATCATATCTAACTCATGGGGATGTTGTGAAAATCAAATGAGAAAATACATATGAAGCACTCAATAAGTATTAACTATTTTAATTCGCCTTTGAAGATTTTAAATTTGGTGAAAATTTATAAACAAAAACTCCATGTTTATTTGTAAATTAAATCAGAGTAAACCGTTATTGTTACTTCACTTAAAACATTAATTTGCTATGTATTTATTAAGACGGAGTCTCGCTCTGTGACCTAGGCTGGAGTGCAGTGGCACGAGCTCATCTCGCTGTAGCTTCCGCTTCAGTAGCTGGGACTACAGGCATGTGCCACCACACCTGGCTAATTTTTTTGTGTTTTTAGTAGAGATGAGGTTTCATATATTGGCCAGGCTAGTCTCAAACTCCTGACCTCAAATGATCCGCCTACCTCGGCCTCCCAAAGTGCTGGGATTATAGGCATGAGCCACCGTGTGGGCTTAATTTGCCATTGACATTGATCTGGCTGGAGCAATTAAACACCTCTGAGATGAAGCTCAGATAGCCAAGGAAAAGGCAGAGTCCTTCTGGCCACTGTGTAGTCTCTGGCAAGAAGCTAATTCCATCAGGCCTTCATCTTCTCAACCATAAACAAGGGGTGTGGTTGTTTATGGTTGAGAACAAAGTGAATGTTGTCAAAGGGCCGTGTATTCTGAAGAGTAGTTATAAGGCATACCAACAACCGCTGTTCTTCTCTTGTGCAGCTAGTGAGTGCAGAATACATGCCCCTTTGATAACACTCATTTTGTGCTGAGAGCACCACTCAGCAGAGAAGGAGGCTCCAGGCTCCAGGAGAGCTGTACAGTGGCATGAGGAGGCCAGTTCCAGCCCTGGGTCCTCCCATGAGACCCTGGGATCTTGGATGCACCTGTCTGAACACTTATCACCAGCTCCCTCTATCCACACAAACACTGACACACAGGAAATCCCCAGAAGTTACGACACCAGTGCAAGAGCTTAGAGAGCCTATTCTCAAACTGCCACTTGATGGTTTGGCCAAACAGGATATATGCCAGCCCCTGGCTCCTGCCAGCCAGCACAGGGTGACCCTGCAGCCTACTCTTGCCTTGCAACTGGAAAAGTCTCTCTCTCTCTCTGCTCATCTCCCTCTTTTCTGGGAGTGTTTAATATGGATGACAGTCAAATCTGTTCTAATTGGGCCCTTGATTTTTAGCTCAACCCATATTTCCTGTGTATTTTCTGCTGAGGCCATCCAGCTGAATCCTTGGCACCCAGAACACCAACAGATACTCAGTAAATACTTGTTGAGTGAATCACTCCAACATTATGAGGTAGGTCTTGTCATCCACATTCTGCAATCTGAGGCAAATTGCCAAGGCTAAGTGAACTGGTCAAGATGACTCGGCTAGTAAATTGCCACTAGGTACCTCCACGGAGATGTTCCCCCGGCCTCATGCACCTGGTGTGCAGCACTGACCTCACCTCGGCCCTCCCTCCTCATCCTGCACTTCCCCACCCCACCATCCCCCACCCCACTCTCCTTCCTGAACTCCCTGTGTCAGCTCCAGCTTCCACTCTCTTTCACCAGCACTTCCTACAGCCACCTCTCCCTCCTAGCTTCTCCCCTTTACAACCATTCTCCACGAGGCACCAGGGCAAGCTGCCCTAAACCCAAATCTGACCAGGCCCTTCTCTGCCTAAGGCTCTGCAATGGCTCCCCACCCTCTAGAGAATAAAAGTCAAGCTCCCGTTTTACACTCCAGCATCTGCTTCTAGTTCTCCAAACACATCACAAACTCCCTGGCCTTCCTGCTTGCGTTCTTATTGCACCTAGGGGACCTATCTCACACTGCCTGTGAACTCCCATTTCTGCCAAGCTCAGGCCCCACTTCTCTAGGAAGCCCCCCTGCGCTCACCCTCAGCTCCAGGTCAGGCAGGGACAGCTGTAATCCTCAACATCACAGGGTAGAGATACAATTACCTAGTTATGTGTCCACCTGCCCTATTCAAGTAGAACCACTTGAGGACAGAGACTAGGTCTTTTTTGATCTTTGGATGCTGAGTGCCTGGCACAAGGTCTGCACTTGGTGGACACTTCAGTGTCTTAATGATTCAGTTCACCCAGTTTTCCAAACCTAGGCATCATCTTAGATTCTGCTCTAATCGGGAGCCTGTCAATTACTCTGCCCAAAATCTCTCTGGAATCCTCCTTCTTTCTCCCTCCCCACTGCACTCCTGAGCTCAGGCCCTCATTATTCCCTGGACTGAGACTAACTTCCTTCCTCCGAAATCCCCTTTGTATAATTACAATTCCTGTCTGGTTCCTGTAAGTTACTTTACTGAAACACACATCTCATATAAATTCCACGCCTAAAGACCCTCTGCAGCGTTTCAGGACCTGCAGGTGAAGGGGGCTTTCAAGACACTCCCCATGCCTTTCCCACCTCCCGCTCCAAGCCCACCTCTTGCCTCCCTACGAGCCCAACACTGCTCTAGCGATCATTCCTAGAACTCTTCAGACACATCTATGCCCTATGCAGGCTTTCAGGCACCTGCTGTGCCAGGATGCTCCTAGGGCCATCTCCCGTCTCGGCCATCTCCCGTCTTATCCTTCAAGTTCTGGTTCAGAGGTCATCTATTTGATGAAACCTGAGCTGCCCCCTCCTCCCACTCAGAAGTCATCCCCTGCCTCTCTCTGACCCCAGGCACTTTCACCGCCACTCCTTACACCACAAGGTCCCTGCCCCACCTTCCTGGCATCAGGCTGCGGCACCCAACGCAAGCGCGTGCAACCAGTCATTAAGCGGCCGCCCCGTTTCCTTCCATTTAACCTTGCTGCGTCGAACACATCATGCACCCTCTTCATCTCAACAATGGGAAGAAAGAGTTCCAGGGCTATGACGTGCCAGGCCCAAAGCCACCGTGCGGGGCAGAGCTGGGACCTAGGCCTTCCAATTGGAAATCTTATTTGTGCGCAGCACTGAACGCGCGGGTCGGCAGTGAGGACCCCAGGGGTCCGGGGTTGAGGGGGCTGTGCCAGCTGCTTCCGCACCATGGCCACCCTGCTCATGAGGACTCAAGTCCGTGCATTTGCTGAGCATTTGGTCTCCTTCCACACTCGGTTGACTAGAACCATCTCTCCTTCCCGCAGCTGATACGACAACTTGGGGGGCAGTTGCTGTCTAGTGATCCCCACGTCGGAGCGGAAGCCCGCGCCGCCACACACGCACCACGCACGCCGCGCACATGCGCAGCCCTCGCTCTCGCACGCAACTCGCGGCCACCTAGCCTAGTGGCGGCTGCCCCGCGTCCTGGCTGAGGGATGGCGGGACCCCAGGCGGCTGGAGTGGCGAAAGTTGACCGCCCCCGTCTTTTCTGCCCCGTGGGTGGCTACTGCGTGCCCCCAAGTAACCCAGAGGTTGAGGGCCCCCCAGTACGCGGCGGCCTGGGGTCAGGATGCGGGACTCCCCTCCACCGCCATGATCTCGCAGTGTGGGGGAGCGCTCAGGGACAGAGATGAGGCCCAAGATGTGTGCCTTCTCCTTGCTCCTGACCGCTGACTTCGTTATTCCAAATACGCAGCCGAAACCACAGCTCTTGCAGGTGCAGCTTTTCTCTGCCTCTCCTATGTGGAAAGCAGCGCAGCGTGGACTCCAGCCAAACTCCCCGGGTTGGATTGCAGCTCTCTGGCTCTCTGTCCCTGTGAGCTTGGGCAATTTACCTCCTCTATGTCTCAGTTTCCTCAGCTGTGCAAAGGGGTTGCTGATCCTACTTAACGGGGTGGGTTGTTGTGAAGAGGAAATGAGTTAACATAACTAGAGAAGGAGACTGGTGCCTGGCAAGCACTACGTGAGTGTTTTGATGTTATTATTGCTGTTTTTATTAGAGCTGTGTGTAACGGGACGTTTAATGAGCCTTTTCCTGTTACCCTGGAATTAGTGAGTCAGGGCACAAAGGTGAGTACCCAGAGGCATTCAGTATCCCACACTATAAAGGCAGCACAACATAGAAGCACCCAGAGCTTATTGTTAGAGGGCTGAAGAGCCACCCAGCCCTGCCATTCCAAACCACCACCACCACCCTACCCTCAGGCTTACATAACTGGGCAACAGGGGAGGGATGGGGTGGGAGGAAGGGTAGGAGTTTCCCTAAGCAGCCTCCTGGGTGCAGAAATAAGGGTGCTGTGCTATTACTAAAGCCAACAGGGTGTAGCTCAAAGAGAGTTACCATAATGACTTCAGATGCTTAAAAAAGAGAGGCTGGCATCTTCCCTGATTGGATGTCTTGGACATCCAATCACACTTGGACAGTGTGAGCTTGCTAGACTGCCTTTATACCTGGCTTTGAAGAAATCTAGAAAACTCAGAGACCTCTGGGCAGAGGTCTTCAGGGGGCTTGCCTGTCATTGCTTGTGCTGTCCAATGCCAGACCCCATCCACTAGGCCAGAGGCTGTGGAGCAAGCAGCAATAGGGAGTAACACTGATGGCAAAGCTAGTTGGAGCTGGGAGTGAAGGAGGTTGAGCTAGAGCTCATTTCCCATATCAGAACACTGTATACTGAGGATACCCTGCAGAGCCTTTGGAAAAACTAAAATGAACTCCCCATGAAAGAAGGTCAGTGGGGCTGGGCGCGGTGGCTCACACCTGTAATCCCAACACTTTGGGAGGCCGAGGCAGGCGGATTATGAGGTCAGGAGTTCAAGACCAGCCTGACCGACATGGTAGAACCCCGTCTCTACTAAAAATACAAAAATTAGCCAGGCGTGGTGGCACTTGCCTGTAATCCTATCTACTCAGGAGGCTGAGGCAGGAGAATTGCTTGAACCCGGGAGGCAGAGGTTGCAGTGAGCCGAGATCACATCATTGCACTCCAGCCTGGGTGACAGAGCGAGACTCCATCTCAAAAAAAAAAAAAAAAAAGTGTACAGACTGGCCTCACAGAGATCAAAAACAGCTAGTTAGAGAACTTAAGTTATCTGATTTTAACAGTTTAGGGAGGGATTAGATCAAGAGGACTCCAACTTCATGAATAGATTAGTGCCCTTATAAAAGGGCCTGAAGGAACCAGCTAGCCCTTTTATGCCTTTCCATCTCTTTCACCGTGAGTACACAGTGTTCATTTCCTCAAGAGGACACAACAAGGCACCATCTTGGAAGCAGAGAGCGAGCCATCACTGGACACCAAACCTGCAGGTGCCTTGATCTTGGACTTCCCAGCCTCTATAATTGTAAGTGATGAATTTGTTGTTTACAAATTATCCAGTTTCAGGTATTTTGTTATAGAAGCACAAACAAAGACACATAATTTTAAAAATTGATTAATCGTACTGCATCAAATTTTAAACTTTGACCACTTCAGAAGACACTATTAGACCAGTGGTTGGTTGCCAGGGGTTGCATTTGAGGGGAGGGGATTGACTAGAAGACGGTATAGGGAAATTTTGGGAAGGTGATGGGAAAATTCTGTATCTTGATTGTAGTGGTAGAATTCACAGAACTCTGCCTAAAAAAGGTGAGTGTTATTAAATGTAAATTATACTTCAATAAACCCAGAGAAAATTAATTTTTAATAAGACCTCATTTAGACAATGAAAGACAAGCTACAGACTAGGAGAATATCTAAACACATATCTCATAAAGTATTTTTACTCAGAATACATAAAGAACTCATTTGGCTCTATAAGAAAATTACAAACAGGCTGAATGCAGTGTCTTAGCATTTCGGGAGGCCGAGGTGGGCAGATCGCTTGAGCCCAGGAGTTTGAGACCAGCTTGGGTAACATGGCAAAACCCCATCTCTACAAAAAATAAAAAACAAAGAAGTTAGCCAGGTCTGGTGGTGCATGCCTGTAGTCCCAGCTGCTTGGGAGACTGAAGTGGGAGAGTCACCTGAGTCCAGGAGGTAAAGGTTGCAGTGAGCTGTGATTGCACCACTGCACTCCGGCTGAGTGACAAAGTGAGACCCAGTCTCGACAGATAGATAGATAGATAGATAGATAGATAGATAGATAGATAGACAGATAGATAGATTTACAAACAAAATAATATTTCAGCAAAGAAGAAATACAATACAGATGACACATAAGTACATGAAGGATGCTTGGCCATCATCTGTTGTTAGGGAAACACGAAACCACCAGTGAGACATCACTAAACCAGGACACGTCCACTTGAATGACCCAAATTAAAAAGACTAACAATAGCAAGTGTTGATGAAGATGTGGAGCAACTAGAATTCTCACACATAGCGGGCAGGAATGAATGCAAAATTATTAGGCCAATTTGGAAAACATTTTAGTAATTTCTCATGAAGTTGTAACTGCTTAACCATTAAGCTTAGCAATCCTACTGCTAGATACTTAGCCCAAAGACATGGAAACATGTCCCCACAAGACTTACCTGTAGCAAAATGTTCATAGAAGCATTATTAATAATAGTCAAAAAGTGGAGGCCGGGCGCAATGGCTCATGCCTGTAATCCCAGCACTTTGGGAGGCCAAGGCGGGCAGATCACCTGAGGTCAGGAGTTCGAGACCAGCCTGGCCAACATGGTGAAACCCGTCTCTACTGAAAATACAAAAATTAGCTGAGCATGGTGGTGTGTGCCTGTAATCCCAGATACTTGGGAGGCTGAGGCAAGAGAATCGCTTGAACCGAGGAGACAGAGGTTGCAGTGAGCCGAGATCACACCACTGCACTCCAGCCTGGGTGACAGAGCGAGACTCCGTCTCAAACAAACAAACAAACAAACAAACAAAAAAAGTGGAACAGGTAGATGCATACAGTGGAATAACAGTTGGCAGAATAAAGGAACAGACTGCTGCTGCATGCAGCAAGAAGGAGTCTCACATTTGTCAGGCTCAGCAGGAGAAGCCAGACACCAAGGGCTGCGTACTGTGAAATTCTAGAAAGGCAACACTGTGGTGAGAGAAAGCAGATGAGTACTTAGGGGCTAGGTGTTGGGGGAAAGGATTGACTGCATGGAGCACAAAGTGGGCTCAGCAGTGAAAATATTTTGTATCATAATTGTGGTAGTTATTTGTCAAAAATCGAATTGTGTGCTTAAAATCGGTGAACTTTGTTGTAAGTAAAGTATACCTCAATTTAAAAAAATATTAAATTACTGTGAGCCTGAGAAAAATACAGCCAGTGTACCCTGTACATGGAAAGACTTTTGCCCTTTTCCCTAATTCATTCTCCGTGACCTGACATCAGAGAAGGGAGACCCTAAGGAGAGTGGTGGGAATTCAGAGGCAGCACATCCCACCTGTTCTCGTAAAGTGTCCTAAGCCATAAACCCATGTGGTGATGGGAGTGGGCAAAGGCTTACCTTGTATTTGAGATTGAACTAGCTAGACTTTGAATAACTGCTTGGGAACTTATGGGATCTGCCCAAAGTATTGTTAAGGGAAATATGGGAAATTTGACAGAGATTCATTGAAGGTAGCAATTAGAGAAAGTAATTTATACCTCCTGAGATGAGATAGCTCAGTAATTTGCATTTATCATTAAATTAGTGTAACAAAGCCTCCACAGAGCATGTGGACACAGTACTGTATTTTCCAAATATATATAAATGCCATTGCAGTTAATAAAATACAGACTCAGCTGAGTGTGGTGGCTCACGCCTGTAATCCCAGCACTTTGGGAGGCCAGGCAGGTGGATCACGACGTCAGGAGATGAAGACCATCCTGGCTAAGACGGTGAAACCCCATCTCTGCTAAAAATACAAAAAATTAGCTGGGTGTGGTGGCGGGCTCCTGTAGTCCCAGCTACTCGGGAGGCTGAGGCAGGAGAATCACTTGAAACGGGGAGGCAGAGGTTGCAGTGAGCCAAGATCACACCATTGCACTCCAGCCTGGGCAACAAGAGTGAAACTCCATCTCAAAAAAAAAAAAAAAAGTTTAACAAAGTCAGGATACCCTTTAGTGATAAAAATCATGCAACAAACTAGGAATAGGAGGGAACTCGCACAGTCTGATAAAGGGAATCTATGAAAACCCCACAGCTAACATCATACTTAATGGTAAAAAACTGAAAGCCTTCCCCCTGAGATTAGGAACAAGACAAAGATGGCCACTCTTGCCACTTACTTAACATTGTACTAGAAATCCTAGGCAGGGCAACTAGACAAGAAAAAATAACAAAAAGCCATCTAGATTGGAGAGAAAGAAGTAAAACTCCATTTGCAGATGACATGATCTTGTATAAAGAATACCCTAAAGAAGCTGGGTGTGGTGGCTTATGCCTTTAATACCAGCACTTTGGGAGGTTGAGGTGGGTGGATTGCTTGAGCCCAGGAGTTCAAGACCAGCCCAGGCAACCTGGCAAAACCCCATCTTTACAAAAAATTAGCTGGGCATGGTGGCACACACCTGTAGTTCTAGCTACTCAGGAGACTGAGGTGGGAGGATCACCTGAGCCTGGAAGATTAAGGCCACAGTGAGCCATGATCATGCCACTGCACTCCAGCCTGGGTGGCAGAGCGAGACCCTGTCAAAACAAAACAAAACCCTAAAGAATCTGCACAAAAACTGGTAGAGCTAATAAGTGAGTTAAGTAAAGTTGCAGGATACAAGATTAATATACAAAACCAGTCGCATTTCTATCTACTGGCAATGAACAATTTGAAAATCAAATTAAGAAAATATAGCATCAAAAGAATACTCTTGAAATACTTAGAAATAAATTTAATTAAAGAAGTGCAAGGCTGCTATACAAAAACTACAAGACATTGTTGAAAGAAAATGGAAAGATATTCTATATTCGTGGACTAGAAAACTTAACATTAAGATCTTCAGATTTAATGCAATACCTATCAAAGTTTCAACTGCTTTTTTTTTTTTTCCAGAAATGGACAAGCTGATTCTAAAATTCATATGGAACTGCAAGGGACACAGAAGAACCGAAGCAGTCTTGGACAAGAACAATGTTAGAAGACTCACTTCTCCATTTCAAAACTTACTACAAAACTATAGTAATTGGCCCGGTGCGGTGGCTCACGCCTGTAATCCCAGCACTTTGGGAGGCCAAGGTGGGCAGATCACTTGAGGTCAGGAGTTTGAAACCAGCCTGGCCAACATGGTGAAACCCCATCTCAACTAAAAAGACAAAAAAATTAGCTGGACATGGTGGTGGGTGCCTATAATCCCAGCTACTCAGGAGGCTGAGGCAGAAGAGTGGCATGAACCTGGGAGGCAGAGGTTGCAGTGAGCCGAGATCACACCATTACACTCCAACCTGGGCAACAGAGCGAGACTCTGTCTCAAAAAAAAAAAAAAAAAGAGTTCATAACAGCACTATTCACAATAGCCCAAAAATGGAAACAACACAGACGACCACCAACAGATAAATGGATAAACAGAATAAAGGGATATTATTTAGCATCACGGATAATGAGGTGTTGAATGAGGCTACGGCGCAGATGAACCTGGAAACACTGTGCAAAGGGAAAGATGCCCGACACAAAAGCCCACATGCCGTGTGATTCCACTTCTAGGAAATGTCCAGAACAGGCAAATCCACAAAGACAGGAAGTAGATTGGTGGATACCTAGGGCATGGGGTGGGGAGAAGTGGGGAATAACTGCCAGCAGATTTGCGGTTTCTCTTGGGGAAGAGGAAATGTTCTGGAATTACATCGTGGCGATGCATGTACAGCATAGTGAATATACTAAAGCCACTGAAGTATAAACTTTAAAATGATTAATTTTATGTTATGTGAATTGTATCTCAATAAAAAATGTTTTAAAAAGGAAAGAAACAGCCGGGCATGGTGGCTCATGCCTATAATCCCAGCACTTTGGGAGGCTGAGGTGGGAGGATCACTTGAGGCCAGGAGTTCTAAACTAGCCTGGGTGACCATAGCACGACCTCGTCTCTACAAAAGAAAAATTTAAAAATTCACCAGGTTTGGTGGCACGTGCTTGTAGTCCAAGCTACTCAGGAGGCTGAGGGAGGAGGATCGCTTGAGCTCAGGAGTTTGAGACTGCAGTGAGCTATGATTACACCACTGCACTGCAGCCTGGGTGACAGAGTGACACCCTGTCTAAAAAAAAAACAAAAGGAAAAAAATCCAACTAGAATGGTCTTAATATAGCAATTTATTGGCTCATGCCAGTGGATGTTCAGAGGTAAGGCAGGCTCCAGGGCTGTTCAGCTTACAGGCTCTACAGAATCATCATAGAGGCTGGGCACAGTGGCTCATGCCTGTATTCCAGCACTTTTGGAAGGCTGAGGTAGGCAGATCACCTGAGGTCAGGAGTTCAAGACCAGCCTGGCCAACATGGTGAAACCCCATCTCTACTAAAAATACAAAAATTAGCTGGGGCCAGGCGCAGTAGCTCACACCTGTAATCACAGCACTTTGGGAGCCTGAGGCGGGCGGATCACCTGAGGTCAGGAGTTTGAGACCAGCCTGGCAACATGGTGAAACCCCGTCTCTACTAAAAATACAAAAAAATTAGCTGGGCATGGTGGTGGGCGCTTGCAGTCCCAGCTACTTGGGAGACTGAGGCAGGAGAATCGCTCGAACCCAAGAGGCAGAGGTTGCAGTGAGCCGAGATCGTACCATTGCACTCCAGCCTGGGCTACAAGAGCAAAACTCTGTCTCAAAAAACAAACAAACAAACAAAAACTGTCATAGAGACCCGAGTACCTTCCATTGCTCCACCCCTCAGCTTTATCCTAAGGCTGGTTCCCTTAGTGATGGAAGGATGGCTGCCAAGCGATAGGAGTGCGGAGTTTCCCTCTTCGTTTGTTGCTAGGAGGCATTTTTTCACATGGCTGTATCTTGAAAATAAGGACCCTGGTCCCAGAAGCCCCAGCAATCTTGCACTGGCCAATTGCTGGCCCACATAGGGTCACATATGCATTCTGAGTCCATCTCCCGCACTAAAGGAAATGCGTACCCAGTAGGCTAGGGCCTAACCTCTAAACCAATCATTGTCAGAGCAGTGGAGATGCTGTGATTTCAGGGACTAGTGACACCAGTGACTCGGGTCAGTCCAACAAGCCACCTAGTGGAGCCTGGACCTGCCCCAGACCTCTATTGCTGTAGATATTTTATGACGGCCCCCACTGTGCAAGATGAAGAAATCTTCCTGCTCTACCTCCCCGTTTCCATCAGCTTTACTATTATTTCACATCATCAAGATTGCTTACGTTTGCCTTTGTTCTCGCATTACTATCTCTCATCTGGGACTTCCTGGTTGACAGGGTGGCAAGCTTGGGCTTCCTTTATGGTCATTTTGGCCTGCTGATCCTGGGGTCTCTGGCCCTGTGTTCGGAGGTGGCTGTGGGATGTGGGGGGGGTCCCATCCCAGGGCAGACTTCTTTGTAGGGTGCGTGTAATGGCTGCACTCCAAACACCCCAAACCTCAGTGGCCTGAAACAGCAACAGTCATTTCTGTCATCTCATGGCTCTGGGGTTGACCGGGCTCACCTGGGTGGTTCTTGCTCAGATAGTCACAGAGGCTGGGGTTGCTTGGAAAACTCTTTCCCTCTATCTGGTAGTTGATGCTGGCTGCCAGCTGGAACATCTACATGTGGCCTCTAAGTCTGGTCTGAGTTGCTCACAACATGGCGACTGGGCTCCAAGAGTGAGCCACTAAAGAGGACGAGGAGCAAGTTGTATCACCTCTTAGGATCTAGGCTTGAAGTCACATAGCATCATTTCTGTCACAACCTTCCCAGGTGCAAGGAGAGGGTATATAGACCCCAGCTTTTGATGGGGAGCACATCAGCATTGTATCATAAGAGCAGCACGTGCTTGTACACCCATGTTCATGGCACCATCATTTGCAATAGCCAATACAACTGTATTTTTAAAAACATTTTTTGAGGCAGTCTCACTATCACCCAGACTCAAGTGCAGTGGTGCGATCACTGCTCACTGCAGCCTCAACTTCCCAGGCTCAAGCCATCCTCCCACTGCAGCCTCCCAAGTAGCTGGGACTACAGGCATGCATCATCATGCCTGGCCAGTTTTTTTTGTAGAGATGGGGTCTTGCTATGTTGCCCAGGCTGCTCCTGAATTCGTGGGCTCAAGTGATCCTCCCACCTTGGTCTCTCAAAGTGTTGAGATTACAGGTGCGAGCTACCATCCCTGGCCCCAAGTGGACTTTTGGTTGATGAATGGATAAAAAAATGTAATATAACCATATAGGGGAATTTTACTCAGCCTTAAAAAGGAATGAAGGGGCCAGGCACAGTGGCTCATGCCTGTAATTTGGGAGGTTGAGGCAGGTGGATCACCTGACCTCAGAAGTTCAAGACCAGCCTGGCCAACATGGCGAAACCCCATCTCTACTAAAAATACAAAAATTAGCCGGGTGTGGTGGCAGGCGCTGTAATCCCAGCTACTCAGGAGGCTGAGGTAGGAGAATCACTTGAACCTGGGGGGCAGAGGTTGCAGTGAGCAGAGATCACCCCACTTCACTTCAGCCTGGGTGTAAGAGGAGAACTCTGTCTCGAAAAAAAAAAAAAAATTGAATGAAGGGCCAGGCATGGTGTCTCACGCCTGTAATCCCAGCATTCTAAGAAGCAGAGGCAGGTGGATGCTTGAGCCCAGTAGTTTGAGACCAGCCCAGGCAACATGGCAAAACTTTGTCTACAAAAAATACAAAAAAATTAGCAAGGCATGGTGGCGTGCACACATAGTCCCAACTACTCGGGAGGCTGAGGTGGGAGGATTGATTGAACCTGGGAGGTTAAGGCTGCAGTGAGCCATGATCAGGCCACTGCACTCCAGCCTGGGTGACAGAGCCAGATCCAGTCTCAACAACAACAACAACAAAAAGGCTGAGTGTGGTGTCTCACGCCTGTATCATCCCAGCACTTTGGGAGGCCAAGGTGGGTGGATCATTCGAGGTCAGGAGTTTGAGACCTGGCCAACATGGAGAAACCCCATCTCTACGAAAAAAAAAAAAAAAGCCCGGTATGGTGGCGCACGCCTGTAGTCTCAGCTACTCGGGAGGCTGAGGCAGAAGAATTGCTTGAACCTGGGAGGTGGGGGTTGCAGTGAGCTGAGACTGCACCACTGCACTCCAGCCTGGGCAACAGAGTGAGACTGTCTCAAAAAAAAAAAAATGCATGAAGTACTGATACATGCTACAAAATATATGAACTTTGAACTTTGAGGCCATTACGCTTAGTGAAACAAGTCAGTCACAAAACGGCAAATACCTCATGTATGATTCCACTTACATGAAGTACCTAGAGTAGTCAAATTCATAGAGATAGAGAGTAGATATGGGGAGGTAGTGTTTGGTGGGTATGGAGTATCAGTTTTACAAGATGAAAAGAGTTCTGGAGATGGGCGGTGGTGATGGCTGCACAACAATGTGAATGTACCTATTGCTACTGAACTGCATACTGAAAATGGTTAAGATGAGGCTGGGTGCGATGGCTCATGCGTGTAATCCCAGCACTTTGGGAGGCTGAGGCAGGTGGATCATTTGAGGTCAGGAGTTCGAGACCAGCCTGGTCAGCGTGGTGAAATCCTGTCTCTACTAAAAATACAAAATTAGCTGGGTGTGGTGGTGTGCACCTGTAATGACAGCTACTAGGGAGGCTGAGGCAGGAGAATTGCTTAAATCCAGGAGGTGGAGGCTGTAGTGAACCAAGATCGCGCCACTGCACTGCAGCCTGGGCGACAGAGCAAAACTCCATTAAAAAAAAAAAAGTAAAGTGCATGTCACGTATATTTTACCACATTCTTATTTTAGACACAGGATCTCACTCAGGAGTGCAATGACGCAATCATAGCTCACTGCAGCCTTGACCTTGTGGCTCAAGTGATCCTCCTGCCTCAGCCTCCTGAATACCTGGGACTACAGACATGTGCCACCACACCTGGCTAATGAAAAAAATGTGTTTTTTGTTGTTGCTGTTTGGTAGAGATAGGGTCTTGCTAAATTGCCCACGCTAGTCTCAAACTCCTAACCTCAAGTGATCCACCTGCCTTGGCCTCCCAAAGTGCTGGGATCACAGGCATGAGCCAACGCGCCTGGCCTCATCTTAACCATTTTCAGTATGCAGCTCAGTAGCAATAGTATATTCACATTGTTGTACGGCCATCACCACCACCCACAATTCTTTAAAAAGTAAAATGAAAAAGAGAATATCCAGCGGGTGTTATCTTTGAATGTCTCTACATTTGGTGGCATCTTTGGAAAATACAATCTGCCACAGAATCATACAATAGACAGTTCAGGGGCTTGTGCCTCTCACCCGCTGTTACCTTTATAAAATTCATACAAGCTGTGTGTTGCTCTACATTGCATGTATCCCACTGTGTGAATATACCACAATGCATTCATCCAGCCTATTGTTGATGGACACTTGTTAGCACTATTAAGGGATTAAGGGCAATGCTCCCATGGATATTCTCATACCACTGCTCTGGCACACAAAGGTCCTTGTTTTCTGGCTCATGGGCTAGGTACCCGTTCTGCTTCGTGAGATACTGGGGAACTGTTTTCCAAATGGTTGTGTCACCTCACACTCCCACCAGGTGTGTGGGAGACCTGTTTGTAACCTCCCCACAACACTCTAGGACCACCAGGAGACCTCCTTTAACTGACTCCACTTGGTTTCTTTCCTGGCAGGACCTGCCTTTCAGCCCAAAGCTGCATGGCGGAGCCAGTTTGCTGCCTCCGTGGCCACTGTGGTGGGCCCTCCCGGGAACTGCTGTGCCTGCCTCGCAAAGCTGCTCTCAGGGCTGAAGCTGGCAACTGCAGCCATCCCTGCCCTTGCCGGGGGCTCCTTCAGGGCCGTGGCTTCTGCCTGGGTACCCTTAACTATGCCCTGATCCTATCTGCTTCCTGTCTTCCAAAAATTCTTCAAACTCTTCCAAAATTTCTGGTCAACTGATGGCAGTCTCGAGTATTTCCCCTCTTACTGTGGGCTTATTAGTTTTCACTGTCTTCATGGTTAGATTAAATGGGACTGGGAGGGAGGGGAGTGAGTGTGCAGGTTCTGTCTGCTCTCCTGGGCTCCTTCCCTGGCCAAAGCCCCTGGCCAATGCCCCTGGCCGTCCTCCTGGAGCCCAGCATGTGGCCAAGGATGCTCCCTGCCCCAGCAAAAACACAGGCCTCATGTTTCACTAGTCGTGGCCACCCAGCTAAAACACATTTCACCTTTCCTCCCAGCTAGATGTGGCTGTGTGACTATTGTTTTTTTTTGAGACAGAGTCTTGCTCTGTCGCCCAGGCTGGAGTGCAGTGGCGCATCTCGGCTTACTACAAGCTCCACCTCCCGGGTTAACACCATTCTCCTGCCTCAGCCTCCCAAGTAGCTGGGACTACAGGTGCCCGCCACCACGCCTGGCTAATTTTTGTTGTATTTTTAGTAGAGACAGGGTTTCACCATGTTAGCCAGGATGGTCTCGATCTCCTGACCTCGTGATCCGCCCGCCTCGGCCTCTCAAAGTGCTGGGATTACAGGCGTGAGCCACTACGCCCCGCCGTGACTACTGTTGAACAGCTGCTTCTGGGAAACTTTGCAGCAATCTGGGCTCTAGGCTTCAGTCCTGCAAACTCTCTTCCAGGGCACTGGCTGGCCCCTGGCACTGCACCCCAACTGACCCTCCCTGGGGTTCTGCTGTTGCCCCCCTCCCCACGCTGGTACTTTTTCCTGCTTTTAGCCAGGTCTCCTGTTTCCCTTCACCCTGGTGAACTGCTTGTTTCTCTAAACCCAAGTAAGGGGCAGCTACTCTTCCCGACCTCTTAGCTTGCCAGGTAGGTGGCTGTGTCCCCTCTGCCCCCAGCCCTTCTCCATCTCCTGTCACTTCAGTCTGTGGGGCCTGTCCCCGCCACCCCAGGCTTGGTCTGCCTGCAGGTGGAATGAGAACCGGTGAGTCCACGGTCTGCAGCAGTGCCTTCTGCATTGCGGACGTTCCTTCCACCAGCGTGTGCTACAGGGGCCAGGCCAGCCAAGGCCAGTCACAGGGCAGGACATCCCCACTTGTGCCTTTTCTGTAAAAGTGTGAAGAGAAAGGAGTGTCTGAAGGGGGCCAATGAGTACAGCCAAGAGCTAGATGTGTATGTGCCTGCATGCCCACGCACACTCCAGGTCCTGCCAGCCCCGGAGGGGTGCGGGTGGGAAGAGAGGCACTGCACATCCTCCAGGGTGCCTGGGCTGCAAAGAGCAGCCCCGGGAAGGGCTGCGGGCCCTGGGAGAGTGTCCCCATGCCCTCTGTGTGGTATGGTCTGGTCCTGGATGTCCAGCTCTGGCTCACTTCTTGTTTGGACAAACGCCCACCTACATCAGACCTGGGTGCCAAGTCCTGAGGGCTTGACAAAGGCAGGGTGAGAGCCAGATAGGATCTAAGGACTGGCTCCTGGGAACAGCGTGGGTGCCCGCCCTGTGTTTACACCAGCTTCCTGCTCCTGGGCTCTCCGTCTGGCAAGCTGGGTGTGGCCACAGTCTGAGAGGGCAGGGAGGTCGGGGGCCTTCTCCCAGCCCTCCGGTTGGACTCTGCACACCAGTCACACCCAGCACGTGCACTGGGCAACAATAGCATGTGAGCTGGTAGCAGGTGACACATGCTAAGGCTCTGGCATTGGGAGAATACCCATTGGAATGGGAGGAGGGAAAAACACTAACCTCAGACATTAACTTTGGAGAGCAACCATGAAATAGACACAGTAGTTATAAGTGCCAAGCAGGCAGAAGGGAAAGCAGGGAATAAAAGACACACATATGGCTGGGCGCGGTGGCTCACGCCTGTAATCCCAACACTTTGGGAGGCTGAGGTGAGCGGATCACTTGAGGTCAGGAGTTCTAGACCAGCTTGACCAACATGGTGAAACGCTGCCTCTACTAAAAATACAAAAATTAGCTGGGCATGGTGGCGTGCGCCTCTAGTCCCAGCTACTCGGGAGGCTGAGGCAGGAGAATTGCTTGAACCCAGGAGGCAGAGGTTGCGGTGAGCCGAAATTTTGCCACTGCACTCCAGCCTGGTGACACAGCGAGACTGTCTCAAAAAAAAAAAAAAAAAAAAGACACATTCTCTCTCTCTCACCCAAAAGATGCAAGAAAGGAGGAATGAGTGGGAGAGTTGGGCATAAAATGTCACAAATAAACCCAAATGGGCTGGGTGTGGTGGCTCACGCCTGTAATCCCAGCACTTTGGGAGACCAGGGCAGAAGATTGCTTGAGGCAGGAGTTCAAGACCAGCCTGGGCAACGTGGTGAGACCCTGTCTCTGCAAAAGAAAAAAGTTTGGTGTGGTGGTGTGCACCTGTGGTCTCGGCTACTTGGGAGGCTGAGGTGGGAGAATCACTTAAGCCCAGGAGTTGGAGGCTGCAGTGAGCTATGATTGCAGAACTGCACTCCAGCCTCCGTGACAGAGACCCTGACTCAAAAAAAAAAGAAAAAGAAAAATTGAATGTCAAGGGAGAGAAAGATATACTGTGCAAAGACTAACCAAGAGAAAAATTGTTAATTGGGTCAATATCAGATTAAATAAAATTTAAGGCAGGAAAGTCAAACATTGATTTGTTGGAAATACAAATATAAAGCCAAGCTTCTGGAAGTATTAACAAGAAGAAGAGAGGATGCACAAATAAAAAACACCAGGAAAAAACAGATTTAACATAGATGTGTCAGCAAGTATATGAAAATACAAGAGGCTCTTATATCAACTTTATGCCAACAAATTTGAAAACAGATGAACTGAATAATTTCTTGGAAAAACACAGGTTTCTTTTAATGGAATAAAAAAGAAATAAACCTCAATTGTCTTAACAACAATTACAGAAATATAATCAGTAATTTAAAATATTCCCCTCCTCCCCCAAAAATGTTAAAATAACTTTGCAAGCAAATTCTGCCTTTCAAAAAAACAGATAATTCCAACCTTGTACAAATTATTTCAGAGAATAGAAAAGTGAGAAACACTTTCACTTCAGTTTTACAAAACTAACATAATCTTGATATACAAACTAAACAAAGAACAGGACAAAAAAATAAAATTACTGGTAAATTTCACTCATGAACAGAGATGCAAACTGAATCCAAAAATGTATAAAAAAGATAAATCGACCAGGCGTGGTGGCTCGCGCCTGTAATCCCAGCACTTTGGGAGGCTGAGGCAGGCAGATCACCTGAGGTCAGGAGTTCAAAACCAGCCTGGCCAACATGATAAAATCCCGTCTCTATTAAAAATACAGAAATTGGCTGGGCGCGGTGGCTCATGCCTGTAATCCCAGCACTTTGGGAGGCTGAGCCAGGCATATCACCTGAGGTCAGGAGTTCAAGACCAGTCTGGCCAACATAGTAAAACCCCATCTCTATTAAAAATATAGAAATTAGCCAGGCGGAATGGTGGCACGTGCCTGTAATCCCAGCTACTCGGAGGTTGAGGCAGGAGAATCTCTTGCACCCGAGAGGTGGAGGTTGCAGTGAACCAAGATGGCTCCAGCCTGGGCGACAGAGCGAGATTCCATCTCAAAAAAAAAAAAAAAAAACAAACAAACAGATAAATCATCATGACTAAGTTGGGTTTATCGCAAAAATACAAGGTTGGTATAAAATTACATAGTGTGAATCATGACATTAACAGAATAAAACAACAACGGCAACAAAATTTCAATAGATACAGAAAAGCCTTATTTTGCACTCTGCCCCGCCCCCCCCACCCCCAGCAATCCCCATTCCACTTTCTGTCTCTATGAATTTGACTACTCCAGGCCCCTCCCTCATTGTCAATGGAATCATACGGTATTTGTCCTTTTGCGTTTGGTTTATTTCACCTGGTATCATGTCTTTAAGGTTCATCTGTGTTGTGGCATGTACTGGAATCTTCTTTCTTTTTAAGGCTAAAGTTCCATTGTATGGATATGCCACTTTTAGGTTTGGTTATTTGTTGATCTTGTCAGTCACTGATGGACATTTGGGTTTTTCCACCTTTGGGGTGTTGTGAATGATGCTGCTATGAACATTGAGGTACAAATGTCTGAGTTCCTGGTTTCAATTCCTTTGTATCATTGAATTGCTTGTACATGCTTGTCAAAAATCAGCCGGCTATACTTGTGTGGGGCTGTTTCTGGATTCTCTAGGCTGTTTCATTGAACCGATGTATCTATCCCTTCACCAATGCCAAACAGTCTATACAAATCTTGAAATTTGGTAGTGTGACTCTTCCCACTTTATTCTTCTTTTTTGGAATTGTTTTAACTATTTTAATTCTTTCTCTTTTTCTTATAAATTTTAGAATAATCTTGCCTATACCTATAAGAAATCTTTCTCTTTTTTTTTGATACGGAGTCTCACTCTGTTGCCCAGACTGGAGTGCAGTGGCGTGATCTTGGCTCACTGCAACCTCTGCCTCCCAGGTTCAAGTGATTCTCCTGCCTCAGCCTCCCCAGTAGCTGGGATTACAGGCACGCGCAACCACGCCCAGCTGATTTTTGTTTTTTTAGTAGAGACGGGGTTTCACCATGTTGGTCAGGCTGGTCTCAAACTCCTGACCTCATGATCTGCCCTCCTCGGCCTCCCAAAGTGCAGGGATTACAGGCATGAGCCACCGTGCCCGGCCAAGAAATCTTTCTAGAATTTTGAAAGGAGTCGAACTATTCACATCTTCACCATGTTGAGTTTCCCAGTCCATTAACAGGCCATGCCGCTCTATTTATTTATATCTTCTTTGATTTCTTTCACCAGGGTTTTGTAGTTTTCAGCATACAAGTCCTTATCCATACAAACCCATATTTGGTTAGATTTACACCTAGTTCATTTTTTGAGTGATTGCAAATGATATTATTTTTTATTTTGGTTTTCATGTGCTCATTGCTAGTACGTAGAAATAGCAATTGATTTTTGTATGTTGATCTTGAATCCTTGTATCTTGCTAAACTCATTTGTTAGTTCTAAGGCTTTTTAAAAGATTCCATGGGAATTGATTTATGTCATCCTGCAAATAGAAACAGCTTTGGTTTTTCCTTTCTGATCTCTATCTCTTTCCTTTTCTCCCCTTTCTGTGATGTCTGGAACTTCCAGCACTATACTGAGTAAGAGTAGTGAAGGCAGAATTTTTGCCTTGTCCCAATTTTCACAGAAAAGTATTCAGCTTTCCACTATTAAGTATAATTTTTAGCTGTAGGTTTTTTGTAGACACTGTTTATCAAGTTGAGGAAGTTTCTGTTACTGGTTACCAGCAGCTTTTATCATGAATGGGTGTTGAATTTCATCAAATGCTTCTTTTGTGTCAATTAATATAATCGTGTGATTTTTCTTCTTTAGCTTACATTGGTATACATTGATTGATCTTTGGAAGTTGAACCAAGCTTGTATTCTAGGAATAAATCTCACTTGATCATGGTATATAATTATTTTTATATACGGCTGAATTTATTTTATAAAATGTTGTTAAGAATGTTTGCATCTATATTCATGTGGGATATTGGTCTGTAGTTTCCTCTTTCTTTTTTCTTCTTTTTTTTTTGTGCTTTACTTTTGGTATCAAAGTAATATTGGTTTCATAGAATGGATTGAGTTCCCTCTCTCTTTTTTTTCTTTTTCGTAAGAGAGTTTGAGATGGATTGGTGCTAGTTCTTATTTAAACATTTGATAGGGCTGGGCGCCATGGCTGACGCCTGTAATCCCACTACTTTGGGAGGCTGAGGCGGGTGGATCACATGAAGTCAGGAGTTTGAGACCAGCCTGGCCAACATGGCGAAACCCTGTCTGTACTAAAGATACAAAAATTAGCCGGGCATGGTTGCAGGTGCCTGTAATCCCAGCTACTTGGGAGGCTGAGGCAGGAGAATGGCATGAACCCGGAAGGTAGAGGTTGCAGTGAGCTGAGATTGTGCCACTGCACTCCAGCCTGGGTAACAGAGCAAGATTCCGTCTAAAAAAAAAAAAAAAAAAAAATTGGTAGAATTTACCAGTGAAGCCATCTGGTCCTAGACTTTTCTTTGTTGGAATTTTTTTTCTTTTTCCTAACTCAATCTGTTTGTTTGTTATATTTGCTTGTGTTTTTTGTCACTGTTGTTTGTTTGTTTGTTTTTAAGATGGAGTTTCGCTCTTGTTGCCCAGGCTGGAGTGCAATGGTGCAATCTTGACTCACTGGAACCTCCACCTCCTGGGTTCAAATGATTCTCCTGCCTCAACCTCCTGAGTAGCTGGGATTACAAGTGTCTGCCACTATGCCCGGCTAACTTTTTGTATTATGTTTGCTTGTTATAGATCTATTCAGATTTTCTATTTCTTTTTGAGTCAGGTTTGGTAGTCTATGTTTCTAAGAATTGGTCAATTTCATCTAGGTTAACTAATTTGTTGGCATAAAACTGTTCATAGTATTCCTATAAAATCACTATTTTGGTCAGGTGTTGTGGCTCGCATCTGTAATCCCAGCACTTTGGGAGGCCAAGGCCAGTGGACCACCTGAGGTCAGGAGTTCGAGATCAGCCTGCCAACATGGTGAAACCCCGTGTCTACTAAAAATACAAAAATTAGCCCAGTGTGGTGGTGGGCACCTGTAATCCCAGCTACTCGGGAGGCTGAGGCAGGAGAGTCACCCGAACCCGGGAGGCGGAGGTTGCAGTGAGCTGAGATCACACCACTGCCCTTCAGCCTGTGACAGAGCAAGCAAGTAGGCAGATAGGCAGACAGGCAGACAGAAAGGAAGAAAAGAAGGAGAGACTGAGGGAGGGAGGGTGGAGGGGGGAGGGAAGGCCTCCTGAGTTCAAGCGATTCTCATGCCTCAGGCACCCCAGTAGCTGAGATTACAGGTGTGCACCACCAGGCCTGGCTAGTTTTTGTATGTTTAGTAGAGATGGGGTTTTGCCATGTTGGCCAGGCTGGTCTCAAACTCCTGGCCTCAAGTAATCTGCCCACCTCCACCTCCCAAAGTGCTCAGATTACAGGCGTGAACCACCGCGCCTGGCCCAAGAATGCTATTTTATTTTTATTTTTTTTGTTTGTTGTGTCTCTTTTTGTTCATTTCTCTTTACTTTTCCCTGCTTTCCTGTGGCTTACTTGAATATTCCTTAAAATTACATTTTGAGGCCGGCCACGGCAGCTCACGCCTGTTAATTCCCAGCACTTTGGGAGGCCAAGGCGGGCGGATCACGAGGTCAGGAGATCGATACCATCTTGGCTAACACAGTGAAACCCCATCTCTACTAAAAATACAAAAAATTAGCCGGGCATGGTGGGGGGCACCTGTAGTCCCAGCTACTTGGGAGGCTGAGGCAGGAGAATGGCATGAACCCAGGAGGCGGAGGTTGCAGTGAGCCGAGATTGTGCCACTGCACTCCAGCCTGGGCGGCAACAGAGTGAGACTCCATCTCAAAAAAAAAAAAATTACATTTTGAGTTATCTACAGTGTTTTCAAGTGTGTCTCTTTGTATAGCTTTTCCCCCATGTTCTTCCTTTCTTTTATTTATTTATTCTGAAGGAATTATATATAAGCTACAACTGTTCATTAAAGAAATAATAATTTTATAGGTAAGATATAAATACATTTATGTTGTAAAATTTCAAACAATATAGAAAGTCGTAAAATATAGAAAAAGTACAGAATACAAAGAAAGTAAAAAATCCCTGATATCTCCCCCAGTAAATCCCAGAGTCTCCTACACATAGGCAATAATAGATATCAATTTGACATCTATGCCTTAGACTTTTATCTGTCCATTCGTATTCATAAAAATAAACATAAAAGTACATAGTTGGGGCTGGGCGCGGTGGCTCACGCCTGTGATCCCAGCACTTTGGGAGGCTGAGGTGGGTGGGTTACAAGGTCAGGAGTTCGAGATCAGCCCGGCAAACATGGTGAAACCCCATTTCTACTAAAAATACAAAAATTGGCTGGGTGTGGTGGCACACGCCTGTAGTCCCAGCTACTCAGGAGGCTGAGGTAGAATCGCTTGAACCTGGGAGGCGGAGCTTGCAGTGAATTGAGATCCTGCCACTGCACTCCAGCCTGGTGACAGAACAAGACTTTGTCTCAAAAAAAAAAAAAGTGCATAGTTTTGGCCAGGTGGCTTACACCTGTAATCCCAGCACTTTAGGAGGCCAAGGCAGAGGATTGCTTGAGCCTAAGAGTTTGAGACCAGCCTAGGCAACATGGCAAAACCCCATCTCTACAAAAAAATACAAAAATTAGGCAGGCGTGGTGATGCACACTTGTGGTCCCAGCTCCTTGTGAGGATGAAGTGGGAGGATTGCTTGAACCTGGGAAGTCGAGGCTGCAGTGAGCCATGTTCATGCCACTGCACTCCAGCCTGGGTAACAGAGTGAGACTCTGTCTCACTAAAAAACAACAAAACAAAACAAAAAAGCATTACATAGTTTCATTTTTGTGGGAATTTAAGTTTACACAGTATCATTGTATATGTAATGTGATAAACTTAAATGATTTTTTTCACTAAATAAGATCTGTTAGAGATATGTCCAGGTCAGTGCATATAGATATACCTCTTTTTAAATATACTTTTCAATTTTTAATTTTTATTGTTTTTCATTTTTATTATTTTTATTTTTTATTTATCTTTTTTTTGTTGTTTGTTTTTTGAGACGGAGTCTCACTCTGTTGCCGCCTAGGCTGGAGTGCAGTGGCGCAATCTCAGCTCACTGCAAGCTCCGCCTCCCGGGTTCACGCCATTCTCCTGCCTCAGCCTCCTGAGTAGCTGGGACTACAGGTGCCCGCCACCACGCCTGGCTAATTTTTTTTTTTTTTTTTTTTGTATTTTTAGTAGAGACAGAGTTTCACCACATTAGCCAGGATGGTCTCAATCTCCTAACCTCATGATCCGCCCGCCTCGGCATCCCAAAGTGCTGGAATTACAGGCATGAGCCACTGCGCCTGGCTAAGATCAACTTTTTTAAGCTTCTACATATGAATAAGAACATGTGGTGTTTAACTTTCTGTCTTAGCTGTGTGTGGTGGCTCCTCCCTGAAATCCCAGCACTTTGGGAGAGTGAGGTAGGAGGATCACTTGAACCCAGAAGTTTGAGACCAGCCTGAGCAACATTGTGAGACCCCATCTCTAAAAAATAAAACACCAGCCGGGCACAGTGGCTCACGCCTGTAATCCCAGCACTTTGGGAGGCTGAGGCGGGCAGATCATGAGGTCAGGAGTTCAAGACCAACCTGGCTAACATGGTGAAACCCCGTTGCTACTAAAAATGCAAAAATTAGCCAGGCATGGTGGCACGCTCCTGTAATCCCAGCTTCTTGGGAGGCTGAGGTGGGAGAATTGCTTGAACCCAGGAGGCAGAAGTTGCAGTGAGCCAAGATCATGCCATTGCACTCCAGCCTGGGCAACAGAGCAAGACTCTGTCTCAATAAATAAATAAATAAACAAAAAATAATTAAATAAATAACCTTTCTGTTCCTGACTCATTTCACTTAACATATTGTTCTCCAGTTCCATTTATGTTGCCATGAATGACAGGATTTCTTTTTTTTTTTTAATGGCTGAATAGTATTCTGTTGTGTATATGTACCAACTTTTCTTTATCCATTCCTCTGCTGTTGAACACCTAGGTTGATTCCACGTCCTGGCTAGTGAATAGTGCCGTGGTAAACATAAGGGTGCAGATGTGTCTTTGATAAACGGATTTCCTTCCTTTGGATTAATGCCCAGTCATGGAGTTGCTAGATGGTATGGTATTTCTATGTGCAGTTTTTATGAGGACCCTCCATGCTGTTCTCTATTGTGGTTGGGCTAGTTTATGGTACCAGATGGGTGCACTTTCCCACCAAGAGTGTATAAGAGTTCTCTTTTCTCTGCAACCTCACCAGCATTTTTTATTTTTTTTCTTCTTGATACCTTTGTATAGCTTTTTAGTGGTTGCTGTAGGATAAATATATATAAAATGTATATTATATAATCAAAGTCTCCAGGTGTCAACATTTTACCGGTTGGAATGAAGTGTAAAAAACCTTACCTCTCGGCAGCTGGGCACGGTGGCTCATGCCTGTAATCCCAGCACTTTGGGAGGCCAAGGCAGGTGGATCACCAGGTGAAGAGATCGAGACCATCCTGGCTAACACGCCGAAACCCTGTCTCTACTAAAAATACAAAAAAAAATTAGCCAGTCATGGTGGCAGCCGCCTGTAGTCCCAGCTACTCAGGAGGCTGAGGCAGGAGAATGGCGTGAACCCAGAGGCGGAGCTTGCAGAGAGCTGAGATCGCGCCACTGCCCTCCAGCCTGGGTGACAGAGCAAAACTCTGTCTCAAAAAAAAAAAAACAACCTTACCTTCCATCTGGGCGCGGTGGCTCATGCCTGTAATCCCAGCACTTTGGGAGGCTGAGGCAGACGGATCACCTGAGGTCAGGAGTTCGAGACCAGCCTGGCCAATGTGGTGAATCCCTGTCTCTACTAAAAATACAAAAATTAGCCGGGCATGGTGGCGGGCACCTGTAGTCGCAGCTACTTGGGAGGCTGAAGCAGGAGAATCACTTGAACCCGGGAGGCAGAGGTTGCAGTGAGCCGAGATCACGCCACTGTACTCCAGCCTGGGTGACAGAGCGAGACTCTGTCTCAAAAACAAACAAACAAACAAACAAACAAACAAACAAACAAAAAACCTTACCTCCCTTAATGTCCTGTTACCCTCCCCCATTTATAATATAATTATATATCTTAGATGTTTCCTCTACATACATTGAGAACCACTTAAGGCAGTGTAATAATTTTTGCTTTAGCCATCAAACATAATTTAGGAAACTCAAGAGGAGGAAGAAAATCTATTGTATTAATATTTACCAGTATTTTGCTTATCATGTTCTTTCTTCCTTCCTGATGTTCCAAGACTCTTATTTTACCATTTCCTTTCTCTTTAAGGAACATCCTTTAGCATTCTTTCAGCATATATTGCTGGCAATAAACTCTCTTCATTTTCCTTCACTTGAAAAAAAATATATTCCCCCTTCATTCTTGAATAACATGCTCACTAGACATAGAATTCTGGATTGAGTTTTTTTTTTTCTTTCAGCACTTAAAAAATGTGCTACTTTCGTCTGGTCTCCCTGGTTTCTGAAGAGAAATTCTGTCATTTGATTCATTTTCTTCCCCAATAGGTGAGGTGTCATTTTTCTGTCTAGCTGCATTGCCTTCAGGTTTCAGAAGTTCGATTAAGATGTTTTGGGCCTGGCACGGTGGCTGTAGCCTGTAATCCTAGCACTTTGGGAGGCCGAGGAGGCCAGATCACCTGAGCTCAGGAGTTCGAGATCAGCCTGAGCAATACGGTGAAACCCTGTCTCTACTGAAATACAAAAAAAATTAGCTGGGCATGGCAGCATGTGCTTGTAGTCCCAGCTACTAGGGAGGCTGAGGCAGGAGAATCTCTTGAACCCAGGAGGCAGAGATTGGAGTGAGCCGAGATCGTGCCATTGCACTCCAACCTGGGCGACAGAACAAGAATCTGTCTCCAAAAAAAAAGATGTTTTAGTGTGGATTTCTTTGAGTTTATAATGTTTAAGGTTCAATTTAAGTTTTCTCCTCTCTCTCTCTCGACAGGGGTCTCACTATGTTGCCCAGGCTGGTCTTGAACTCCTGGGCTCAAGAGGTCCTCCCATCTTGGCCCCCAAAGGTGTGAACCACCGTACCTGGCCTCACTTAACTTCTTGAATCTGTAGTTTTTTTTTCTCTCTCTTTTTCTTTTTGCTAAATTCAGGAAACTTCCAGCTATTATTTCTTTGAGTGCTTTGTTAACCCCACTCCCTTTCTCCTCTTCTTTTGGCACTCTCATGATATGGATGTTAGGTCTTTTGTTACGATCTCACATTTTCTGAGCCTTTGTTTATTCCTATTTTTTCAATGATTTTCTCTGTCTTGTTCAGATGGGATAATTGGGTTAAAATTTTGTTTTTAATAGAGACAGGGTCTCACTGTGTTGGCCAGTTGGTCTTTAACTCCTGGCCTCAAGCAATCCTCCTGCCTCAGCCTCCCAAAGTGCTAGGATTACAGGTGTGAGCCACTGTGGCTGGCCCAGATAGGATAATTGCACTGTTCTAGCTTCCAATTCACCAATAGTTTCCTCTGTCCCTTCCATGTTGCTGTCCAGCTGATATCCAATGATATTTTTATTATTATTATTTTTTGAGACAGAATCTTGCTTTGTCGCCAAGGCTGGAGTGCAGTGGGCGCAATCTCGGCTCACTGCAAGCTCCACCTCCCAGGTTCACGCCATTCTCCTGCCTCAGCCTCCTGAGTAGCTGGGACTACAGGCGCCCTCCACCATGCCCAGCTAATATTTTGTATTTTTGGTAGAGACGGGGTTTCACCGTGTTAGCCAGGATCCTGACCTCATGATCTGCCTGCCTCGGCCTCCCAAAGTACTGGGATTACAGGCGTGAGCCACCACGCCCGGCCCCAATGACCTTTTTAAAATTTTGGTTACTGTATTTCAGTTCTAAAATTTCTTTTTTTTTTTTTGTTTTCAGAGACAGAGTCTCGCTGTGTCACCCAGGCTGGAGTACAGAGGTGCGATCTCAGCTCACTGCAATCTCTGCCTCCTGGGTTCTAGAAATTCTCCTCTCTCAGCCTCCTGAGTAGCTGGGATTACAGGTGCACGCTGCCACGCCCAGCTAATTTTTTTGTATTTTAGTAGAGACAGGGTTTCACCATGTTGCCCAGGCTGGTCTCGAACTCCTGAGCTCAGGCAATGCATCTACCTCGGCCTCCCAAAGTGCTAGGATTACAGGCATGAGCCACCATGGCTGGCCTAGTTCTAAAATTTCTATGTGGTTCTCATTTCTTTGTAAGACTTTCTATATTTTCATTTGTTTCAAGCATATCTGTAACTGCTCACTGAAGCATTTTTATCATGTCTGCTTTGAAATCTGAATTAATTCTCACATCTGTGACATCGCCATCTTTGTTGATTGTCTTTTTTTTTTTTTTTTTTTTGAGGCAGGGTCTTGCTCTGTTGCCCAGGAGGAGTGCAGTAGCAGGATCTCAGCTCACGGCAACTTCTGCCTCCTGGGCTCAAGCAAATCTCATGCCTTAGCCTCTGGAGTAGCTGGGACTACAGGGGTGCACCACCAAGCCTGGCTAATTTTTTGTAGAGAGAGGGTTTCACCATGTCGGCCAGGCTGGTCTCGAACATCTGACCTCAAGCTATCTGCCCACTCAGCCTCTCAAAGTGCTGGGATTACAGGCATGAGCCACCGTACCTGGCCAATTTAGTTTAATATCTTACTGATACTTGGTATGATGACTTTTTTCTTTTTTTTTTTTTTTTGAGACAGGGTCTTGATCTGTCACCCAGGCTGGAGTGCAGTGGCATGATCTCGACTTACTGCAGCCTCTACCTCCCAGGTTCAAGCAATTCTCCTGCCTCAGCTTCCTGAGTAGCTGGGACTAGAGGCGTGTACCACCACGCCTGGCTAATTTTTTTTGGATTTTTAGTAGAGATGGGGTTTCACCATGTTGGCCAGGATGGTCTCAATCTCCTGACCTTGTGATCTGCCCGCCTCAGTCTCCCAAAGTGCTGGGATTACAGGCCTGAGCCACCCCACCTGGCCTGATGACTTATTTTCAATCAAAACTTGGATAATTTGGTTATTACAAGACTGTGGATCTTATTTAAATCTTGTATTTTAGCAGGCTTCCTCTGACACCATTCTGGCAATGACAGGGGACACGTTACTGCCAGGCGGAAGTGGAAGTCCAGGTTCTCCACCCTACCTCCATTGACACCTGGGGCCACGGGGATCCTTGTGACTGCTGGGTGGGGCTGGGAGTTCCTGCTCCCCACTCGGCCTCTTGTGATACCCCAGGCATGGATGGGAGGAATGCCTACTGCTGATCCCCACGTGGCCTCCACTGGCACCATGTGTGGGCAGGGAGAGCCTCATCACCTCTGGAAAATGATGAACATCCTTACCCTCTGCTAGGTTCCTCTGACAGTACCATAGTGAGGACCTGGAGGGGGCCCTTATTACCACGTTAGGAGTGGAAGTCCAGGCTCCCCATGTGGTCTCCACTGACACTGTGGTCAGGGAGGGGGATCTATTTCCACCCAAGTTCTCCTTGGCCTCCTCTAACACCCCAGTAGGAGGCTAGAGCATCTCATTACAGCCTGGCAAGGGTAGGAGTCTAAGCTCCCCACCGGTCTTTGCTATTGAGGGCAGGGTTGGGGCCACAGTTTTTGAGTAGAGTGGTTATTGTCTAAAATATTTTTGTCTTGCTAGTCTGTCTTTGTCCTGATCTTTTGGCTAGACAGAACAGGCTTTGCCTGGGACTTATTTTTTGCCTGTACCCATTGGTGTTTCTGGGTGGCCAGCTCCTCTGTATGCAGTCTGGGATACATGAGTCAAAAAGATAACCCAGGAGGCTGGGCATGGTGGCTCACGCCTGTCATCCCAGTGCTTTGGGAGGCTGAGGCAGGAGGATCCCTTGAGACCAGCAGTTACAAGATCAGCCTGAGCAACATAGCAAGACCGTCTCTACAAAAATTTTTTAAAAGTATTAGCTGGGTGGTGGTGCATACCTGTAGTCCCAGCTCCTTGGGAGGCTGAGGTGGGAGAATCACTTGAGCCTACGAGTTCAAAGTTGCAGCGAGCGATGGTTGTGTCCCTGCACTCCAGCCTGGGTGACAGAATGAGACCTGTTTCTAAAATAAATAAATAAAATAAGAATAAAAAACAAAAAGGCAACCCGGAGAAACACCACCATTTCGTCCTTGGCTCTAAGTCTCTAGCTTGTCTGCCTTCTTTGTAACACTTAGAATCTTCTTATGTTTGCTTTATTTATAACATTTAGGGTTTTTATTTGTGGAAGGAATAGGGAAACATATGTTTATCTGTCTTCTAGGAAGCAGAAGTCTATTTTGTCTTTATTTTATTTATTTATTTATTTATTTATTTATTTAAGACGGAGTCTTGCTCTGTCCCCCAGGCTGGAGTATAGTGGCACGATCTCGGCTCACTGCAAGCTCCGCTTCCCGAGTTCACGCCGTTCTCCTGCCTCAGCCTCCCGAGTAGCTGGGACTACAGGTGCCCGCCAACACGCCCGGCTAATTTTTTGTATTTTTAGTAGAGATGGGGCTTCACCGTGTTAGCCAGGATGGTCTCGATCTCCTGACCTCGTGATCCGCCCGCCTCGGCCTCCCAAAGTGCTGGGATTACAGGCTTGAGCCACTGCGCCCTGCCTTTGTCTTCATTTTAAAACAATTTTTTTGTTTTTGTTTTTTGAAATGGAGTCTCACTCTGTCATGCCAGCTGGAGTGCAGTGGTGCGATCTCAGCTCACTGCAACCTCCGTCTCCTGGGTTCAAGCGATTCTTCTGCCTCAGCCTCTCAAGTAGCTGGAATTACAAGCGCCTGCCACCATAAGCAGTTAATTTTTGTATTTTTAGTAGAGACAGGGTTTCACCATGTTGGCCAGGTTGGTCTCAAACTCCTGACCTCAGGTGATCCACCTGCCTCAGCCTCCCAAAGTGCTGGGATTACAGGCGTGAGCCACCATACCCAGCTGCCTTCATTTATTTTTTTCAGGCTCATCCATGGACGTGGTATTGCCTTCATTTTTGAAATACATTTTTGGTGAGTACAGAATTTAGGTTAAGGCTGGGTGTGGTGGCTCATGCTGTAATCCCAGCACTGGGATTGGCGAATGGATCACTTGAGCTCAGGAGTTTGAGACCAGCCTGCACAACATGGTGAAACCCCATCGCTACAAAAAATTTTTAAAATAAAAATAAAATAAAATAAATTAGCCGGGTGTGGTGGCGCATGCCTGTAGTCCTAGCTATTTGGGTGCTTGGGCGGCTGAAGCGGGAGGATCCCTTGAGCCCGGAGGCTGAGGCTGCAGTGAACCATGTTTGTGCCGCTGCACTGCAGCCTTGATGACAAAGTGAAACCCGTTCTAAAGAAAAAAAAAGAAAAAGAATTTTAGGTTACAGGGATTTTTTTCTTGCAGTACTTTAAAGATATTGCTACACTATCTTCTTGCTTGCATTGTTTCCAACAAGAAATCTCCTTCTTCTTGATTCCTCTGCACACAATGTGTCTTTTTCCTCTCCATGCTTTTTTTTGTTTTGTTTTGTTTTTTAGACGGAGTCTCGCTCTGTCGCCCAGGTTGGAGCGCAGTGACACAATCCTGGCTCACTGCAAGCTCCACCTCTCGGGTTCACGCCATTCTCCTGCCTCAGCCTCCTGAGTAGCTGGGATTACAGGCGCCCACCACCAAGCCCCCGGCTAATTTTTTTTTTGTTTTTAGTAGAGACGGGGTTTCTCCATGTTGATCAGGCTGGTCTCGAACTCCTGACCTCAGGTGATCCGCCCACCTCGGCCTCCCAAAGTGCTGGGATTACAGGCGTGAACCACTGCGCCCGGCCTTTCCTCTCCATGCTTTTAAGACTTTCTCTTTAGCACCAGTTTTATGAAATTTGGTTTATGACGTACTTTGGTGGACTTTTTTTTTTTTTTGAGACGGAGTCTCGCTGTGTTGCCCAGAATGGAGTGCAGTGGCATGATCTCGGCTCACTGCAACCTCTGCCTCCCAGGTTCAAGGGATTCTCCCACCTCAGCTACCCGAGTAACGGATTACAGGTGCGTGCCACCACGCCCAGCTAATTTTAGTATTTTTAGTAGAGAAGGGGTTTCACCGTGTTGGCCAGGGTAGTCTCAAACTCCTAATCTCAAGTGATCCACCCACCTCGGCCTCCTGAATGGAATTACAGGCGTGAGCCACTGCCCTTGGCCTGGCTTGCCATTCTATAGACCGCTTGACCCTTTGTGGATTACACCAGAGCTCCCTGCCCCCCACTCCCTCACCCACTGGGGAAGTTAAAGCCACAATGACCTCCAATTCTGACTAACAGCCAGCGATGACTACCCTGAGGGGTGCAGCTGAGGTTGGATGAGCTGTGAAGGCCCAGGGAGCCTGGGTGGATGGCACTCAGGAATGGCAGAAGAGAACCGGGACTGGCATCGGCCTCCCCTGCAGACTCGCGGCCTCCACCATGGGGGGCTTCGTTACCAGTGAGGAACTAAGGCAGAGAGGCCACCTCACTAGTCCAGAAAGTTTCTTGCTTGTGGGAGCGAATCTGACTCCATGCCTGTGTTTAACCACAAAGAGTAACAACAATGCCAGCAAAATTGCCGTGTCTGGCACTGTCCACTCTGGATGCTGCTCACATCGTCACAGCCGCCCAGGGGCCCCACACAGGGTGCCTCGGGCACCTGCTGCAGTGGTCAGGGATGCAGGAGGACCCCAGCTGCTGCTCTTGGCCTGCAGGAGTACTGGCTTGTGTCAAGAAAGGGCACCAGGCCACACTGTGCTTGGAGGCTCTGCAAACATTTGCGGAAATGGAAGGACACATCCTTAACTGTTTCAAAACTGAAAGATAGAAGAAACGCTGTTCTTCACTTCCCCTGAAATCAAATCTGTTAACTAGGAGTTTCCCAAACCCAAATCCCCAGGAATCTTGAGCCTAAATTTAGCTTATCCTTGGAAGGTCACCGGATTACCCTGGGGCAGGGTCAGCCAGCAGCTGCTCAAGATAAACTTGGCTTTTCTGCAGACTCAGGCTTTTCTCACACACAATTAATGAGATCCTGCCATACTTCCCCTAGGAAAGCAGAACAATGGCTGGGGGTGAGCAGGTGGCCTTGGCCAGTGCTCTGCCCCAAGGGCCCTTTGCCAGAGATCAGGGGTTTGTGTCCCTGCCTAACCAGGACACCTCCGATCTCTACCTGCAGGCCCTGGACCACTGTAGCACTGTGGACACAAGGCCGCTTCTGCCCCTTTGGTTGCTGAGCTCCTTCCCACCTCTGGGATCTTGCACTGGCTATTGCTTCTGCTCTGCCTGGAACTTCTTCCCCAGGTCCCCGTGAAATGTCACCTCTTCAGAGAGGCCTTCGCCACTGTCTTTCCTGCCCAGTTCTTGGTTGATAGGTTCCTGTCATCTCCTTCTGGGCAGGAGCTTGTTGTGCTGTGTGCTCTGCCTAGAGACAGTGCTTGCCACGAAGTAGGTGGGCAGACCCTCCATGAGTGGCAGGAAAGGTGGGTGCACCCTCATGCCCCTCTGGAGTCTGGCCTGGGCCACTCAGAGGCCAGCCTCCATCTGAGGTGGGTTTGTCTGCGGTAGTGTCAGCCCCTGCGGCCCTCTCTGGGCCTCTCTGCATTGGCATTGTTCCATTGCAGCCTGGGGCCTCGACCAACATAGTGGGGTCAGGGTAGAAATCAGATTGTGAAAGGTGAAGCCTGAGACTCCTCTGCCATGTCCCTGAGATGCTGTGAGGCTGCCGCCAAAGAAACGTGAGCTTGCTGGGGCCATCCTAGGGCGCCAGCCAGGAGAGAAGAAAAACAGGCAGCCAGGTGAGAAGGGAGAGCCTTGGGCTGGCTGCAGCTCCAAGCTGGCTAGAGGGTGACAGGCAGCCTCCTGTGCAGGACAGACACATGAAGACAGCCACCCTGTGGAGGTTATTCCTGGATACTGGGTGGGAAAGTCGGCAAGCAAACGGACAGGTCCAGCTCAAGCTTCTAAAAGCAATGCTGGGGGACGGCGCAGTAAGGTGTTCCTGGGAATGACCTCGGCAACACAACTTAGAAGATGAGCAGGACCCAACCTGACAGACCCACACTGCGGGCAGAAGAGGCCAAGGTAAGAGACGGCCCATGTGAGGCCCATAGGCAGGTAAGTCTGCTGGGGCAGAGTGTGTGCTCAGGGCCACACCAAGCCTGGTGGCTGGACTGGCCAGTCCTAGTGCATGCAGGTACACATCAATCCAGCTGCTCTGGGAATCGGCTCTTCGTCCATGGGCAATGTGAGCCATGGAGGGCCTTAGGTAGGGTGAGGCCCAGGAGAGGGGCCTGGTGGGGTGGCCTAGCTGGGCAAGGGCAGGTCCCTGATGACCTGAGCAGGCCGTAGCAGTCATCCCAGGAAGATGGTGGCATGGAAGGGCTGGGGGTAGGGGGATCTGGGGAAGGTCCCTGGGCTTGGGTTGGGGGTAGTAAGAGTGAGAGGGTGGGTGGGTCAGCTGTACCCCTGGAGTACACAGAGGAGGAGATGTCCAGGAGGGTCTGTAGAGGAAGAGGTGTGGCCCATGGGTCTGCAGCAGGAGGAAGGCAGTGACTAAAGTGATAGCTGGGAGAAGGCAGTGGTCCTCAGAGCCATACCTGGTGGGGAGGCCACGTGGGGCTGAGCAAAGAGGGTACAATTTCCTTCCAGCCTCAGGGCTGGGCACACTTGCCTTCAGAACCTCCCCACACTAGGTGAGCCAGACGCTGGCCTTAACTCATTTACCATCTCAGCGCCATCTGAAGGGGGAGAAGGGAAACAGGCCCCAGGAGGGAGAAAGTCATCAAAGCTCCATCATCTGTGACCAGCGTCAGTGCCATACTTTTTCTACGGAGGGCCCTGTCCAATGGAACTGAGCACGGACCAGATAAAAGAACTGGGCACCCAGTGGCCTCAGTCCAGGGCCTGGAGTTCAAACTTTACTGGAAACAAAGGGGCCGACAGAGATTGGGGAAAGAACTGCTAGAAAGGGGCTGGTGCCCCCATGGGGCTGTGGGTTTTGGAGCCTGGTGCCCCCACCTGAGCCTCAGGGGGCCCGGAGTGTCCACCCCAGTGGACCTTTCGAGAAATGGCTGGGCCATTGTGCAGAAGAATGCCCGGAAATCCCGCGCCTCCCTCCTCCAGCAAGGATGGGGGCTCTTCCTCCTGGCCAGGAAACTCCAAGTTGGCTTCCGGAGGGTGGCCTGGGGGCTGGGGTGCCAGGGACACCATCGCTACTGGTGGGAGGGCAGGGCACAGCCCCTCCGTGTCCCTTTGTCTCTCCTGTCTGAAGGCCAGAGCAGGCTGCTAGGCCTGGGGCCACCACTGCCCCTGGGTGTACACCCAGTGTGCTGGGTCACTGGGAACTTCCTGAAGTGGTGTCACCTGAGCTGGGCCCCCAAGGATGGGGTGCGGGCAGTACCGCAGGAAGAGGAGCAGCCCCTGTGAAGATTGAGAGGTCTGGGAAGCCCCTGCGGCTTGGGAGAATGGGGGTCACCAGGCAGGGGGAGAAAGCCCCTGTGCCACCGCTTTGTGCCAGAGACTCAGGCTCCAGAGAGGCAGTGAGTGGCATGGGGGGTGAGGCTGGGGCCCTGGGCCTGCCCTCCACACGCCTGCCTGGCCTCTCCGTTTGCCATGGGATGAGACAGTGCCGGGACTCAGAGCGGAGCTGGAGAGTAAGAGTGCGAGAAAGGGCCTGGGTGGGGCTTGGACTCCGGAAGGGGCTTTCTGGAGAGCCCCCCTACGCGGGCCTCTATGGCGATGACGGGGTGGGAGGCTTCTGCAAACCTTGGTCAGGGAAGTGGAGCTGGCTCGGGTGGAAGAGACCACCAGGCTCAGTCTGGGATGTGGCAATGGACTGGGTGGTGCAGGCTGGGGGTCAAGCGCCTTCTGAAGTGACGGGGCTGGGACACGCAGGGAGGCGGCCCAAGAAGCGCGCCCTAGGCCAGCCCAGAATGCGCTTGGCCGCGACTAGGACAACGGCGGGTGGGGTTGGGGGCGGCGGCCGGGCGGGGAGCGGTCCCGCGCCCTCAGCTACCCCTCAAGAGCCGTTGTTTCCCTAACTTCAGCTGCCAGGGGCTCTGTGATTGGCTGCGAGACGACGGCCCGCGCACGGATTGGCTGCTTAGGGCCGGGGGGCTGGGCCTGGGGGACAGAATCCGCCCCCGAACCTTCAAAGAGGGTACCCCCCGGCAGGAGCTGGCAGACCTAGGAGGTGCGACAGACCTGCGGGGCAAACGGACTGGGGCCAAGAGCCGGGAGCGCGGGCGCAGAGGCACCAGGGCCCGCCCAGGGCGCCGCGCAGCACGGCCTTGGGGGTTCTGCGGGCCTTCGGGTGCGCGTCTCGCCTCTAGCCATGGGGTCCGCAGCGTTGGAGATCCTGGGCCTGGTGCTGTGCCTGGTGGGCTGGGGGGGTCTGATCCTGGCGTGCGGGCTGCCCATGTGGCAGGTGACCGCCTTCCTGGACCACAACATCGTGACGGCGCAGACCACCTGGAAGGGGCTGTGGATGTCGTGCGTGGTGCAGAGCACGGGGCACATGCAGTGCAAGGTGTACGACTCGGTGCTGGCTCTGAGCACCGAGGTGCAGGCGGCGCGGGCGCTCACCGTGGGCGCGGTGCTGCTGGCGTTCGTTGCGCTCTTCGTGACCCTGGCAGGCGCGCAGTGCACCACTTGCGTGGCCCCGGGCCCGGCCAAGGCGCGTGTGGCCCTCACGGGAGGCGTGCTCTACCTGCTTTGCGGGCTGCTGGCGCTCGTGCCACTCTGCTGGTTCGCCAACATTGTCGTCCGCGAGTTCTACGACCCGTCTGTGCCCGTGTCTCAGAAGTACGAGCTGGGCGCAGCGCTGTACATCGGCTGGGCGGCCACCGCGCTGCTCATGGTAGGCGGCTGCCTCTTGTGCTGCGGAGCCTGGGTCTGCACCGGCCGTCCCGACCTCAGCTTCCCCGTGAAGTACTCAGCGCCGCGGCGGCCCACGGCCACCGGCGACTACGACAAGAAGAACTACGTCTGAGGGCGCTGGGCACGGCGGGGCCCCTCCTGCCAGCCACGCCTGCGAGGCGTTGGATGAGCCTGGGGAGCCCCGCATGGACCGCGGCTTCCGCCGGGTAGCGCGGCGCGCAGGCTCCGCGGAACGTCCGGCTCTGCGCCCTGACGCGGCCCCGCGCCCTGACGCGGCCCCTGGATCGGCTCCTGCCTGCGCCCGCAGCTGGCCTTCTCCTGCCACCAGCCGGGCCCTGCCCTTAACAGACGGACTGAAGTTTCCTTTTCTGTGCGCGGCGCTGTTTCCATAGGCAGAGCGGGTGTCAGACTGAGGATTTCGCTTCCCCTCCAAGACGCTGGGGGTCTTGGCTGCTGCCTTACTTCCCAGAGGCTCCTGCTGACTTCGGAGGGGCGGATGGAGAGCCCAGGGCCCCCACCGGAGAGATGTGTACAGCTGGTCTTTACTCCATCAGCAGGGCCCGAGCCCAGGGACCAGTGACTTGGCCTGGACCTCCCGGTCTCACTCCAGCTCATCTCCCAAGGCAAGGCTTGTGGGCACCGGAGCTTGAGAGCGGGCGGGAGTGGGAAGGCTAAGAATCTGCTTAGTAAATGGTTTGAACTCTCTCTCACCTGTGTCCTGTTCTCTGTCCAGCCATCTTCCACGTCCAGCAGCCCCATTCATCACCCACCAGCCCCGCCCTCCCAAGGACTCCTGTGGAGACCTCCTCCCAGGGCTGGAGGCTGGGGCCCTTTTCCCCATCCTCCCTGCCACCTTCCCACCAGGTGGGAGACACAGCCACCACTTACTACAGCCCAGAAAGGCAGGATCTGCGGTCAGAAGAGCCGCTGCTGCGTCATGGGGCCCTGGAGCCCGGGATGGGACAGGGGCGGGGGCAGCGGCAGACCCCAGCAGAAGATACGGGGTGAAGCGCCCTCAACACAGGCTGGTGAGTGGGTCCTGCGATGTGGGAAGTGCTGAGGGTGAGCAGCCAGGCCGCTGGCTTCTCCCAGAAAGGGCCAAGCCCCACACAGCACAGGGAGGTTTTCCACTGCCCTCTCAGGGCTTGCCTAGTCCCAGGTCTCATCAAGTGGCCACAGAGGTCTATAGAATCCCCCACCAGGCCCTTTCCAACGGTGGGTGGGGCAGGAACAGGGGTGAATGTAGGACGCGCCGGTCAACAGTGGGGTTGCCATGGGAGGAGGTGCTGGCAGCTGGTTGCCCGGAGTACCGAGCTTGGCTCTAGCCCCTCGTCCTGGCTCCTCTGCCAGTCCTAGTGTAGCTCCCTACAGAGCCTGTGCCCACCCTGCTGGCCTGGCACCCTGCCCAGAATGGTGCTCACAACCAGCACCTGTGCCAGCCCCTGCTGGGGGCACTCTGGGTAACCTTCCTCCTCCAGGGGCTGGGTGGCCTGGGAGTCAGTGCTGGCCCCTGCCAGGCACCTCGGAATGGGGGGGTCCAGAGCCATCTAACATAGCCACTGAGAGCTCATTGTTTTTAGCCTTGTTCTAGGCACTTTGAATTAACACATTTTTAACTTTTGACATAAAGCTAGAAGCAGAAGAGAGCAGCTGATGAAGGAGGCATGCTTCAGGGAAGAGCTCTAAGCCCAGCCGGAAGGGAGACTTGGCATCTGCCCCAGACTGGCCTTGGGGGCCCTGCCCAGAAATGTCTGGGCCACATCCAGTGGCAGGGAGTCTCCTAGGTCTGGCCAGGCTACCATCATGGAGCAGTGGGAGAACCCCAAGAATGCGGGCTGAGTGGCTTAGGGCAGCTGCTGGAATGTGTGGCAGCTTCCTGGGAGCTGCTGTGGAACCAGTCAGTGGGATGAGTTACAGGGAGAGGGGCCCCACGGTGCAGAGGTCCTCAGCAGGCCTGACCTGTGCCCCACCTGGGCCTGTACAACAGGGACCAAGAATAGTCCCCAAGCTTGGGAGTGTGTGATCCCAGAGCTGTGGCCCTGGCAGAGCCAGAAACAATGGTCCTTACACTCTTGCACCTGGCCACTGGGGCTGGGTAGTTCCAGGTCTGGTGTGTTTGGTCAGAAGCCGAGGCCCAAGGCTGCCTGGGAGGACTTTCCTAAGAAAGCCTTTTCCTAAGAAAGGAAAGGCATGGGGCTGGGCACGGTGGCTCACGCCTGTAATCCCAGCACTTTGGGAGGCTGAGGTGGGCAGATCACAAGGTCACGACACTGAGATCATCCTGGCCAACATGGTGATACCCGTCTCTACTAAAAATACAAAAATTAGCTGGGCGTGGTGGTGCATGCCTGTAATCCCAGCTACTCGGGAGGCTGAGACAGGAGAACCGCTTGAACTTGGGAGGCGGAGGTTGCAGTGTGCCGAGATCACACCACGGCACTCCAGTCTGGTGACAGAGCGAGACTCTTTCTCAAAAAAGAGCGAGACTCTTTCTCAAAAAAAAGAAACGAAGGGCATGGAAAGGCAGCTGCACAGCCTTTGAACTCTCCCAAATGGCCAGGGTGGGCAGCTCAAGGGCCCCGGGAAGCTGTGCAAACCACCAGAGGTGAGGGGAGGGGCCCAGCCTCCAGTCCAGCTCTCACCCTTTTGTGCCCACTGCCCTTTGCCATGGGCTGCACCAAGACCAGCCCCACCTACCTGTGTGCTCTTTTCCAGGCCACTCTTTCTGAGCTTTTCCCCACTGACTTAAAACCTACCCAAATCACTCCTGCCTTCAAAGACCTGGAAAAGAGTGCTGCACGGTGAGACCCACGGGTGGAGAGATGGCTGAGAGGGTGGACTTGCTATGTGGCTGAGGCCAGGTGGACCGGAGGAAGTGGTAGGTGGACAGAGCCAGGTGCTGGCTGGCACCACCAGGCAGTGGCCGGCGCAGGTGCTATGAGAAGGCAGGGATGCCGAGGCGTCCTGACCTCTGTCCACCGCCACCCGGAGGGCCTGGAGGACAGAGTGAGGAGATCTTGTCCTTGGGGCCAATCCCCATGCTGATTTCCTGCCAGGCGCTGAGGGCACCTGGGGCCCAGGACCCATAGGAGGCTCAGGGCACACTCAAGCACTGGCCTCGAGACCAGAGCCACAATGGGGACAGAGCCTAAAATAAGCATTTTATTTAATAAAAAATGGCTTCTACATCTCAAATCATGTCCATAACTTACAATCTAAATGAAAGCCAGTTACATAAATAAGGTCATTCCGGAAGAAATCAAATTCTAGAAAAGAAAACAAGAAAAAACAAGTTTCAAACGATGTTGATGTACCACCAAATTAAACAAACTGCCCAGGCGTTCCCTCTGGGTAGTGCTGCTGAGTAGCCAGGACTGCTTGTGGGGGTGAGGCCACCCCAGACTCGGAGGCCCCTGCTGAGCTCATAGCACCCCTTGTCTGGGCTGAGCTGTCCTACGTCAGAGCTCCTGCCCACTGGCCCAGGCACCTTCTCACCTCACGGACCCCGCCCAGCTGCTCAGCCAGCCCCCTGGCACCCTCCCATGGGGTCTCTCCCTCCATCCCTTGGCACTCTGCTGCTCAGCCCTCCTGGCCCAGGCCACCTGTGCCCCTCAGTGCAAGGACACACAGCAGCATAACATCATCACCAAGCAGGCTGCAGGGGAGGGGTTTGCCTCTAGTGCCCATTCCACTGTTGGAGAGCCCCACCTCTGCCTCCGCCCCACCCTACGCAGTCCTGTGATGCTCACACTCATCGTCTAAGGACAGAGTGGGCCCCATTTTTGGATGAGGAAACAGGTTGAGACTGATTAGGTGGCTGGCCCAAGGTCACTGCTGATGAGCCTACAGAACTTGCCAAAAACCCCAAGAGTCTGACTCAGAGCCCCTCCCCCCAAATGGGCCCCATGTAGCCCAGGCCACCCTGAGAGGAACTGTGGGGTCCCTGAGGCCCCCTATGCTGTTGTCAGCAGAAACCCCCACTCCAGCCCCAACAGGAGAACAGGTGCTTGCCCCTGGAGGGATGGACAGACAGATGGACGGACGGATGGGAGAGTGGGGAGGACCCCAGGCCTGGCCCGAGGGACCTCCTGCAACAGAGTCTTGGCAGGACCCATCTGCCACAGCCGCAGCCTCCAGGCTAGGGCTCTGGGAGATGCAGGGCTGGATGTGGCATTCCCTGTGGGGAACCTGGGCTGAGAGATGGTCACAAAGACACAAGGCAGGCCTATTTCCTGGGAACCCTTAAGAAAGAGGTAGCACATGGGGCAGTGGGAGGTGTCCTGGGACAGTGACCTGCCAGTGAATCCCAATGGGGCCCTCAGGACAGCTGTGTGCTGGTGAAGGCCCCAGCAGAACCGGCGCTTTGGAATTCCCAGCTAAGCGGCTGCCAACAGCTTTGGCTTCTCATGAGCCAAGCACACAAAAGCCCGGATGGCTGCTCTGCGGGCTCTTGCCCAGCGCCTGACACGAAGGCTGTGGGACAGGAGGCTCCAGGTGGCCTTCGAGGGCAGCACCAGGGAGTCTGTGTGTGACATGTGTCACACATGATGCCCAGCCCGAGTGCGGTCAGCAGAGGGTGAATACCAGTTCTTTCTGAAGGGATCGCAGGGGCTTAATGAAATTAGCTGCCTCAAAATGCCCCATTGTGGCCCTGCTGGCAGCCTAAAGACAGATGTGCTTGGGAAAAATGTGTTGGCTCAATCTCAAGAACCCTGCTTCAGTCTGAAACCCAAGTAAAAGCCTCCGTTGAGGGAGCACAGAGCAGGGCATCAGGGTCGGGCTCTGAGGGGGCTGCTGCAGCCGCCCCTGCAGAACCCCTGTAACTCACCCTAGGACAGGAGGGAAATGAGCGCGTCCAGAAACTTGCTCCGATCCTCAGCTTTCAGCTCAATTACTGAAGTAATGAAAGAAAAACAGCTGTGAGAAGGGAGGAGTGGGAACACAAGGCAGGGCACAGAACTCCCCTCCGCTGCCTGCCCTCCACCGCATTCCAAAGTGTGCGGCTCCTCCCGGCCTGTGGTATTCTGCACTCAGTGGTTGTGTCTGTCTTACTGTACTTCATCTTCACAACTGCTGTCTGCACTGCTAGAGAGGTCAGGGCTGGGGCCTGCAGGGAGAACTCCACCCCAGGAAGACAATAGAGGGGACACAGGGAGGGGCCCTACAGACCTGGACAAAGACGGGCCTGCCCACCCCAGCTGGTATGAACCCCCGTCCCCAGAGTGGGTTGTGGAAGTCCTTGGGTGGGGCAGGCCACTTTTGGCTGCACTCTGGCCAATGCCTCGGCTTCAGTGTTCTCTTCCGCACAAGGGGACATGAAGCAAACTGCCCATATCTCATAGGGCCCTCAGGCTCAGCTGAGCATGCAGACTCTCACCACAAAGCAAAATCAGGCCCCAGGATGGTGCTGGCCTGGCCCTGGGAGCCATCTATGCTGCCAGCCACAGCCCCAAGAGCCCCAGACCCAGCCCATGCAGGTGGGCACTAGACACGGCCCACTCTGCACCCTCACCCCTGGCTCTCCACCCTCAGGGAAACCAAGCAGTTCCCAGCCCCAATCCTCCCTGTATAATGAAGGCCAGATATTCTGCAGGCCAGTGGGTGTCCATCCACCTCTCCCACATCACAGGCACGAAAGAGTTAGCAGGGGCTGCTGTGCGGGGTGAACCGATGCCACACAGTGCCACAGCCATGGCTGGGTCTGGCTCAAGGAAGGCAGCTCTGAGATGGCTGAGGCCACTTCAACAAAGGCTGGATCTCCCATGACAGTGTCTGTCATTGTTGAGGAATCCGTGGTGATGAGGCAAGAAAATGTCCTTTCTCAGAGGTGCGGGAAGTACTGAGGGTGTTATGAGCTGAACAGTCTCCCCCACATCTCTATGTTGAAGCCTTTACCCCCAGGACCTTAGAACGTGACTGTGGTAATTAAGTTCAAATGGGGTTTTTGTTAGGGTGGGCTCTAATCCAATCTATCTGGTGTCCTTGGAAGATGAAGTGGTTTGGACAGACACCAGGGAGGTATGCAGAGGGAAGACCACGTGAGGACACAGTGAGAAGGTGGGCACCTGTGTGAGCCAAGGAGAAAGGCCTGAGGAGAAGCCAGCCCTGCCCCACCTTGACCTGGGCCTTCTCACCTCTAGGACTGGGAGGAAACACGTGGTTGAAGCCACCCTGTCTGTGGTACTTTGCTATGGCAGCTTTAGCAAACTAACCTGGGGTGAAATATCAGTAAGTCTATTTTACTTTAAAACCTGTCAACAATAATAAGAACGCCAACACAGCCAAATGTGAACCATGTTCCGTGCTGGTGCTGGGGAAGCAGTGGGCGGGCAGGCCCATCCATTCTGGGCTCATCTGACACACAGGTGGGGCCAGTGTCCCAGCCGTCTCACAGGTAGCACCTATCACGACACACACCCCGGCCTGTGGAGAGGTGGCTGGCGCAGCATGGGTTGGTGTCCTGGGTCATCACGGGCCCTGCTGTTCCCTCACCCCACGAAACAGAAACAACCCAACCCTGACAGGTGAGATCAGGGCCCAGGGGCCCTGGTGGCCAGTCCCCTAGGCTTGCTGGGAAAGTGATCCTTAGCACTGGCTGTAAGGCCACAGCCAGGCCAGTCATTCCCTGGGAAACACTTTTTCCCTCTAAGGGGCCTGAGGTTCACCAGAGCTCCCTGAGCCACCAGGAGTAGCCTGTCCCAGGGCCAGATCTGGAAGGTCAAGAGGGCTGCTGGCCAGGCTCCTCCAGCCATGCCAACTTGCCTGGTTCCAGGGCCTGCAGTAGCCTCAAAGGGTCAGGTGGGAAAGTGTGGCAGAGTGGCAGGAGACTCTCACCTGAGAGGTCAAAATGGTTGTGCAGCATCCGGGAGCTGGTGCTTTCCGCTGCCTTCTCAAACGCCCGCCCAAAAAAGCTGCTGACACACAAGACATGTCAGGGGCCAGGCTGCCTGCAATGGACCCTTCCCACCCCCACCCCAGGACAGACACTAGAGGCAAATAGCACTCTACTCAGCAGGGCTAATAAGCTGACAACTCCAACACCCTGGACACTCCAGTCCCAGGACAAGTGGAAGCTGCTCACTTCTTCCTGTCCGAGCTGTCGGTCTCTGGGGGGATGCCCACCACGGTCACTGTGCCATGCTCCACGCTCAGGGGGGCAGCCATCACCAGGGGCAGCAGCTTGCAGCGCCGGTTCTTTGTCTATGGAGTTGGAGAGCACCCTCCATCAGGGTATGGTGGGCCCCAGCTCAACACTCAGAGCCCAGAGCCCGACAGCGCCCAGTCGCTCCACTCCCCAAAGCCTCCAGGGACGCTGTCACCGGAGGAGACGCCTTGGTCCCCACCCAGCCACCCCAAGTTAGATGTCCAAGGCCAGCGTCTAACTCCCAGTCCAGGGAGCTCTCCAAGCACCTGCCCTCCCGTACCCACAGCATGGTACTATGGCTGTGATGCTGTGTCCCCAAGCCTCCTTGTCTATCAGCCTAGTTCCACTGCCCCTTGGCTGTTTGTTGCAGGGAGCCTGCCCTGCTATCCCCTCCCTCACCTCCTTCAGGTCCTGTGGCAGCTGCCACCTTCTCCAGGAGGCCCCAGCCCACCCCGCCTCGTCCCGCTCCATCCCCTGGCAGCACATCCCCTCATCTTAACCGCAGCTGCCACTCCTCGTCCCCCCTCACTGGCACGCTCCCTCAGGATAAAGGTTTAGGGTTTCCTTCTCTGCTGTGCCTGCTGCACCCACACCCTACAGTGCAGGTGACCAGTATTCCTGGTGTGTCTAGGACTGAGGGGTGTCCCAGGATGTGCACCAGGATGGGCAGTCACTCCACAACAGAGCCGGGCAGGTGGTGGATGTTCAATACATGTCTGGTAAATGAATGGATCCTGTAAAGTGGGTATGTGTTCACCCACTTCACGGATAAGGAAACTGAGGCTCAGGTCAGATCATCTACCTCACGTCACACAACTGGCAAATGAGGAGGCTGATCTTTGAACACAGCCTAGAGGACGTCAAGGCCCATGCTCTGTCCCTAGTTTATCTTTGACATTACCTGGTTGATAGAACACATGCCATTTGTCATCATTTTACTGGTTAGTTCAGCAGCAAAAGAAAAGTTCAACTTCCTGTTAGCACATTTTGTTTGAAATAGCCCCCAGCATAAACTCTCATCCTCGAAGCAGAGGAGGACTTCAATTATTGAAAAGTCACATCTGGGAAGAGCCCCATGTCGGCTAGGTGAGGACCCCTGCCCTAAGGCCAGCCAAGTTAGGAGTGTGTTCCACGCCAACGCAGAGGGGGTTAGGCCACACAGAAGACAAAGCCAGGCACAGGAAATCAGCCTAGTGGACAAGCTGTTGCTGGGAAGCCAGTCGGTGC